>NC_142461.1:27990000-28615000 GCF_049115385.1 Moschus berezovskii
TTTTATAGTGTATTTCCTGATAAATCAGTTGGTAAAAATCTGCCTCCAATGCAGGAGACCCAGGTTCATTTCCTGGGTGGGGAAGAGTCGCTAAGGGATAGGCTACCCACTCCAGTATTCTTGGGCTTCTCTCACGGTTCAGATGGTAAAGAATCCGCCTGCAACGTGGGAGACCTGGGTTTGATCCCTGGGTTGGGAAGATCCCTTGGAGAAGGAAAGGCTACCCACGCAAGTATTCTGGCCTAGAGAATTCCATGGACTACAGTCCATGGGATCACCAAGAGTAGGACAGGACAGAGGGACTTTCACTTTCATAACTGATTAACAAAGCTGTGCTAGTTTCAGGAGGACAGCGAAGGGACTCTGCCATACATATACATGTATCCACTCTCCCCTAAACTCCCCTCCCTTCCAGGCTGCCACATAACATTGAGCAGAGTAACCTGTACTAATATTGTAGAAACTTGCTTTTTATCCATTTAACATAGAGCAGTATGTACATGTCGATCCCAAACTCCCTAACTATCCCTTTCCCCCATCCTTCCCACTGGTATCCATAAGCTCATTCTCTAAGTCTGTGAGTATGTTTCTTTTTTGTAAATAAGTCCATTTGTGTCATTTCTTTTTAGATTCTGTATACAAGGGATGTTTATCTTTAGAGTCATCTGCTCCTCCAACTATAAAATGGGAATAATAATAACCTTTCACTCCTAGAGTGGCTTAGAGGGTTAAGCTCATATTTGAAAAGTTCTTATAACAGTGCCTGCTGCTGCTGCTGCCAAATCGCTTCAGTCGTGTCCGACTCTGTGCGACCCCATAGATGGAAGCCCACCGGCTCCCCCATCCCTGGGATTCTCCAGGTGAGAACACTGGAGTGGGTTGCCATTTCCTTCTCGGAACCTATTAAATAATATAAAAGTTTTGATTAATAAATAAGTAAATTTTCAGTTATTATTTGCACAGGCCAACCAAACACCAATTCAGTTAGCCGCCCTGTGCTGGGGGTTATAAGGAAGAAAAAAGGATTTTTTATAAGAAACAATAAGAAACTCATGTCATCTTTCTCTCCTTTAGTGAGGAATTTAGTGACCCTATACAGAGCACATAACAGGTGATATTTCTACACTCAAATACAAAATATTTAGAATTTTTCAGAAAGCAGTGTTCTTCTTTCTAGAAATCAGTAGCAAAATAATCGGATGATTAGTGTCTATAATGAGATGATGAAATTTTACACATTGTATCATTGTAGAAAATTCTTGCCAGCTCCCAAAGCATTTTTCCCCCTGAGGACTCTATAAATTTCTATTATTTTATTGTGTATAGGTTTAAAATTTATATTATTTATCTTTGTTGACACAATAAGTGCAGAAAAAAGCCATCTACAATCTAATTAGGTGTAAATACAAATATTATTTTTGTGACTATCTTTTCAGTATATATTCAGACATATTTTCTATTTGTACCTAAGAAATATAGTTTCCATTCAATACTATACATATTATTTTGTATCCAGCATTTTTAATGTAATATAAGTATGGCTCCATACTGATAAATGTATAACTATATTATTTTGTGGAAATCCATTTAATGAGTGTACCATAACTGGCTTAAATTAACCCCCCTAATGCACAGTTATAAACTTTTTACTATTGTAAACAATACTGTAATAAACATTGAGATAAATATCTTTGTATACTTGTCCAATTCTTTCCCTTAGGACAAATTCTTTAAAACGAGAATTGCCGATCCAACTGCATATATGTTTTAAGACTTTTGCCAAATTGCCACACAAAGCATAAACTCTCACCAGCAGAAATTGAGGGTGTGTGTTTTCTTACGTTTTTATCAATACTAAGTTTCATTCTTGTGATTTTCCACAGTGAGGTAAATTAGAATGTAGTATCTCATAAATATATTCATACTTCTTTAATTATAACAAAGTTTAAACTTTTGAAAGATATTTTATTTTTTAAAAGGTCTATTAAGAAGAGTCTAGGAGTAAGGAGTTGAGTAAAGCTTCTCATCATGTAGTCCTTCTTAAATGTTATTTGGGTTGTGAATCCCTGGATTTGATGAGAATGCTGGGTGGAGCACAGACACACAAGATGTTGCAAAAATTTCCTACATCTCTTAAAGTTTATCTATGGGCTTCATAATGTCCACAGAGGTGTCTGCTTTAAATTAGTGTTAAATGAGAAACTGCAGATTCATCATGCTTCCACCCTACTTCACTGGAACATATCCAGTCCGCTTCTGTTTTCCAGTAGCTGTGCACAGAATTAGAACTGATTCTACTAGCAACTTCTCCAGCCGTGCTAATATTTAAACAAAGTCTCAGTGTGAGAAACGTAAGCCAACTGGAAAGCTCCAGCTTTGGTAATGGATGATTTGGGTAGATGAACCATTATTCTTCAAGGCATTTAAGGCTGTGAGGTCTGAGAGGGGAGCCCAGGACACCGGCAAAAGAGCTTGAGTCATTAATCCTCAGATAAGTCATATACAGCTCCAAGAGCGATTCAGCCTTACAGATTTTATAAAGCTTATGGAGGGGGGGCGTGAGGAGGGGAATGAGGGCAGGCGATCTCCTCTGAGAAAATCTGCCATAAAATAGCCAATCTCAAAGAAATACATTTAGGGGATAATTATTAACTTTTCCTAGGGATTTTTCATTTGACAATGGGCTTTATTATAGGCCTCCTCTAAACAGTATCTGAGAGCATTTAAAAATAATTCCATTTTCAAAAATGTGATTTACCACCCACTTACTGTGTAAAATGTCTTGTTCTCCTTCGCTAAAGATGTTCCATGCCAATAAACTATTTTAATACATCATCTGTGACTCCTTGGGAGACCACAAGTCTTGATAGATAGCAGGAGTAATCCACTGTGTTATTACAGAGGCTGTTCTCAGAAGGATAATCAATAGATCGGTGTCAACCGGAGGAGCAGTGGGGAACATCACTAGTGGATTTCTTCGTGACTTTGACTTGAGAATATTGGTATTCCATGTTTCTGTCAGTGATCTGCATGATGGAATAGTTAGTACAACATTAAACTTTGCAGGTGACACAAATCTAGAGTGGCTGGCATTTTGCATTGGAAGATTAAATGCCTTTTTATATTTGAAGAGTGTTCAGAAATAAAGAGAATTGAACATGAAAAGGATAAGTGAAGGAGAGTGTCACTGGGAAGAAACAACATGAGCAACCAACCGGAGGGAAAAAAGGACAGAGGACTTACCTCTCTTAAAACAGCACAACCCCCAAAAGGTGCTATCAGAATCAGATTTGAATGCATGATGACCTCGGTCCAAAAGTTGTGCTTCAGTTTTTAAAAGAAACCATTCATATATTGATTTGATGGTATTTATCAAACACCCACTCTGGGCCAGTCCATGTGATGCTGAGATACGTAAATATAGACATCGCTATCCTGCCTTTCCAACAGATCATTTTAAATAATGGAATATATTTTATAGAGAGTAAAGCTCAGTAATTTTTTTTCTTAGTCTTGGAGGAAGTGTAAAAGTTTCAGAAGACTGTTGAGGGAGGAGCACAAAACGAACAAAGTTAAAAGGTAAGACCTCATTGAAAAATTACCTGGGGTGTTTCAGCCTTAAGGGTAACCGAATGGAGGTGACCTGCTATTTTCTATTTATTTAGACTGGAAATTCTTTTAAATGTATCTAAGCACTGCACAATGGTAAAGTAAAGACAATGCTTGGGACAGTCAAAGTTAAAATAGGATTTGAGTTGATAACATGGGAATCTCCTTTGTAAAACTGAAAATTCAATAGTCTCAGCTGGGCCCTTGTTAAAAGAAGGCTATGGTTCATGGACTTCCATATCCCTTCTAATTGATTCTGTCTATAAGAGCTTCACTTCATGAATGTTTTTCAGATTTTTCAATTGGAAATTAGCCCATCACCTGGAGAAGAGTAAGCACTTTTTTGGACTTGTTCAACTCATAGGCATTTATCTCCTTATTGAATTACAGTTTATCTCAGTCACTGTCTATATCGTCCTAAAGCTGTAATTGATATATGAGAAAGTGAAAGTATTAGTTACTCAGTCATGTCCAACTCTTGGTGACCTATGTACTGTAGCCCACCAGGCTCCTCTGTCCATGGAATTCTCCAGACAAGAATACTGGTGTGGACTGCCATTTTCTTCTCCAGGGTATCTTCCTGACCCAGGATCAAATTCAGGTCTCCTGCTTTGCAGGCAGATTCTTTACCGTCTGAGCCACCAGGGAAGCCCTGATATATGTATGAGAAGATGGGCCCTAAAATGAAGTACTAGAGCTATGACATTTTAGACTTTGTGGATATTCCTCTTTAAATAGGCAGCTCTCCATTCTAAGATACTCTTCTTAACCTTTCCTGGGGTTTATTTCTAACAACTATTCTCTTATTTAAAAGGTAATATGTATTTACTAAGGGTTTAGAAATTTCACTTACAGAGCTTAGAAAACTTACATAAGTAAAAATATAAAATAACAATTGCCCCAAATCTATCGCTCAAAGATATCCACTATTTACATTTTTATTTCATCTGGCCCATGATTTTGACATTTATGCTTTCCTACTGTGACCCACATTTTTACAGGTAAGACATTCCCATGGGCTTTCCCAGATTTTGACAATTGATCTGCAACTTGCAAAAAAATAGCCTTTGGTTTATTCACAATTCCCATAACAGTTGCATCCATTTCTCAAATCCAAGGCACAGCAATAATGTAAAATAGTGGGTGGAAATCTAGTACAGTGGCTATGAGTCCAGGTTTTATTTCCTGAGTTCAAATCTAACCCTATCATGTTGGTGTGATCTTGACCAAAATAGTAGTTTGTTTTCTCATCACTAAAGCAGTTAATAAGATTGCCTATCTTATGAGCTTATTGTGAGAATTAATTGAATATTCATAAACATGTCCAGTATAAGGCCTGCCACACAGAAGAGGCTCAATGAATTCTTATTCTCCAAGTGAGAGCCACCACTCTGTGTGTAGCCCCTCTTTTTGGATGCTACATATAGTGATCACTTGTCCGTATTAATAAATGTTATCCTAAAACATAACTTCTGAATATCTGTACAATGTCATCATTTGCACTGATGACAAGTTTTTCAACAATTCCCTTTATAGCATATTTAGGTTGTTTATAACTTTCCAGTCATTATAAATAGCCACGTGGAATTAGAGGATCACAGAACTGGTAAAAGTTCAAAGCTCTTAATATGCATTGCTGAACTACCCCCAGAAGATCTGAATCATCTTACAGTCCTACCAGCAGTGTACAAGTTTTTAAATCACGTCATTCATTCCCCAAAGCCCTGTCTACCTTCACTTAAACCTCATGATGATAATGAAAAAATCAATTATTCCTTGCTTATTAATATCCACCTGGCTGGGTATTTCAAACTCAGTATATACCTGCATATACTGTATTTGCTTCTATGGCTTCCTTTACCTATGTGATCCCTTAGAAAACCTCTTTCCTCTGTTTTTTAAGATTCAGCTCAATATCATTTTTCCATGAACCCTTCCCATGCTCCTAGCCCCAACATCTCCCTTTCCTCTAAATTCTCCTATACCCTCATTTGTGGGAGGGAAATGTGGTAGGCAGAGTAATGCTCTCCCTACGAAGACACTCACAGTCTAATCCCCAGATCCTGGGAATATGTTATGTTACATGGCAAGGAGCAATTAAGGTTGCAGATAAAATTATAGGTTGCTAATCAGCTGACCTTAAAATAAGGAAATTATCCTGGATTATCAGGTGGGCCCAGTGTAATCACAAGAGTCTTTAAGGAACTTCCCTGGTGGTCCAGTGGCTCAATTCTGTGCTTTTAATACTGAAGAATTGATGCTTTTGAACTGTGGTGTTGGAGAAGACTCTTGAGAGTCCCTTGTACTGCAAGGAGATCCAACCAGTCCATTCTAAAGGAGATCAATCCTGGGTGTTCATTGGAAGGACTGATGCTAAAGCTGAAACTCCAATACTTTGGCCACCTCATGCAACGAGTTGACTCACTGGAAAAGAGTCTGATGCTAGGAAAGGTTGGGGGGAGGAGGAGAAGGGGACGACAGAGAATGAGATGGCTGGATGGCATCACCGACTCTGTGGACATGAGTTTGAGTGAACTCCAGGAGTTGGTGATGGACAGGGAGGCCTGGCGTGCTGTGATTCATGGGGTCGCGGAGAGTTGGACACGACAGCAACTGAACTGAACTGAACTGAACTGAATGCAGGGGAGGTGGGTTCAGTCCCTGGTCAGGGAAGTAATATCCCACATGATTCACAACCTGGCCAGAAAATTTTTTTTAAAAGAGTCTTTAAATGTGGAAGAAGAAGGAAGAAAAGTCTGTGCTAGGTCAAAGCAAAGAGAAAAATGTTTTAACATTTATGGCTTTGAAGCTGAAAGGGGTCCACAAGAGAGATACAGGCTATTATGTATAAAATACATAAGCTATAGGGATATATCATATAGCACGGGGAATATAGACAATAGTTTATAGCAACTATAAACAGAGTATAACCTTAAAATTTGTGAATTATTATGCTATACACCTTAAATATATAATATTATAAATCAACTATGCTTCAATAAAAAGAAAAATAAGTCTGTGTTATCCTATAACATTAAGTGTATGACAATTTGTTATAGCAGGAGTAAGAAACTAATACAGGAGGCATCATACTGTGATAGAAAGAGTATATTTGTAGTAAATATTGCCTGAATTTATATCCCAGGTCTGCCACTGACTAACAATATGATACTGAACATGTTTTTGGTTTTGGTTATATTTTTGTACCTCAGTTTTCTTATCTAGAAAATATAGGGAAAGATGCTTGCATCATAGGGTTGTTGGAAGAAATAAATTACAATTTGTATGTATCCCTTGTACTGCAAGGAGATCCAACCAGTCCATTCTAAAGGAGATCAATCCTGGGTGTTCATTGGAAGGACTGATGCTAAAGCTGAAACTCCAATACTTTGGCCACCTCATGCGACGAGTTGACTCACTGGAAAAGAATCTGATGCTGGGAAAGGTTGGGGACGGGAGGAGAAGGGGACGACAGAGAATGAGATGGCTGGATGGCATCACCGACTCTGTGGACATGAGTTTGAGTGAACTCCGGGGGTTGGTGATGGACAGGGAGGCCTGGCGTGCTGTGATTCATGGGGTCGCGGAGAGTCAGACACGACTGAGCGACTGAACTGAACTGAACTGAACTGAATGCCCAAGATAATGTGTCTGGCACACAATCAGTTCAGTTCAGTTCAGTCACTCAGTCGTGTCCGACTCTTTGCGACCCCATGAATCACAGCACGCCAGGCCTCCCTGTCTATCACCAACTCCCGGAGTTCACTCAAACTCATGTCCATCGAGTTGGTGATGCCATCCAGCCATCTCATTCTCTGTCATCCCCTTCTCCTCCTGCCCCCAATCCCTCCCAGCATCAGAGTCTTTTCCAGTGAGTCAACTCTTCGCATGAGGTGGCCAAAGGATTGGAGTTTTAGCTTTAGCGTCAGTCCTTCCAATGAACACCCAAGATTGATCTCCTTTTGAATGGACTGGTTGGATATCCTTGCAGTCCAAGGGACTCTCAAGAGTCTTCTCCAGCACCACAGTTCAAAAGCATCAATTCTTCGGCGATCAGCTTTCTTCACAGTCCAACTCTCACATCCATACATGACCACTGGAAAAACCATAGCCTTGAATAGACGGACCTTTGTTGACAAAGTAATGTCTCTGCTTTTTAATATGCTATCTAGGTTAGTCATAACTTTCCTTCCAAGGAGTAAGCATCTTTTAATTTCATGGCTGCAATCAGCATCCACAGTGATTTTGGAGCCCAAAAAAATAAAGTCTGACACTGCTTCCACTGTTTTCCATCTATTTCCCATGAAGTGATGGGACCAGATGCCTTGATCTTAGTTTTCTGAATGTTGAGCTTCAAGCCAACCTTTTCACTCTCCTCTTTCACTTTCATCAAGATACTTCTCCTTAGCACTCATTAAATCTTTAACAATTAGTCCCTCTATTCCTTCTTTATGGCCTTTAATACATTCATTCTTTAATCATTGCTATGTTGGGAACTTGCCTTGTCTTTGTTAATATATTAAGAGTAGTTAATGTGTGTTTTTTTTATTTTTTTAATATTAGGTTCTAAGCATACAGTGAGCCAGGTGAGGGAAGGAAGAAAGGAAAAATGATGGAAGAGAAGGGAAAGAAAAAAAGAGATTTGAACAAATTTGCCAATTTTAAGTAGTATTTTCTATTATACCATTCTAAAATATCCTGCCAATATGAATATGAAAGAAAAACATCTCGTAAAATTCTTCCCAAGAGAAGAGAAATAGAAGTATGATTTGCTGTGTCGTATATTTAATTTTTAGCTTTTTATGAATGTTCACCATCAATCAATGACACATTTTCAAGTTGTAAATAGCTCATGATTATAAAAACAAACAGGAAAAATAAGTCACAAATTGATACAAATAATTTTCTTTCTAAGGGTGTTGACTGAAAAAAATGAAGCCTCATTGTGATCCAATTAAGAAGAACTCACCAGGAAGCTACAAATGACCTACAAATGAAGGCATCTTGTGGGTTTACAAAAATAGCTCACAGAGTGAGAGACTGTTGTTTTTGTTTCCATGTCTGTTCAAAGTATTGTTGTAAAACATCATCTTGGAAAACAGTTGTATATTAACATCAAAGTATTAAATCATGATTAGAAGCAAAGAGGGGAAATGAAAATAAAAGAGACAGAGTTCATTTGCTCTGCTCTATCCCAAGATCATGCTGAGTGCTTTCACATGCATCTCATTTAATTTAAAAAATTTGAAGTTTCAATTGATGGACTCAGAAGTAATCCACTGGGTTGTGAGTGAAGGATATGAGTGCAGTGACAACGAACTGGTCTCTCAATGCTGGAATACACACTTAAGTTCTCTGAGTTAAGGGAATTCACCTCTTGCTGAATTAATGAAATATTTTTAGCCCAGCAGGATTTGTTTTCTAATTTTCTTTATTCTGGAATGAATCATACTCAATTTCCTGAGGTGTAACCATCTAGTTTAATTTTTAAGGGGAAGAAAGTTTAGAAAATAACATTAGCTCCCACTTTTGAAAAGGAAACAGACCAGTCCTGATCAACCCTGACACATGGTACACATTGAAAGTGGCAGATGGGGCTCCTCTCTCACCATTGATGTCTCGCATACAAAGGGACGGGACGAGTTGTCTACCATCATGACCAAGCATCCAGTAAACATCTAACAGAATGGAGAATTATGCAAACAGTATTTCATAGTCACAGTTCCCGGACCTCCTCATGTTCTTAACTCATGCAAAGCTAGCTCTCTTTCTTACTCAGAGAAAATTGTGTTCAGTCAAAATCTTAAGAAGGAACTATCACTTTCCAAATTTATTACCCTAGGCTTTATTACCTTTGTTGTATTTGTTGTTGTTAAGCATTCTGCCCAGCCAAGAATTATTTTCTGGAATATGAATTTAATACAACCAACTACAATCTACCTCTGCTTCACTGACCATGCCAAAGCCTTTGACAGTGTGAATCACAACAAACTGTGGAAAATTGTAAAGAGATGGGAATACCAGATAACCTTAACTGCCTCCTGAGAAACCTGTATGCAGGTCAAGAAGCAACAGTTAGAACTGGGCATGGAAAAACAGACTGGTTCAAAACTGGGAAAGTAGTATGCCAAGGTTATATATTGTCACCTTGCTTATTTGACTAATATACAGAACATATAATGCAAAATGCCAGACTGGATGAAGCACAAGCTAGAATCAAGATTCCTGAGAGAAATAACAACAACCTCAGATATGCAAATTATATCACACTAAAGGTAGAAAGCAAAGAGGAACTAAAGTACTTCTTGATGATGGTGAAAGAAGAGAGTGAAAAGTAAAATAAGAATTATAAGTCAAGGACTTTCATTAGATAAAGCCTGGTATACCCCCAAGTCACCTGACTTCATTCGTTAAATGATTATAGTCTGGTATTAATCTCCTGGTTGTACGTTATGGAGCATCCGACCTTTATCTGAAGATTGGTTACTGAGATAAGCCTTAGAAACTAACCTAGAGTGTCCTTTTTTAATAACTTAGTTAAATCTTTTAGCAGTATCACGTAACAAGGAACTGTCTCAGCAGTGAGACTTAGTAAACACTAGACATTAACAAAACTAGAAACTTAATTTAACAATTTACAAAACTTAATATTCCGTGATTTTTCATCATGGAGGCCCTGTAGCCAGGGAGGCTTTAACCCATCAAATAAAAAATGATGTTTGTCAGGGAGCTGGGAAAAGCCAAGCAGCCATCTTGGATTTCCCATAGCCCTGACTCTGATTTCCAGCTATTGTTTTTAATTTTCCAATTTAGAAGCAGACTGTTGCCATGGTTTAAGGACATTAGGATGGCACAAGTCTAACAGAGTTTTTGTATAAGCAGAATGAGCTTTTACATGTCTACAAACCCGACAATTGGATTAATTTCTAAAACTAGCATAGGATCAGGCCTATGGTAGAAAAGCATTTGATATATATGCAGAGGGCTAGCTATGGCTATATTATTTTCTATGTCACTTGTTTCACTGAGCCTGTGATATAATGCTGAACTGACAGTTCCACATGAGATCAATAATTGTAATAATGTGACTCTGGGTATGGGAAAAAGCAACAAGAGGAAATATTTTCCTGGACCAGGAGGCTAGTAAGACAGTGGTCCAGAGACTTTTGCTACTTGCAAGGCCTGGGCCAATTTTAGCACACTGAGTGGCCCATCACTTCCCTAGACCTGGGAATGAGCCTTCCCAGCACCGTGGGACACAATGGCCATGAAATGGTGTCACATGGTCAGATATGTGGCTATGAAGGGACCCTGCTGACTGGAAGATGGTCCTTGCCAGCTGCCTCTACAAAGATTACATCATGATCATTGCAAGCTGCTGACCTTCAACACCCCCTGAAAGAAGTTCAGGGTGAAAATCAGGAATGAGGCACTCTTTGCTCTGGAAAAAAAAAAAACTGGCAGAACAGGCCTTCAGATAGTTAGATCTTTTCAGAAAAAGGTTTTATGAGTTCCAATTCTTGCACCTTCTCATACCTAGAAAAACACTGACGTCATTAATGGTGAAATCTGCTTTGGCTATTAAAAAAAAACAGTTAAAAGTTAAAATAGAGTAATTATGGTTCAGACATCCTGGGAAATAACTATTTCCCATATATCCTGAAAAATGATATTATGGGTGTGATTTCAGATTAGACACTGTGACCTAATGTAGAACTTAATGCTCCTGTAATGCATTTTTGCTTTTGTACTTTGCTTGCTGCTTGTAAAACCAAAGTCACTCCATTTTAAGATAAGGTTGTTTTTAAGTAAAGATTCCTAAAATTGTTTTTGAAAAAAATAAAAAAATTTTTTAAAAATAAAATTATCTTAAAAAAATAAATAAAAATAAAAGTAAATTAAAACAATAAAACAAAAAAAGATATCATTAGCAAATGAAAAAATAAATAAATAAATAAAAGAACCAGATGGGGACAAGTAACATTTTACTAAAGGAAAAAAAAAAATCATCAAAGAGATTTACAGCTAGATTTTTATAGCTCTAGAATTATATATAAAAAATTCTCTCTCAAACCTGAACATGATCAACGTTCACAGTTGCACTACGGCTACTGCTACTATTGCTGCTGCTGCTAAGTTGCTTCAGTCGTGTCCGACTCTATGTGACCCCATAGATGGCAGCCTGCCAAGCACCTCTATCCCTGGGATTCTCCAGGCAAGAACACTGTAGTGGGTTGCCATTTCCTTTGCCAATGTATGAAAGTGAAAAGCAAAAGTGATTTCTCTCAGTTGTGTGGACTCTTCGCAACCACATGGATTGCAGCCTACCAGGCGGTTCTGTCCATACAATTTTCCAGGCAAGAGTACTGGAGTGGGTTGCCATTGTCTTCTCCTACTGCTGATGAGAACAATAAAATGGGAATATGGAAAATGATGATATTGATAATACTGGCTTGCAAAGAGTATCAGGTTGCTTGGTGTAGTCCCTTGTCCAACCTTAGGGAAATGTGAGCCTAACAGTAGCTTGAGAATGTACTACAATTTCATCAAGTGGATAGTGCCTGAGGAAACCTCATACTAACAACTTTCTGGACTTGAACAAGCAACTCCCTTTGTGTGTCTATGTCTTCTATACACTTAAGATATTTATCAGATTAGCAGCAGCCAAACTCTAAAATTTAATGATGTCTCCCTCAGATTATGTTGCATAAAATAGATAAAACATAAACAGTTTCAGGTGGAACTATGGAATAAATGTGAACCTGCAAAAAAAGAAGAGAGTGAAAAGGATGGCTTAAAACTCAAAATTCATAAAACTAAAATCATCGCTAACTAAAACAATTTAGTATCACAGTAATCCAAGTCTATGCCCCAACCAGTAACCCTGAAGAAGCTGAACAGTGATATGAAGACCTACAAGACCTTTAAGAACTAACAACCAAAAATATGTCCATTTCATTATAGGGGACTGGAATGCAAAAGTAGGAAGTCAAGAGATACCTGGAGTAACAGGCAAGTTTGGCCTTGGAGTACAAAACGAATCATGTCAAAGGCTGACAAAGTTTTGCCAAGAGAACACACTGGTCATAGCAAACACCCTCTTCCAACAACACAAGAGACGATTCTACACATGGATATCACCAGATGGTCAATACCAAAACCAAACTGATTATATTCTTTGCAGTCAAAGATGCGGAAGTTCTATACAGTCAGCAAAAACAAGAGCAGGAGCTGACTGTGGCTAAGATCAAGAACTCCTTATTGCCAAATTCAGACTTATATTGAAGAAAGTAGGGAAAAGCACTAGATCATTCGGGTATGACCTAAATCAAATCCCTTATGATTATGCAGTGGAAGTGACATATAGATTCAAGGGTTTAGATCTGACAGACAGAGTGCCTGAAGAACTATGGATGGAGGTTTGTAACATTGTAAGGATGCAGGGATCAAGACCATCCCCAAGAAAAAGAAATGAAAAAAAAGGCAAAATGATTGTCTAAGGAGGCCTTATGAATAGCTGAGAAAAGAAGAGAAGCTAAAGGTAAAGGAGAAAAGGAAAGATATACCCATTTGAATGTAGATTTCCAAGGATAGAAAAGAGATAAGAAACCCTTCCTCGGTGATCAGTGCAAAGAAATTGAGGAAAAGAATAGAATGGGAAAGAATAGAGATCTCTTCAAGAAAACAAGGGAACATTTCATGCAAAGATGAACACAATAAAGGACCAAAACGGTATTGACCTAACAGAAGCAGAAGGTATTAAGAAGAGGTGGCAAGAATACACAGAAGAACTATACAAATAGGATCTTCACGACCCAGATAATCATGATGGTGTGATCAGTTACCTAGAGCCAGACATCCTGGAATGCGAAGTCAAGTGGGCCTTAGGAAGCATCACTACAAACAAAGCTGGTGGAGGTGATGGAATTTTGGTTGAGCTATTTCAAATCCTAAAAGATGATGCTCTGAAAGTACTGCACTCAATATGCCAGCAAATTTGGAAAACTCAGCAGTGGCCCCAGGAATGGAAAAGGTCAGTTTTCATTCCAATCCCAAAGAAAGGCAATGCCAAAGAATGTTCAAACTACGGTACAATTGCACTCATCTCACACGCTAGAAAAATAATGCTCAAAATCCTCCAAGGCAGGTTTTAAAAGTACATGAACCATGAACTTCAAGATGTTCAAGCTGGATTTAGAAAAGGCAGAGGAACCAGAGATCAAATTGCCAACATCTGATGGATCATCAAAAAATGAAGAGAGTTACAGAAAAGCATCTATTTCTGCTTTATTGACTACACCAAAGCCTTTGACTGTGTGGATCACAACAAACTATGGAAAATTCTTCAAGAGATGGGAATACCAGACCACCTGACCTGCCTCCTGAGAAATCTGTATGCAGGTCAAAAAACAGCAGTTAGAACCGGACGTGGAACAACAGACTGGTTCCAAATCAGGAAAGGAGTATGTCCGGCTGTACATTATCACTCTGCTTATTTAACTTATATGCAGAGTATATCATGCGAAATGCCAGGCTGGATGAAGCACAAGCTGGAATCAATATTGCCAGGGGAAATATCAATAACCTCAGATATGCTGATGACACCACCCTTATGGCAGAAAGTGAAGAGGAACTAAAAAGCCTCTTGATGAAAGTGAAAGAGGAGAGTGAAAAGGTTGGCTTGAAGCTCAACATTCAGAAAACAAAGATCATGGCATCTGGTCCCATCTCTTCATGGGAAATAGATGGGGAAACAGTGGAAACAGTGTCAGACTTTGCATCAGGTGGCCAAGTATTGGAGTTTCAGCTTCAACATCAGTCCTTCCAATGAACAGCCAGGACTGATCTCCTTTAGGATGGACTGGTTGGATCTCCTTGCAGTCGAAGGGACTCTCAAGTGTATTCTCCAACACCACAGTTCAAAAGCATCAATTCTTTGATGCTCAGCTTTCTTTATCGTCCAACTCTCACATCCATACATGACTACTGCCAGATCCCATGATCTTAGTTTTCTGAAAGTGAAGAGTGAAAAAGTTGGCTTAAAACTCAACATTCAGAAAACAAAGATCGTGGGATCTGGCTCCATCACTTCATGGCAAATAGATGGGGGAACAATGGAAACAGTGAAATATTTTGTTTTGGGGGGCTCCAAAATTACTGAAGATGGAGACTGCAGCCATAAAATTAAAAGATGCTTGCTCCTTGGAAGAAAAGCTATGACCAACCTAGACAGCATATTAAAAAGCAGAGACATTACTTTGCCAACAAAAGTCCATCTAGTCAAAGCTATGGTTTTTCCAGCAGTCATGTATGGATGTGAGAGTTGGACTATAAAGAAAGCTGAGCATCAAAGAATTGATGCTTTTGAACTGTGGTGTTGGAGAAGACTCTTGAGAGTCCCTTCGACTGCAAGGAGATCCAACCAGTCCATCCTAAAGGAGATCAGTCCTGGCTGTTCATTGGAAGGACTGATGTTGAAGCTGAAACTCCAATACTTGGCCACCTGATGCAAAGAGCTGACTCATTTGAAAAGACCCTGATGCTGGGAAAGATTGAGGGTGGGAGAGGAAGGGGATAACAGAGAATGAGATGGTTGGATGGCATCACCGACTCAATGGACATGAATTTGAGCAAGCTCTAGGAGTTGATGATGGACAGGGAAGCCTGGAGTGCTGCAGTCCATGGGGTTGCAAAGAGTTGGACACGACTGAGCAACAGAATTGAACTGAAGATCATGGCATCCAGTCCCATCTCTTCATGGCAAATAAATGGGAAAAAAAAAGGAAATGGTGGCAGACTGCATTTTCTTAAGGTCCAAAATCACTGCAGATGGTGATTGCAGCCATGAAATAAAAGACGTTTGCTCCTTGAAAGAAAAGCTATGAAAAACCTAGACAGTTCATTATAAAGCAAAGACATCACTTTGCCAGCAAAGGTCCATCTAGTGAAATCTATGGTTTTACCAGCAGTCATGTTTGGATGTGAGAGTTGGACCATAAAGAAGGCTGAGCGCCAAAGAACTGATTCTTTCAAACTGTGGTGCTGGAGATAACTTGTTTTTTCTTTTTTTTTTTATTGGAGGCTAATTATTTTACAATATTATATTGGTTGGTTTTGCCATACATTGACATGAATCCGCCCCAGGTGTACATGAGTTCCCCTTCCTGAACCCCCCTCCCTCCTCCCTCCTCCCCTTATCCTCCCTCTGGATCATCCCCACACACCAGCCCCGAGCATCCTGTAACATGCATCGACCCTGAACTGGCGATTCGTTTCACATATGATAATATACATGTTTCAATGCCATTCTCCCAAATCACTCTTGAGAGTACCTTGGGCAGCAAGGAGATCAAACCAGTCAATCCTAAAAGAAATCAACCCCGAATATTCTTTGGAAGTTGAATGCTGAAGTTGATGCTCCAATACTTTGGCCACCTAATGCAAGGAGCTGACTGATTGGAAAATACCCTGATGCTGGGAAAGAGTGATGGCAGAAGGAGAGGAGGCAGAGGACAAGATGGTTGGATGGCATCACTGACTCAATGGACATGAGTTTGAGCAAACTCTGGGAGATAATAAAAGACAGAGAAGCCAGGCCTGCTGCAATCCATGGGGTCACAAAGAGTCAGACATGACTAAGTGACTGAACAACATTAACAACCAAGACCATCTTTTACCTATTTTACATTTCATCTATCTCAGTACAGAAATAAACAAAGTTAACCAAATGACTAGAAATGGTCTTTCAAGAAAAAGGGCTATCATTTATGTCCCCATGATATTATAAAAATGCCAAAGTACAGATTTCAACATTATTGATTCAGCCCAATTGCCCAGTCTTAGCCACCATGCCTTTGGCATCTTCTCTAGCACTCAGAATAATCCAATCTAGCTATTACTAGTTATTGTCTTTCTAGACAGAGATATGAAGACTTATGGAAGTAAGGGTACACGCCCACATCCTTGTGAGTCAGTAGTAGTCACAATATAAACTCAGTTCTGATTTAAATTTTTTCTTTTCCATCATTACTTAATACTTTCTTACACCCCCCTACACACATATACATTCCTGTAACAAATTCAAAGATATAACTACTCTCCTCAACTCCATTTCAGCTCTTCTCTGCTATCCTTCATTGTTGTTCAGTCTCTAAGATGTGCCTGACTCTTTGCAAACCCATGAACTGCAGCATTCCCAGCTTCCCTGTCCTTCACTATCTCCTAGAGTTTACTTAGACTCATGTCCATTGAATCAGCGATGCCATCCAGCCACCTCACCCTCTGTGTTCCTCTTTTCCTCTTGCCCTCAATCTTTCCCAACATCAGTCTTTTCCAATGAGTTGGCTCTTTGCATCAGGTGGCCAAAGTTTTAGAGCTTCAGCTGTGTTTTAACCATTTGTTTTATCTGCAGATAAAAGGTGCTGATTATATGATTGAAACACTGACTTGACTTAGAGTTACTTTTAACAGAATGAGACCATGTATATATCCAAAACATTTATCAGGCAGACTGAAAATTTCAAAACAGATAGACCTACTAATGTAAATGTTATTAATTTTTCACATCCCCATTGGAGACAGGTGTATTAAAGATTCCTTTTTTGTTTGTTTAAGTTCCTGGAAAATAATAATAATAACAAGCCTCAACTAGTATAACATGGGAAAAGTGCTATATGTGTGGATTTCCTTAGTGATTTTTACACTGGGTAGAGAAACTACCAATTGTGTCTGCAATGGGGAGCAGTATGTCAAACTGCTTGAGAACATCATAGGTTTTGGAAATTCTGACTCTAGCATTTATTAGCTATGAGAGTTGGGTGAGTCACATAGTCTCACAAGATCTCAATTCCCTCATCTCTAAAATGTTAATAATAATGGTAGTAATGAGAGTTAATAATAGTAAAACTCATTTAGTCATTTGAAGCATGAATGAAATATTATATATTATAAGCTTAGCACAATGAAGAAGAAATAGGAAGCACTAAATAGTCACATAAAATATTATTTTATATTTGCTTTCATCTCCAGAATGTGAATAAAAGATACTAAACTTAGTCTCCTCTCAACTGAATTATTTAATCAATTGCAGCATTGTTCCCTGATTCCTCCAAGCCATTTTTAAAGTCTTCATGTTATTCACAGGCAAAGAAACATCAGCAGGAAAAATTATTAGTAGTTCTAAACATTATCTGTGCTTCCAAAAAATATCAGGGAGTAAAGAACCACAACAGTTATATGCTTTCCTAGAGGTCAACTTCATTTTTATGGGTGCAAGCATGCTAAGTCACTTCAGACATGTCCAACTCTGTGTGACCCTGTGGACTATAGCCTGCCAGTTTTCTCTGTCCTTGGGATTCTCCAGGCAAGAATACTGAAGTTGATTCTGTTTCCCTCTCCAGGTTGCTGCTGCTAAGTCGTTTCAGTCATGTCAGACTCTGTGCAACCCCATAGGTGGCAGCCCACCAGGCTCCCCCATCTCCGGGATTCTTCAGGCAAGAATACTGGAGTGGGTTGCCATTTCCTTCTCCAATTCATGAAAGTGAAAAGTGAAAGTGAAGTCGCTCAGTCATGTCTGACTCTCAGCGACCCCATGGACTGCAGCCCACCAGGCCCCACGATCCATGGGATTTTCCAGGCAGGAGTATTGTAGTGGGATGCCATTGCCTTCTCCCCTTCTCCAGGGAATCTTCCCAACCCAGGTATCGAGCTCATGTCTCTTGGCAGGTAGGTTCTTTACCACTAGTGCCAACTGTGAAGCCCAGAAGTCAACTTCAATCATTTTTATGTAAGGTGAGAAAGGGAGAATTTATGGGCTTCCCTGGTGGCTCAGTGGTAAAGAATCCACCTGCCAATGCAGGAGACGCGGATCTGATCCCTGGCCCAGGAAGATCCCCTGCTGAAGGAAATGGCAACCCACTCCAGTATTCTTTCCAGGAGAACCCCATGGACAGAAGCTGGTAGGCTATAGTCCACAGGTTCGCAAAGAGTCAGGCATAACTCAGTGATTGAACAACAATAACATGTGTTCCCCGGCAAGGACAAAAGAGAAAAAGGAATTTTCATTGAGAAGATTTCTCTGGCATGAAATGCAAGAAAATTAAATTATATCTGAGATTTTTATATTCCAAGACAGGAAATTCTGTGATAAATGAAAATTAAAAAGTGAGGATTTGTTGATTCTTACTATCGAGTCCCCGTTCCACAGTACCAACCACTGTGACATATGGTATCTCATTTAGACTCCCAGTAGTTGTTCCCATTGCTTCAGCACCACAAGAAATAAAGGAGAAATTCAAACACTGCAGCAGGTACCTTTGCCACGTCTACTTTAGTACCTATAAGCAGACATCTAGAAATAATGAACAATACTGAATTTAGGAGTTCGTGACTTCCAGATTCCAATGCAATACTTTCCCACACTCAAAATAACATTTTCTTACTGCTACAGTATGAGAAAATTTAGTTCAAACAGCTTATTCACGGAGGCAGAGGGTGTATAAGCCATGTATGCTGGACTCATATGGCTTCACCACAGTCCTTAAAAAGAAACACACCTTCAGCCAAAAGATCTCAGTCCAAGAATGACTTTCCACATTTCCTATGGGAATCCAGAGGAAGTTTCTTTACAAACTCATATTATTTTCTCTAAATCTAGGGTAATTTGGCATGTCATCTGATAGGAACTGAAGGTAAACTACCTAGCACCACTTTTGTTAAAATGTTTTAGTTTCTTGGAGGAATGAGTTTTATGTCCAAAATTCTAGGAGCCCCACTTCATGGAGTTTCTCTGCTTCATCAAAGACAGTCAGTCACTAGACCTCCAGAGTAAATACTTTGATGATGCCACAGATCCACAAAACCACCATGATTGGTGGGACTCTACTAGGATGTACTAATACATTTTAAAGTAAGAACACCCACCAACAGACTGAGAAAAAAAGACAGTGAACTTATCTTCATTTGTAACACATTAAATCAGCACAAAGGTATTTCATTAATCAAAATTCCCTGTGCTGTTCCTTTTAAGGTTCTCTGGTCCCAGGCTGTCTGCATATTCATTCTTGAAGTTTTACCTACTCATTTCATATCATGGAGAAGGAAATGGCAACCCACTCCTGTATTCTTCCCTGAAAACCTCATGGACAAAGGGGCCTGGCAGGCTACAGCCCATGGGGCCAGTAAGAGTCGGACACAACTGAGTGACTTCACTCACTTTTCATATCCAAAGTGTTCTAGAGGATAAGTAATGCATTTTCAAATGATCAGTTTGGGAGTGAATCACGTTAGCTAAGGGCTTCCCAGCTGGTGCTAGTGGTAAAGAACCCACCTGCCAATGCAGGAGATGGAGGAGACTCCAGTTGGATCCCTGGGTTGGGAATACCCCTGGAGGAGGGCACAGCAACCCGCTTCAGTATTCTTGCCTGAAGAATCCCATAAACAAAGGAGGCTGGTGGGTTATGGTGCGTAGGGTCACAAAGAGTAGGACACAACTGAAGTAATTTAGCACATAGAAAAGCACACACACATCAGCTAAATCTTTATTAATCCAAACTAGAAAAACAATACTTGGCCCAGAAAAACAGAAAACAAAAAACATACTTCTGGAAAATAAACAAAAGCTAAAATAAACCATAAGTTTCCTACAATGTTTTCATATATTGATTGCCAAAAATAATTATTTCAACCTCATAATCCCAAAGTGAAGGAACAGAGAATGAAAGAGAGAAAAGAGAAAAGAAGACAAGGAGGAGGAGTAAGGGGACGAGGAATAGGAAGAAAATGAGAAGGAGGAGAAGGAAGGAAGGAAAGAAGGATGGAAGGGAGGGAGGAAGAAGGGAAGGGAGGGAGGAAGAAGGGACGGAAGGAAGTTTAAGAGCTGACATTGTGGCCATAAACATGTATCCAAATCTCAACTCGATCCAAAACTGTGTATACTGTGGCCATTCAATATATATTTAACCAATGAATGAGTAAATAGATGAAAAGTTTTAGATTGTTATCAGCAATTAGTAGTAATAGCAGTAATAGTGTTAATAACAAACAATTTTTTTAGTTTATGCATTAGCCAGGCCCTGTTCCAAGCACTTTACATGCATTAATTCAGTTAATCTGAGAATAACCCTAGGACACTGGGTACTGTTTACACCTCCATTTTATAAACAAGAAAACGGAGGCATGAGGTTTCTAAGTAACTTCCCCAAGACTAAATGACTATATGGTTACAGAGTCAGGATTCAGATCCAGGCAGTCTAGTCCCATCTAGAAATATCTACTTCTGCTTCATTTGCTATGCTAAAGCCTTTGACCATATGCAACACAACAAACTGTGGAAAATTCTTCAATAAATGGGAACACCAGACCACCTTAAGTGCCTCCTGAGAAACCCAAATCCAGGTCAAGAAGCAACAGTTAGAACCGGACATGGAAGAACAGACTGGTTCCAAATTGGGAATGGAGTATGTCCGGATGTATATTGTCACCTTGCTTTTTTAACTTATATTCAGCGTACATCGTGAGAAATGCCAGAATGGATGAAGCACAAGCTGGAATCAAGATTGCTGGGAGGAATGTCAATAACCTCAGATATGCAAATGACACCACCCTTACAGCAGAAAGAGAAGAGAAACTGAAAAGCCTCTTGATGAAAATGAAAGTGGAGAGTGAAAAAGCTGGCTTGAAACTCAACATGCAAAAAACTAAAATCATGGCATCTGGTTCCATCACTTTATGGGAAATAGATGGGAAAACAATGGAAACAGTGACAGACTTTATTTCCTTGGGCTCCAAAATCACTGCAGAGGGTGACTGCAATCATGAAATTAAAAGATGTTTACTCCTTGGAAGAAAAGCTATGACAAATGTAGACAACCTATTAAAAAGTAGCGACATCAGTTTACTAACAAAGGTCTGTCTAGTCAAAGCTATGGTTTTTACAGCAGTCATGTATGGATGTGAGTGTTGGACCGTAAAGAAAGCTGAGCACCAAAGAACTGATGCTTTTAAACTGTGGTTTTGAAGGAGACTCTTGAGCGTCCCTTGGACTGCAAGGAGATCCAACCAGTCAATTCTAAAGGAAATAATTCCGGAATATTCATTGGAAGGACTGATGTTGAAGCTGAAACTCCAATACTTTGGCCACCTGATGCAAAGAACTGACTCATTGGAAAAGACCCTGATGCTGAAAAAGAATGAAGACAGGAGGAGAAGGGGATGACAGAGTATTAAAGATGGTTGGATGGCATCACCGACTCAATGGACATGAGTTTGAGCAAGCTCCAGAAGTTGGTGATGGACAGGGAAGCCTGGTGTGCTGCAGTCCATGGGGTTGCAAAGAGTCGGATACATGTGAGCAACTAAACTGAACTGAGTTTAGTTCCAGAGCCCTTGCTATAACCCCTATAGTTTCTGAAAACTTAACTACAACTTGGCTTACATAATGAAGAAAAACATTGGAAGTTCAGAAGCAGAATGATTGCTAAGGTAGTATAATCAGTGATCAATGTTTTCAATTCAAAAGGACCTAAGTTCTTTTGATCTATCTGTTCTGCCATATGCACTGTTGGTTTCACCATAAGACAAGTTCCTTTGTGGATACAGGTTGTCCTTGTTTGTATTTGGAAAAAGAAAAGAGGCAGAAAACCTGGCTCTCAAAATTCATTATAATATGATCCTACATTCCAGGTTAAACAGGCCAACTTAGGACTCATATCCAATTCTAGACCAGAAACAACCACCGAAGAGTGACATAAACTGAGAGTCATCTGGCATGGAAAAATTATTTCAAGAGTTAATCAGTTAGTCACTACAGAATGTTGATTCAGTGCAGTTCAGTTCAGTCGCTCAGTCCTGTCTGACTCTTTGTGACCACATGAACTGCAGTACACTAGGCCTCCCTGTCCATCACCAACTGCCGGAGTCTACCCAAACCCATGTCCATTGAGTCGGTGATGCCATCAAACCATCTCATCCTCTGTTGTCCCCTTCTCCTCCAGCCTTCAATCTTTCACAGCATCAGGGTCTTCTCAAATGAGTCACCTCTTCACATCATGTGGCCAAAGTATTAGAGTTTCAGCTTCAACATCAGTCCTTCCAAAGAACACTCAAGACTGATTTCCTTTAGGATGGACTGGTTGGATCTCCTTGCAATCCAAGGGACTCTCAAGAGTCTTCTCCAACACCACAGTTCAAAAGTATCAATTCTTCAGCACTCAGCTTTCTTTATAGTCTAACTTTCACATCCATACATGACCACTGGAAAAACCATAGCCTTGACTAGACGGACTTTTGTTGGCAAAGTAATGTCTCTGCTTTTTAATATGCTATCTAGACGCGAGAGACACCAGGCCCGGAGCAACCGACCACGCAAAGAGGTACGGCCGTGAGGAGCTACCCCACGCCTGAGGCCAAGGCCGGCGGCCGAGAGGAGCTACCCCACGTCCAATAGGCGGTGGCTGCTCGGGCGCAGGAGGGCCGAGGGGAGCTACTCCACGTTCAAGGTCAGGAGGGGCGGCCTTGAGGAGATACCCCTCATCCAAGGTAAGGTGCAGCGGCTGTGCTTTCTTGGAGCAGTTGTGAGGAGATATCCCACACCCAAGGTAAGAGAAAGCCAAATAAGACAGTAGGTATTACGAGGGGGCATCAGAGGGCAGACACACTGAAATCATAATCACAGGAAACTAGTCGATCTGATCACATGGACCACAGCCGAATGTGGTCCACTGGAGAAGGGAATGGCAAACCACTTCAGTATACTTGCCTTGAGAACCCCATGAACAGTATCAAAGGGAAAAATGATAGGATACTGAATGAGGAATTCCCCAGGTCAGTAGGTGCCCAGTATGCTACTGGAGATCAGTGGAGAAATAACTCTAGAAGGAATGAAGGGATGGAGCAAAAGCAAAACCAATGCCCAGTTGTGGATGTGACCAGTGATAGAAGCAAGGTCCAGTGCTGTAAACAGCAATATTGCATAGGAACCTGGAATGTTAGGTCCATGAATCAAGGCAAATTGGAAGTGGTCAAACAGGAGATGGCAAGAGTGAACACAGACATTCTAGGAATCAGTGAATTAAAATGGACTGGAATGGGTGAATTTAACTCAGATGACCATTATATCTACTACTGTGGGCAGGAATCCCTTAGAAGAAATGGAGTAGCCATCATGGTCAACAAAAGAGTCCGAAATGCAGTACTTGGATGCAATCTTAAAAATGACAGAATGATTTCTGTTCGTTTCTAAGGCAAACAATTCAAAATTACAGTAATCCAAGTCTACGCCCCAACCAGTAACGCCGAAGAAGCCAAAGTGGAACAGTTCTATGAAGACCTACAAGACCTTTTAGAACTAACACCCAAAAAAGATGTCCTTTTCATTATAGGGGACTGGAATGCAAAAGTAGGAAGTCAAGAAACACCTGGAGTAACTGGCAAATTTGGCCTTGGAGCACGGAATGAAGCAGGGCAAAGGCTAATAGAGTTTTGCCAAGAGAACGCACTGGTCATAGCAAACACCCTCTTCCAACAACACAAGAGAAGACTCTACACATGGACATCACCAGATGGTCAACACCAAAATCAGATTGATTATATTCTTTGCAGCCAAAGATGGAGAAGCTCTATACAGTTAACAAAAACAAGACCAGGAGCTGACTGTGGCTCAGATCATGAACTCCTTATTGGCAAATTCAGACTTAAATTGAAGAAAGTAGGGAAAATCACTAGACCATTCAGGTATGACCTAAATCAAATCCCTTATGATTATACAGTGGAAGTGAGGAATAGATTTAAGGGACTAGATCTGATAGATAGAGTGTCTGATGAACTCTGGACGGAGGTTCGTGACATTGTACAGGAGACAGGGACCAAGACCATCCCCATGGAAAAGAAATGCGAAAGAGCGAAATGGCTGTCTGAGGAGGCCTTACAAATAGCTGTGAAAAGAAGAGAAGTGAAAAGCATAGGAGAAAAGGAAAGATATAAGCATCTGAATGCAGAGTTCCAAAGAATATCAAGGAGAGATAAGAAAGCTTTCCTCAGTGATCAATGCATAGAAATAGAGGAAAACAACAGAATAGGAAAAACAAGAGATCTCTTCAAGAAAATTAGAGATTCCAAGGGAAAATTTCATGCAAAGATGGTCTCGATAAAGGACAGAAATGGTATGGACCTAACAGAAGCAGAAGATATTAAGAAGAGGTGGCAAGAATACACAGAAGAACTGTACAAAAAAGATCTTCATGACCAAGATAGTCACAGTAATGTGATCACTGACCTAGAGTCAGACATCTTGGAATGTGAAGTCAAGTGGGCCTTACAGAGCATCACTACGAACAAAGCTAGTGGAGGTGATGGAATTCCAGTTGAGCTATTTCAAATCTTGAAAGATGATGCTATGAAAGTGCTACACTCAATATGCCAGCAAATTTGGAAAACTCAGCAATGGCCACAGGATTGGAAAAGGTCAGTCTTCATTCCAATCCCAAAGAAAGGGAATGCCAAAGAATGCTCAAACTACCACACAATTGCATTCATCTCACACGCTACTAAAGTCATGCTCAAAATTCTCCAAGCCAGGCTTCAGCAATATGTGAACCGTGAACTCCCAGATGTTCAAGCAGGTTTTAAAAAAGGCAGAGGCACCAAAGATCAAATTGCCAACATCCGCTGGATCATGGAGAGAGCAAGAGAGTTCCAGAAAAACATCTATTTCTGCTTCATTGACTAGGCCAAAGCCTTTGCCTGTGTAGATCACAATATATTGTGGAAAATTCTTAAAGAGATGGGAAAACAAGACCACCTGACCTGCCTGTTGAGAAACCTGTATGCAGGTCAGGAAGCAACAGTCAGAACTGGACATGGAACAACAGATTGGTTCCAAATAGGAAAAGGAGTACATCAAGGCTGTATATTGTCACCTTGCTTATTTAACTTCTATGCAGAGTACATCATGAGGAACGCTGGTCTGGAAGAAGCACAAGTTGGAATCAAGATTGCCGGAAGAAATATCAATAACCTCAGATATGCAGATGACACCACCCTTATGGCAGAAAGTGAAGAGGAGCTCAAAAGTCTCTTGATGAAATTGAAAGAGAAGAGTGAACAAGTTGGCTTGAAGCTCAACATTCATAAAACAAAGATCATGGCATCTGGTCCCATCACTTCATGGGTAATAGATGGGGAAACAGTGGAAACAGTGTCAGACTTTATTTTTGGGGGCTCCAAAATCACTGCAGATGCTGATTGCAGCCAGGAAATTAGAAGACACTCACTCCTTGGAAGGAAAGTTATGACCAACCTTGATAGTATATTAAAAAGCAGAGACATTACTTTGCCAACCAAGGTCCGTCTAGTCAAGGCAATGATTTTTCCCGTGGTCACGTATGAATGTGAGAGTTGGACTATGAAAAAAGCTGATCGCCGAAGAATTGATGCTTTTGAACTGTGGTGTTGGAGAAGACTCTTGAGAGTCCCTTGGACTGCAAGGAGGTCCAACCAGTCCATTCTAAGGGAGATCAATCCTGGGTGTTCATTGGAAGGACTGATGCTAAAGCTGAAACTCCAATACTTTGGCCACCTCATGCGACGAGTTGACTCACTGGAAAAGAATCTGATGCTAGGAAAGGTTGGGGGCGGGAGGAGAAGGGGACGACCGAGAATGAGATGGCTGGATGGCATCACCGACTCTGTGCACGTGTTTGAGTGTAGTCCAAGAGTTGGTGATGGACAGGCAGGCCTGGCGTGCTGTGATTCGTGGGGTCGCAGAGAGTCGGACATGACTGAGCGACTGAACTGAACTGAACTGAATTGAGGTTGGGCATAACTTTCCTTCCAAGGAGTAAGCATCTTTTAATTTCATGGCTGCAATCACCCTCTGCAGTGATTTTGGAACACACAAAAATAAAATCAGCCACTGTTTCCACTGTTTACCTATTTCCCATGAAGTGATGGGACCAGATGCCATGATCTTAGTTTTCTGAATGTTGAGCTTAAACCAACTCTTTCACTCTCCTCTTTCACTTTCATCAAGAGGCTCTTTAGTTATTCACGTTCTACCACAAGGGTGGTATCATCTGCATATCTGAGATAATTGATATTTCTCCCAGCAATCTTGATTCCAGCTTGTGCTTCTAAAAGATGTACTCTGCATATGAATTAAATAAGCATGGTGATAATATACAGACTTGACGTACTCCTTTTCCTATTTGGAACCCTGTTGTTCCATGTCCAGTTCTGACTGTTGCTTCCTGACCTGCATACAAGTTTATCAAGAGGCAGGTCAGGTGGTCTGGCAGTCCATCTCCTTCAGAATTTTCCATAGTTTATTGTGATCCACACATTCAAAGGCTTTGACATAGTAAATAAAGGAGAAATAGATGTTTTTCTCGAACTCTCTTGCTTTTTCGATGACCCAGCAGATGTTGGCAATTTGATCTCTTGTTCCTCTGCCTTTTCTAAAACCAGCTTGAACATCTGGAAGTTCACGGTTCATGTATTGCTGGAGCCTGGCCTGAAGAATTTTAAGCATTACTTTACTAGCGTGTGAGATGAGTGCAATTGTGCAATAGTTTGAATATTCTTTGGCTTAGAAATGGCTATAGGTGAAGCCTACAGAGAGACCAATTTTTATATTCTTTCTTCAGAATAATCATAAGCCATAATGATTTCATCATAAAGTTTATGAATTAGAACATCTCTAAGTTAACCTCTAGTTCTGCCAGTCTATGATCTTATGAATTCATTCCATTTTATTAACATTTCTCAGAGGAAAACAATTCCTAAGGAAATACTTCTATATACCAGAATTTTTCTGGTAAAGCACAATTAATTTACAGCAGTTGCCATATTAGTTGTTCATAAGGGAATAAAGGGGAAACATAAAGCACTGACTTGCTGTCTTTTGCAATTTTAGGGGAAGATATTTTTCACCATATCCTATGATCTACCCATATTTTTCCTCATGTTAAGTGCAAGAATGAACCTTGGGAAGATCTAATGTGTGAGCATGCTAAGAGATGCCACACCTGAGAAGCTGATCTTTGGTTCGGTTGGTCTTACAGAGGACCCTCAGAAAGGTTCTCACGTTGTGTTTGTACCATGAGCTGGCACACAGGGAGGCTCTCTCAATACCATTAGCAAAGTACATGAGAATACACCTGCACTCCAACAATGGAAAATGGGAGGTTGCCACCAATGCAAGAACTCTAACCCCATGCAGGTGGTATTAGCAGCTGATCTATTTTCCTACGGAGACTAAGAGACCTGAGATGCCTTCATCTGGGAACGTACCTTATTGTCTCCCACTTTTGTAATAAGCTTCAGTTTCCTTATCCTTTGCCATTAAAGATACATTATCAGTTCAGTTCAGTTCATTTCAGTCGCTCAGTCGTGTCCGACTCTCTGCGACCCCATGAATCACAGCACGCCAGGCCTCCCTGTCCATCACCAACTCCCGGAGTTCACTCAAACTCATGTCCACAGAGTCGGTGATGCCATCTAGCCATCTCATTCTCAGTCGTCCCCTTCTCCTCCTGCCCCCAACCCTTCCCAGCATCAGAGTCTTTTCCAGTGAGTCAACTCGTCGCATGAGGTGGCCAAAGTATTGCAGTTTCAGCTTTAGCATCAGTCCTTCTAATGAACACCCAGGATCAATCTCCCTTAGAATGGACTGGTTGGATCTCCTTGCGGTACAAGGGACTCTCGAGAGTCTTCTCCAACACCACAGTTCAAAAGCATCAATTCTTCGGTGATCAGCTTTCTTCACAGTCCAACTCTCACATCCATCCATACATGACCACCGGAAAAACCATAGCCTTGACTAGACGGACCTTTGTTGGCAAAATAATGTCTCTGCTTTTTAAAATATTATCAAGGTTGATCATAACTTTCCTTCCAAGGAGTAAGCGTCTTTAAGATACATTATATTCTATAACTGTGTCTACTGGCCTCTTACCATCAGTCACATCACTGTCCCATGGAGACACTCATGCAGTTACACATGAAATTGAGCCACAACAATTTGAGAATCGATCTGTTTCTTTAAAGTCTCTGTCCTTGAAGTCTCAGTCTAGAAACGGCTTAAAGATTATTTTTCTGACATGTCCTATATGGTTCTGCTGGCATCTGAGAATACCCTGAAATGATCAAAGAGCTCTGTTTATATTAAACAGCCAATGGACTGTTGTGACTACACCTCCCTTGGCAGGTAGAGTAATTCTCTATTGAGATGAGTTTTTTAGAAACTTGCTGCTTAGAAGAATGGTCCACACAGTAGCAGCATCCACTAAAATCTTGTATCTGGGGTCCTGCCCCAGACCTACTGATTAAGAATCTGAATTTTAACAAGATCCCCAAGTGTTTTGTATACACATTAACATGTGGGTAGCTGTCATTTTTTTTTTAGAAGACTGACTTCTTTGGCTTATAACACTTTTTTCCCTTCCATTCCTTCATTAAATGGGAAATTCATATTAAGTCAGTCAAACAACCACTGACAAATACCAGTCTTGGAGATATATCTTCAGAATTATGTAGTGAATAAAAGAGACATACATAAATGATATACTCCCACAAGTACATGTGGTATCTCTAAGATTCTAGATATTCTCACCTTACGAATCACTGAAATAATTATTATCTGAATAACCAATTAACAGAATTAAGTCTAAAATGTTCTCTTTTAAAAAACTATGTGAAACACAAAGTTATCTAATTTAACTAAACAGAACTGTTTGACTCAAGTAAAGAGAATTGCGAAGGCATCATTACCATTCTCAAATATGTGAGGCTGGTCACAGGAGAAGGCACTTTCTACAAAAAACAAAAGACAGAAATAGTGTAAAAGGGAAGATGTGGCTAGGAGGCAGATTTCCACTTCGTGTGAGAAAGACATCTTTAATAAAACTATCCATGATATTAATATGAAGCTCTGAAAATTATTATCAAAAGGGCATTGAAAATAAAATCCATTCTTTGACCATGGACTAGATGATATCAGCCCCTCTGTCTCTCTGCCCATCCTTATCCTCACTCATTGCATCCTCCGCCCATCATGCTAGCTCTGTTCTTTCTCTGATATTTGTACTTATTCCACGGAGGGGTTTCATACCTGCTGCCCCCTCCGTGTGAATGATCATCCCCAGCCATTTCCCTGAGTGGCATCCTCACTCCAGGCAGGTCCCTGCTCAAATGTCCCTTCTGCTATGAAGGTATTTCTAACCTTTCTATCTAGAATAAACCCCCTCTTTCATCTCTCTCTTTACTAAGCACTCAGGCTAAGATAACACAAACCTCAAATTCTCAGTTCTTACAACTAAAGATTTCTCTTGCTCATATGGATGTATGTTCCTGGCTGGCTACAGAGTAGCTGTGCCTCTGCTCAGATCTGTGGATCTGGTCCACCATCTTGTTCACATGACAGAGGGGGAGAATAGCTAAAACTCATGATCATTATAAAAGTTTCTACACCAAACTAGGGAAATCTGAGTAAGAGTGCTGGATTTTATCATTGTCAATGTCTTGGTTGTGTATTATATGATATTTTGCAAGATGTTACCATTGAAGGGAAATGATAAAAAGACCATGGGGTCACTCTGCATTATTTCTTACAACTGCATATAAACCTACACCCATCTCAAAATTAAAAGTGTAGTATTTTAAAAGCATCTGCCTTATCAGATGTGGCACATATCACATCTAATCACACTCCATTGGCCAACACAAATCATTTGGACAGACAGAGAAATATACCTGCTCATGGGAGGCTAAGCAAACCATATGGCCTTGGATGAGATGTACAGCTTATATAACAGTCAGGATCCCATGTGGAAAACAGAAACCACATTAGGTTTTTCACAAAAGATGATTTAACGTAATGAATTATGATGTTAAAATAATTCTTGAAGACTAAGAAACCAGAGAGAGAGCAGCTACCCCCAGGTTTGGAAAAAAAGGGAAGAGGTTGATTAGAAGGAGTTAGAAGCTTGAAAGAGGAGAGGCTTTCTCAGGGAAGACAGGACACTTCCCAACTGAGGTGTGCACCCCAAGAATCTGGAAGATATACTGCAATCCTCATTTCTGAAATTGATCACAAGATTATACAGGTATTGGCAATACAGTAATAAAATAAGACATCCAGTCCTCATGGAGCTTATAAATTAATCAAGAAGACAGATGATAAAAGGTAACCAAATAAACAAATAAATATATAATTTCAGGAAGTAATGAAAGCTATGAAGAAAAATAAAGAGAGTTTAGTAAGTTTGTGTTATTGTTTTCAAACACTCACTTTACTCTAACTTCCTCCTTTTATTACCCTTTCCCCATTCCTTTGCCCTTAGCCAGCACCACAGGTGGTTGCGGTTCTTTAGTTGGTAGAGTGACTCAGACCCTCCTTCCTAAAGAAGGCCTGATTCTCAGTGGTCTCACTTTTGGTTGCTATGGTTTTCCCTTGACTTTTACTAGAGGACGTGGAAAGACTAAAAGTGCCCAAGACGTTGGATTCGAGTCTGTTGCTCCCTGCCTCCATCATATAGAAGCAACTCAATTTCCCTTGGTAGTTGGGATCAATTTCCCCAGCCAATAGGATACCCCTTTTTTCACCAAAATGACCAATCTCACCTTCCAATTCAGCGAAACCAACATATCCCCTTGTGGAAGTCTCCCTTGAGGACCAAGGCCATCAAGACTGCAGATCTCAACATTCCGGAAACAAAAAGTAAAAATTCTGCAAGAAGTTTATCAAAAAGAAAAAAAAAATTGAAGAACCATTCCTGCGTCTATCCTTGATTCTATGACCCATGCATTTTGGCTTGGGGACAAACAGTACCATATACTCATCACTGATTTTACCCTATGAGATAGAACCCCAGAGTGTTGTCTCCTCACTGAAAAATTAATTAAATTTTCAATTGGTCATTATACCATTCTAGCAGGTCAGTTGCTTCTGAGTGGTGGAGTATGTGATATATTTGATGTTGAATTTATTATCAATCTCACTACTTACCATCATAGTCCTTACTTTACAGGTGACTGGGCCCACACAACTGAGTATATCTAGTCCAGTTATATTTTAGGCAGCTAAAAAATAACCACATGAGGTGTCATTGACCTACAGCACCCAACTGTGAAAAATACTTGGGCAAAATTTCATTTATTGCTTGAGACCACAGGCCCCCAGTTGACTGGCTGGCCTTAGAATTGTTTTCGGTCCCCTAGGAATTAGCCCTCAATTTAAAGATAGTGTATATCAACCCCTAACTTTATAAGTATTTTCCCTTTCTCCAGCATTTCCCTCTTCTCATCTCCTTTCTCATAGTCACTCTAGTCAACTGAAGAGTTAAGTGGGTGTTTGAAAACAGTAACAAAAATTTGCCAAAATTTGCCAAAAAATTTGCGTGTCTCTATTTTTCTTCATAGCTCTCATCAGTACTTGAAATTATATCATATATTTATTTATTTATTCGGTTACCTTTTATCATCTGTCTTCTTGATTAATCTATAAGCTCAATGAGGACTGGATGTCTTATTTATTATTGTATCCCCACCACTTATAACAGTTCCTGGATCTTAATCAGCTCTTAATAAATACTTGTTAAATGAACAAACATTCCTGGAAGGCCATTTGGCAACACGTATCAAAAGCTTTAAAAAATGTGTGAAGTCTATGATCTAGAAATTTAACCTCTGGAAATTTATCCTTAAAGATATTTTGTATGAGTAAAATTTAGTATTTAAAGAAATGCTTATTTCTAACATAAAATCTGAAAAAAAGAAAGTAACCTAAACATACAACTGGAAATTATTTATTCATTTATTCAACAAATACTTATAAGTGCCCACTAAGTACTAGAACACAGCTAGGTGCAAGAGACACTAAAGATAGTAAGACCAATATGGTCTCTCAAGGAGCCCAGAGAGATAGATGTCAAGAGACTACTTTACTTTTAAATTTTGTAATGCAGCAAATAACTGAATGTTAGCTTATAGATACTTCACTAATAATAGTAGTACTAATGAGGATACTTTACATTTGCATAGCACTTCTAACTTTTCAAAGTAATTTTCCAGCCATTATATTTTTTAAATTTAGGTCATATTAAACTGCATTTGAACTTCATTATTAGATATTTTCTGAGAAATGAGTTGAGAGAGTGTAGGCCCTTTTCCATTAATTATGGACATATAAAATGAATTAATCAAATTCCACTGTATTTGCTATTAGGGTCAGTTGTGTGGGGGGAAAAGAAAAGACACTTTCTGCAGGGTTTGGAATAGGATGCAGCAGAGAGAATTATGCAAAAGTAACAGTTCTTTGAATTATTTAAACTTTAAATAAACTCTAAATTCATTGTCTTTATGAGGCATCATTAATAGTCTAGGAGAATACCACCATTTTGCAAAATCAAGTCCATTAGCAGAAGTAGATTTATTTACTACTGCAAGCCCCTTACTTCCATGGGCTCCACACACCACATGATATTCAATGGCCATATGTTTTTATAAAGTAACAAAAAAAATTATTTCCTCAATCAGTTTAGACCATCATCTCTTTTCATCAAACTTCCCCTCTTTCACATTTTGCTTTTTTTTGTTAGGTTGTGAAGGAGTGGCCACAAGCATGCCTTCTTACTTGATATGCAGGGACCCAGACAAAATATTTCTGTTGGGCCTCTATTTATATAAGCAATTTTACTAAAATATATTAGAAAAGTCAAGGTCCTATGTGAGATATATTTAGGACTGTTACAACAAGGTCTATAACAAGGTCTAGTGAGAGCCAATATATAGATCTACCTCCATAGCTGAAGTTTAAAGGTTGAGAGTGGACTGTCAGCAGCTCAGAGTGCCAAACTCTTCAGACATGAGTGACAGTCACCTCAAATCAGTCTCTTAGCACTATTTTGGTGGCCCAGTATCTCAAGATTTCATGAAGGAAATGCTGCCCTTACTAATATGTGTAATTCACCCACAAAGACACTCTAAATCTGAGGCTCATAGATCATTAGGGCATCTGGCCAACCCCATACATGAGGTAGAAGGTCAGAAAGCATCCCAATAGTTGAAAGGAGGGCCAAGGTCCATACAGATGACCCATATGACACATGGAGACCATCCATTTGACACTGCCAGTCCCAGGTAGTCCTCAGAGAAATTGGGCAGTTTGGAGGAAGGCACTCAAAAGCTCAGGGTCCCCTGAGGCACAGCACCAAGTGTGGGAGCCTGACTCACTAGAGTCAAAAGGTAATACTAGTCATGGCACTTTTAATATATAGTTCAAAGGACGTTGACTTACAAGATCATGTAGTTAGCGTCTGTTGGAATATATTTATTTGATTTGCCATTACTTCTATGTGTAATCAAATTATACCAGTCATCCCAATGCAGAAACAGCTTTCAGGAATATTCCTAATATCTGCTCTGTTAACTTACCCAGCACATGATACAAAGGTGTAGGGCCAGAGGTCATGTCATGATATGACACTTGCACCAGAAAAATGTGGACAGTGTGCAGTGGCAAGAAGCAAGGTTCAAAATCAGGGGACCAGAACTTAGTCTATGAAAAAGTTTTTTCAATCATAATAGCTCATGTTTGAAAGGAATATTGATAGAGAATTTTTCCTGAATTTAATAATCTTAATAATTCACATAAAATTTCTAATAAAAAAAAGTGTGAGGCCAAAGGAGCTTCTAAACCATTCAAACTAAAATTGTTAAAAAAAAAAAAGAGACTGAGTTATCTTTTTATTTTCTATACAGAAAATATTACATACATTATCACAAAACAAGGTGACCAGAGTATGCAACTAAAAATGCAAGAAAAAGTGCTATAGAAATATGTTAACAAGCCTACTGATAGACCTATAATGTTGCTGGATTTTGTGACTTCTCTGGGCTTATCTGGTGTCTCATCAAATAAGAACTTGCCTACCACTTCAGGAGACACCAGATATGAGAGTTTGATACCTGGGTAAGGAAGATACCCTGGAGAAGGAAACAGTAACCTGCTGCAGTATTCTTGCTTGGAAAATTCCAAGGACAGAGGAGCCCATGGGTCACAAAGAGTCAGACACGACTAAGCACACATGCATCACACTGTGACTTTTATGGCAGTCAACTTTAAAATTTGTAACTCACTGTGATTTCATTTCCCACTCTAAATAAATATTTACCTCCATATCTAAATTGTGTTCACTTTTGAAAGAAGGTCTTAAAAACTGTATAAACTTCCAGACTCACAAAACCTAGATCTATCCCTGTTTATAGGATTACATCTTACAGACTTCAAAATAGCTGACTTGTCAATTGAAATTCGTCTTTGGCTATAAAAAGGGACATGGATTTATGAGTTCCTCTGAGTAAGAGCCATAGTATTTACTCCCCAAAAGGAGTCATTCACACTTAGACTCAAACAAATACATATATTTTTATCAAATGAGACTTTCACCAGATGTAAATCTGCATTACAAATATTCCTTAAACTCCACTTTGTTTAGAGATTGATTCATATCATGCTTGTTGAAGTTCCTGTTCCAGAAAATTTATTTAATTCCTAAGCAAGGTTTACATTAATTTCATCTTTATTTTCTGACCAGTTCAAACTTTCATGAAATTCTCTTGGGAGGAGTTCCTAAAGTCTTGAGGACTGTTTCAGCCAGCTGTGCTGCGCTGGGGCAAGGGCCAATGTGTGTAAATACAAGAAAGGTTACCAGGTCAGCAGATCCTGGTTGGGTCCTCTGCCTGGGCTTGGTCTGCATCCTCTGAGGTGCGGTTCCACACTTCATGGCTAGGGAAAGTGACTTCCACAGCCACACAAGCTGTATATGACCCAAAGCACACCACAGTGGATTTGGAGCACTTTAGTTCAGGGTTCAGTTCAGTTCAGTTCAGTCGCTCAGTCGTGTCCGACTCTTTGCCACTGTCAATGCAGCAGATGGGAGAGAAGAGCGGAATACCAGTGGGAGATATTAAAAAACTGGAACACTTTAAAGCTAATCTTATATAATCTGATTTTAAAGCAATTTCCATGGGATGAGGCAGGAGTAGCACAAAGTACATGTTGGTACAGTCACTATGAAAAGAATGAGTTATGACCAGTAACTTACTCTCGATTCAGCTTTCACAAGTAAACATGCCCTTATTCCCTGAATTTGTGTTGGCCAGGGCAATTAAGGTGAAATGTGCTAACCAAAACAAAATCAAAATCTCAGTGGGTACATGCATGCTCAATCATGTCCGACTCTAGCAATCTGTGTGACCTAACAAAATAAAACTTCTTGGTGACTGTCCTCCAGATGGTGATTCAGGAACCCAGGTTTCTATAATCACATGACTCTGCCTTCTTGTTGCCTTGGTAGCACATACCTAGCAGATAGGAGGGTTCAGAAAATGAAGATCATGCAAGACTTTCTGTGTACACCAAGACTAGAGGCAGAGTTCATCACTTCCGCCCACATTGCTCTGGCCAGAACCCAATCAGGTAGATTCACTTGGAGGAGAGAGGGAAATCTCACTTAAATGAGCATAAAGAAAGGAAAGGAGAGAATTCCCTGATGGTCCAGTGGTTAGGACTCCACGCTTCCACTTCAAGAGGCATGAGACTAAGATCCCACATGCCTCATGATGCAGCCAAAAAACAATTTAAAAAAAAAAAGGGAAAAGGAAATGAAAGGAAATAGGTTTGGTGCCACTGGTAATGTCAACATAAACCAGCTAAACCTTGGGTTTCAATGTCAATTCTCCATACACCAAAAAACAAATTTGCGTCCAGAGAAAACTTTAAACATTTCTATTTATTGCTGGCAATCATTTATTTGTTTTATGTTTTAAATTAATATAGAAATGCTGGAATCTGATTTGCATGATTCTTGTATTTAAATAAATTGAATGTCTCTTTTCTCTTATATGTTCTTGACTGATGTATGCTACACAGATTAAAGCTGATAATTATTTAAAATTCAGAAACGTTGTCACTTTGTTCACTCTACTATGTCTTCCTGGCCTTCTGGTTAGATTATTGATATCCTCTGTCCCCTGTCATGCTTTAATTCAGTCCAATATCCTTCCCACAAGAGTTTTACAAGGCACTTGCAGTTAATTTGATAAACTAAACTGAGGAGTTAAGTTGGTTAATAATGCTTTCAAATATTATCATGTCCCTGTTATGATTTGCATTTTAAGAGTAATTTTTCAATGCTTTCATCAAAGCTTTATTTTAAACTTTTGAGGTCAGCCTCCTAAGATGTTGATGGGAGGTAAATGGATAAAATTTTCCTCTCATTTGAAGTTAAGACTTCTTACATGGTTAATCCCATAGCTCTTCTTGGAGATTCAAAATGCACATGAGAATATTATAGGTCCAGGGAAATCCTACAATAAAGACATCAGCTTCCTTTGTTTATTCCAGTTTGCTAAGCATTTTCGACCTCAAGAATTTTCCTTAATTGTTTTTTGGTTTGGGGGTCTTATTGTTTCTTTTTTGTTTTTGTATAACTCATACTCAAATCATGAACTATTTCTAATGGAGGAAATATAAAGCCTAACAGGGCACTAGTTGAGACAGGGGATTTGCAGGTGGCTTCACGAGCCGGTCTCACTCTGTTAGTGGGGCTATCGGCTATCACTGGCTTCAGCTCTTTCTCATCCTTTCATGGACCAGTCTCACACATATTTCTGGAGCTCCTAACTCTCTGTTTCATCCTTCAAAATCAGCATATCCCCAATGACAGATTTAAAAAAATAAATATGAATTTCAACAATCAGTCCTCTCCTGGGAATTCCAATCTCTCTCCTATTTAAATTAAAGAAAATTCAGTCAGCCTCAGTGTTTTCTTTAGTCTGTTCCACATCAAAAAAATTTAAATCGAATTTCAAATTTTTATCACTTTGGGCTTTGCACTTAAAGAGAAAAGAAGAACTTTGTCCTCTTAGAGGGAAGGATTTTAGAAAAAAATAAACCAAATAAATCCAATAAGCCCCATGCCAGCAGTCCCCTACTTGTCTACCATGTACCCTCTGGAGAAAAAAAAATAAACTGTCCATTTGACTCTCCCTTGCTGACAGTCTCTTCTAACTGTATCACAAATTGAACTTTAAAATAAATAAATGAATCAAACCAGCTGCTATAGGATGGGAAACCCAAAAATGTGTGAGTAGGACATTGATGAGAATGAAAAACCTCAGCATCAACTGATCCAAAAACATTCAAGTTTTTCTTTCTTTTTGATAGTGGAGTATGGTTTATTAAGCTGTGCTTTAGTACAGGTGCTCTTAAGGCACAAGGCTCTGACATTCTGCCAATTTTTCTTGAGCAAGGACACCAAGAAGTTGAGAGCTAAGACTATGTTGTACACAACCTTGTCATCTGTCATCATCAGGTGGCCAACTGTCACTGCCAGACACAGCACCTTCTTCATCTGGAACTTGATGGTGGACTTCACTTCATCAACTTTGGCCACCATGTTCTCATTGTGGGTCAGCAAGGAAGGGAACTTGCCAGGCTTGTTCAGGCCTGCGCCCAGGATTCATGGGATCTGCTTGATCAGAGACTCTGAAGCCAAAAAGGCATCATACTCCTTGGCCAGCTTCTTGACCAGTTCCTTAGTCTTGTTGAGTTTCCTCAGCACCATGTGGGGGATATCCACAGCCTTGGCTTCCTCACAGTGCTGCTGGTCCCACAGGACACACATGGAGAATTTGGGGTGGGGAGTGGACTTAAGCCTGACGGTGACAAGAAGTGTTTGTCCTTCTGAGAGTCATAGGCCTACAGCCTGACCTGAAGCGCCACCATCTCCAGATACTGCAGGCACCTATGCTGGTCACAAGGCAGGACTTCCCCAACCGCTTCATAGCATGTGGTGCAAGAGACTTTGCTGCTCATTGATTCCTCACGCTGTGATAACTAGAAAAGCCGAAAACATCCAGGTTTTTGATGTGGACCTCACCTCTCCCCTCTGGGGAAAAGGGGAATTTTTTAAGCAACAGAGACAGTGATGGTCATATCAAAATGAAAATTTTAAATTTCATGTAGATGATTCCCTAAAACCTGACAGTGAAAAGAAATGTAGGATAATCTTAATCAGCTCTCTATTTCCATCCACTACTAAGAATCCACAAAAATCAACCATCAGAAGAGCAAAAGACAGCACCCACCTGGTTGCCTGAGTTATTAAAATGACCAGAAATGTCACCTGTGTGGTAATGAGTAGTGGTTTCTCACCTGTAGTTATTAATACTTTGCATTGATCAGAACCCCTTCCTCGTCTCAACTCCAGAAATTCGGCTTTTGCTATTTTAAATATTGAAATTCTATGTAACATTTTGTCTAAAGAATTGTGATGCTTAGAAATATTTCGAAAACATTACTGCATGAGAATGCACTTGATAAACTGAGAAATAGTATGACTTATTTTACAGTATTATATTGAGTATAATTTGCACAAAGGACATGGACATACCTAATGTTCATTCAGTGATGACTTTAATATGTGTAAACACTCATGAATATATCAATTAGATAAAGAGAATTAGCATTTCCTTCATCCAGAAAGTTCCTTCAGTACACTTTCCACTCAACATTCCCCCTTTCACATACACAGAGACACTCTGATAATCGCTGATTGGATTTCTATCACCATTGATCACTTTCACCTATTCTAGAGCTTTATATGAATGGAATCACCCAACATATACTCTTTGTGCCCAGATTCTTCCCCACAACATATTATCTATGAGGTTCACCCATGTTGTTAGATATAACTGAAACTATTATTTTTTCATTGTTGCATAGGTTTCCATTATAAACAGGTCACAGTTTGTCTATTCACATGTTGACAATCTAAGGAGCTGTTTCCAGTTTGGAGCTACTAAGAATAAACCTGCTATCAATATTCCTGTTAAATTCTCTTTGTGGTCATCTGTTTTCTTTCCTCCTGGGTAAATACTTTGAGTAGAATAGATAGGTTAGAATGCACTTGCATGTCTAACTTTATAACATACTGTCAACCAGTTTACCCTTTTATATTCCCACCAGCTAAGTATGAAACTTTCAGTCATTCACTAGCATTTAGTGCTGTCTGTTTTAAATTTTAACAGTTTTAATGGGCTTAAAATATCTTGTGGTTTTAATTTGCATTTCTTTGATGTTAAACATCTTTTCGTGTACATAATTGCCATTCTAATATATTTTTGAGTATTCAAATTTTTGCTCACTTTTTTAAAAAAATGACAATTTGTCTTTATTTCATTAGCTTTTTATATTTCAAATAAGAGTCCTTTCTTACTTAGATATACTGTGAATATTTTCTCCCTGTCTGTGACTTTTCAGTTTTTTGTGTCTTTGAAGAGCAGAAAGTTTTTAATTTTTATGAAATCTCATTTAAAAAATCTTTGTCTATACAAGATCTTAAAGATATTTTCTTCTTTCTTCTAGAAATTTTATAAATTTAGCTTGCATATGTAGGGCTGTCATGAAAATGTATATTTTCTTCTATTAGTTTCTTATTTGATCTTAAATAAGATGTTTGAGGTTGAGAAATACCACTTAGACAATTTGATTTAAGTCTTAGAGTCTTGCAATCAGATATCAATAATGTCTAAGTCGACATTTTGCTTGTCCACCTAGCAAGTTATAGAAGAATTTGAAGTAGGACACTTCTGACAGTAGAAGGAGCCACCAGCCACAATAATACCAAAACAAGAGGCATTCACCAAGGTTCTTTCTGGCAAACGCAGACACATAGTCACTATAGATCCAGGTCTCCTGACTCCAGGTTAATTAATAGTTACTCAATCAACAAATTCTCCTTCTGTAGCATGCCTATGTTTATTCCAACTATTAAAACACTCTTGAGGTGTCAAAAAGAGTTGAAGACTGAATTCATCAGTCTTCTCTCTCAGATTAGGGACAAGGGGCATCAGAGATGGTTTAAAAATAAAGATTTGTAACTTTTGCTTTCTTCAAGGCTGACTTTTGAGACTGAACAAAGAATAATCAACCCTGGTGTTCTATAACTCCTTTGGGAAGCTCTTCTAAAAAGATAGATTGTTACCATGCCAGTTTGCATCACCATTTGGTTTAATTATTATTCGTAATTGGGAAATAATTAGATAAAACGATGATGTAAACCCCAGTGGAAAATAGACATCTCTTAAGAACTCTAATGTTTTCCGTCACTTAAAAGGAAGGGGATATGACTTACTGGAGGAAAAAACTAATTAGAAAAGCAGACACATCTTCTCCCTCTCCTCATATTTCAGGCACGCTGGCAAGTGCTCAAAAATGATCAGAGAGTGGCCTATTTCTCAAGGACCCCAGGAGAGCATGATAATTTAAATCATCATCTCAGAAAAGTGCCTTGAGCACTTGTCTTTGCCTTTTTATGATCTTTGGTCAGGAGAGAGAGTTTGGCTCTCCCAACTGGCATGGCCATGCAAAATATTGGCTGGAGGAAAACTGGGGTCACACCCACACCAAAGTGAATCCAGCCAAGTTAGGATTCCTGCCAAGATAAACACCTTTGTGCAAAAAGAGGAGTCAGAAATGTTTAAAATCATGCTACCCTCAATCCCATCCCCCAGCAAAATGAAAACAAGACTTTATCTAGGAGCACAAATTGGCTTTTGACAACACAAGGAGATGAGAGGGAAGTGATTAGGTGTTCGGATGTGGGCCTAGCAACTTCAAAGCCCCATGTAAATCTCTCTAAAATCCATTGTCTGGAGTTAGATAATTTTATTTTAAAAATTGAAGTAACAATAAAAACAAGGGGAAAAAATAACAAAACAGACAGCTTCATAAAAATAACATTTCAATGAAAATTTTATTTAAATATTCCCATTTGTAAAGGGCTTCCCTGGTAGCTCAGGTGGTAAAGAATCTGCCTGCAATGTAGGAGACCCCAGTTTGATTCCTGGGTTGGGAAGATCTGTTGTAGAAGGGATAGACTACCCACTCCAGTATTCTTGGGCTTTCCCGGTGGCTCAGCTGGTAAAGAATCCACCTGCAATGTAGGAGACCTGGGTTCGATCCAACAGACAATTTTATAAAAATGACATGTCAATGAAAGTTTTATTTAAATATCCCCATTTGAAAAATGTAAATGTTTATCAATAAATCATAATGTGGTCATAGGAAAATGAAAAACAGGAAGGCTTGAAACTAAAGAACTAGGGTTGCGAATATATCTACATGCCAGCCAGTCCTTTCAGCCTTCTGCTGCTGCTGCTGCTAAGTCACTTCAGTCGTGTCCAACTCTGTGTGACACCATAGACGGAAGCCCACCAGGCTCCCCCCTATCCCATGACAATTAGGCAAAAAAGTTAATCTGGCTCCCCAAGTTTCAGTTCTTGTCCATAGAGCAGAAAATCTGTTAATGATCTTAGACCCACATCTCTATAGTAGAAAGCTCTAAGGTAAACTAATCTAGGCACAACTATTAATCCCAAAATTTCGAGTTCTAGGATCTTTGAGTACAACCTCACCCTGAAAAGATGCCTTTTCCTTTTCACTTCCCCCCTCATCCCTTCAATTATGTAAACAGTAGCTCCCAGACTCATTCCAAGGTTAACAGAAACACTTGGCTACAGTCTGTACAGTGTACTTGGAATTGCACTTTCCAAATTGTTCAAAAATAGCTGCAAAATAAAGAGCCCCTGTTCTTGGAGATATGACATTCAATGACTATTGTGGATAAGGTGAGGTTTTGCAGGCAACAGCTTTTCTATAATTCTAGTTGAATTGGGGATTAGACAGATGGTGAGGAAGAGGAAGAGAACTCTTGGCAAAGGCTCCCATCCAACATGCACAAGAGAGTGGGAGAGGAGTGTGATGACTACTTGGGAATAGGAATGCAGAGAGAACCTGGGGGTCCAGATATGGGATGTCTGATATGTGACAAGGTGCTTGAGCTTTCACTAAATGAAAGTTCCTTGGAAAAGAAGAGGACTGTCAGGTTGCAAGGAGTACAGGTCCTCTCCTACAAAAGTCCCTTAGCAGAGCCTCCATTTCATTTGTTCTTTGAAGAAAAGATTAATGGGAGTCTGTTGGGGCAGAAGGGAACAAAGGTTATGTCAGTATTAGAAGCTTTATGTGAATGGTAAAGAGTCAAATCAAAAGCATTGGACCAGATTTTCAAATTTATTCAGGCTTAAATATCAGAAAAGGGGTCATTTTTAACAAGGTGAATAAATGTAAATCTTTGCCTCTACTTGAAGAGGATCTAATTGAGCTCTATAGTGGTTAATTAATGCGACTTTCAAATCCACAGCCCATTTCTCTTCCCATCATTTCTAGTTTGCTAAAAATTTGGCTTTCTGAAAAAAGAAAATGCTCTGATTGGTTCAGTTCAGTTCAGTCGCTCAGTCGTGTCCGACTCTTTGCAACCCCATGAATCACAGTACGCCAGGCCTCCCTGTCCATCACCAACTCCCAGAGTTCACTCAAACTCATGTCCATCGAGTCGGTGATGCCATCCAGCTATCTCATTCTATGTTGTCCCCTTCTCCTCCTGCCCCCAATCCTTCCCAGCATCAGAGTCTTTTCCAGTGAGTCAACTCATCGCATGAGGTGGCCAAAGTATTAGAGTTTCAGCTTTAGCATCAGTCCTTCCAATGAACACCCAAGATTGATCTCCCTTAGAATGGACTGGTTGGATCTCCTTGCAGTCCAAGGGACTCTCAAGAGTCTTCTCCAGCACCACAGTTCAAAAGCATCAATTCTTTGGCGATCAGCTTTCTTCACAGTCCAACTCTCACATACATACATGACCACTGGAAAAACCATAGCCTTGACTAGACGGACTTTGGTTGGCAAAGTAATGTCTCTGCTCTTTAATATCTAGGTTGGTCATAACTTTCCTTCCAAGGAGTAAGCGTCTTTTAATTTCATCGCTGCAGTCAGCATCTGCAGTGATTTTGGAGCCCAAAAAAATAAGGTCTGACACTGTTTCCAAAAGGCTCTGATTGGTAGCGTTTGCCAATTTCCATTGTGTAAATAGCCCTACTAAGGCTGATTTCAATCTTCCAAATGGAAAGTCACTGAAAGGAGAGTTGAAAAGGGATGCCCAAAATCTCATTTCAACTCTGCTTTCTGGGCTTCCCCATTGGCACAGTGGTAAAGAATCCTCCTGCAGGAGATACAGATATGGGTTTGATCCGTGGGTCAGGAAGATCCCCTGGAGGAGGAAATGGCAAACCACTCCGGTGCTTTTTCCTGGAAATTCACATGGACAAAGGACCCTGGTGAGCTATAGTCCCTGGGGTTGCAAGGAGTCAGACACGACTTACCAGCTGAGCACCTAGAGCATGTACACATTAATAGCACAGAATCTACTCTCGAAAAATCTACTCTAAGAGCCAGATCTAGCAGACCATTACAATAGCTCCTAATTTTCCATCTTTGCAATGTATTTGTTTTATGTCCTATCTTCTTAGGTTCAGAATCCAGGAGCATCCCAATCTTGCCTGTGTCTCTATGAGATTTCCTGTGGTTCTCTTGCTCCTCCTAGGAAACATCTGGAAACAAGAAGGGTACATTGACCTATATACTCTCTCATGTCACATCTTTACTGGTCACAAAAAGGATAGGAATAAAAGAATGAATCAATTTAAATCCACCTCCTTCTTCTAAAGTAACAAAGTCTTGCCTAGCTAAGGATGGGTTAGCATTATTCGTTTCAAAAAACATACAACATGCAATGTGAAAAATTCACTCAAAATGTCTTTTTCAACATTTTAGAAATTATTTTATTCATAAAAATTCTGTTCGCAGTTTTGTATGTTTATACTATTCAATATTTGTTTTTTCTTGTTTTCCTCTTCAGTAATTTTTTTTTGTAATTAGCGTCATAGATTCTTTCAAAATCAAAAGAAAAAATATTTTTAGAGTGTGTTGCTTCTTTGTTGAAACACAGTTTAATGTTTATTATCATAATTCTGATTGCTATTGAACCACCTCATATGATGTATTTTTTACTTCATGAGCTATTATTTGGCTTACACTCATGATTTGTGCATTAATATGATTCAAGGTTATGCAATAACAATCAGAAATTATGATAATAAATACTGAACCACATTTCAACAAAATATGATAAACTCTTGTGAGGTTTTTTAATCTCTTCATTAACAAAACATCTTATGCTTCACTGACACATTAATTACCAAGAAATTACCCAAGAAAATACATAATTATTTCTAGTAATTGACAGTGACTCTATATGTAACACTTCTTTATGTTAAAATAATTGCGAAAATATGACCTTTTTTCTGCAGACATGTGGCTTAATTGATTGCATTCTGTTTTTCAAATTTTAAAAAATGTAATAAAAATACCATCAGTAAAGTACATAAGTGATTCCATTTCAACTGAGGACTGTTTTAGTGAGCTCAGCAACAATATTTGGTAATACTAGTGTTAATGAAATTACCTTGATAAACTTAGGGTTATTATTCCAATTTCTCAATTTACCCAACATACTATTACATTTTCTTTCCCAGAAAGGCTTTACCAGTCATTCCAAAACCCCATGCATATTGTGAAGAAGAACATTCCCTAAGTGGCTAGTCAAAAGATCGAAATCCTTTGCTTATATACGAACATTCATTTTAAGAAAAAGAAAAGCTTCTCTCAAAAACTAAAGCCACTCTTGGGATAAAATCATTTTGATCCTTTCTAGCTTTAAATTTTCAATGCTTTATGATTCTATAAAATCTCTTCCTAACTTGGACACATTCCTTAAACCAAAAAACAACAGTTCAAATGTGCCTATCTCTCTGCTTCCTGTTTTGGTTTTTTTGTTTTTTCTTCTTTCAACCTGACAGTTTGGTCTAATGAGAACTTTAACTCAAAAGCCAGATATCATACAACTCCTTCCATAAGCCTCTGCTTTGTTTACTTATTTATTTTCACTGCCTCTTTCCTTCTCCTAATCAGGATAAAACAACTAACAGATAAGCTTTTGTCATCATATCCATGTGTCCTTAATCACTCAGTTGTGTCCGACTCTTTGAAGCTCCATGCACTAGCCCTTCAGGCTCCTCTGTCCATAGCATTTTCCAGGCAAGAATACTGGAGTGGGTTGCCATTTCCTCCTCCATCAGATCCTCCTGACCCAGGGATCCAACCGGCGTCTCCTGCATCTCCTGCATTGGCAGGATTCTTTACCACTGAGCCACCTGAGAATCCCTTTGTCATCATACTGTTCCTTTTGAGACTGACCAACATGGAGAAATTTTCTTTAACCAACAATATACAACCATAACCACACAGTAGCATAGTATCAATGCGGTTTAATTTGAACCAAAATCACTACAGATTTCAACATAGTAGAGAAGGACTGAACTTAAAAAACAATAACAATAACAAACAAAAAAAACTTGGGAATTGCAGGACATAGACATCCTCTTGCATGTTTCTATTTTCTTTGTAAAATCACCTTCAGGATGATTCTCCAACTGAAATTTTAGAACACACACACGTCTAAAACCACAGTAATAAAAGACTAACATTTCTACTATATGATCTCTAGGGGGATTAGCATGGGAGGCTATTTTGGGAACTATGGATATCTAAGGATTTGGTAAAGCCACTTGAAGGGAAAGTGGGAAGGAGCAGAGGAAAGGTAAGCAATGGGTTCTTCATTCCTTATCTGTTATCCAATCAGAGCTTCTCTGAGTTTATCTGTTGTACATATTGGGTTTTCTGACTGGTTGTAATTCAAAGAAAGTTCTCATGCTCTCTCAGTTTATGGATGATAAAGTGGCAATTCTGTGATAACAACTGGTTTACCTTGAGTCAAACACCTGCCCCAACTCAGTGCCAGGTCTAGAGTATCCCAGTCTAGCACAAATGACTCTCAGTCCAGTGCTCCTTTATCTAGAAGACATTTCTGTCCTGAGATAGAAAAGTGCTCCAGTGTTCTGGTTGACCCAGCAGTCTCACTACTGGGCATATACCCTGAGAAAACCGTTAATTGAAAGAGATGCATGTACCTCAATGTTCATTGCAGCACTTTTTACAACAGATATGGAAGCAACTAGTCCAGCAACAGATGAATGAATACAGAAATTGAAGCACATATATTCAATGGAATATTACTCAGCTGTTAAAAAGAACACATTTGAGTCAGTCCTAATGAGGTGGATGAACCTAGACCCTATTATACACAGTGAAATCAGTCAGAAAGAGAAAGACAAATATTGTATATTAACACATGAGTACGGAATTTAGAGAGATGGTACTGATTAACCTATTTCAGTAGGTGGGGGAAGGAGAAGGTGGAATGAATTGAGAGAATAGCATGGAAACATACACATTACCATATGTAAAATAGACAGCAAGTGGGAATTTTCTGTGTGACACAGGGAGCTCAGCCCACTGCTCTGTGACTACCTAGAGAGGCAGGATGAGGCGGGAGATGGGCTGGGGCTGGGGGTTCCAGGGCTGATGCATGTTGATGTATGGCATAGGCCAACGCAATAAAGTAATTATCTTCCAAGAAAAAAAGAAAAAAAATAGGTTTATTGACTGCTCTTTACAGCTATCACTGTTTTTCCTCAGGGAGATAAACTCCACCAGGGAGAGATCTAAAGCACCAAGCATCACTGAACAAAAATATTGGCTCTGAACCAGGACTCAGCTTAATGTCATATACTGAAGCATGTAATATAATCCTCTCTCTTCATCCAGGCTTCAGACAATTAGCCAGCCATGCCCGGCAGAGGCTGTTACTCCACATATGAGATCTCTAGATACAGAGTAGGGGTTGCTGCTCATTATGTAGACATTCGTTAGTCATTGGTTGAAAGCCTGAGCACCACCCTTCAACACAGTGGGTTTATAAAGACAATAGCAATACCTAGTGCCTTCAGTTTACATTCTGGTTCAATTCTCTCCTATGTATGCTGGGTGGTTCCCTCTTTTCTATCCCATTTGCTGCAGAATTTATCTTCCCCTACCCCTTCTGATGGAGGTTTTTTCAAAGCAATTGGAAGGCTGAAAGCATAATGCTTTCTGAATAACTTTTCCTGTGTTTGTTTTCCACTTGCCTCAATAAATTTTAAATTTGATGGCAAGAAAGGGCTTTTCATTTTTCTCTGAGCTACAGAGGGTCTCATCACTCAACAAGTCCCGTGAGCTTCTACATTCTCAGCACTGTGTCCTCCTTCTGACCTTCAACTTTCTCACTGCCTGGAAAGAAAATTTTCCATGAGGACTGACAAAGCCCTACAAGCTGAGTTGGACAATGAGACAAGCAATGAACAGAGCAGATTTTTGTCAGAGGAAATGGCAACTTCCTCATCAAAGATCATTTAACATGAAACCTTGGAGTCTACTGCAAGCTAACAGACCTGCTTCCTTACCTCCAGCATATACATAATTTCTTAAGAATATACAATTTCTTAGGAGCACAGAACAAGGGTGGCACTTGCAGAACTCAAAGATTTTATTCCTCTTTGCATTAGACATAGCCTCCCCCACCCAATATCTGGCATGGTAGGGTCCTCACCCCCCGCCCCAGGGACGGGGGAGCCTGGTGGGCTTCCGTCTATGGGGTCACACAGAGTCGGACACGACTGAAGTGACTTAGCAGCAGTAGCAGCAGCAGGGTCCTCAGTTGCTTTCAATCCAACCTCAGGAAGAGCCCATTAGCTGGAACAAATCACTGCACCCCTTCTGCTGTTTCTGATTAGAATTCCACTTTAGAGACACTAAAAAGAGCCAAAAAAAGAAAGAAAAGGAAGGTGGGGACCAAAGGCAAGGAGGAGAAAACCATCCTATCCTGAGCACCCAATGGCTGGCAAGCTTCTCCAGTGATTGAGTGTAGGGTACTATCTGATGACAGCTCATTCAGTGACCAAGGAAAGAGGCTTAACCAGCTGAGCTGATCGCCAAAGTCCTCATCTTTAAAACAGGACCAAAAACTGCACTTCCTTGTATGGAATTGCTGGGACATATAAGCAAGATAAGAAATGTCAAGTGATTGACCCAGTGCTGACTCAAGTTTCACATTCAGTATATGTCAATGAATAGCATTGTGTCCATTAATCTTAACAATCCTGGGAAGAGAGCATTATAATCATTTCACAGATGGGCAAAACGAAGCACGGACTGAAAGGAAGCTTGTACAAGACCACATAAGCTTTGTTATTTCTGGAACACTATCTCCCCTATAGGTAGCAGCTTCTCCGTTGAATCAGACTCCTATGATTTTTTGGCTAAATGAGGAGTAAAGTGATTCAGTTACATCTAAATCTACTCTTGGCCATGGGACCTAACTCTACCTTTGACAGGAGGGGACAGCTCAGCCCAGGCAAACAGTGTCAAAGAGAAATAGAAGACTAAGTCTTTCCGCAAACCACCAACAGTGGGCTTTCCCACCCAAGGGTTTGGTGGAGCAAAACCCCTCCAGTGTCTATTAGATTCCAACTCCCTTCCCATAAAGGGAGTCACCAGCCTGTAATTGTTTCTTCTTTAATTTTTCACCTCATGTGAACAGAGTCAAACTTTGGACCAACATACTTCAAATAACATTCAAGTTATTGTTCTAGATATTGTGGTTCGGTTGTTTCAGTTGAGGAAGGCTAGGCTGCAAAATTTAAGTTCATTGTAAACAAAGAAAATCTATCAAAAATGGAATATCTCAAGAGAAATCCTTTCCAGGTTTTCATTACTGATTGCAAACGATAAAAATCTTTGTTTGCTGATGGCTTGGTATCCCCACACACATTTACAGTGAGGTAACTGCTTTGTTCAGGTGAAGGTTTATATCACCTCTAAAGCAAGTCCATCGACACATTGCTTGTTAGATATATGTGTAGATCTCTTCTGCCCTTCATTGTCACCCGGCTTAGTGTCCAGACCTGTTATAGTGCCACAGAGAGGAAATGTTAAAATGTCACTCTTAGATGTTTGAGCTCTTGACTGTTGAATGGACATTTACCAGGAAACTGCTTCCATTTTAAAAGTCTTGAGTTAAAAATCCTGGGACGTGGCTTCTTTCTAGTCTTACATACTCTCTATGGGGCTTGAAATCATAGCCAAACCTCACTGTACCTCTCTCTATCTGTCTGAAAAGTGAGAATAGTGGCTGTGCTTATGGTAGGGACCTAACAGAAGCAGAAGATATTAAGAAGAGGTGGCAAGAATACACAGAAGAACTATACAAAAAAGATCTTCATGACAGATAATCACGATGCTGTGGTCACTCACCTACAGCCAGACATCCTGGAATGTGAAGTCAAGTGGGACTTAGGAAGCATCACTACAAACAAAGCTAGTGGAGATGATGGAATTCCAATTGAGCTATTTGAAATCCTGAAAAATGATGCTGTGAAAGCACTGCACTCAATATGCCAGCAAATTTGGAAAACTCAGGAGTGGTCACAGGACTGGAAAAGGTCGGTTTTCATTCCAATCCCAAAGAAAGGAAATCCCAAAGAATGTTCAAACTACCGCACAATTGCACTCATCTCACACTCTAGTAAAGTAATGCTTAAAATTCTCCAAGCCAGGCTTCAGCAATACGTGAACCGTGAACTTCCAGACATTCAAGCTGGTTTTAGAAAAGGCAGAGGAATCAGAGATCAAATGGCCAACATCCACTGGATCATCGATAAAGCAAGACAGTTTCAGAAAAACATCTATTTCTGCTTTATTGACTATGCCAAAGCCTTTGACTGTGTGGGTCACAATAAACTGTGGAAAATTCTGAAAGAGATGGGAATAGCAGACCAACTGACCTGCCTCTTGAGAAACCTGTATGCAGGTCAGGAAGCAACAGTTAGAACTGGACATGGAACAACAGACTGGTTCCAAACAGGAAAAGGGGTATGTCAAGGCTGTATATTGTCATCCAGCTTATTTAACTTATATGCAGATTACATCATGGGAAATGCTGGGCTGGAAGAAGCACAAGCTGGAATCAAGATTGCTGGGAGAAATATCAATAACCTCAGATATGCAGATGGCACCACCGTTATGGCAGAAAGTGAAGAAGAACTAAAGAGCCTCTTGATGAAAGTGAAAGAGGAGAGTGAAAAAGTTGGCTTAAAGCTCAACATTCAGAAAACTAAGATCATGTCATCTGGTCCCATCACTTCATGGTGAATAGATGGGGAAACAGTGGAAACAGTCACTGACTTTATTTTTCTGGGCTCCAAAATCCCTGCAGATGTTGATTGCAGTCATGAAATTAAAAGACGCTTACTCCTTGGAAGGAAAGTTATGACAAACCTAGACAGCATACTAAAAAACAGAGACATTACTTTGCCAACAAATGTCCGTCTAGTCAAGGCTATGGTTTTTCCTGTGGTCATGTATGGATGTGAGAGTTGGACTGTGAAGAAAGCTGAGCACCAAAGAATTGATTCCTTTGAACTGTGGTGCTGGAGAAGGCTCTTGAGAGTCCCTTGGACTGCAAGGAGATCCAACCAGTCCATTCTAAAGGAGATCAATCTTGGGTGTTCATTGGAAGGACTGATGTTGAAGCTGAAACTCCAATACTTTGGCCACCTGATGTGAAGATGAAGAGCTGACTCATTTGAAAAGACCCTGATGCTGGGAAAGATTGAGGGCAGGAGAAAAGGGGACGACAGAGGATGAGATGGCTGGATGGCATCACCAACTCAATGGACAAGGGTTTGGGTGGACTCTGGGAGTTGGTGTGAACAGGGAGGCTTGGTGTGCTGTGGTTCATGGGGTCACAAAGAGTTAGACACGACTGAGCGACTGAACTGAACTGGACTGTGGTTTGCAAGAGTTTTCCAGAAAAATAAAAGTAGTAGGATAATATCTATCTATCTATCATCTACCTATAAGAGAGAGAAAGAAAGAGATTAAGGAATTGACAATTGTGGGGCTTGGCAAGTCAGCAATTTAGAAATTCAAGTATGAATTGGTGTTTCAATATTGAGTCCAAATTCCATAGTGCAACAAGTTGGAAACTCAGGCTGAATGTCTATGCTGCAGTCTTAAGGCAGAATTACTTCTTTGGAAAACCTCAGGCCAATGTGCTTCCTTCAACTGATTGGATGAGGGCCACTCAGACTGTGGAAAATAATCTGCTCTAACTGATTATGTATCAACCCTCTCCATGAATACCTTCACAGTAACATCTGGGTTAGTGTTTGACTAAACAATTGGGCACCATAAGTAGCCAAAATTAACCATCATAGAGCTACTTTAATTCACATTAAATTATCTATAGGAAAGAGATTTCAAATATATAAAGAGCTGCACAAATATATATATATATATTTTTTTTTTTTTAATAAATATTGAACTTCTCTGTCACATAAGGCTTTGAGGAATCTAGAGATGAATAAATCAAATGTCTGCCTTCAAATTGCTTACCATCTAATTCAGATGCCAAAATTAATGCAAGGGCCAGTGAAATGCTACTAGGCTTCCCAGGAAGTGAAGGAACAACGTGAAAACAAGAGTTGCCTATGGGTCAGAGAAGTTGCTAAGTAGCCTCCTTGAAAGAACCCCCTTCCCCAGAAAGTCCTTTCTGGTCACTTACCCCATCCTTATCCAATTCGTGTCCCTCTATCACTCTCTCTCATGACATTTCACTCTTTTTTTTTTTCTTTGTAACATATTGCAACATATGATTAGTCGTTTACATGCTTGTCTCACTATGGAACTGTTTTCAACCAATCTGAAATTCCATGAAAGCAAGGAGGTCCTGTTTGTTCTTGTCACCATTACCTCCCCACATTTAACACAGTGATTAACACATATCGGATGGGCAAACCCAAACATACAAAATAATTAAAAATTGTGCCAGAAACAACCGTATAAATACTACTTAAATTCAATTGTTAATATTTTTACCAATGTTTGGAAAGATCTCTCTCTTGCTCTCTTTCTTTTTCATTTATCTCTCTAGTTCTATTACTAAATCATTTGAAAGTGAGTGGTTGATCTCATGATAGTTTATTGCTTAAATATTTCAACACACATATCCTAAAAATAAAGTATATGTCCTGTATAATCTTAATACCATTAGCCAGCCTAAGAAAATGAGCGATAAGTCCCTACTCTTCTTCAATATCTAGACCACCTTCAGTTCAGTTCAGTTCAGTTCATTCGCTCGCTCAGTCGTGTCCGACTCTTTGTGACCCCATGAATCACAGCACACCAGGCCTCCCTGTCCATCACCAACTCCCGGAGTTCACTCAAACTCATGTCCATCGAGTCGGTGATGCCATCCAGCCATCTCATTCTCTGTTGTCCCCTTCTCCTCCTGCCCCCAATCCTTCCCAGCATCAGAGTCTTTTCCAGTGAGTCAACTCTTCCCATGAGGTGGCCAAAGTATTGGAGTTTCAGCTTTAGCATCAAGTTTCCCTAATTGGCATTTCAAGTTCTTTTATTTTTATTAACTAGTATCTAATCAAGATTCTCAAAACACTTCCCAGTACACACAGACACACACACAGATAGTTAAAATTTTCTGCATTGAGGTTTTGAAGAACCAATTCAATTGTTTTCTAGAAGGTTCTATATTCTGGATTTGTGTGCTTATTTCCTTATGGTATCATTTAACTTGTTCCTCTAGTTCCCAAATATCTGGAAACTAGAAGTTAGGCTTAAAAGTTTGATTAGATTAAGGTTAAACGTGTTCTCTGACTGCATTCTATCAGAAGGCACACAGGTCATTACCTTCACAATTTGGAGTGCCACTATTAACCACATAATCAAGATTGACCACCTGATCTGTTATATATTGGTGCATTTCCCCCTTTGTATTAGCAGGAACTCATTCAAGCAAATTTTTGAAAATTTATTTATAATTGAAATCCAATTTAAATTCCTTTCCCTGGGACTGAACATTATTCAGAAAGCTGGTTTATTTGTAGAACTTTATTCCTTTCCTTTTAGAAGGAGAATGACTGCATTGGGGAAGGGGGTGTCTTCAATTACCTTTGCAGAAAATGTTGCTTAGCTTAAAATCAGCTCTTCATGAATTTTAAAATAAAAGCACCCCCTCCATATATTTTAAAAGACAGCATTTTGTACAAATATTTGACTGTAGCATTTTTCACTCAGCATTAATTACATATATCAACTTTTCATCCTTCCTGTAAACTGATATTATTTATTAAACTCACAAGAAAAGACGTGATTAATCTTTATGATTCATAGTTTTTCCTGCAAAGAACTAAAGCCTATACAGAGTTGATTCTATTTTCCCTACTGGGCTGTATAATTGGGTTAAATCAAAGCTGTTCAAATCAGCGTACCGCTGGGGGTATGTGGCAGTGTGCTGGGGGTACTCAATAATCATGGAGCCTCTTTCTGAAGCATCTTTTTCCTTAATGATGGGTAATTTAAAACATGTTTATATACCAAAATAAACTCATATGTATTACAGAATAAAATGCAAAATTCTCATAAATTTAAAGATAGAACATAGACCACTTTAAGTAAGCCACTTTAAGTCAATAAAATACAAAATCCACATAAATTTAAAGATAGAACATAAGACCATTTAAAGTAAACCACTTGTCAGTATCCTCTATCATTCCTACCACTTCCTTTTGGCCTCCCAAACCCATGAATTACCACATTCCTCTACTCTTTGAAATTCTAGCTTAATTAAAGCTTCTGGCCAAAGGTTACTCTGGCCAAAGGTAAAGAATCCACCTGCAATGCAGGAGACCCCGGTTCTATTCCTAGGTCAAGAAGATCCCCTGGAGTAGGGAGAAGCTACCCACTCCAGTATTCTTGGGCTTCCCTGGTGGCTCAGACAGGAAAGAATCTGCCTGCAATGCAGGAGACCTTGGTTCAGTCCCTGGGTTGGGAAGATTCCCTGGAGGATGGCAAGGCAACCCACTCCAGTATTCTTGCCTAGGGAATCCCCATGGACAGAAGACCCTGGAGGGCTACAGACCATGGAGTCACAAAGAGTCAGACACAGCTGAATGACAGCACAAACAGCCAGCAAAAGCTTAAATCAACAAAAGCAAACTTCTGGAAAATTTACCTAAGATTTCCAATAGCCAACCCTGCCTTAAGTCAGATAAACTAAGCATGGGGACTGAAGACTGGTTTCAGGGACCCCACCTAGGTTTAATGATACAAGTCAGTAAAATCACTTACCATCCTGTGCTCCCACATCCAGGCAAGGCTCCTCTCATGCTCAGTTCTGTATCATCCTTTCTCCTATACCCCATACTTTCCTTGACAAACATTTACAAAGAACTTACTGTGAGTCAGGCACCTTTCTGAGCCCTTGATCACGGATGATGCTGTTCACATCAACCTTATAACATAGGTACTAATGTCATCACCATGTTACAGGTGAGGAAAATAAAGCATAAATTAGGTGACTTGCCTAACACAGCTAGTGACCGCTGCTGCTGCCGCTGCTGCTGAGCCACTTCAGTCGTGTCCAACTCTGTGCGACCTCATAGATGGCAGCCCGCCAGACTCCTCTGTCCCCGGGATTCTCCAGGCAAGAATACTGGAATGGATTGCCATTTCCTTCTCCAATGCATGCATGCATGCTAAGTCACTTCAGCCGTGTCCGACTCTGTGTGACTACATAGACAGCAGCCCACCGGGCTCCCCTGTCCACGGGACTCTCCAGGCAAGAATACTGGAGTGGGTTACCATTTCCTTCTCCAGTGACCACTAGAGATGGGGTTTTACATCGGGCAGCCTGGCATTTTAACAATAACATCTAGCTCAAAGCTTTGCCCTTAAGACCTCAAATAATGTGTTTGATCATTTTGTTGATAAAGCAAGAAAATCTGGAGTTATCTTTGATCCCTCCTTCAGCCTTATATGGGTTTTCATATGGCACAGCAGTAAAGAATCTGCCTGCAATTCAGGAGCACAGCATCCCTGGATTGGGAAGACCCCCTGGAGAAGGAAATGGCAACCCACACCAGTATTCTTGCCTGAAGAATTCCATGGACGGAGAAGCCTGGTGGGCTACAGTCCATGGGGCACAAAGAGTCAAACACAGCTGAAGTGACTTAGCATGCATGCATCAGCCTTCCATTCAAGCAATGAACATGTTCACTAATGCCTTGTATATATATACACATATATATTTTACCTTCCTTATATTCCCATGGCTCCTGCTTCAGGTCAGATCTTTACCTAGACACTGCCAGATCTTCTGCTTGGGTATTTTTTGTCTTCATTTCCTCCCCTCCTTCAATCCATCCTTCATATTCTTGCCAGAATTATCTCCCAAGGCACAATTCTGATCAAGCCAATCTCTCCCATGCAAACTTTCTTCAGTTCCTCTTTGCTTACAACATAAAAGCCACGCTTTGCTAGTAGCATTCAAGACTCGAACTAACCTCTTCAGGTTTGTCCAGCTACACTCAGACTAGATCAATGATTCTTAAACACTTTTATTTCGGGACCCCTTTGTTGTTGCTGTTTAGTCACTAAGTGGTGTCAGACCCTTTTGTGACCCCATAGACTGCAGCCTGCCAGGCTGCTCTGTCCATGGGATTTCTCAGGCAAGAATACGGGAGTGGGTTGCCATTTTCTTCTCCAGGGATCTTCTCGGCCCAGGGATTGAATCCTGCTTTGTATGTGAATTCTTTACCACTGAGCCACTAAGGAAGCCCCTTGGGACCTCTTCTAGCATGTAAAAACTATTAAACACTCCCAAACTGTCCTTTCCCTAAACAAAATATTGTTTTCAATCCTATTGATAGTACTATTTTGAGAAACAGCCAGCACACTCTTCCCAGACTTAGTGGTTCTTATATCACTGAGTGAATTCTTAAATTAAAAATTAAACAGAAAAATTTTAAACATTATAGCATTAAATTCTAAATAAAAATAAATTCACTATATGCTGGTATAAATACCACGTTATTTTTAAAAACATATTTTCTGAAATAAAAATATATTAAGTGAAAAGAGTAGTATTCTACAGTTTTACAGATATCTGAAGAAAGCTGATCACTGAAGAATTGACGCTTTTGAACTGTGGTGTTGGAGAAGACTCTTGAGAGTCCCTTGGACTGCAAGGAGATCCAACTAGTCCATTCTAAAGGAGATCAGTCCTAGGTGTTCATTGGAAGGACTGATGCTAAAGCTGAAACTCCAATACTTTGGCCACCTCATGGGAAGAGTTGACTCACTGGAAAAGACTCTGATGCTAGGAAGGATTGGGGGCAGGAGGAGAAGGGGACAACAGAGAATGAGATGGCTGGATGGCATCACCGACTCGATGGACATGAGTTTGAGTGAACTCCAGGAGTTGGTATGAACAGGGAGGCCTGGTGTGCTGTGATTCATGGGGTCGCAAAGAGTCGGACGTGACTGAGCGACTGAACTGAACTGAACTGAACAGCTGGTTGAATGGAGAACAAGTAAATTCTCATATTTGCATTCACATCCAATCTTTTGTAATATCACACAAAATATAGCTTCCAGAAAACTCCATTGTCTGTTCACAAAAAAATGAAAGTGAAAAAGGCAAATATCACTTTAATATTATCATGAAAAGATCATGGGACCCTCCAGAGTTCCTGGACCACACTTTGAGAACCACTGTTTTAAGTAAATTTCAACTTGCTTTTAAATCAGTTCACCCTAGAGTTATGATATTTCTTCTTTTTAGATGCTCTTTCTCCCTTAATTTCTTCTTATTAAAACCCAACCCAACCCAACCCATCAATGTTCAAAGTGTCATTTGTTAATGACCTTCCTCTATCTCTAGTAAGAATTCTTTCCTCTTTTGTGTTTCTGTAGTACTTTGCACCTTGACTTACACTTAAAATTCTCAATCACTCAATCATAGAGTACCAAATGTGGGCAGTATCTACACTTTCTCTACTATCTTTTCCCTTCCGACACCCTCTACATCAAAGCTTACCTTCAGCCCCATCCTCTTCAAGCTGACAACCAAAGTAATATCATAGTGGTTGAAATTTAGGCACATGAATATAGTACTAAGGATATTATTTTTTCAGACTCAGAGGACCTTTACATACCTCTCAAATTACACCACATAAACCATATGATTTTGCCATTACTTCCGATCTCTCTTATACTTAAACCACACTAAAATAGGTCTCTTTAGTAAGCAGAAAATTGAGAGCAATTCATCTGATAAATGTTTATAAGCACAAATTGAACCACTCTATCCCTTGCCCAATACACCATGAATATTCAATTTGACAAATAAGTATTACCTCAATTGTTGAAGAATTTGAATCCCAGATGAGCAGGATGACCTTCCAGCCCCATGTTTCTATAATGCTAAATTTCAGATGAATATTAAGTATTTGAGTAAAGAGACCCAAGTGATGTAACTTTAGGCTTGACACTGGACATTTCTGAAACTCAGTTTCTTCCACTATTCTAGAAGCCCCTTGAAACTAGAAACCATGTCTTTTTTATATCTGCCCACCACAGGGTGCCATATATAGTAAGATAAACATCCATGGAACAAGCAGAGCAGTTAAATTCATGCTTCTTCATTGGAGCTGGAACACCAGAATATTTGAAACTCCACATCTGACTGGCAAAATCACTTTTATTTCTGCCTTTAATAGACACATAACTAAAGGCAAGGGCTAATAGGATGTCAAAGTAGTCACGTCCCCTTAATTGATTTGAAGGTGCTTGCATAACTATTCAAGGCAAAATGATGTTCTCACTGATGGGAGATATGGAATGTACAATTTGCATTTCATCAGAAAAAAAAATTCCTTGGTTTCCTCTACAAAGCACTAATGTTTTCAATACTGCTGACTGTGGTATTTTGAGAAATAGCCAGTATGCCCTCTGCACAGTTAGACAGTAAGAGGAAATATTGCCTCCCCAGGTGTCAAATTTCCTTTCTGTAATGGAAGGATGTGTGGGACAGCATTTCAAACATAGTCACAGAGGGAAAAGGAGGCTGACAAGTAAGATGGATGAATGAGAGGGAAAACATGTGTTGAGATGGAAGCTGTCAAGGGTAGATCCTGTTTGTGCATCAGAAGTGTCCTAATTAAAAATGCCCATCATAAAAGCCTTTGGGGAGGAAAGAGGAAAAAAAGGAAGCCCTCTTCTGTGCAACACAAGAGATTTCAGAGAAGAGGCAAGCCTCTGGAGCTCAAGTGAACTGCAGTATTCACATCAGCGGCTGTATTCTGTCATCTAGGATATTAACTGTTTCTATAACTCAAGTCAGAAAATCTGCATCTTCTTCCAGAATGCCTCTGCTTTGAAAGAATATCACAAATTCACCTGAAATATAGAAGTTGGAGACAATGGGGTGTCACTATTCAATTCGGGGCTCAGTTCTTCCAAATTCTCATCAATAATGATTTCCTTCTTTCCCATAACTGGCGTCCTAAGCCTTCTAATGTTTACAGTGACATTAGTCAATTCCTTAGATGCACTAAGCCAAATTAAATAAAGGACTGCAGGGAAATTTATCTATAGAACATGAATCTTTAATGAGCCTTCATCCCTATAACTCTGAGAGTAGAAAGAGATTTGCAGGAACAGCGTCTAGTCACGCATGAAGGCTGGGTGGACTTGAACAGATAAATGAGCATTCCTGATCCTCTTTTGCTTCCTTTACGGGACTGGATTAGATAATAATTGAGGTCTTTTCCACTCTGACCTTCAGACTCTATCATCATTCTCAAATGTTTGCCCTTTTTCCTAGGAGGTACTTAGAGGCCATTGTTAATACATAGTGGTTTTGTGATGAGAGAGGAGTTGTGGTACTTAAGCGTATGACTCTCCTATCAGATGTTCTACATTCACTCTCGCCTCTACCAATCACTAGCTGTGTGAAAAGTCAAGTCACCTAAGCTCACTGTGTCCCAGTTTCTTCATCTATTACATAGGGATATTCAGCGCAGTTCAGTCGCTCAGTACCTATATTTCACAATGGCTAATGAAATAATCAACACAAAACATTTGCTATAGTACCTCCTACTGAATGAACATGTAAGAAATGCTTGCTAATACAACGTGTTCTCTGCATCTAGTGATTTGAGAGGATACTTTCTCTTCATAATCTATCACACACGTGGTTAGAGGCAGAAATGCCAAAACTGAGCAATTTCTGGAGATAAGGAGAAGAGAAACTTCTTCAAATAAATAAATGTTACTTGCTAATGTCAAAGTTTATTTTATAACATGAAAGGAGAGCAAGAATACACAAGTCTGCATTCATAGCCTTAAAAATAACATCTACCTTTTTTTCAATTTATTGAAAATAGACTTAATTAACAAACGGTATTTGATGAAAAGAAGAATGAAAACAAAAGGATAAATAAGGGATAGAGCAAGGGAAGACAGATGAGTAAAATACCAGTTTTTATTACCTATATTATTGCTTGGCTTCAATCTCACTTCTATGTCTATTTATGGTTCATATTTAATTTGTGTATATATAATTACCTTCTTCAGCATGGTCCACAAGGGATGCAAATGTAGACTCAATTTAGGAAAGCTAAATGTAGCCTATACGTGATCTGGTCACATCCAAAAATTTGCTTTATTAAAAAAGGTTAAATCCTGGATCCAGGGAAAAGTGTTTCCATTGGCAGCAGTCACTCTTGGAGTTTTCTCCATGTTCCAAGACATTCCTGGTGCTACATGCAAATGAGTCCCTCACAGAATCTCTGAGGGTTTGACTCCACCAGCAGCCCTGCTGTAACCCTAGGAACAGTGGATCAAAGCCTAAGTCTCAGCCTTAAAACTGACCAGAATGCTATGAATTAAAACTGACCAGAATGTCTTCAGAATTTGGTAGTATCAAACCAAACCCACAGATTTCAGTCAAATTCAAGCCAGAATATAGTTAACAGTCCAGTGAGTTATATGGCCCGTTGACTCCCAGCTCCCCATTGAAAATAACTTGATAAAATACACTTGACAGGCATGGGGTTCAGCAGAAAAAGACCACATAAAGATCATAATCTCACTAAATAAAAAGCACACCTACATGTGTATTTTTTCTGTTAGTGAAATTAACTCATAAGTCTTATTGAACTATAGTATTCATTTATGCATTTTACTGAGGCATAAACATTGTAACACACAACGGAGAATTGTACACAAACCATATAAAAGCAAGAGAAGAAGAAAAGAAGGGAGAGATGGAAGAAGTAAGGATAGAAGTACTTCTGAAATTAGTTCAAAGGAAAAGAAAGCAATCCAAGATTGCTAGGTATTGCAAAGCCTAGCTAGAATCTTGGGGAGATTGCATGAGCCTTTGTATGTCTGGTTCATTCAGATGTCATTGCTTGACTTTTCTGTCACCTTATTGACTAAATTGCATCAAGCACACAACCAATCAATTGTTTGAAAATAAGCTGATGACCCCTTTCAGGGACAGAGATGATATACCCTGGAAAACAAGTTGCAGTTATGTTGCATGATACAAAATATTCTACAAAATGGTCATTCAGTGACACTTGTTGATTGACTTAATAGTGAAAAAATTATGCTGATAAATAGTGCAAATATCACTTGTAAAATCAAAAGCTATATGTGAAATCTGCCACCTAGATGAACTTCAGCATTCTTGAGAAGGCTTATTTTTAAGAAGAAAAAAAAGGAAAAAAGAATAATTTCTTATAAAAATTTACAGCTTTTCTTTAAGCTGATAGTATAAACAAGGACAAGAATTGCTAAATAAAACAAAATATAACAACTTTCAAAGGAACTGAATTATTTCAAATTCTATTAAATGGCATACAAGGGTAATGGCAAAAAGAGACACACTTCCCCTTGTGTTACCTATTGAAGAGTAAATGAGAACATGAACTACTAAATTGGTCATTTTTAATTAATATTTAATCATTTAGAATCAGAGACAGCGATGGCACCCGACTCCAGTACTCTTGCCTAGAAAATCCCATGGATGGAGGAGTCTGGTAGGCTGCAGTCAGTGGGGTCGCTAAGAGTCAAACACGACTGAGTGACTCCACTTTCACTTTTCACTTTCATGCATTGGAGAAGGAAATGGCAACCCACTCCAGTGTTCTTGCCTGGAGAATCCCAGGGATGGGGGAGCCTGCTGGGTTTCCGTCTATGGCGTCGCACAGAGTTGGACACAACTGAAGTGATTTAGCAGCAGCAGCAGCAGCAATCATTTAGAATAGGCAGAATATAAATCTCCTTTCATTACTATAAAATGAAACAGAAATTTTCTATACCCTAGGGTACAGAAAAAAGAAATCACTGACCATTTTCATCAAATATATTTTTAAGACTTTCCTAAAATTTAACAGATGCTCATGGAAAGCAGTGTGCTTAGTCACTCAGTCATGTTCGACTCTTTGCAACCCCATGAACTGTAGCTTAGCAGGCTCTTCTGTCCCTGAGATTCTCTAGGCAAGAATACTGGGCTCGCCATGCTCTCCTCCAGGGGATCTTCTCAACCCAGGGATCAAACCCGGGTCTCCTGCATTGCAGGCAGATTTTTTTTACCACCTGAGCCACCATGGAAAGCAGAGATGTTTGTAAAAGAATAAACTCTAAATGGAGGAAATAGCAGAGCCAAGCATTTCAGGTGTTTTCTCCCCCCGTTCATAGATTCACATGGTACTAAGTAGACACCAAAATGCAGTGACTACTAAAAGCAAAATAAAAGCTCAAAAAGTTTTCAAGCAAATTCCTTCAAACTTTCAAAGAATCCTGCTAAAAAGAGTAAGAACATAGAGAACAATCAATGAGAAAATAAGGAAAATGAAGCAAAATGAAATGGAAAGTAAAATGGGGATTATTAAGCTAGAATTTAGACAAAAAATGACAAATTTGGAAGATAGAGATCCAATATATATAAATGGTGTTTGAAGATATTAGAAAATCTGAAACTGAAATAACTTTTTTCAATGGTCTAAGAGAAGAAAATGCTCCAGAAATAAAACAGGACCAAAATCTATAGATTAAAAGACTACATGATGTTCAAAGAGGGATGATACTGTATTAACAAAGCAGACAAGTCCTGATTAAGTTACCAGACTCCCGCAGGCATTATGTCAAGACCATCAAATCAACGAGGAGCATGAAAAACTACCAGGTTAACCTCTGGTTGCCTGTAGCCACACTCAGTGCTAGAAGACAGTGGTAAAATGTCTAGAAGTTTCTGAGAGAAAGAAAGTGTGAGTCAGTACTGTTATACTTGGCCAAGATATTGTGAAACTGGAAAGGTCAAAGATATACATCTGCCCATAGTCCAAAACTGAGGTAATATAAAACCCATTGACATAGCCAGCAGAAAAGAATGACTTGAAGATGAGTCCCAGCCAGTTAAATCTTATTTGATCATTGAATAAGTTTAACAACAGAATCAAGACGAAACAACTTGAAGCAGAAAATATGAGTATTAAAAACTATGGCAATATAGAAATAGTATGCCTAAATATATTGAGAGATTAAAAATAGGAAGAATCAGGAAAATAGTGTAAATATTCTGATCTCCTCTTCTTTCAGTTAGAGGGTCTGAAGATGAAATTTAAAGCACATAAATACTAAAAGTACAAAATAATCTTTAGAGAAAATAAGAATATTCATATAAATAATAAAACTTAGGTGGTGGAAGAGGAGGATGGGAAGAATTATTAATATTAATTTTGCATCAATTATAGATAATAAATAACATAAAGATGATAAGGGGCTTCCTAGGTGGTACAGTGGTAAAGAATCTGCCTGCCAATGCAGGAGATGCTAGAGACGCTTGTCCAATCCCTGAGCCAGGAAGATCCCCTGGAGTAGGAACTGGCAACCTGCTCCAGTATTCTTTTGGGCTTCCTTGGTAGCTCAGTGGTAAAAAATCCACCCGCAATGCAGCAGGCATGGATTCTATCCCTGTGTCTGGATGATACCCTGGAGCAGGGCATGACAACCCACTCAAGTATTCTTGACAGGAGAATCCCATGGACAGAGGAGCCTGGCAGGTTGCAGTCTATAGGGTCTCAGAGTCCAACTCAGCTGAAGCAACTAAGCAAGTAAAGATAAAGTTATAAAATATTTTAAATCATAAAAGAAAATCAACATTAAAAATAAAAATGGTACAGGTTAAACAGTAAAAGAGGTAAAAGAAATAAACAAAAGAGGATTAAAAATAAAAATACCAGAAACCTAGCTTGTAATAGCAGAAGACAAAAAATAAATGGCTATTAAAAGGGAACTGGTTATGTCAGCTTTTGAAACATCCACTTAATAGAATAGTATGCAATTGTTTAGAGTGAGATAGAGCTTTTGCTTTTTGTTTCACAATCTCCAAGGTATGTGCTAAAAGAAAAAAGCAAGGTGTCAGGTAGTGTGCACAGGATTCTTCTACTTATGTAAATAAAAGAGATGTTCAGTGTACACACACAATATGCACACAAATACTTTTTTATGTAAGGAAAGTTTTGCAAAAGAAATTGTTAATAGTGACATTTCTTTCTTGAATGAAGACTGGTATTATAAAGTTTAAGAATAATTTTTCTTTTTATTTCTATTTATACAATCCATTAGTACTTTGAGAAAAATAAAATAAAACAAACTCAAGAAAATGCATATGTATATTCACCTATATATGTTTATGTATACACATATACATATATATACATATAAATACATATTTCTTAACAGAGTCTGATAGACATGTGTGTGTATAATTAAGAAGGCATCACAAATCAAAGGAAAGAACAACAAATTAGCCAATAACTTTGCCAATAAAAAATATCAAGTTAAATATCTCACTTCACGTAAAAATAAATTCCAGATGGATAAAAAATAAATATAAAAATTAATACAGAACTAGAAAAAACTGTAAAGGAACTTTAATTGATATTCAGTTAGGGAAGAATTTTCTAAATATTAAAAGACAAGAAAAAAGTGAAGAACTATCTGCAATAATATGACAAATGGGTTCATATGCTTAATACTTTAAAACCCTGCATCAGCTGTGAAAAAATATACTTACCTCAGAGTAAAATGGTCAATAGAATAAAAATACATGCATCTATATATTTTTATTGAATACCAACTTTGGGAATTTAAAGGTGAGCCTAGAGCTTTCAGGGAATTTATAGTCTAGTGAGAGAAAACTATTCTAGAAATAGGTTGATTCTCATCTCTTAATTTGCTGGTCAAAAAAAATTAACTGACCTAATGATTATAAAAGAATCCACAACTGGCTACTTTCTTTTATGAGCATTGAAACCTTTTTAAAGCCAGCTGTTACTCATTACCAATCCAGATATATTTTATAATACCAGTAGATACACAGACGGTATCAATGCATTGCTCAGTTTATTCTACGTCCCAGGCCTAGACATGCAGTACCTCATTGAGTCCTCACAACTCCAGAACATTGCTATTATTAGTTCTCCCATTTTGCAAATGGGAAAACTGAGAGACTTCAAGAGATGGTGCAACTTATCCAAATTCACACATTTGGTAAAAGGGTAAGGCGTGACTTAAGTCCTCTTTAACCTCAAAATCCATGCAAGAAGGTGACATTTGTAAAGAGCAAAATTGCTCAGAAATACATATATGTTCCATAGACACAAGCTGGCTCTCTATAAAACACAAATGACTGTTTCTGCAGCAAAGATAAAATTAATATGTAATTTTTTTCACTTTCTATGATATATTTTCATTTTGAAAATTGTGTATGTGCATGTACGTGTATGTGTTCATCTTTGTTGGTTTCATTTTGCCTCTGTTAAGTCATTACTGCTGCAGTTTGATTAAATGAAATGATTGCCCTTGAACTCTCTCTATACTCCAAGGCAGCAAAGCAGGAAGAAACATATGGCACCAGTGTTGTAGAAGCACAATTTTTAGGCCTCCTCGAGAATTGTGTGGCTGAGCTGGTGACTGCTATCAACAATTTTGTGACTCCTAATTTAGAGTAGTGGATTCACAGCCTTAAAATGCAAACGTGGGGGTCAGCCAGGTAGTCTCTCGCCTGTATTCAGAATCCAGCTTTTCAGCACACAGCTTCTGCGTTTCCCTTCATATGACCATTGCACTCCGGAGAATTTGGACCAGCTCAGCATGCAAGGACAATAGGACAGGCGTTTGCTCTGTAAATAGCACACAGCATGATTACTATGAGAGAAACTGACTTTGTATTAAGAGAAAGGAGGACAAGGATGTGTGTGTATGTGTGTATATGCACACACGCTTTCCCTGCGCAGAACAGGAAACTGTTCATTTTATGATCATTTGCAAGACTATAAATCCAATATATCCAATCCAATCCAATGCTTGACTAAATGATGACTTCTGGAGTTGCAAATTTGTGAGCTTGAAAAAATAGAATTTCACCTCAACCCCACAGTATTTACATTGGAATTTTGTCCCAGTTAAAATCTAAAGTACCCACAAATTTCATGACTGTGGCTCTGACATCTCTTCCCAGTTTGTTGAATATATTTCTTCTGGACAGCTTTGCTGTATATTTTTATTGTGTGAGGCTGGTCAACATTCTAGCAAATTTGCAGTTGATTATCCTAAGCTCATTCAGGACCAGTTTCCAGGGACAGTTCGTGTGACCTTGTGGAAACAAGTGTAGGACAATGATTTTTCCTTGCAAACTCACTAAACCTCTTATTATACTCGTACAGAAAAAAAGAATAAAGAACTCACTTCGGGATTAAAAGAGACGTTCTAATGAAGTGGATGAAACTAGAGCCTATTATACAGAGTGAAGTAAGCCAGAAAGAAAAATACCAATACAATATACTAACGCATATATATGGAATTTAGAAAGATGCAAATGATAACCCTGTATACGAGACAGCAAAAGAGACACAGATGTATAGAACAGTCTTTGGGACTCTGTGGGAGAGGGTGAGGGTGGGATGGTTTGGGAGAATGGCATTGAAACATGTATATTATCATATGTGAAATGAATCACCAGTTCAGGGTCGATGCATGTTACAGGATGCTCGGGGCTGGTATGTGGGGATGACCCAGAGGGAGGATAAGGGGAGGAGGGAGGTGGGAGGGGGGTTCAGGAGGGGGAACTCATGTACACCCGGGGCAGATTCATGTCAATATATGGCTAAACCAACCAATATAATATTGTAAAATAATTAGCCTCCAATAAAAATAAAAAAAATTTTAAAAAGATGTTCTCTCCTGGAAAAGATATGAGGTCCTACTTTGCTACTGCTGCTGCTGCTGCTGCTAGGTCACTTCAGTCGTGTCCGACTCTGTGCGACCTCATAGACGGAAGCCCACCAGGCTCAACCATCCCTGGGATTCTCCAGGCAAGAACACTGGAGTGGGTTGCCATTTCCTTCTCCAATGTGTGAAAGTGAAAAGTGAAAGTGAAGTTGCTCAGTCATGTCCAACTAGTAGCGACCCTATGAACTGCAGCCGACCAGGCTCCTCCGTCCATGGGATTTTCTAGGCAAGAGTACTGGAGTGGCTTGCCATTGCCTTCTCCGGTCCTACTTTAGATAATGCTATTAAACATATCAATGGTTCCCTATCTCGGACATGCGGTACACTATAGCCCTTGAATCCTGATTCAAACACTGATTCAAAGTGTTACTACACTTATTTTTCATTATAACATGTATGTGTAACTTTGTAAAATGTATTTTGGCTTGAGAAATGGCCCCTCTCATCCATCCTATTGTTAATCATTTGCTGAATGTCATTGTGCCATAGACAACAGGCACCTTGCTAAAAGGAAAAGGTGGCACTTGCTAGTTAGGATGGCATCACCACCACCAAACTTCCTTCTTGCTCATCCTGCCCCCTAACTGCGCAACTGTCCCTTCTGGATCAGAACGTTGCATTATAAGCACATGCAGTGTTTTCCCACAGTCATGTTCTCATGGGCTGTGGCAAGAAAGCACAAAAGGAAGATGACACACACCCTGTTTTTCAGTAAGGAAGGGAGGGGGTGTCGATATTGTTCAAACATCAGGAAATATGAATAAGGAAAGACTGTTGAAGATAGCAATCAAGAAATTTCAAAGACTGTCCCTCACCAACTCATACACTTTAGCCCTTGAACATTGAGGTCACTTTCATATTGCCCCTGTTTAAAGGTCCTCAAAAGATCCCTCATCCCCAGGGTAAATGCCAAGGGCCTTCATATGGCACCAGAGGACACCAGTGCCCTGCATTCAACCCTGTGTTTCTTGTCAATCCTTGATCCTTTGTGCACTAAAGTGGAATAAGCCCCTCAGGGATCCCATACACCCCAAGTTGTTTTTACTCCTTGACCTTTGCTTAGGTTCGCCCTTCTGCCTAGAATCCCCATCTCCACCTTCCCTGGCTAGAATCTAATCCCATAATACTTGTCCTCCCAGAAGACTGCCTTTCCTCCTCTTTGCTCCCACAATGCTTTTCATATGGGTCTCTCATTCTAGTTGGTTTAGTTTGTTATCTTCTCCTGTTTATTTATGTATTTGCCAGAATCTGTGTGAGGTCCGTGAACTATAAGACTGTGTCTTCTTTATCTACCGATCCTAAAGCTCTGCAAAGCCTCTGACACATACAAGGAGATTAATAAATATAGGTTGAATAAGTGAATTATCTTGAAAGGGAAAACTGGAACATATAAGTTAACCTAATTATTTATTTGCTTTGTTATTTTGAGCAAATGACTTTTCCATCAAAGTCCTAATTTCCTCACCTTCTCAATGATCATAATGTGTGACAATTAAATAAGGATATGCTCAGCAAGTATTTTAGCCAAGTTTCTAACATATAATGAGAAAACGAATGCTGCTGCTGCTGCTAAGTCACTTCAGTCGTGTCCGACTCTGTGTGATCCCATAGACGGCAGCCCACCAGGGTCCCCCATCTCTGGGATTCTCCAGGCAAGAACACTGGAGTGGGTTGCCATTTCCTTCTCCAATGTGTGAAAGTGAAAAGTGAAAGTGAATTCGCTCTGTCATGTCCGACCCTTAGCCACCCCACGGACTGCAGCCCACCAGGCTCCTCCATCCATGGGATTTTCTAGGCAATAGTACTGGAGTGGCTTGCCATTGCTAGGTATCGCTATTAACCAAATAATTAAAGTGAAGTCAATCCTTTGTCTTGGCTTCTAAGATTTATATTTGTCAATAGTTAAATTTTCAGAATTATTTGGTGTTTGCTGTTGGTGGGGAATTTTGGGGGCAGAATCTCTTTTTGAAGCTTTCATTGTGTTACACTTTTATCTGAATTATGCTGATCTTTTCCTCACTTTTTCTCCCCTCTGTGTGAAAAGAAATAGCCAGTAATTCAGGTGCCCAGTAATTCAGGGCTGGGTGACTCACACTGATGTCGAGTCAGCAGGGACTCCATGCTAGGACCACATCAGTAGACATCATCCTCTGTAAATATTTCAAAAATTGATGGACATGGCTGTTTTCACTGTTCCAAATTACCATATGTGTCCATCACTCAAATTTCTTTCCATTCACAAACAAGCTTCATGATGTTCTTCTTGAAAAAAGGAACCATGAATCTAAATTTCAAAATATATCAGCTTTAGTTGTTCTCACTCTCGGCAAGGGAATGTGAGGTTTATAATTTGGTGATGGAAATAAATCCTGCATGACCCCACAGGTCAGCAGTGCCTTAAAGCATGTTAAAAACTAAAGGTCAAATCGCCAAAAGTCGAAAGCTACTTTCCAAGGGCAGAAATCTTATTTGATTTATTTTAAGACCACAAACATGCCTATTTCCCTACAGGTCTTGGAGATCTGCTTGTACGGTAAGTAGAACTGGAAATAAAGTTAACTTTAGCACTCTACTAATTGCAGACCACCCTGGTGTTGAGGCGGGGCGGCTTCCTCCTGGTACCACAAATATGCTGTGCTCGTTTTCACTTCTTGCTTTGACTCACATTTTCTCCTTCTTCTATAAAAACCTACAGCTCTCTTGGTTCAAACCCAGGCTCCACGGTTCTTTAGCTCGGAAACCTTGGAAAATGTACTTAACTTTCTCTAAACCTCAATTTCCTCATCTATAAAATGGGGATAAAAATAGTATCCATTTCAGAGAGCTGTTATAATAATTAAATTAGAAAATGATTTAATTTTTAGCCCAGTTTCTGGCATTACACGGCACTTATTTCATGACAAACGGTTGTTGTTGCTGTTGTTACTGTTCTACACACCACTAAAGGCCCAGTTCACCCTGTATCTCTCCCACATGGTTTCTCCATTCACTGTTCTGTTTTCTACCTGATTTGGGCCAAGCTAATTGTTTGACACCACCCTTATGGCAGAAAGTAAAGAGGAACTAAAAAGCCTCTTGATGAAAGTGAAAGAGGAGAGTGAAAAGGTTGGCTTGAAGCTCAACATTCAGAAAACTAAGATCATGGCATCTGGTCCCATCACTTCATGGGAAATAGATGGGAAAACAGTGGAAACAGTGTCAGACTTCATTTTTTTGGGCTCCAAAATCACTGCAGATGGTGATTGCAGCCAGGAAATTAAAAGACGCTTACTCCTTGGAAGGACAGTTATGACCAACCTAGATAGTATATTAAAAAGCAGAGACATTACTTTGCCAACAAACGTCCGTCTAGTCAAGGCTATGGTTTTTCTAGTGGTCATGTATGGATGTGAGAGTTGGACTGTGAAGAAAGCTGATCATCGAAGAATTGATGCTTTTGAACTGTGGTGCTGGAGAAGACTCTTGAGAGTCCCTTGGACTGCACGAAGATCCAACCAGTCCATTCTAAGGGAGATCAATCTTGGGTGTTCATTGGAAGGACTGATGCTAAAGCTGAAACTGCAATACTTTGGCCACCTCATGCAATGAGTTGACTCACTGGAAAAGACTCTGATGCTGGGAAGGATTGGGGGCGGGAGGAGAAGGGGACAACAGAGAATGAGATGGCTGGATGGCATCACCGACTCTGTGGACTCCGGAGTTTGAGTAAACTCCGGGATTTGGTGATGGACAGGGAGGCCTGGCGTGCTGTGATTCATGGGGTTGCAAAGAGTCGGATATGACTGAGCTACTGAACTGAACTGAATTGTTTTAATATTACAGCTGAGTTCCAAAAAGACAATGCTTCCTGACATTAATTTCTAGTTATTAAAATGGAAGTGTGTTAAACTAGTCATCAAAAACAACAACAAAAGATATACCTGAGTAGGACCCTAAAGCCAATAATCAGTTTTCTTTCTAGGCAGACCCTAAAAGATAAAAAATCCCAGAAACCAGGTTAACCGGCTGTAAATAAGTTTAATGAGGTCATGTGACTTAGGGAAGCATAAACTTAAGATCTTATTATCAGAAAAGAAGATTCAGGAACGATTCTAAGGATAAGACTGTTAAGACATCATTTTGTGAAATCAGTTACTCATGAGGATATCTGCCCATGAAAAAGACTGTTTGTTTCTTCTTCCAGATATTTCTGATGGATGCCATTCAGACTCCCACAAAATAATTCTGTCTGCAAGAGATCATGGCTCTCCTGGGGGGAAAAATGGCATGACACTTGTAGAGAAAGTAGAGCATTTTTTATAACCCAGAGAACAATCCACTTTGTTTTGTTAAATTGTATGCTAATGGTAACCCTGCAAATGGCCAACTCTTAAAAGCCAATCCAGAATGAGGATGAGAAGTCAAACACCAACATTTAATGGTGGATATCAGACATCTGCAAACTAGGTAAGAGAGGGTAGACAGAAAGATGACCGAGGAACATTCAAGAATGTTTCAAATGAAAAAAAAACACATAAATAAGATTCCCCTCTGGATGTTCCCACAGTTTACTGATAATCTGAATCAACAAGCCCATTTTTAAGAATAGAGATTATCAGGCAGCATCTCAGATATACTTGTTCAGAATCTCCCAGGATAAGGTGGAGGCTGAGAATATGTATTATTAACAATATTACCAAGTTGAACTTGATGATTAGTTGAATCTAGGGACCTCAACTTTACTCAGTTTTCCTAGAAAAGAATCATTCTTTCTGCAGCTGGGGATGCTCTGGGTTCCAAAGAGAAAATCAAGGTGCTGCCCATTCTGTAGAGATAGGCACCTGGAAACCTGGGAAAATGAAACAAAACTCTGGTAGGAAACATTCCAATCTTCCCTCCTGCCGTTTGAGACTTGAGAACTAAAAGGAAGCTGGGGCTCCAAGGAAATCCGGGTGGTCCCTCACATAGGTTTTAATTACATAATTCTATTTTCAGGTGTTTTCCTGAGAGACAGAGCCTCCATGTGGTTACTAACAAGCCTGAGCATCTTTCAGCCTTCTGTGTTGTCATTTTACCTGCATCAAAAGAAACCTCAAGGAAATGTAAATAATGTATATCTTTTCTTAAAAATCAGCATAAATATTTCATAGACTGTACAGTAAATAATAAATACATTTGGAAAAACAATATAAATATTTGATTATTTATAGAGCAACTGTTAAGCGTGGAATTATATACGAATGTTCAAGATATCCAATAAATCCTAAATTACACACAAATGGTTTAAAAGTGACCCCAACATAGTAATGGGCATAGTTGGTTTTTTTTTAATTCCTGTTTTTGTTTCTTAGCCAGGGGAGTGTTAAATCAAGATGTCACAGTCTGTAACAGCCTGTTCATGAATCATCTGAAATTTTGGTAACTCCCAGCTCCTGTGCCTTCTGATACTTCTTGGCGTGCATCTTGAAATAATAAAACGCCCTCTGCCTATGAGAGAAATGCAGGCCTACCATGCCGTACAGCTGCTGCTTATAATGCAAAGAGATTCCAATCCTGCAATGGTTCCTCACACAGAAACACTGGATAATAAAACACCCAATGCCTCTTGCAAATCAGGCAGGTAAAATTTTCTTACACTCAGCAGTGAGTCGAATCTGTGAGTAGGAAGCTTCAACCAGATAAATATTTTTCCAGATTATCAGGGATATGTTTTATATTCATAAAATAATCAATCCATCCTGTTGCAGACTCCTGTTCTTCAATCTGTTTCTTTTTGTATCTCTCTGCCCTTTCAGAATTACAAGGAACGCCAATCCCCATGACCCACACAAGTTTGTCTGTGTTCTCTTCCACTTCTGTTATTTCCTGTCATGTATGACCTTTGAGATTCAGTCCCAGCTCTGCTCCCCTGGGAAACCATTGTCACTGAACCATGCACATGCCTGTATGGCAGCATTGGTCCCCAGGAATAAAAATACTTGTTTGTATTATTCATTCACCACTAGATCCCAGAATCTAGAAGAGTGTCTGGGCACATAGTCAAATTTAAAAATATTTGTTGAATGAATGAAGGCTTGTTAGTTTCCCCAAGGGACCAGGGACATTTTTATTCATTGTGTCTTCAGGGCCTGGTACAGTCCCTCACCCAGAGTAGGTCTCAGTAAAGAGATGCTGGGTGGATAAACAGACTTTATTAGGTAACATGTCTATATGTAGTAAAGCAAATGTGGTGTGTGAACAGAGAGAGAGGAAATTAGGGCTGTAACAAACTACAGCTTCACTCTTCTCATTGAAACATATCCTTGGGGAAGATTAGTAAGTATATGCTTTTGACCAAGGTTTATGAGGAGGATAAAGAGGATTTTTTTTTCTAAAATAAATCTCCATAAGATTAAAAAGAAATGTTCCTGGTTACACTCATACAGTATTATAGGGCACATACCTCTAAGAAGCTCCAAACACCACCAAAGTTAGCACATTGAGTTTTGCATCAAACTACCCCTGTGTGGTTGAGGAAAGCCATTTATTCACCTCATTTTCCTGTTGGAGGAACCAAAGGCAAATTAAAGGAAAACATCTAATGATTTGCCCAGAGGCATGCAAAGATGCAAAAGTGGATCCAGTTTCTTCTCCATGGCTCTTGAGAGCACACGGCACAAAGGTTTAGATGAGGAAGTCTGAAATTGAGAATAACCAGCTCTCTACAATCCACCCAGCAATAAAAACTCATGGAGTTTGAGCACCATCTAGGAGTTGACAATGAGAGGTATGCAAAAGAAAATAAGATAAGGTCCCTGTCTTCATGCAAGAATCTAGCTGAGACCATAAGACAAAACGAACACCCAGGAAACTCTTCAATCCCAACACATAGTAGTAAATGGTAGGTGTAATTGAATGGAAGAAATAACGTATCATTTAGGGCTCTTCGGTTGCTTGCAACAGTGACTGAAGGAGAAAAAAAATGGGTAATACAAGAACATGGAGAGCTTGAGGATAGGGGAAAAAAGGTTGCAGAACTCGGAAGCCCCAAAGTGCCTTAGTGAAAGGAGCTTCTTAAAAGCTTAGTCCAGTCAACACTGCTGGAATGAATGAACAATTGCCAACAATTTCTTCTTTTTTTTTTTTTTCTATAATTCTGTTCAAGATTTAAAGTCCCAGTAGAGAAAGCTCAATAGGCTGAACATAGAATAATACTGCCCCTTTGGCTATACTGCTGCTGCTGCTGCTGTTGCATCACTTCAGTCGTGTCCGACTCTGTGTGACCCCATAGACGGAAGCCCACTAGGCTCCCCCATCCCTGGGATTCTCCAGGCAAGAACACTGGAGTGGGTTGCCATTTCCTTCTCCAATGTGTGAAAGTGAAAGTGAAGTCGCTCAGTCGTGTCTGACCCTTAGCGACCTCACGGACTGCAGCCTACCAGGCTCCTCCATCCATGGGATTTTCTAGGCAATAGTACTGGAGTGGCTTGCCATTGCCTTGGCTATACTAGAGAAGCAATAGGAAGGATATGGTGGAAGAAGCACAAAAGGGCCTCTCAGCCTCCCAGTAGGAGGACAGAGCCCTTTGATTTATCATTCTTCTGTGACTCCACCCAATCAGTAATCTCCCAGAAAGGTGCTAGGGTACTGTCAGGAGGGAGGGAGAGCCATCAGAGAATTGCAAATGAGCTTTACTAACAATTTCTGTGAAAGGTATTCAACAGAAGAGGAAATCCCTGGATGTGAATCAGTGAAGAATCACGGAAAATATGGGACTGGTCTAGAAGCATTTAATTAGATAGTGAGCATGAAAAATCAAGAAGACATTCACAACTAATAATAACCAAAGAGGAGAGAATAGGAAGGGGTACATATAACTGTCAAAAAATAAAATTCACTGAAACTAAATAATAAAATATACAATTTTTAAAAAAAGAAAAAACTAGTCTAGTTAAGGTCGAGATGGTCCACCAGTGAAGAAATGGACCAAATTAGCAGGTTAAAAGTCAGGTAGTTTTAAGCTCTAGTGAAGATGTTAGTACTGTGTTCTGTTAAACTAGCTCTCTGGGCAGTGTTGAATGAGTCCATAAATCTGTACCATGTACACAGATGTACACGACCTACTATTCATGTTTTAAAAAAAGTTTTCAGGTAGGTTCAGGAAGGAATAGCATAAAGTTATTCAGGATCTTGGTTTTTAATAGTTGTAGGTGTTTGTAAAAATAAAAACGAAAAACACTGCATTCAGTTTTATCTCTTCCGCAAGAGGTAAATTTTCCTTTTAGAGCACTTGGCTACAGTTGAAGTCACATGTTATAGTAATAATGCTACAATTTATACATGAATAATACTTCATTTCTTTATGTTTTCACAAATGTTAAATCAGTTGAGCCTCTCAAAACTTCTATGCCATACTTACAATCTCTATTTCTGTTCTCATCTTACAGAGAGGAATCAAGCTCAGAGAGACAAATGACTTGTCCAAGATGCTAGCATCAACCAGCTGACCTTGTACATTTATTTTCCAAGTCACATTTAATAAAGCAGCAAATTATTGTATCCATCAGTCGGTTTATTTGCTCAGTCGTGTGAGCAACCCCATGGAGTACAGCACAACAGGCTTCCCTATCCATCACCAGTTCCCAGAGTTCAATCAAAAACATGTCCATTGAGACGGTGGTGCTATCCAACCATCTCATCCTCTGTCGTCCCCTTCTCCTGCCTTCAATCTTTCCCAGCATCAGGGTCTTTTCAAATGAATCAGTTCTTCACATCAGGTGGCCAAAGTATTGGAGTTTCAGTTTCAGTATCAGTCCTTCCAATGAATATTCAGGACTGATTCCTTTAGTATGGACTGGTTGGATCTCCTTGCAGTCCAAGGGACTCTCAAGAGTCTTCTCCAACACCACAGTTCAAAAGTATCAATTCTTCGGTGCTCAGCTTTCTTTATAGTCCAACTCTCACATCTGTACATGACTACTGGAAAAACCATAGCCTTGACTAAATGGACTTTTGTTGGCAAACTAATGTCTTTGCTTTCTAATATGCTGTCTAGGTTGGTCATAATTTTTCTTTCAAGGAGCAAGTGTCTTTTAATTTCATGGCTGCAGTCATCATCTGCAGTGATTTGGGAGCCAAAAAAAAAATAAAGTTTCTCACTGTTTCCATTGCTTCCCCATCTATTTGCCATGAAGTGATGGGACCAGACGCCATGATTTTAGTTTTCTGAAACTTGAGCTTTAAGCCAACTTTTTCACTCTCCTCTTTCACTTTCATCAAGAGGATCTTTAGTTCTTCTCCACTTTCTGCCATAGGGTGGTATCACTTTCATCAAGAGGCTCTTTAGTTCTTCTCCACTTTCTGCTATAGGGTGGTGTCATCTGCATATCTAAGGTTATTGATATTTCTCTCAACTATCTTGATTCCAGCTTGTGCTTCATCCAGTCTGGCATTTCTCATGATGTACTCTGCATATAAGTTAAATAAGCAGGGTGACAATATACAGCTTTGACGTACTTCTTTCACAATTTGGAACCAGTCTGTTGTTCCATGTCCAGTTCTAACTGTTGCTTCCTGACATGCATACAGATTTCTCAGGTGGCAGGTTAGGTGGTCTAGTATTCCCATCTCTTTAATTTTCCAAAGTTTATTGTGACCCACACAGTCAAAGGCTTTGGCATAGTCAATAAAGCAGAAACTGATGTTTTTCTGGAACTGTCTTGCTTTTGAGATGATCCAATGGATGTTGGCAGAGGATCTCTTTTTCCTCTGCCTTTTCTAAAACCATTTTGAACATCTGGAAGTTCACGGTTCACATATTGCTGAAGCCTGGCTTTTGAGCATTACTTTGCTAGTGTGTGAAATGAGTACAATTGTGCGGTAGTTTGAACATTCTTTGGCATTGCCTTTCTTTGGGATTGCAATGAAAACTGACCTTTTCCAGTCCTGTGGCCACTGCTGAGTTTTCCAAATTTGCTGGCATATTGAGTGCAGCACTTTCAGAGCATCATCTTTTAGGATTTGAAATAGCTCAATTGGAATTCCATCACCTCCACTAGCTTTGTTCATAGTGATGCTTCCTAAGGCCCACTTGACTTCACTTTCCAGAATGTCTGTCTCTAGGTGAGTGATCACACCATCGTGATTATCTGGGTCATTAAGATCTTTTTTGAATAGGTCGTCTGTTTATTCTTGCCACCTCTTTTTAATATCTTCTTTTGAATGGTTCTATGAAGATGTACAAGACGTTATAGAACTAACACCCAAAAATGAACACCATTCATTATAGGGGACTGGAATGCAAAAGTAGAAAATCAAGAAATATTTGGAATAACAGGCAAATTTGGCCTTGGGGTACAGAATGAAGCAGGAGAAAGGCAATAAAGTTTTTCCAAGAGAACACACTGGTCATAGCAAACACCCTCTTTCAACAACACAAGAGAAGATTCTACACATGGACATCACCAGATGGCCAATACCAAAATCAGACTGAGTATATTCTTTGCAGCCAAAGATGGGGAAACTCTATACAGTCAGCAAAAAACAAGACCAGGAGCTGACTGTGGCTCAGATCATGAACTCTTTATTGCCAAATTCCAACTGAAATTGAAGAACGAGGGGAAAACCAGTAGACCATTCAGGTATGCCCTAAAGCACATACCTTATGAGTATAGAGAGGAAGTGACAGATAGATCCAAGGGATTAGATCTGATAGACAGAGTGCCTGAAGAACTATGGACGGAAGTTCGTGACATTGTACAGGAGGCAGGGATCAAGACCATCCCCAAGAAAAAGAAACTCAAAAAGGCAAAATGGTTGTCTAAGGAGGCCTTACAAATAGCTGTGAAAAGAAGAGAATTGAAAGGCAAAGGAGAAAAGGAAAGATATACCCATTTGAGTGCAGAGTTCCAAAGAAGAGCAAGGAGAGATAAGAAAGCCTTCCTCAGTAATCAATACAAAGAAATAGAGGAAAACAGTAGAATGGGAAAGACTAGAGCTCTCTTCAAGAAAATTAGATACCAAGGGAACATTTCATGCAAAGATGGGCACAAAAAGGACGGAGGTGGTATGGACCTGACAGAAACAGAAGATTGCATCCATATATAAGTATTAGTAACGCATGTTCTAACATTCAGACTGAATCAAATAACCTAGTATACACTAATCTTTTTAAAGATATTGACATTCTTCTGATTTAAAAATTATAATAGTAACAGCTCTTATAGTCAGAGATAGAGCCATGGAGAGAAACTTTCATCAGTTAACAAGTATTTACTCAGGATTTTGCTTTGAATAAGCAGTCCACCAAGACAGCCAGGGCCCAAGGAGCTGGACAAAGCCATCAGAATTGGACAGCATAGATAAAAAGGGGAGAAGAAGTAGGGCAGACCTGTGATGAGAGTTTTAGGAAAGAGGAATTCAAACAACTCAGGGCAAGGCTGGAGTCAAGAAATGAGCAGGCTATGGAACTGTGGGATTCCCAGGTGGCACTAGTGGTAAAGAAAGTAAAAAGCGAAAGTGAAAGTCGCTCAGTTGTGTCAGACTCTTTGTGACCCCATGGACTGTCCATGGAATACTCCTGGCCAGAATGCTGGAGAGGGTACAGGTAAAGGGATCCCCTTTCCCTTCTCCAGGGGATCTTCCCAACCCAGGGATCAAACCCAGGACTTCTGCATTGCAGGTGAATTCTCTACCAGCTGAGCCACAAGGGAAGCCCAAGAACACTAGAGTGGGTAGCCTATCTCTTCTCCAGGGAATCTTCCCAACCCAGGTATCAAACTATACTCTCCTGCATTGCAGGTGGATTCTTCACCAACTGAGCTATCAGGGTTATTGCAGGAGACATAAGGGACTGTGGGTTTAATCGCTGGGTTGGGACAATCCCCTGGAGAAGGGCATGGAAACCAGCTCTAGTATTCCTGCCTGGAGAATCCCATGGACAGAGGAGCCTGACTGGCTACAGTCCAGACGGTCCCAAAGAGTCGGACAGGACTGAAGGGACTTGGCATGCATAGCACACATGGAACTAAATTATCAGCCAGAAGCAACAACGAAGGCAGGAATAAACCAGAGAGTAACAATACAGAAGCCAGAGGCACAAAGCAGAATGATAGGGAAGGCGAGCTGGAAGATGAGGAGTTTCCCTGAGCTCACTGTAAACCACCTACAGCCTCACCCCAGAGTGAGAGAGGGATGTTAGGGAAGAGGCTAACCTGGCTCCCAGAACTGCTAAAAAGGACGACAATGAAAGCCTAAGGAATAATCCTCATCAAAGAGTTCCTGAATAAGTTGGAAGGGTAAAACATAGCATTTTAAGGTATATTTAATAGCATAGGACAGGAAACCAATACTAAACAAAATAAACTAATATAATAGGCACTGGAGAAGTCAGGGACCACTCTAGGCTAGGACAGCCTCTGAAAATTTCACCCAGGAATGACACAGACCTTGAGCAATGTGCTTGTGGCCCATCTGTCTTGCCAATTTGCTTCCAAATGTAATGCAGACTTAGATTTTACTTCTCAGTATATCGCTCTTGGGGAGTGTAACCCTTGCCCTCTTTGTTTATTTTTTCTCTTCCTACACTGGATGATTTCTCTGAAAGCCAGCCAATGTATCCTATCTGTATGCATTAGATTTTATCTCATCTCAACAGACATGGCTCTGCTCCGTGCTTGGCACTAGACAAAGTGCTGGCCTTGAGTGAATAAGGACAGAAATTAACAAGACACAAGTCCCTGTCCTCAAGAAACTCAGTTATTCAGAATATTCAGACACATAAACTCTAAACTCTTGGAAAGCATGGTGGAAAAGGCTACAAAGCATCAGTATAAAAGCTAAGAGCAATGAATTCTAAAATGAGAGGAAAGGATTTTTTAATTCATTTATTCAACAAATATTTTGAGTTACTGCCCAAGTGTTAAGTGCTATGAAGAATATCGAGAATCACTCCTCAATATGATATAACCCATTTTTAGAAAGAGTTTATATTTTAAATTGGGGAAGATGTTGATCTGTGTGAGAACCAAGAGGAAACATTTTGATCATTCTGTGATTTATCATCAAAAGGAAGATGCATTGTTGCAGAATGGATCATATCCGGTATCATAGTGATGGAGGACAGTTCTCATCTCTATATGTGAACTGTTCCCTATACACTTCTCAAACCACGGATGGTTCTGTTTCAAATTCAAGGATTTTCCATAAGCAAACGTAGCAATTCTAAATATCTGCCACTTAAACAGAAACCCTATATTATTCATAAAAAACAGCACTCATTAAAGCAGAAGAGTCTCCACATGGACACAAATGCTATCAGCCCTGCCTTGCACCATTTGTATGTGTTCTGGGGCAGGCAAAAAGCAGCTCAGAGCCAAAGTTCTGATGGGAGCTGACATAAAGGTTTATGGCTTCCTTTCTACAGACTTCAGGTTCTTAACCTGCACCAGACTCACAGAGTTTCTGAATAACCAAGAAATTGCCACTCAAAAATTCTCTGGCCATGGACTATTACACAGCAGTCTTAGTTCATTCTGCTATAACAAAATGCCATAGTCTGGTAGATAATAAACAATAGATATTTATTTCTCACAGTCCTGAAGGCTAGAAATTTCAAGATCAAGGTGAAACATGATTTTGTTCTGGTGAAGTCTCCTTCTTAGTATAGAACCAAGACCTTCTTGCTGTGCCCTCACAAGGTGGAAGGGGTGAAAAAGTTCTATGTGTCTCTTTTGTAAGGGCACTAATTCCATCCATGAGAGCTGCACTCTCATGACCTAATCACCCCAAAGGCCACACCTATTCACAGCATTGAAATCCTCTGGGGATTAGGATTTCAATATGTGGATTTGGGAGAGAACACAAATATTCAGACCATAGCTCTTCCCCATAAGTTTATTGGAAAGATATTGAGGTAATAAATTACAAGGTTTAGAGCTGCCTGCTATATAGGAAGCATCATGTAAGTAACAGTGGTACTGATGGTTTCAGTAGTCTCCCCAAATACGTCATATAATTACTTTTCAAATCACTCACAAACCAGGAGAGACTGGGAAAATCAGTTAAATGACTGGACTTGAAACATAGAGAAAGTGTGTAACTGGATGCAAAATACCAATTTTTTAAAAACTCAGAACAATGTTCTGGTTATAGTAACAATGCGGCCATGTCATCCTAGTTTTATAGAATTCATATGCCACGTGTGTTTGCATTTGTACGTGTGTGTGAATGAGTTCCAACTATGTGAGCCAGGCCTGTATCAATATCCCTAATGAACACAGATGTAAAAATCCTTTCAAATAATTAGGAAACCAAATTCAACAATGAGTTAAAAGGATCACACACCATTATCAAGTAGTATTTATTTCAGGAATCTAAGGATGGTTTAACATCGATAAATGTGATTTGCCACATTAACAAAATAAAAGATAAAAATCATATGATCATCTTATTAGTTGCAGAAAAAGTATTTGACAAAAATCAACATCTATTATGACAAAAACGCTCATTAAAATGGATATAGGAAGGACAAACTCAACATAATAAGGCCATATATGACAAGCCCAGAGCTAACATTATACTCAACAGTAAAAGCTAAAACTTTTTCCTCTCAGATCAAGAAATCAAGAGAATGATGTCCATTCTCACCAATTTTATTCAAGACAATACTGGAAATCTTGGCCAGAGCAATTAGGTAACACAGAGAAATTTTAGAAGGAATCCAAACTGGAAAGGAAGAAGTAAAACTGTCAGTATTTGCAGATGATAAGATATTATACAGACAGCGTCCTAAAGACTATACACACACACATACACACACAAACACACACACACAACTTTTAAAAGTAATAAAGAAATTCAGCAAAGTTGCAAGATATAAATAAAATCAGTACACAAAAATCTGTGGTGTTTCTATACACAATATATAATGAACTACCAGAAATAGAAATTAAGAAAACAATCTCATCTACAATTGAATCAAAAATAATAAAATGCCTAGAAATAAATTTAACCAAATAGTTAAAAGACCTGTACACTGAAAACTATGTTATTGATGAAAAACATTGAAGAACACACAGGCAAATGGAAAAAATACTTCCTGTTCATGGATTGGAAGAATTAGTGTTGTTAAAATGTCCATACTACCCAAAGCAATATACATATTCAGTGCAATTCTATCAAAATTCCAAAGGCAGTTTTCACAGAAATAAAGTAAATAATCCTAAAATTTTCTATGATAGCATAAAAGGCCCAAAGCAATCCTGAGAAAGAAGAAAAAAGCAAGAAGCATCTCACTGCCTGATTTCAAGCCATACTACACAGCTATAGTAATCAAAATAGCACAATACTGGCACTAAAACAGAACACATAGATCAATGGAATAGAGAGACCAGAAATAAATATCATCAATTAATATACAACAAAGGACCCAAGAATATACAATGGGGAAAAGACAGTCTCTTTAATAAATGGTGTTGGGAAAACTGAATAGCCACAGGCAAAAGATTAAAACTATATCATTATCTTACACCATACCTAAAAGTAACTGAAAGTGACTTAAATATAAACCTTGAACTCATAAAACTCCTAAGAAAAATGATAGGCACTAAGATCCTTAATATCGATTTTAGAGATGATTTTTTGGATTTGACACCAAATCCAAAGGCAAAGAAAGCTAAAACAAAAACAAAGAACAAAAAACAAATGAAACAATATCAAACTAAAATCTTCTGCACAGCAAAGGAAAATCATCAGCAAAATGAAAAGGCAATCTACTGAATGGGAGAAAGTATTTGCAAATCATATATCTAATAAAGGGTTAATAGCCAAAAATACATAAATAACTCATAAAACTCAATAGTAAAAAAAACAAAAATAAAAATAAACAATCCAATTTTAAAATGAGCAGAAGATCCAAATAGACGTTTTTCCAAAGAAGACATGCAGATGGCCAACAGACACGTAAAAAGATAATCAACATCACTCATCATCAGGGAAGTGCAAATCAAAACCACATGATATATCACCTCACACTTGTCAGAATGGCCGTTTTCAAAAAGGAATGTTGCCAAGGATATGGAAAGAAGGGAACCCTTGTGCAATGTTGGTGGGAATGTAAACCAGTATAGCCACAACGGAAGAAAGCATGGAGGCTCCTCAAAAATTTAAAGAGCTACTATATGATTCAGCAATCCCACTTTTGGGTATTTATCAGAAGAAAATGAAAACACTAATTTGAAAAGATATATTCACCACATTTGTTGCAGCATTATTTACAACAGCCTAGACATGGAAACAACCTGTGTCCATCAATGGATGAATGGATAAAGAAAATGTGTTATATAAATACAATGAAGCATTATGCAGCCACACATACACAAAAAAAGGATCAAATCTTTCCATTTGTAATAACATGAATGGACCACGAGGGCATTATGCGAAGTGAGAGAAGTCAGACCAAGACAGACAAATACCATGTGATCTCACTTATATTTGGAATTTAAAACAGAAACAAAAACCCAGTTCACAGATACAGAGAGAAGACTGATGATTGCCAGAGTCAGGGGGCGGGGGCTAGGGGGGCTGGTGCAGGGTAAAGAGTGGGCAAAATGGGTGAAGAGAGTCAAAAGGTACAAACTTCTAGTTATGAAATAAATAAGTCATGGCGATGTAATATACAGCTTGGTGACTGTAGTTAGCAATACTGTATTGCACATCTGAAAGTTAGGAAAAGAATAGGTCATAAAAGTTCAAAAAACTGTAACCATGTACGGTGATATATGTTAACTGAATTTATTGTAGTGGTCATTTTGCAATGTAAACAAATTTCCAATCATTATGTTGTACACATGAAGCAAATAGAATACATCAGATATACCTCAGTTTAATAAATAAGTAATAAACTAACAAACAAACAAACTTGGCCTATCAACAATTATAAAAGCAGCCTTTAAGTGTCTTCAAAATATTACAGGCAGTTTTCTGTTTTCTCCAGAATGTACATAGGGCAATTCATGTCTTCATTTCTCCCCTCAATTCTAACCTTTAACTAGGTCTTGTTCCCCTCTTATTCTAAAACTCTAATGTAGGGATGATATTTTGAGCATGTCTCCTGTTGTATTTGCCTTTTCTATAATCTGATTCCCTTCTCCTTACAACTATTTCATTGTTCCGTTCGGTTCCCTTCCGTTCCGTCACTCAAACGTGTCCGACTCTATGCGACCCCGTGGACTGTAGCCTACCAGGCTTCTCCATCCATGGGATTCTCCAGGCAAGAATACTGGAGTGGGTTACCATTTCCTTCTCCAGGGGATCTTCCCGACCCAGGGATTGAACCCAGGTCTCCCACATTGGAGGCAGACGCTTTAACCTCTGAGCTTAAAAAAAGAGAAGAGCATAATCCCCTAGGAACAGTGGAGGCTATGATACAAGGACAGCTCTTGTCAGGAGAGAAGAGAAAATAAGAATCTCTTTCAGAACTAGAGAGAAGATCCTAAGAACAGAGACAGGAAGAGAGAGGCAAGAGGTCAGACTCAGTATTAAAAAGCAGAGACATTATTTTGCCACCAAAGGTCTGTCTAGTCAAAGCTATGGTTTTTCCAATAGTCATGTATGGATATGAGAGTTAGACTATAAAGAAAGGTAAGGGGTTTTGCTCTGCCTCCCACCTTGCAGTGGCCAGAAGTAGTGGAAGCTCTCAGATTGGATGGACTGATCCCCACAGAGGAGAGGGCCTGCTCCCTGTTTTCACACACTCTATAAAGTTAAAAGATGCTCGCTCCTTGGAAGAAAAGTTATGACCAACCTAGACATCATATTAAAAAGCAAAGACATTACTTTGCCAACAAAGGTCCATCTAGTCAAAGATATGGTTTTTCCAGTAGTCATGTATGGATGTGAAAGTTGGACCATAAGGAAAGCTGAGCACCGAAGAATTGATGCTTTTGAACTCTGGTGTTGGAGAAGACTCTTCAGAGTCCCTTGGACTGCAAAGAGATCCAACCAGTCCATCATAAAGGAAATCAGTCCTGAATATTCACTGGAAGGACTGATGCAGAAACTGAAACTCCAATACTTTGGCCACCTGATGTGAAGAACTGACTCACTGGAAAAGACCCTGATGCTGGGAAAGATTGAAGGCAGGAGGAGAAGGGAATAACAGAGGATGAGATGGTTGGATGGCATCACTGACTCAATGAATATGAGTTTGAGTGAACTCCGGGAGCTGGTGATGGACAGGGAGGCCTGGCATGCTGCAGTCCACGGGGTTGCAAAGAGTCGGACACGACTGAGCGACTGAACTGAACTGAATAAAGACCAGCTTCTTGGAGAAGATAAGATATGGACCTGAAGCCACACAGGTGAAATGGGTATCCACACAGTTGTCGGTGACTGAGTACAGCATTGAGGAGCCCAGAGATCTCAGCAACATGGGATTGGGCCAACATGGGATTACTGATAGCATCCATGAGTCATGACATGGACTGTAGTCTTCATCAATAGGAGCCAATGTGATATCCCTAGTCATACTCACCAGGCCCTAGAATAGGATGCCAGTGATCACAGGGAATGAATGAACTTTCAGAGGAATTGAGCAAAGACCTAGCAGTACTGTGCTCCAGTAGGAAGAAGGGGAAAAGGAGATCTCTTACAAGGAAGATGAATGCCTCTGATTGGGAGCTTGAACATTCAGATAACTATTTGAAAGAAATGACTAGAAATGCCATGAAGTCAACTTTAATTGATGGGATTAAGTTCCCCATTCCACCATGAACAAAATGGAGGATGAGACTATGGAAAGTAAGGTTACATTTTTAACATATCTAGTTGAAACACTACATGTAAATAGGCTATTGTTATAATGACAGTGTATTTAGATTTTTCTGAGGCAGCCAGTATTAATTATAAATAGCATTCTATTGTCCATGTAATCTTGATTTGCATTTGGAATATGAAGGGTATTGTCCAAACATTATGAATTAACCAGAAATGGTTAAGTTTTTAAGAAAATAATCATTATATTCTCATCAACCTAAAGGAAATGTTGCTAAATATATAGAAATATAATGTAGGCTTCTCACAAGTAAGTGAAACTTTTTTCCAGCAAAAGATTACTCCTACTTGCTTTTGTGAAAGATAGCTTTTCTTTTGGCCTCCTTTTAAATAAAAAGAAAATTTGCTTTATGACATATACATTATTCCCAATTTACGGAAGGAAGGCAAATGCCAAATATAAACAGTATAGCCAAAGAAAACCAGAAAGAGAGAAAACTATTATGTGTATGTGTGTTAGTTGCTCAACTGTGTCCGACTCTTTGCAACCCCATGGACAGTAGCCTGCCAGGCTCCTCTATCCATGGAATTTTCCAGGCAAGAATAGTAGAGTGGGTTGCCATTTCCTTCCTCGGAGGATCTTCCTGACCAAGGAATTGAACCCCAGTCTCATGGATTGCAGGCAGATTCTTTACCATCTGAGCCACCAAGGAAGCCCAAGGAGAACACAATAGATCTTAAACAATATGTCTTAAAATGACGATTTGGGACATAAAGAAGGCTATTAGAGGGTGCCTTGTAGACAAATACGACACCATCTCTGTTTTACATTCCTCAATTTTTCCCCAAATTTCAGAGAAATCTGGCTTCTTTCCAACCTGGGAATAAGTTTCCTAATTTACTATAAGACACAATTCCAGAGATAGAGCAAAAATTAAATAACCTATTTACCTTCAGTTCAGTTCAGTTCTGTTCAGTTCAGTCGCTCAGTCGTGTCCGACTCTCCGTGACCCCATGAATCACAGCATGCCAGGCCTCCCTGTCCACCACCAACTCCCGGAGCTCGCTCAAACTCATGTCCACAGAGTCGGTGATGCCATCCAGCCATCTCATTCTCTATTGTCCCCTTCTCCTCCCACCCCCAACCTTTCCTAACATCAGAGTCTTTTCCAGTGAGTCAACTCGTCACATGAGGTGGCCAAAGTATTGGAGTTTCAGCTTTAGCATCAGTCCTTCCAGTGAACACCCAGGATTGATCTCCTTTAGAATGGACTGGTTGGATCTCCTTGCAGTACAAGGGACTCAAGAGTCTTCTCCAATACCACAGTTCAAAATCATCAATTCTTCGGCAATAAGCTTTCTTCAGAGTCCAACTCTCACATCCATACATGACCACGGGAAAAACCATAGCCTTGACTAGACGGACTTAGGTCAGCATGAAAACTCAAAATTAATATTGTTAAAAAATATCAAACACATGACAAAAGATAATTTTAACTTGTAATGAAAAATATACAAAATGAAGTAAAACAGAAGTTATTTCACAGTTCTAAAACCAAGGGGCAAATATTTTTGATGATAATATGCAATTCTTATGAGGTTTCAATGATGCCAGTAATCTACAACCTTTTAGTAAACAATATGATACATAACCAGAGCCATAGAGATGCTTCCAGTCTCTGAATAGCAACACTGCCATCCAAGTTCTGAAAATTAACCTAAAAAAAGGAAAAGGAATTCAAGAAAAGCAAATGTGCCCAACAATATTTACTAAAGTCTTATCTATACCAAATAACAAAAAAACTAAACCAAACAACAGAAAAACTAAAACACTGGAAACAACTAAATGTCAAAGCAGGTTTATGATTCATTAACATATTATTCTGCTTCTTTGAAATTACATACAATGCAAACCATCTGAAAACACGGGACTATATTCATTATGTAATGTTAAATGGAAAAATAAGATTTCAATTCTTAATACCCACTGTCACAAATGTTGAAAATGCTTGCAATATGAAAGTAATAAAACTAGTTTTATTCTGATAGTGGGGTTCCCTTTTTTCTTGCTTTAAACTCCTTGATTTTACTTTTGTGATCATAGTAAACAAGCTAGTCTGTCTCTTCAAATGTATATGTTTAAGAAATACTTTACAAGAGTCAGTGTGGCTCTGATATACATCCAGATGGTAAAATTACAGTGTATTTAAAGAATTCTCTTTCCATGCAGACAATTTAGAGATAAAAAAAATTAAAGGAAATAAAAAGGCTTAAATGAGGAATAGCTTCTGAGAAGTCTGTCTCACTGAAAACTATTTCTTCAAGAAGAATTAGAGAAGAGGACACAGAATATGTGAGAGAATTTTAAAATTTTGTTCAGTTATTGCTTTCTGAAGATTTCCCTTTCTAAATTATGTAGTGAGTATAAAACAAAATAAAACCAAAATAAACAAACTGAAAAACCCATAAAGCAAAAAACTCTCTGGCTAGCTATTGTATGTAGCTAACTGACAGATAATAGCAGAAAAGAAAACTGCAGCTTTGACGAGAGTTAGCAACTAAATAAACTCTCACACCTAAGACATTAATGCCCTCACCAAAAACACCCTTTCAAAGTTAAAGCTAAAAGTGACTTGTGGGTAGCTATGCATTGGACAGTGCCCAGCATTTGAAGGTTAAAGTGTTTTCCAGGGAGAGAATGGAAACCAAACTCAATTAAGTGGAGATGGATACCAAATTGAATTTAGTGCTCAAAGGTACATTATACTTCAAGTTGTGTTTCTTTAAAAAGTCAGTGTGGTAGAGCAGGAAAGCACTAAACAAGCCTGAGAAAACTGGATGCTAATCATGGTTCTGCCAGTAAATACCTGATGGCTTTAGAGGGGAAAAATCACAACTTTGCTTGTCCTTGTTTGTTTTTCTTCTATTATCTGAAAACTGATGGAAATAGGTTAGATTGTCCAGGTCCACTTATTCTACAGAGCCCTTCTGGGGTTGTAGATCATGCCAAAAAGGATCAGTTCAGTTCAGTCGCTCAGTCATGTCCAAATCTTTGCAACCCCATGGACTGCAGCACACCAGGCTTCCCTCTCCATTACTAACTCCCGGAGCTTGCTCAAACTCATGTCCATCAAGTCGGTGATGCCATCCAACCATCTCATCCTCTGTCATCCCCTTTTCCTGCAACTCACCCCAGTACTCTTGCCTGGAAAATTCCATGGGCAGAGTCACCTGGTAGGTTCCAGTCCATGGGGTTGCAAAGAGTCGGACATGACTAAGCGACTTCACTTTTTTCTTTCTTTCTTTTTCTCCTGCCTTCAATCTTTCCCAGCATCAGGGTCTTTTCCAATGAGTCAGTTCTTCACATCAGGTGGCCAAAGTATTGGAGTTTCAGCTTCAGCATCAGTCCTTCCAATGAATATTCAGGACTAATTTCCTTTAGGATTGACTGGTTTGATCTCCTTGCCGAAAAGTTGAAAAGGGTAGTTGTCATCAAATGACTAAATCGGAGAGAATGAGTATTTCACAGTCCGTTGCCCATGTCCTCCAGCCCAAAACCACCAGAACACATCTATATTCAACAGAGCTAGGTTTATTGGCTCATTGCAATGAGGGAGACACCACCTTAAAGAGAACCATGGGTCAAGCACCTAATGAAAGGGGTTTAGGATGCACTTGTATTAAGATCTGAACTTATATAGGTAATGTTAAGGAAGGCTCAGGGAAACACAGTGTTGGTTTGAGTTGAGTACTGTCACAACACAGAAGCAATTCTATCTTTGGATATCATCTTAATACTTCTCTCTTCTCTGGAAGATAGGAGTAACAGAGACTAAAACTGTAACTGGTAAAGCAGCAGCAGACACTCATGTCAGCCCAGAAAGGGGGATGTTGGCTATTTTGGCTTGGACAGGGCTCTTGTTATTGACTGCATGCAGACAAGTTGACACAGTGGTTTTGCTTTTGTCTTTCTCCATCCATGATCAGAGAGTGGCATTGTCTGATATTGATATTCAGGGAAATTGTTTACGTCCAACAGAACTCCATGGTCTAGCTCTTAGAGCCAGACAGCTTCAAGCTGACAGCAGTCAGAGGCTGCACTTTTCTTTCTCACCATGAAGAAAATAATTAACTCCAGGGATAAGTAATTAGCTCAGAAGCAAGAAAAGGAGGCCTCAGGCTGGAAGCTATTGAAAGGCAGAGAGTCAATACATAAAGCTAAAGTTCTAGGAAAATGAGCCAAAAAACAAGTAAAAGGTATTGACTTGGGAGGAAAAAAGACAGAGACTTAGGAGCAGGTGACACTGGATAGCATTAGAACTAACTCCTGGAATTCAGAACTTCCACAAGGCTGCTTCTCTTTATGTACAGGCCTTCAGAGGTCATTCAGTTCAGTTCAGTCACTCAGTTGTGTCCGACTCTTTGCGACCCCATGAATAACAGCACGCCAGGCCTCCCTGTCCATCACCAACTCCCGGAGTTCACACAAACTCATGTCCATCGAGCCGGTGATGCCATCCAGCCATCTCATTCTCTGTCGTCCCCTTCTCCTCCCGCCCCCAATCCTTCCCAGCATCAGATGCTTTTCCAGTGAGTCAACTTGTCACATGAGGTGGCCAAAGTATTGGAGTTTCAGCTTTAGCATCAGTCCTTCCAAAGAACACCCAGGATTGATCTCCTTTAGAATGGACTGGTTGGATCTCCTTGCGGTACAAGGGACTCTCAAGAGTCTTCTCCAACACCACAGTTCAAAAGCATCAAATCTTCAGCAATCAGCCTTCTTCACAGTCCAACTCTCACATCCATACATGACCACGGGAAAAACCATAGCTTTGACTAGACGGACCTTGGTTGGCAAAGTAATGTCTCTGCTTTTTAATATACTATCTAGGTTGGTCATAACTTTCCTTCTAAGGAGTAAGCGTCTTTTAATTTCATGGCTGCAATCAGCATCCACAGTGATTTTGGAGCCCCAAAAAATAAAGTCTGACACTGTTTTCACTGTTTCCCCATCTATTTCCTGTGAAGTGATGGGACCAGATGCCATGATCTTTGTTTTATGAATGTTGAGCTTCAAGCCAACCTTTTCACTCTCCTCTTTCACTTTCGTCAAGAGGCTTTTGACTTCCTCTTCACTTTCTGCCATAAGGGTGGTGTCATCTGCATATCTGAGGTTATTGATATTTCTCCCTGCAGTCTTGATTCCAGCTTGTGCTTCTTCCAACCCAGCGTTCCTCATGATGTACTCTGCATATAAGTTAAATAAGCAGGGTGACAATATACAACCTTGACATACTCCTTTTCCCATTTGGAACCAGTCTATTGTTCCATGTCCAGTTCTGACTGTTGCTTCCTGACCTGCATACATGTTTCTCAAGAGGCAGGTCAGGTGGTCTGGGATTCCCATCTCTTTCAGAATGTTCCACAGTTTATTGTGATCCACAGAGTCAAAGGCTTTGGCATAGTCAATGAAGCAGAAATAGATGTTTTTCTGGAACTCTCTTGCTTTCTCCATGATTCGGTGGATGTTGGCAATTTGATCTCTGGTGCCTCTGACTTTTCTAAAACCTGCTTGAACATCTGGGAGTTCATGGTTCACATATTGCTGAAGCCTGGCTTGGTGAATTTTGAGCATGACTTTACTAGCATGTGAGATGAGTGCAATTGTGTAGTAGTTTGAGCATTCTACTAGGGGAAATTTTTAAGCTAGGCCAGACATAGTAATATCTCAAGTATTTTCCAACCGTATAATTTCATGAAACCTTCCTCCAAATGGTTTTTTATCTTAAACAAAACTGATTTGTGTTTAAAAATAACAAATGTTGGTCTGTTTTATTGTTAATTTTATTAGAGATGGAATTAAGCCATTAGGTGATGTGCCTTATTCAATTTCTCAGTCATCTACGTGTGAATCAGGGGAACTATCATTTATTCTTCAAAAGATATCAAAAGTATAAAAATAATAAAGAGCCTGCCTGTCAATGCAAGAGATGTAAGAGATACAGGTTCCATCCCTGGGTTAAGAAGATCCCCCTGGAGAAAGAAATGGTAACCCACTTCAGTATTCTTGCTTGGAAAATTCCGTTGACAGAGGAGTTTGGCAGGCTATAGTCCATGGGGTTGCAGTCAGACGTGGCTGAAAATATGCACATGCACACACACACATACACACACACACACATACACACACACACACAGGTGGGAAGAATATGCATTTCAGATTATACGGAACCTTTCTGGTTTTGTAAAGAATAAGTCCTACTTCTCAAACAGTGTATTGGCTCATACTTGAGTATATATTTTTGCATTTTTTTTAAATATTTGCCAACACAGCTCTATTTAGTAATGCTAAAATCCACAGTCCGTAATGGTTAATTGGTTACACACTTCTGGTCAGCATCTGCATGATAGGAGTTTGGATAATACTGAAGTGTTTAAAAAGACATGTGAGGCACACAGGACTCCACATCTTGGGGTTTTCTGGGTGCACACTCAGAACAGGATGGGTATTAGGTCTCACAGAGGACTACCAGGATCTGAGAAGATCCCAAACTGATTTCTGGAAGCTGCTGCAGTATTCACGGGCTACAGAACAATAAAATAGTGATTCTGTTGTTAGTTCCAGTAATTGACTTTGCAGCATCAGAGGCAAAGCACCCCCTGCAGAGGACATCAATAACTCGGTTCCTCTAGGGGAATTGTTGCTGACGCCTGGGTGGATCTGTGACCTTTGGCAGATGGAGCAGTATTTGAATATACCAAATCAGGGAAATGAAAACAATAAAAGAAAGGCAATTTGCTAAATGAAATTTACATGAACTAAACTTCCTGCAACCATTCATCAGAACTTATGAGGGTCACACAGGTTTTTAACTACCTCCACAACTCCAAAAGATCCAGTAATTTCCTCTTTCAAAAAAACAAAAACTTGCTTCTTGAAAATACGTACTAGAAAGAGTACATAGAAATGTACTTGGTACTCACTCATTCCAACATTTCAGGTCTTTGTTCTTCTGCTTTAGGATGTGCATGTGTGTTTATGTATATTTATTATCTTATACCCATTGCAATATCTATCTGTTAAAAAAAAAAAAAGCAAAAGTAAATTTCTTTTCCTCTCAGGAAAAATTTCCATAAAACCTTTTATGAACAGAATTTTAGTGGAAAGAACAAATCATGCAATTATGGAACAGCTAGATTTTCTTCAGATTTTCTTAGGATTCAGATTCCATTACTATTATTTGTACCTCAAAAGGAACCCTGAGATGCATCCTCTCTCCATAGTCCCCAGTGATGGGAACATTGAACTTTGTGAAAATTGCCAGAGTTTGAAGGAGTTCAGAGGGTTAATGTGGGGCTCTTGGAGGATGCTTACTTCACTGCAAGGTCTTTATCCAAGGTTGTATTTCTTTTTAAATTGGATGTGACACCATGTGTCACACTTAGTCACTTAGTCCTGTCTGATTCTTTGTGACCCCATGGACTGTAGCCCGCCAGGCTCCTCCGTCCTTGGAATTCTCCAGGCAAGAATACTGGAGTGGGTTGCCATTCCCTCCTTCAGGGGATCTTCCCAATCCAAGGATCGAACGCAGGTCTCCGGCACTGCAGGCAGATTCGTTACCTTCTGAGCCACCAGGAAAGCCCAAGAAAACTGGAGTGGGGAAGCCTATCCCTTTTCCAGGGGGACTTCCCAATCCAGCAATCAAACCAGGGTCTCCTGCATTGCAGGCAGATTCTTTACCAGCTGAGCTACCTGGGAAGCCCGAGACACCACGGTCACCTCCACTGAGAAGCTCACACAGATCACAGTTTCAAGCCATGGTTCTCATACTTTGCTGCATGTTAGAACCACCAGAATGTGGCTAGAAATCCTGATGTCAGGCCCCACACCAAAGCCTTTAAACCAAAATCTCTGCTACTGGACCCTGGCATCAGTACTTTTAAAAGCTCCCCTGATAATTCTAAAGTGCCAACAAGCCTGAGAACCACCGGTTTAAGTTAAAGGAAAAAACAAACAAACAAAACTAAGATCAGTAAATATTTCACTACTGTGACTTGGTCAGATTGGAGCCAAACCAATCCCCAATGACTTTATAGAGCCAGCCACTCCCAAGACCCAGGGAGAAAATATAAGGATCCTCTGCAGCTTGAAGAAAGGCCCATTTACTACTCTCCTTGGGGGTGGGAGGAGACGAGGACCACAGAGAATGAGATGGCTGGATCTCATCACCGACTCGATGGACATGAGTTTGAGTGAACTCCTGGAGTTGGTGATGGACAGGGAGGCCTGGCGTGCTGTGATTCATGGGGTCGCAAAGAGTCGGACACGACTGAGCGACTGAACTGAACTGAACTGTGTTTGTGCAGGATGCCATAGTCAGTGATGTGGGTGGAGCAGGGTTAAGAGACTCTTTGTCTCCAACTCTAAAGGAAGAGAACACACTGAGAGAAAATGTGGGCAGGGGGTAGGGGAGAGACCTTCTAGGTCTCTCTGTACCAGAGTAGAAATGTTTTCAGTCTCCTTAGACTGAAACTGATCAAGATCCATAAAACGTCCTTTGAGGTGTGAAACAGAGTCCAACATTAGGAAACTCTTTTCCAGTTTTTCTAGGGCCTCCCAAGCATCCATCCACCTGTGCTGACACCATTTCCGTGCTTTCCCTGGGTAACAAAGAGCTGGGAGCAAAGTCCCAGCGACAGACAAGCTTTAACTTCAGAGAACCAGGTGTGTTGATGCAGCCCGGATGCAGACATGGGTGGCTGCTATTTTCTCTGACATTCAAAAAAAGTGTTTTACCATGCATTTCAGCCAACTGTTAAAATTCAATTTGGAGCTGGTATTCAGCTCAGTGTTAAACTTATCCTCACAATCAAAGCAAAGTTGCTAACTAAATAGTTTTAATACCTTGCTAGATAGTGATGAACCCAAAGTCTGCAGAATCTTATACCAAATGACCCTAGTTAGTAGAGTCCAGTTAATAGGGCCCATGTCTACTTTCTAGTTTTTGAGGCTCCCCCTTTCCTGTTCGGATGACATAAGCATAAAACAGATATGACAAAGCCATTCCTCCAGTGATGGGGATGCAGACTACTTCCAAATCTTGCTACCCCAGGTAACAAACAGGAAGCATCCTTGCACTTGTCTCTTGTGAATGTTTGCAAGAGTTTCAGGGATGTCCAATCATGAGTGAATCTTCTGAGGCGTAAAGTAATCATACAGTTAAGTTTACTAATCACTGACCATTTACTCTCCAAGAAGGCTAGCCTCCTACCTATGGTGCATGAGTAAGAACAGTGCTATACAGGCTCGGTGATCAAGCAAAAATGAATAACTAAAAATAATTTAGAGTCTGTTATTCTTTAATTGATATGGTTCTACCTAAATCCCCTTTAGCTTATGCCAACCTTCTTAAGTATATTTGCAATTATTTTTATTCATTCTAAAAATAGTTTGATTATATATTACATCAGCTAGTTAATACCACATTCCAAATCCCAGTTATGATTTTACACATGAATTCACTCTGTGTGTAACTCATAATATATAAAAGCTACCATGTGTATTTTTGCTTTCTGTATAACAATAACTCAAAATTAATACAGAAGTTAAAATATACCTATCCTTACAACATATGAACAAGCAGACCACTTGGCAATAGTGCTCTGCTCAAGGAACTGCCTTAAGAAATGTCAGTTCACTAAAAAGCTTGTTGGAGTTTAAAAGGGTTCTGGGGGCAGAAGTGGGGAAAGAAGAAATAGTAGAGAGAAAGAAACTATACCCAACATTCAAACCACCAAGAATGTGCTGGCCAGATTCAGACTGCTGGCAGGAAAAGATTTTTGTAATTTCTTTTCCATAATTTAGCCTAGCTGGATAATTACATTTAGAAAAATAAGAGAGAAACCACAGATGTATATGTAATGGACTTAAAAAATGTAGATATATCTTTCATGGAAATGAAAGGAGCAATAGAAGGCTCTCATTCTGAACTTTAGAAAGAAAGTTGTATTCACTCCAACCAAAAGAACAATTAAAATCAGCCAGGAAGGCATAGAACACCCATCTCACCCACTTGTCACTTCAGCAAGTTAGCTTCACAGTTGTGCACCCACTCTCATGGACAATTAAACACATTTCTAAGGAACAGGTCAATCTCGACAGGTGTGGGTAGCAAACTTTTTCTCTCCAAACAAGTTTCACTCAACCCAGAGTTGAGAACTTTGTTTTAGACAGCAGCGTCAGCTAAAAACTGTTCTTGGTTCTCCATAAATAGTTGAAATGGTCTGGGAAGGTAGCATGCTCAAAATAAAAAGAACAGTGGCTTCAGGGCCATCTGAGTGACAGTTGCACTAGTTATATGTTCCTGGGAATGTTGTTTAACATCTTCCACTGGTTGCAAAGGAGAATCTGTTTCCTTACCGTTTCCAGCTTCTAGAGGACACCTATATTCCTTGGCTTTTGTAACCACATCACTCTGACCTTTGCTACTGTCATCTTATCTCCTCTTGACCTCCTCTTTTACTTACAAACACCTTTGTGAGTACATTAAGCCCACTCAGATAATACAAAACAATCTCCCCATCTCAAGATTTTAATCTAATCATATCTGCTAAATCCCCTTTGCCATATATTCATAGATTCCAGGCATCTTTGAGGGCAACTATTAGTCTGGCCACATTAATTGGTGGTATAAGTTTGATGCACCTCAGTTTCTTTGTCAAATGAGAATTTTTAGTTATTTCAAAGATTAAGTCAAATAATGCCTGTAGGGTACTCAGTCAAGGACCCACTCAGAGCAAGTGTTCCATAATTGGAACCCATGATAACATTAAGAATAAAAGCAAAACAACAACAATAAGAACAAAACACAAACAGCAGCCTGAGGGCTTTATAATTAAAAGTGTTTTAATTTTTCCATTGCTTATGTTTGAAAGACATCTTTATGATCTTATTGAAACAATACTTCACTTGAATTTTTTAAAGTTACGATCAAAACTGGAATTAATGTCTTAAGACAGAAGGATTACTTAGAGCATTTGCAATAGGTTAAAAAGAGTGTCTAATAGAATAGATTGAGTGAAACATACCTTTCAAAAGAAAGATCAAATTATATAATAGACAGAAGATCTCAGAAGCCTTAAAGTTACATATTTCCAACAACTTAAGAGAAATATAACCAGAGGATATGGACCAAGACTCAGCTACACGGGTGCTTGTAACACCATTGTTTAAAAAAGGAAAAAGCTATGAAAATCAAATTATTTTACCATAGGAAACTCTTTTAATAAACCAAAATTTGCTTATTTTTTTTAAAGATAGAAAGAGAGAGAAGAAACATATCAAGATGTTTAAAATGTTGAATAATGGTAAATTATGAGTAATTTCTTTTTTTTTCCATTTGCTTAGCTTTATGTTCTAAATTTTCTAGTTTTATACTTTGTAATAGGCCAGATCCAGTCTTGTTTGTCTGTAGAGTTTGTTGGCTTTAGATTGCAACATGGAATGAACAAGTTCAGCTAGGTCTCTGGCCTGTCTAGACATATGCCAGTTGGTTCTTGCATCTGAGGAGTCGGATAAGAGGTAGAGCTTTCCTGGTTCTCAGGAGTCCATGAGCTACACTGAAGCCAGGTATAAGCAAGCAGGACTCAGAGAAAGCCTGGGAAGTTTCTGGATAATCAAAACGGCTAAAAAAATTTTACAGACAAGTTGGATGCGGATAGATTGAATGGTTAGATAGAGGCATCTAAAATAAAGTGGTCTCTCAATAAAAGCCTGAGAAAGTGAAAGAGGAGAGTGAAAAGGTTGGCTTGAAGCTCAACATTCAGAAAACAAAGATCATGGCATCTGGTCCCATCACTTCATGGGAAATACATGGAAAAACAGTGGAGACAGTGTCAGACTTTTTTGGGGGGGCTCCAAAATCACTGCAGATGCTGATTGCAGCCAGGAAATTAAAAGACGCTTACTCCTTGGAAGGAAAGTTATGACCAACCTTGATAATATATTAAAAAGCAGAGACATTACTTTGCCAACAAAGGTCCGTCTAGTCAAGGCTATGGTTTTTCCCGTGGTCATGTATGGATGTGAGAGTTGGACTGTGAAGAAAGCTTATCGCCGAAGAATTGATGCTTTTGAACTGTGGTGTTGGAGAAGACTCTTGAGAGTCCCTTGTACCACAAGGAGATCCAACCAGTCCATTCTAAGGGAGATCAATCCTGGGTGTTCATTGGAAGGACTGATGCTAAAGCTGAAACTGCAATACTTTGGCCACCTCATGCGACGAGTTGACTCACTGGAAAAGACTCTGATGCTGGGAAAGGTTGGGGGCAGGAGGAGAAGGGGATGACAGAGAATGAGATGGCTGGATGGCATCACCGACTCGATGGACATGAGTTTGAGTGAACTCCGGGAGTTGGTGATGGACAGGGAGGCCTGGAGTGCTGTGATTCATGGGGTCTCGGAGAGTCGGACACGACTGAGCGACTGAACTGAACTGAACTGAACTGATTTTATGTCATGCCATTGTTGATATTAGCCTTCATTCTCCATATCTTCATTTATGCAAGTAAACCTTACTTCCTGTTGCATTGGCCCTAGATGATATCAGGGACAATGTAAGCAAGGGCACAGAGGATAAAGGGGAAAGATTTTCTGATGTTATAGTCCAACAAAAGCCCTGCAAATAATAAGATCTTCATGCAGTATCTTAAGTAACTACAAATGTGCCCTAGACTTGCTCTTTCATTAATTAACTATGGGACCTTGAACAGATCAATTATCCTCTCAGAATTTATTTTTGGAGAAGATCAAACTAGAATTAATGGTTTTCTAACTATTATTCTAAAAATCAGCAGGGGGATGAAGTAAGGAATAAATGGAAAAATCCTCACTCCTTATGGAGTGATTATAATTTCCTCTCTTTTATTCATTTCCATTTTCTCATAAGATTTCATTTAAAGAAAGGGTTCCACTGTCTTTATAAAGCAATTTGAAAATTCCTTGACAAGATGACTTCTAACGCATTTCCAAATTATCACCATCTATCTAGAAGGACCTCAGGTAGGACCTCAGCATCCAGGAAAAAAAAGATTCGGCGACCAGATGCCTGTAGCTTGAGGACAAAGTTGTTAGCCACGTAACAGAGGACAAAAGCAAGTGAGCACCCACTGGGAACCTGGGCAGCCAGTGAATCTGGTTCTACAGCCTGTCTTTCCACTTTTCCAGGTAAACTCCTACTACCGAGGTTTCTTAAGTGCTGGGTTGTTTGTTGTGGTTCTATAGACCAAATCAAATGGGGCAAATATTAGACCTTAATTATATCCCTAAAGCTTGAAACAGAAAAGGACTAGAGCACACACGTATTTCCATCCTCGATAATTACCAAGAGTATGGGTAGTAAAGTGCCAAAGGTAGGCAGAAAAGGATCTTTATTTGCTTAGATATATTGATGAGAATAGGATTTCTTGGTGGTTCAGACAGTAAAGAATCTGCCTGCAATGCAGGAGACATGGGTTTGATCCCTGGGTCAGGAAGATCCCCTGGAGAAGGGAATGGCAATGCACTCCAGTGTTCTTGCCTGGAGAATTCCATAGACAGAGGAACCTGGTGAGCTACAGTCCATGGGGGTCTCAGAGAGTCGGACACTACTGACCGACTCAAACACCCACACTGATGACAATAAAAGCCAGCACTTGTTCTTATTACTCTTCTTTTCCATGCTTTGAAACCCTGGACACCTACCTGTCCCCACCATGCTAACAATAATGGCTTCTATTTCTTTAGCATCACCTATGGGACAAGTGTGGTACTAATGCTCTCCATACATAAAATTTCAAAGACAATGAAAGCAAGATTAAAGAAACATAACCAACTTACTCAGGAGCTCAGAACTAGTCATAGAAGAGTACACAACTCATGCCTTGATATTCTTGGCTGCAAACCTGTTCTTGCAATATGGATAGACCTTACAGTTTTTCTCAGAAACCACTAAGTGTGCAAAACTAGGGAATCCACACCGCAGTCAAATAGCTATTAATTTGCTCCCACTAGCTAATTATTCTTTGTTGCAAACACATTTTTGAGTAATAACAGAGCTCATAATCTTTTTTCAAAATGTCTTCTCAAGGTCATGACTTTTAGCAGAAGTAACTATTTTCTATTTTGGTCTGGTTTTAATTTGGCTAATAGTCCGATTTAACATAGATATTTATGGCATTTATTAAAAGCTTTTATTACTAATTTTGCCAAGAAAAAAATTCTAATGGAGATGTATTGGAGAATTTCCATAAAATTAATGTCCAGACTTAATGGATGTCTTAAGGTATCATTATTAACGGGAATGTTCCATATACTAGGGTCCTTTGATTAGAGATTAGATACAGTTAGATCAGAACATATTTAAAACTGGACACACGCCAAAATATCCAGAAATTCAATTTAAACACATTCTAGAGGCTAATGCTTTATTTAGGTTGTGTCTTTATGATGCCAAATGAAAAGCTGCAGTTGCAAAAAATCAATTGGTCTGGTCAGCTGCTGGATGATCAAAAGGCCACATCATGCTCAGTTACACTCCCACTGAGGCCTACATGAAGCCAATCAGTTGACTCAACATGAATTTTCCATTTGTTGAAATTGACTGCCACCCATATATAAGGACATTTCTGTGGCCAGCAACCCTTGATTGTCCCAGTCTGAACAGATGAACTCAGTGAGATTTTCTCTCTCTCCCAAGACCTCAGACCCACAAGTGTGATTCTCAACAATAAAGGGAAATTCCAGGGTTCCTGCTTCCATCCTACAAAAGACATACCAAAAACTTTGACAGGTAGGGACATCTTCATGCTGCCTCTTCCACCAAAATTGAAATTCTGAGAGGTCATCTCCCTTCCCAGATTGAGAATCCACCTTTAGACTTGACTTTAATGGACATGAAAAGTGTCACATGGATATTTAGTTCTCTCTCCAAAATCACTGTGGATGCTGATTGCAGCCATGAAATTAAAAGACGCTTACTCCTTGGAAGGAAAGTTATGACCAACCTAGATAGCATATTAAAGAGACATTACTTTGACAACAAAGGTCTGTCTAGTCAAGGCTATGGTTTTTCCAGTGGTCACGTATGGATGTGAGAGTTGGACTGTGAAGAAAGCTGATGGTCAAAGAATTGATGCTTTTGAACTGTGGTGCTGAAGAAGACTCTTGAGAGTCCCTTGGACTGCAAGGAGATCCAACCAGTCCATTCTAAAGGAGATCAATCCTGGGTGTTCATTGGAAGGACTGATGCTGAACTCCAATACTTTGGCCACCTCATGCGATGAGTTGACTCACTGGAAGAGACTCTGATGCTGGGAAGGATTGAGGACGGGAAGAGAAGGGGACAACAGAGAATGAGATGGCTGGATGGCATCACCGACTCGATGGACATGAGTTTGAGTGAACTCCGGGAGTTGGTGATGGACAGGGAGGCCTGGCGTGCTGTTATTCATGGGGTCGCAAAGAGTCAGACACGACTGAGCAACTGAACTGAACTGAACTGAAGCAACCCACTCCAGTGTTCTTGCCTGAAGAATCCCAGGGATGTGGGAGCCTGGTAGGCTGCCATCTATGGGGTCGCATAGAGTCGGACATAACTGAAGCTACTTAGCAGCAGCAGCAGCAAGGAGTCATAAACCATGCTTAACACTCTTAAGCAACTAAAAATATCTTGAATGTAGCTGGAAATATCAGACAAAGGGAGGATCTCAGAATTTCTGATCCAATTAGGAATAAGATTCTCTTTCAGTTCTCTGACTACCTGCAGGTCATGATCAGGGTTGGTGGGCATCGTTAGACATCTTTATAAGCATTGTAGAGAGCAAGCCACTATATCACAGGGTCAGTAGTGTTTCCACTTTTGCTAACACCCCCTGAAAACTCATTTTTTAGATCATGTTTTCTTCTTATCTACCTAGAGCCAGAAGTAGCAAACTCAGTTCAGTTCAGTTCAGACACTCAGTCATGTCCAACTCTTTGCAACCCCATGAATCACAGCACGCCAGGCCTCCCTGTCCATCACTAACTCCTGGAGTCCACCCAAACTCATGTCCATCGAGTCAGTGATGCCATCCAGCCATCTCATTCTCTGTCGTCCCCTTCTCCTCCCGCCTCCGATCCTTCCCAGCATCAGAGTCTTTTCCAGTGAGTCAACTCATCGCATGAGGTGGCCAAAGTATTGCAGTTTCAGCTTTAGCATCAGTCCTTCCAATGAACACCCAGGATTGATCTCCTTTAGAATGGACTGGTTGGATCTCCTTGCAGTCCAAGGGACTCTCAAGAGTCTTCTCCAGCACCACAGTTCAAAATCATCAATTCTTCGGTGATCAGCTTTCTTCACAGTCCAACTCTCACATCCATACATGACCACAGGAAAAACCATAGCCTTGACTAGACGGACCTTGGTTGGCAAAGTAATGTCTCTGCTTTTTAATATACTATCTAGGTTGGTCATAACTGTCCTTCCAAGGAGTAAGTGTCCTTTAATTTCATGGCTGCAATCAGCATCTGCAGTGATTTTGGAAACCCAAAAAAATAAAGTCTGACACTGTTTCCACTGTTTCCCCATCTATTTCCCATGAAGTGATGGGACCAGATGCCCTGATCTTTGTTTTCTGAATGTTGAGCTTCAAGCCAACCTTTTCACTCTCCTCTTTCACTTTCATCAAGAGGCTTTTGAGTTCCTCTTCCTTTTCTGCCATAAGGGTGGTGTCATCTGCATATCTGAGGTTATTGATATTTCTCCCAGCAATCTTGATTCCAGCTTGTGCTTCTTCCAGCCTGGCGTTCCTCATGATGTACTCTGCATATAAGTTAAATAAGCAGGGTGACAATATACAGCCTTGATGTACTCCATTTCCTATTTGGAACCAGTCTGTTGTTTCATATCCAGTTCTAACTGTTGCTTCCTGACCTGCATACAGGTTTCTCAAGCGGCAGGACAGGTGGTCTGGTATTCCCATCTCTTTCAGAATTTTCCACAGTTTATTGTGATCCACACAGTCAAAGGCTTTGCATAGTCAATAAAGCAGAAATAGCTGTTTCTCTGAATCTCTCTTGCTTTTTTTGATGATCCAGAAGATGTTGGCCATTTGATCTCTTGTTCCTCTGCCTTTTCTAAAACCAGCTGGAACATCTGGAAGTTCACAGTTCACATATTGATGAAGCCTGGCTTGGAGAATTTTGAGCATGACTTTACTAGCGTGTGAGATGAGTGCAATTGTGCGGTAGTTTGAGCATTGTTTGGAATTGCCTTTCTTTGGGATTGGAATGAAAATTGACCTTTTCCAGTCCTGTGGCCACTGCTGAGTTTTCCAAATTTGCTGGCATATTGAGTGCAGCACTTTCACAGCATCATCTTTCAGGATTTGAATAGGACAACTGGAATTCCATCACCTCCACTAGCTTTGTTCATAGTGATGCTTTCTAAAACCCACTTGACTTCACATTCCAGGATATCTGGCTCTAGGTTAGTGATCACACCATCTGATTAACTGGGTTGTGAAGATCTTTTTTGTACAGTTCTGTGTATTCTTGCCACCTCTTCTTAATATCTTCTGCTTCTATTAGGTCCATAATATTTCTGTCCTTTATCAAGCCCATCTTAGCATGAAATGTTCCCTTGGTATCTCTAATTTTCTTGAAGAGATCTCTAGTCTTTCCTATTCTGTTGTTTTCCTCTTTTCTTTTCATTGATCACTGACGAAGGCTTTCTTATCTCTCCTTGCTGTTCTTTGGAACTCTGCATTCAGATGCTTATATCTTTCCTTTTCTCCTTTGCTTTTGGCTTTTCTTCTTTTCACAGCTATTTATAAGACCTCCTCAGACAGCCATCTTGCTTTTTTGCATTTCTCTTTCTTGGGGATGGTCTTAATCCCTGTTTCCTGTACAATGTCACAAACCTCCATCCATAGTTCATCAGGCACTCTGACTATCAGATCTAGTCCCTTAAATCTATTTCTCACATCCACTGTATAATCATAAGGGATTTGATTTAGGTCATACCTGAATGTCTAGTGGTTTTCTTTACTTTCTTCAATTTAAGTCTGAATTTGGCAATAAGGAATGAAGCAGGGCAAAGACTAATAGAGTTTTGCCAAGAGAACACAAATGGTCATAGCAAACACCCTCTTCCAACAACACAAGAGAAGGGTCTACACATGGACATCACCAAGTGGTTAACACCGAAATCATATTGATTATATTCTTTGCAGCCAAAGATGGAAAAGCTCTACACAGTCAGCAAAAACAAGACCGGGAGATGACTGTGGCTCAGATCATGAACTCCTTATTGCCAAATTCAGACTTAAATTGAAGTAGCAAACTAGTGGCTCACAAATGTTTTTGGTTTACTTCATGAAGCAGTGGACCAAACAATCTTTAAAATAATTCAACAACAGAAAAATTGAATCAGTTGCTAGTTTTCAAAATTTTTCAGAATTCATAGAAAATGTCAAGTCATATTTCTAAAGTTCAAGATAGTAACCACTAAGGCTTATTCTCCAAGGCTGCAGTTTACTACTGTCTCCACCCTTCTCCATTGTCTCTGGAGGCTATGAGGTCAGATCAGATCTACTTAGCTCACTGGGCTTGTTATTTTTATCTACTGGTTCCTATTAGCACATGATCTTGCAGCTCCACCCCAAACTGAAGAAGCTGGATGCATTCTCAGAGACCATCTTCCTTAACTAACTTCTTCTATAAATGAGAATTAGGGATGCAGAGAAGAGAACCTACTTCCCCCAAAATACACATTTTACTAATGGAAGAACCAGAAGTAGATTCTAGATCTCCCCTTCATCCTTTGATTACACCTTCAAATAAAATCAACCCTAAATGACACTCTAACCATTAATACAAAAAACTGCTAAAATGTATTGAGCCCTTACTATAGGCCTGGGTGGCACTGTACTAAATCTCCTTTTATGTGTGATTTCATTTCACTCTTATAACAATGTTATGCACTAGATGTTCATGCTAACCCTGTTTTATAGACAAGAACACTGAGACTTGGAAAGACTAAGAAACCAGCCCAATGTCACACAGCAAGGGACAGACGTGTGATTGAATATCCCAAGTCTAGCCTCTTAACCAACACATACACTGCCTCACCTTCCTCTGTCCTCTAATTCACTCATTCACTTGACAAACTGGCAATCCCTTATTATGAGTCCTGCACTGTTCCAGTTATCAAGATTGAGGTTATTGTCAAGATTCACACACCTGATACTGGCAGTCAATGACAACTGTCATAGACATCAAACTCCATGAGGGAAGCCTCTTTGGATCTTCACTATTGTCCCCAGCTCCTGGTGCAGATGACACCACCCTTATGACAAAAAGCGAAGAAGAACTAAAGAGCCTCTTGATGAAAGTGAAAGAGGAGAATGAAAAAGTTGACTTAAAACTCAACATTCAGAAAAGTAAGATCATGGCATCTGGTCCCATCACTTCATGGCAAATAGATGGGGAAAAAATGGAAACAATGAGAGATTTTATTTTAGAGGGTTCCAAAATCACTGCAGATGGTGACTATAGTCATGAAATTAAAAGATGCTTGCTCTTTGGAAGAAAAGCTATAACCAACATAGACAGCATAAAAGCAGAGACATTACTTTGCCAACAAAGGTCTGTCTAATCAAAGGTATGGCTTTTCCAGTAGTCATGTATGGATGTGAGAGTTGAACTATAAAGAAAGCTGAGCGGCAAAGAATTGAAGCTTTTGAACTGTGGTGTTGGAGAAGACTCTTTAGAGTCCCTTGGACTGCAAGGAGATCCAACCAATCCATCCTAAAGAAAATCAGTCCTGAATATTCATTGGAAGGACGTTGAAGTTGAAGCTCCAAAACTTTGGCCACCTGATGCAAAGAACTGACTCATTTGAAAAGACCCTGATGCTGGGAAAGATTGAAGGTGGGAGGAGAAGGGGACAGCAGAGGATGAGATGGTTGGATGGTATCACCGACTCCATGGACATGAGTTTGAGGAATCTCCGGAAGTTGGTGATGGACAGGGAGGCCTGGCTTGCTGCAGTCCATGGGGTCACAAAGAGTCAGACATGACTCAATGACTGAACTGAACTGATCAAAACTGATCATTTCAATTTGCGCCATCTCATATTGCTGCATGAGTTTTGCTGTTATCATTGCTTCTTCCTTATAACCAGGATAGTTTTGCAACTGGGAGCAAGGTTCTCACTGAGGTTTCTATCATCCCACTGAAATCAGGAAATTAGCATATCATCTCCTTTGTAGATTTATCTTCAAAGCTGTAGTTCCCAGGTTCTTCAGAAATATATGCATGCCCAGGTTATAAAACTGGCAAGAGGCTTTTAAAAAGATTTACATGTCAAAGAGGAAGACAAAGGATTTAGAATGCAAGTTTTTCAAAGTAAATGCTGTAAGAAAAGGATGCTTAGGGTCCTAGAGTCAAGAGGAAGCATGTCCAAAATTTAGTCAAACTGAGGGAAAGGTTAAGACCATCTTGTTCAAACACATAGTGGGAACGTTAGAGTTGGAAATTGTAGGGATGGAGAAATTTTCCCTTCTAGGTTCTTTGGCAGGTCTAATAATTAAACTGACACAATTCAGAGGCCATGTAGTTTTACACATGTGAAATTTTTCTACCTGTATGTTCTGAGTAAGTGAAAGTCACTCAGTCATGTCTGACTTCTTTGAAACCCCATGGAGTGTAGCCCCCCAGACTCCTCTGTCCATGGAATTCTCCAGGCAAGAATACTGGAGTGGGTAGCCCTTCCCTTCTCCAGGGGATCTTCCCAACCCAGGGATCGAACCCAGGTCTCGCTTATTGCAGGCAGATTCTTTACCATCTTAGCCCCAGGGAAGCCCATGTTCTAAGAGATTCAGGAATTTTTCTTCTTTTATATTACCCACAACATCATCCAGTTCAGGGACTGGCCACTGGTTGATATTATTGATCTGAATACAAATGAACACAGAATAGAAGGACAATACAGGAAGAAAGCCAAGCTTCCATTCCTCCAGGGATTTGGCTGGAAGGACAGGATGCACACCTGTACTTCCTGTCTGATCCTCCATAAACAAGAACTTGCGGAGCTGAACCACAGCACTTGCTCAGATACCCATACATTTGCAGGCCTCCCTCCCAACTTCTCCAACCAGCTTTCCCCATTGCTGCAGAATCTTGTAATTTTGACTGTGAAATAAAAATGAAAATTATCTCTATGCCTCATAAAAGCCAATGTTGCTCTCTTCAGTGGGAAATGCAAGCCCTTCCCCCTTGGAAATACATCCAGTTAATGTGCTGATTGATGCAGAGACACCAGCTTAGTAACTGGAAGGACTCATGCACCATTTATTAGAAGAGGGTGCCTGATTACATCTTAACTAGAAGAGAGCTCTTTTTTGCCCAGGAAGTAGAGTCCCAGTGCCCTCCTTATGATGAGACCATCTGATCACTGGTAGAGAGGAACCTCCGGGGTCCTCAGCTGACAGCTGCTGTCAGCCCCCAAAGCAATTGCTGAGCCTGCAGACTGCAGATGTCCTGGTCATTAGCACTCCTGGAATGGGAACCAAAGCCAAACCCTGGGAAGAGGGGACAAATTGTTTCTTCCATCAGGTCACAGTTGTCTACACAAACCATGAAATTCCTCACCCAACTGAAACACCTCTGCAGTACCAATTGCACAGACATGCAAACTGCATCAGAAAAAGAAACCACCTGGCTAGTTACATGGTGCAAAACAGACCCCAAGAAACAGTTTATCTTCTAAATCACTGACATTAATTAATTCATTAGTTATCCACTCAAAAGCAAACAAGGAGTGAGTAGCTAACATGTTCTAGGCACATATCTATCCCCTATACACCCCAAGTTCTTTAATAAATCTGCATAGAAGTTAATATTTCTAAATTTTCCAGAAATGTTTACTTGGGTGGAAACAGCTTGTGCTGTGCTTAGTCATTTAATCGCATCCTACTCTTTGTGACCCCATGGACTGCAGCCCACCAGGCTGCTCTGTTCTTGAGGATTCTCCAGGCAGGAATACTGGAGTGAGTTGCCATGCCATCATCCAGGGAATCTTCCTAACCCAGAGATCAAACCCAGGTCTCCCATATTGCAGGTGGATTCTTTACTGACTGAGCTACCAGGGAAGCCCAGGTGAAACAGTTTAGACCTTGGGATTATATTGTTGTTGTTCAGTCGCTAAGTTGTGTCCGACTCTTTGCAACCCCGTGGACTGCAGCTCTCCAGGTTTCCCTTTCTTCACTTTCATGTTCATTGAGTTGTGATGCTATCTAACCATCTCATCCTCTGCCACCCTTTCTCCTTTGGCCTTCAATCTTTCCCAGAATCAGTCTTTCCCAATGAGTTGACTCTTTGCAGACAGCCAAAGTATTGGAGCTTCAACTTCAGCATCAGTCCTTCCAATGAATATTCAAGATTGATTTGCTTTAGGATTGACTATTTTGATCTCCTTACTGTTCAGGGGACTCTCGAGAGTCTTCTCCAGCACCACAATTCAAAAGTATCAATTCTTCTAGGCACTTAGCCTGATTTCAATTTGAGTGTTGGGTTATTTTTCATCCATTCTCCAGCCCTTTACATCTTTACATTGCCTTGAGATTAAGTCAGATCTTATGTAAAAAGCCTACACAGTGCTTTATGCTCAGGGAAGTACTCAATCAATAGAACCTTTGATTTTAATCTATTGCTAAACATTATTTTTAAATTAGTTCCTCATCCCCACAAAGGAAGAATTAGTCATGTTTTCTTTAAATGTGTATGTTAATAAAGTATTAGAATCCACCTGTCTCAATAAAGGCAGGACATTTGTGAAGCTTCAATAGAAGTTATGTAGAACAAGGCATGTAGGGGGAAAAGTTTGAGTATGCTCTTTATTTTATGATTGTTAGCAATTCCATATTAGAGAAGACAATACAATGTAACATAAACAACACTTGACACTGAGAATCCTTAAAAGAAAGAGTAGTGGGAAAACAATTTTAAGATTTCAAGAGGAAATCTTTGAAAATATGGAAGTAATGAAGAATATACATCCACATATTTTATGCATAAGGTACAGGAATTAAAAGGCACAATAAAGATTCATCAAATCTAAGAGAATTATAACAAGAAGAGAACAAAATATAGACCATCAAGAACCAGGCTGCTGCTGCTGCTAAGTCACTTCAGTCGTGTCCGACTCTATGTGACCCCATAGACATAAGCCCATCAGGCTCCCCCATCCCTGGGATTCTCCAGGCAAGAACACTGGAGTGGGTTGCCATTTCCTTCTCCAATGTGTGAAAGTGAAAAGTGAAAGTGAAGTCGCTCAGTCGTGTCCAACCCTTAGCGACCCCATGGACTGCAGCCTACCAGGCTCCTAAATCCATGGGATTTTCCAGGCAAGAGTACTGGTGTGACTTACCATTGCCTTCTCCGAAGAACCAGGCTAGCAAAGTATAAAGACTATTAAAAATAGTGTCTTTAATTTTCACTACTAGAAAAACAAAAAAAAATGCCAAATGTCAGAAATAAAAATTTAATCTAACCATCATAACTTGAGTCCTATCAAGGAGAATTTAAAATACATTCTTCATTTTAAAAATATACTTTTAAAATAATTTTATTAAGAGAAACAACAGACAACATACTAAGTTCAGATTTGATTGTATAATAATGCATGGGATGAGAGAAGATGAGATAAGATTCTTCTTCTAAACCTCTATTTCTACCAACTTCTAATTTTCTGTGCAAAATGAAATTCAGCTAACGATTCCCTACCTACTTACTTTTTTGTGGGATGGCTGGTATACATGTGTAAAATGCAAATGAAAATAGGTTCAGTAGTTGAAAATAGGCTTCCCTGGTGGCTCAGATGATAAAGAATCTGCCTGCAATGCAAGTTCAATCCCTGGGCTGGAGAAGGGAATGGCAATCCACCCCAGTATTCTTGCATGGACAGAGAAGCCTGGCGGGCTATTCACGGGGTCGAAAAGAGTCGGACACAACTGAAGGACTAACACTTTCACTTTTTTTTAGAGAGAGACTATATCAGTCACTGTACACTTTGTCTCTTCACATGAAGAATCAGATTGTTTCTCTAGCTAATTCAGATATTGACACACAGTACATCCAGAGAACACTTTAACTCAGGACTTCGAAAGAAGAAAGCATACTTTTAGAAGAATATTTTTTCAATTTCATTAGCATATTCAAAGAGCCAACTTTGGGTTTATTGATTCTCTTATATGTTTTGTATTTCATTCACTTCTGATCTGCTCTTCATTTCTTTCCTTTTAATTTGCTCATCTCTCTCTCTTTTCTTTTTTAGCTTTCTGAGATGTAAGATAAGACTTCTGATTATCAGCCTTTTCTCTTTTCAGACATATTCAATTAAGGCCATTTTCCTCAAAGTACTTCTTTAGTTTTATTTTGTTGCATTTTCATTAGCTTTTAGTGAAAAAATGTTTTTAATTTTTATTGTGATTTCTTCTTTAACCCATGGGTTATTTAGAAATGTATTGTTTAATTTCCAAATACTTGAGGATTTTCTAGTTATCTCTGCATTAATCTCTAGCTCAGTTCCACTGTGGTTGGAGAATATACTGCACATGGCTTCAATCTTTTGAAATTTTTCCTACTTACTTTATGATCTGGCATATGAGTCAATATAGGTAAACAAATATTCTCTGTATACTTGAAAGAAATCTCTGTTGTACAGTTGAGTGTTTAACTATAAATTTCAATTAGATAATATTGGTCAAGTCTTCTACATCCTCACATAATTTTGCCTGCATATCCTAACTATTGTTAGAATCAATTGTGTTAGAGAGTAAATTGTATTAGAAAAATTTCTTATTCTCACAGATTTGGCTGCTTATTATAACAAATTCAATTCATTGTGGATCTGTCAATATCTACTTTACTTAAGCAAAATTCTGCTTTATATTTTTAAAGTTTATGTTATTATGTCTTTTGAATTAGTCCCTTAAACTTTATTAAATGTTCCCATTTATTTCTAGTAATCCTTCTTACCTTAACATCTATTTTGTCTGGATATTCATACAGATATTAACATAGCAGCTTACTTTTGGTCAGTGTCAGCACAGTATGTTTTCTTCCAATATTTTACTTTCAACCTCTCAGTGCCCTTATACTATTTTAAGTACAATTCTCATGAACAGCATATAATACAGCCCAGTACTATGGGTGCCAGAAGTTAAAATTAAGTCAATTTAAAGAAAAGGTTTAAAGAGGAACATTTCCTGCACACCTGAGCTTATGAAATAAGATCCATACTCACTGAACCTACATGTAGGTGTGTGTATGGGGTGAGTACCTGGCCCAGGAACAAGGAACTTGGGACTAATTATAATAGCAAAGTGGTTGAGAGCACAGCTTCCCTGATGGCCTTCCAAGTTTCTTGCCAACAAGGGCCCGGACAGCTGCTTAACAACCTTTTTGCTAAAACCAGAGAAAGCTGTAGCCCAGAGTGGTATGGTGATGAGGGGGGAGGGGATATCTCTGAAACTAGAGAAATCTGTTTGTCTAAAATGATGTGCCCTCAGGAGCAAAGAAATACACAGAGAATGAGCAAGTGGTCATGGTACCAATCACTTAATAGGCAAACTTGGTTACTTCCAGGTATGTGAGATTTTTCATTTATAAATCTCCTATCAAACTCTCACATTAGATTTTAAATTCAAGGGGATTCCATTTACAGTTATAAGGAGAATTACAGCCTGGAATTAAACTCTGAAATTTTCTTACATTTCCCACACCATCTCTAGGGTAACCAAATCTCTTGAAATAAGTGGCACAATAATGTGCAAATAATCCTTCTTCCTTAAGCTCTGATTTGGTGTAGAAACCACCAGAAAGTGAAAATTGTTCATTCACATTCCACTTAGTTCAAATGACCTAGAGAGGCTACAGAACTAAACAGTGGTAGGCAGCACTTAGTGTTTTCTTTGTTTTGTTTTGTTTTTGTATGATAACCAAATAGCCCAGACCTATCCATATAGGGGATTGATTCATCAAAATATTACACCAAGAAATATTTGACTGCAGTAAGTACATCGATGCAGCTGTATGGTTAAACTTTATAACCTCTGAAGTCAAGAAATTCAAATTTATAGTTGCCACATTAAGCATAGATGTTAAAGCATTAAAGTTAACACCATATACAGTCCTATAAAATATTGCATGTGCAAAGGGTCTGAGTTACGTTCATATTGGGAACCATAATTTAGAATTTCCTGACTTCTGAACATGTAACACATCATAGTAATTGATCTAGCTCCTTGGAGCTAATATAAAATATCTTGTTAACATGTTTTCTATCCAATTCTTTCATCATTTACTTTTTTGGCTCTTGGAGAAACAATTCATCATGCTCAAATCTTTTCACACACCTGCGCTAAGCTAACAGAGCAATAGAAAAGCCAATGCAACGAGGATTGAGTGAAAGGTTTGTAAATCATGTAGGAATGTTGTTAGCAAGTAACCTTAATCTGGATTATGCAAGATGACACTTAGTGTTGGGGCTTAGAGTTTTGTTTGCTTGGAATTGTTGTAGTAATAACCTCATATTCTATTGGATACTGTGGGAATCAGTTCAGTTCAGTCACTCAGTCATGTCCGACTCTTAGCGACCCCGTGAATCACAGCACGCCAGGCCTCCCTGTCCATAACCAACTCCCAGACTTCACTCAGACTCATGTCCATCGAGTCGGTGATGCCATCCAGCCATCTCATTCTCTGTCATCCACTTCTCCTCCTGTCCCCAATCCCTCCCAGCATCAGAGTCTTTTCCAGTGAGTCAACTCGTCGCATGAGGTGGCCAAAGTATTGCAGTTTCAGCTTTAGCATCAGTCCTTCCAATGAACACCCAGGATTGATCTCCCTTTGAATGGACTGGTTGGATCTCCTTGCAGTCCAAGGGACTCTCAAGAGTCTTCTCCAGCACCACAGTTCAAAAGCATCAATTCTTTGGTGATCAGCATTCTTCACAGTCCAACTCTCACATCCATACATGACCACAGGAAAAAACACAGCCTTGATTAGATGGACCTTTGTTGGCAAAGTAATGTCTCTGCTTTTTAATATACTATCTAGGTTGGTCATAGCTTTCCTTCCAAGGAGTAAGCGTCTTTAATTTCATGGCTGCAATCAGCATCTGCAGTGATTTTGGAGCCCAAAAAAATAAAGTCTGACACTGTTTCCACTGTTTCCCCATCTATTTCCCATGAAGTGATGGGACCAGATGCCATGATCTTTGTTTTCTGAGTGTTGAGCTTCAAGCCAACATTTTCACTCTCCTCTTTCACTTTCATTAAGAGGCTGTTGAGTTCCTCCTCACTTTCTGCCATAAGGGTGGTGTCATCTGTGTATCTGAGGTTATTGATATTTCTCCCAGCAATCTTGATTCCAGCTTGTGCTTCTTCCAGCCCAGCGTTCCTCATGATGTACTCTGCATATAAGTTAAATAAGCAAGGTGACAATATACAACCTTGACATACTCCTTTTCTTATTTGGAACCAGTCTGTTGTTCCATGTCCAGTTCTGACTGTTGCTTCCTGACCTGCATACAGGTTTCTCAAGAGGCAGATCAGGTGGTCTGGTATTCCCATCTCTTTAAGAATGTTCCACAGTTTATTGTGATCCACACAGTCAAAGGCTTTGGCACAGTCAATGAAGCAGAAGTACATGCATTTCTGGAAGTCTCTTGCTTTCTCCATGATCCAACGGATGTTGGCAATTTGATCTCTGGTGTCTCTGCCTTTTCTAAAACCTGCTTGAACATCTGGAAGTTCACGGTTCACATACTGCTGAAGCCTGGCTTGGAGAATTTTGAGCATGACTTTACTAGCCTGTGAGATGAGTGCAATTGTGTGGTAGTTTGAGCATTCTTTGGCATTCCCTTTCTTTGGGATTGGAATGAAGACTGACCTTTTCCAGTCCTGTGGCCACTGCTGAGTTTTCCAAATTTGCTGGCATACTGAATACAGCACTTTCCCAGCATCATCTTTCAGGATTTGAAATAGCTCAATTGGAATTCCATCACCTCCACTAGCTTTGTTCGTAGTGATGCTCTCTAAGGCCCACTTGACTTCACATTCCAAGATGTCTGGCTCCAGGTGAGTGGTCACACCTTCGTGATTATCTTCGTCATGAAGATCTTTTTTGTACAGTTCTTCTGTGTATTCTTGCCACCTCTTCTTAATATCTTCTGCTTCTGTTAGGTCCATACCATTTCCATCCTTTATCGAGCCCATCTTTGCATGAAATATTCCCTTGATATCTCTAATTTTCTTGAAGAGATCTCTTGTTTTTCCTAATCTGTTGTATTCCTCTATTTCTTTGCATTGATCACTGAGGAAGGCTTTCTTATCTCTCCTTGCTCTTCTTTAGAACTCTGCATTCAGATGCTTATATCTTTCCTTTTCTCCTTTGCTTTTCACCTCTCTTCTTTTCACAGCTATTTGTAAGGCCTCCTCTGACAGCCATTTTGCTTTTTTGCATTTCTTTTCCATGGGGATGGTCTTGGTCCCTGTCTCCTGTACAATGTCAGAAACCTCCGTCCAGAGTCCATCAGGCACTCTATCTATCAGATCTAGTCCCTTAAATCTATTTCTTATTTCCATTGTATCATCATAAGGGATTTGATTTAGGTCATATCTGAATGGTCTAGTGGTTTTCCCTACTTTCTTCAATTTAAGTCTGAATTTGCCAATAAGGAGTTCATGATCTGAGCCACAGTCGGCTCCTGGTCTTGTTTTTGCTAATTGTATAGAGCTTCTCCATCTTTGGCTGCAAAGAATAAAATCAATCTGATTTTGGTGTTGACCATCTGGTGATATCCATGTGTAGTCTTCTCTTGTGTTGTTGGAAGAGGGTATTTGCTATGACCAGTGTGTTCTCTTAGCAAAACTCTATTAGCCTTTGCCCTGCTTCATTCTGTGCTCCAAGGCCAAATTTGCCTGTTACTCCAGGTGTTTCTTGACTTCCAACTTTTGCATTCCAGTCCCCTATAATGAAAAAGACATCTTTTTTGGGTGTTAGTTCTAAAAGGTCTTGTAGGTCTTCATAGAACTGTTCAACTTCAGCCTCTTCAGCGTTACTGGTTGGGGCATAGACTTGGAATACTGTGATATTGAATGGTTTGCCTTGGAAACAAACAGAAATCATTCTGTCGTTTTTAAGATTGCATCCAAGTACTGCATTTCGGACTCTTTTGTTGACCATGATAGCTACTCTATTTCTTCTAATGAATTCTTGCCCACAGTAGTAGATATAATGGTCATCTGAGTTAAATTCACCCATTCCAGTCCATTTGAGTTCACTGATTCCTAGAATGTCTATGTTCACTCTTGCCATCTCCTATTTGACCACTTCCAATTTGCCTTGATTCATGGACCTAACATTCCAGGTTCCTATGCAATATTGCTCTTTACAGCATTGGACCTTGCTTCTATCACCAGTCACATCCACAACTAGTTATTTGTTTTGCTTTGGCTCCATCCCTTCATTCTTTCTGGAGTTATTTCTCCACTGATCTCCAGTAGTATACTGGGCACCTACAGACCTGGGGAATTCCTCATTCAGTATCCTATCATTTTGCCTTTTGATACTGTTCATGGGGTTCTCAAGGCAAGTATACTGAAGTGGTTTGCCATTCCCTTCTCCAGTGGACCACATTCTGTCAGACCTCTCCACCATGACCCGGCTGTCTTGGGTGGCCCCACACGGCATGGCTTAGTTTCATTGAGTTAGACAGGGCTGTGGTCCGTATGATCAGATCAACTAGTTTTTTGTGATTATGATTTCAGTGTGTCTGCCCTCTAATGCCCCCTCCCAATACCTACCGTCTTATTTGGGTTTCTCTTACCTTGGTCGTGGAATATCTCTTCACAGCTGCTCCAGCAAAGCGCAGTGGCTGCACCTTACCTTGGATGTGGGTTAGCTCCTCTCCACCACGCTTCTGCGCGTGGTCAGTTGCTCCTGAGCCGATGTCTCTCTCGTCTGTCAATTTTTTGTGCAAGCAGCAGATATGGACTGTTAGTTCATAAAGCTAATGTAGAAGGGAAAGGTAGCAGGGCTTACTCCACGACAGAACATGGCATGTTATTCTCCTGGCAAGGCAAAAGAATTTAACAGTAGACTGAATGTTTGTATTCCCCTGAAATTCAAATGTTGACATTCTAACTTATAATAGAATGATATTAAGAAGTGAAGCTCTTGTTCCTGAGGGGAGAGCCCTCATAAATGGGATTAGTACCCTTATAAAAGGGGCCCCAGTAGAGAAGGAAATGGGAACCCACTCCAGCATTCTTGCTTGGAAAATTTCATGAACAGAGGAAACTGGTGGGCTACAGTCCATTGGGTCACAAAGAGTCACACAACTGAGAACATACCCAAGCAAAAGTTAAAGTGAAAGTCACTCAGTCGTGTCTGACTCTTTGCGACCCTATAACAGTCCGTGGAATTCTCCAAGCCAGAATACTGGAATGGTAGGCTTGACCTTCTCCAGGGGATCTTCCCAACCCAGGGATTGAACCCAGGTTTCCCACGTTGCACGTGGATTTATTACCAGTTGAGCCGCAAGGGAATCCCACCCACACTTCCCTTGTGGGGAATGGTACCCCAGAAAGGTCTCTAGTCCTCTTTCTGCCATAAGAACAGAAAGAGGAGTCCATCTGTTAGGGGAAGCACACTGACTGACACTGCCCACCCTGGCCAGGCACCATAGTAACGATTTACATAAGTTGTCCTGGTAAAGAACACGGAACTAACATGCCACCAACCAGAAGAGTTCGGGAAAGGTCAAAAGGAGACACCACATGTCCAACCACTTCTCAGAATCCTTCTCGCTGGCATCCATCTTGGCTGAACAAGGCATGCACCACCAGGAAGGACTCTGAGTCAAAATGACTGACTAAAGACAACCTGGAAACTAATCCCATCACCATAAAATCCACCTGGCAGTTCTCCTGGTTTCCCTTACCCAACTGCTTTCCGCCCAGGGAGGCTTTCCCTGATAAACTCTCTTGCTTTGTCAGCACATGTGTCTCCTCAGACAATTCATTTCTGAGTGTTAGACAAGAGCCATTTCGGTCCCTGGAAGGGGCCCCCCCTTCCTGCAACACGTCTGCAACCTGGAATAGGTTCCCTCCCTGACCTTGCTGGCACCCTTATCTCAGACTTTCAACCTCCAGAATTCTGGGGAAAAAAAAATTATCTTGTTCGTAAGCCGCACAGTCTATGGCACTTTGTTATAGCGGCCTGAACTAAGACACACAGTCTCTAAGGCAGTTCTCTGCCAAGAGCTGGGACTGTGTGTACATCCCTTCACTTGACCCCCATCTTTATTTTCATCTCTGAGTCTCATATTCACTGTATATTAACTTATTTCTCCTTAGGGCTTAGCTCCTACTGCCTTGCTCCAGGTCAGGTGAAGAAGACCAATAACCAGCAATTCCAAAGTATCGTCATATTCCAGGAGCTGCTTGAAGCACCTTAGAAACATCAATTCATTGAACCTAGTAGAGTAGAACTGGCAAACCATGGGGCATGAGCCAAATCCAGGCAGTCACTGCTTTTGATTAGAAAAAAAAAAAATTTGTCTAAGTGTTATCTATGACTGCTTTCATTTAACAATAGCAAAGTTGAGTAGCTACAGAATTTATGGCTAGCAAAGCCAAAATTATGTACTATCTACACTTATAAAAAGTTTACCCATCCTGTAGTAGGTTGGATGGCATCATCGACTCTATGGACATGAGTTTGAACAAACTCCGAGAGATAGTGAAGGACAGGGAAGACTGGCGTGGTGCAGTCCATGGAGTTGCAAAGAGTTGGACGTGACTTAGCATAAATAACAAAATCCTGCAATAGCTAATTCCCCTCTGTGTGGTCAGAAAACCTGATTCTGAGTCACATGTGAGAAAGAATCTTTAACAGAGTTCTTGGTTTAGGGAAGGGAGGAGGGAGTTTAAATAAGACCTCAGTTTATATTCACACATTTATTTAATATTTATACATTAATACAAGCCTTTTATCATTGTAAAGCTGGTTCTGGGTACCTTTTTCAGTACACGTCCTAGTCACCTGTTTCATATTTTGACGTTCTTTAACTCACTCATTTGACCTTGCCCAGAATTTACTTCTCATAATTTTCAACCACAAATTCAGCAGTGACTATCAACAATCTGAACAGAGGGAGAGAACAATAACAAACTATCAGACAGGCTTGTTCAATGTTGCCTCTTTGCAACTAAAAGGAGGAGGCTGGATGTATTTCATAAACCTCCATGGACAAAAAGCCCACATATGGAGTGCCGTCTTCCCAAAAATGAACATGTGGCACAAAAGAGAAGGGAGCTTCCCCTGGTCCCTCCCAGAATTTCCTCGCTTTGTCCAGAAGCTACTCCCCAGGATAGCCACAGGGTCATCCCACAAGCACATGTTGGCTACATCCTCACACTGCCAAAACATCTGGAGTGAAAAATGCATTTAATCATTCAGATTATTTTCCCCTGAAGCAATGCCAAACATCTGTCTAACTAGAAACAGCTGTGTATTAGTTTGGGGCTGCCATCACAAATACCCTACACCGGGTGGCTTCAACAGCAGAAGTTTATTATCTCATAGTTCTGAAGGCTGGAAGTCCTCTATCAGGGTGCCAGCATGGTTGGGTTCTGATGAGAACTTCCTTTTGGGCTTGCAGGTGGCAGCCTTCTCTCTATATCTGCACACTGCCGAGAGGGAAAACAGTGAAGGGAGGAAAAGAGATGGGGCTGTCTGCTGTCTCTTTTTATAACAGCATCGATCCTATAATGAGGATCCTGCCCTCGTGACTTCATGTAAACCTGATCACCTTCCAAAGCCATCTTTCAATGCCTTTAGTAGACACAAACATACACAATTTCTCATGCTGTAAATGTCGCTTTAGTCATGTCCGACTCTTTGCAACCCTATGGACCATAGCCCGCCAGGCTTCTCTGTCTATGGGATTCTCCAGGCAAGAACACTGGAGCAGATTGCCTCCAGCGGGTTTTCCAGACCCAAGGGTCGAACCCACATCTCTTACATCTCCTGCATTGTCAGGCAGGTTCTTTACCACTAGTGCCACCTGGGAAACCCCTCCAAAGGCTCAAGCTCCAAATACCACCACACGGGAGATTAGGGCTTCAACAGATGAATTTTGTGGGGACACAATTCAGTCCATAGGAAGCTGCACCTCTAGCATTAAGTAAGCCAGACCTTTGGTGTCCATGGGGGATGCCTCAGTCAAAGGTTCAGCGAATCACAGCACCAGAGACTCCATGCCCCTGGCTCTCTCCTGGTCCCCATTGTCTCTGCTGCTGCTGCTGATGTTAAGTTGCTCCAGTCGTGTCCGACTCTGTGCGACCCCATAGACGGCAGCCCACCAGGCTCCCCCATCCCTGGGGTTCTCCAGGCAAGAACACTGGAGTGGGTTGCCATTTCCTTCTCCAGTGCATGAAAGTGAAAAGTGAAAGTGAAGTCGCTCAGTCGTGTCCGACTCTTAGCGACCCCATGGACTGCAGTCCACCAGGCTCCTTAGCCCATGGGATTTTCCAGGCAAGAGTACTGGAGTGGGTTGCCATTGCCTTCTCCACCCCATTGTCTCTAACCACATCTTAAACTCCCTCTAAGGGCCCTCACCAGGGCAGTACCCACAGGCTTTGTACATTTGAGAGTTTGCTCTGGGCACAGCATAAATCTAGACTGGCTGAGCCAGGATGAAAGTGCTCCAGATACTTTCTGGCATACAGGTGGCAGAGCCTTGGGAAACATGCAGCTTGGAATCCCAGTGCAAAGGCAGGATCCTATGACTAGATACCATTACAGTTGTATCATTATTATTGCTGCGTAACAACCTGCCCCAAGGTCATTGGCTTAGACTGAGCATTTCTCTTTGCCCAGCTGGGCAGTTTAGCTGACCTGGGGCAGACGTAGCTGACTTCTTCTGGACTTACTCATATGTCTGCAACCAGGTGGCAGGTATGTGTGTGTTGCAGAGGGTGGGGGATAGTAGCTAGTCTAGGATAGCCAGTCATAGGTCTCACAGTCTGGTTGCCTTTGGGATGTTGGGTTGACGGGGTGACTGGGCCATGCAGTTTCCATCTTCCACAGCTAGCCTGGGCCAATTTTCAAGATGTTTCCAAGAAAGAAGAGAAGCGCATAAGCCCTTTGAGGCTGAATTCACAACTGGCACTCCTCTGTCAGCCGAAGTCAATCACGGGCTAGCCCAAATTCAAAGAGGATGGAAATGGAGTCCACCTCTTACTAGGAGGAGCTGCAAAGCTGCAGAGTAAATAGCACGGACCCAGGAAGGGGTGAGGAACTGTGGCCATTTTTACAGTCTACCCCGGGACGGAATCTGGGAAAGAATGCACAGGCTCTACTCAATCATGGTGGTGGTGGTTTAGTTGCTAACATGTGTCCAACTCTTGCGACTCCATGAATTGTAGCCCACCAGGCCCCTCCGTCCGTGGGATTTCCCAGATAAGAATACTGGAGTGGATTGCTATTTCATTCTCCAGGGGATCTTCCCAACTCAGTGATCAAACCTGCGTCTCCTGCATTGCAGGCATAGTCTTTACTGTCTGAGCCACCAGGGAAGCCGCTCAGTTTTGAAGGAACTCCAAATGGTCATTCGCTTCTTTTCCTCCACTCACTGTCTTTGCCTCCCTAGGAAATGAACACGGAATATCAGACAGTGGAAAAGAAAACAGGAGCCTAGGAGACCAAGGGCAGAAGAACCATGTTTTGCTTGTTTCCCTGACATCACCAGACTGTGTCACTTTGAGCCAATCACTTTCCTCCTTTGAGTCAATCACTTTCCTCCTTTGAGTCACTGATTTTTCATCTTGAAAAGTATTAGTAGTACAATAGACTACCTAAACAAGACCAGGAGCTGATTGTGGCTCAGATCATGAGCTCCTTATTGCCAAATTCAGACTTAAATTGAAGAAAGTAGGGAAAACCACTAAACCATTCAGATATGACCTAAATCAAATCCCTTATGATTATACAGTGGAAGTAAGAAATAGATTTAAGGGTCTAGATCTGATAGATAGTGTGCCTGACAAACTCTGGATGGAGATTCGGGACCAAGACCATCCCCATGGAAAAGAAATGCAAAAAAGCAAAATGGCTGTCTGAGGAGGCCTTACAAATAGCTGTGAAAGAAGAGAGGCGAAAAGCAAAGGAGAAAAGGAAAGTTGTAAGCATCTGAATGCAGAGTTCCAAAGAATAGCAAGGAGAGATAAGAAAGCCTTCCTCAGCAATCAATGCAAAGAAATAGAAGAAAACAAGAATAGGAAAAACAAGAGATCTCTTCAAGAAAATTAGAGATATCAAGGGAATATTTCATGCAAAGATGGGCTCGATAAAGAACAGAAATGGTATGGACCTAAGAGAAGCAGAAGATATTAAGAAGAGGTGGCAAGAATATACAGAAGAACTGTACAAAAAAGATCTTCACGATGAAGATAATCACGAAGGTGTGACCACTCACCTGGAGCCAGACATCTTGGAATGTGAAGACAAGTGGGCCTTAGAGAGCATCACTACGAACAAAGCTAGTGGAGATGATGGAATTCCAATTGAGCTATTTCAAACCCTGAAAGATGATGCTGTGAAAGTGCTGCACTCAATATGCCAGCAAATTTGGAAAACTCAGCAGTGGCCACAGGACTGGAAAAGGTCAGGCTTCATTCCAATCCCAAAGAAAGGCAATGCCAAAGAATGCTCAAACTACCGCACAATTGCACTCATCTCAGACGCTAGTAAAGTCATGCTCAAAATTCTCGAAGCCAGGCTTCAGCAATATGTGAACCGTGAACTCCCAGATGTTTAAGCAGGTTTTAGAAAAGGCAGAGGCACCAGAGATCAAATTGCCAACATCTACTGGATCATGGAGAAAGCAAGAGAGTTCCAGAAAATCATCTATTTCTGCTTCATCAACTGTGCCAAAGCCTTTGACTGTGTGGATCACAATAAATTGTGGAACATTCTGAAAGAGATAGGAATACGAGACCACCTGACCTGCCTCTTGAGAAACCTGTATGCAGGTCAGGAAGCAACAGTTAGAACTGTACATGGAACAACAGTCTGGTTCCAAATAGGAAAAGGAGTACGTCAAGGTTGTATATTGTCACCCTGCTTATTTAACTTATATGCAGAGTACATCATGAGGAATGCCAGGCTGGAAGAAGCACAAGCTGGAATCAAGATTGCGGGGAGAAATATCAATCACCTCAGATATGCAGATGACACCACCCTTATGGCACAAAGTGAAAAGGAACTCAAAAGCCTCTTGATGAAAGTGAAAGAGGAGAGTGAAAAGGTTGGCTTGAAGCTCAACATTCAGAAAAAGAAGATCATGGCATCAGGTCCCATCACTTCATGGGAAATACATGGGGAACCAGTGGAAACTGTGTCAGACTTTATTTTTGGGAGCTCCAAAATCACTGCAGATGCTGATTGCAGCCATGAAATTAAAAAACGCTTACTCCTTGGAAGGAAAGTTATGACCAACCTAGATAGCATATTAAAAAGCAGAGACGTTACTTTGCCAACAAAGGTCCATCTAGTCAAGGCTATATTTTTTCCTGTGGTCATGTATGGATGTGAGAGTTGGACTGTGAAGAATGCTGATCACCAAAGAATTGATGCTTTTGAACTGTGGTGCTGGAGAAGACTCTTGAGAGTCCCTTGGACTTCATAGAGATCCAACCAGTCCATTCTAAAGGAGATCAATCCTGGGTGTTCACTGGAAGGACTGATGCTAAAGCTGAAACTGCAATACTTTGGCCACCTCATGCGTCGAGTCGACTCACTGGAAAAGAGTCTGATGCTAGGAAAGATTGGGGGTGGGAGGAGATGGGGACAACAGAATGAGATGGCTGGATGGCATCACCGACTCTGTGGACATGAGTTTGAGTGAACTCCGGGGGTTGGTGACGGACAGGGAGGCCTGGCGTGCTGTGATTCATGGGGTCGCAAAGTGTCGGACATGACTGAGCGACTGAACTGAACTGAACTGAGACTACCTAATCTTAAAGCATCTTATCACTTGGAGGTCCTATATTCAAATCCCATCCTTCCCTGCAGACCTTTCTACTTAGTCACCTACCTAGAGCATTGTGCAGGAACCCTGCTTCATTCACAGTAGCACTGAAATATATTTTCGTATATAATATTTTATTTTTATTTGTGTATTTGGTGATAGGTGGGATCTTCTGTTGCCATATACTGGCTCTCTTGTTGGAGCAGGTGGACTTCTTTCCTGATCATGGATTTAGCCCACATCGCCTGCTTCACAAAGCAGACGTTCAACAACTGGGCCACCAAGAAAGACCCTAGAACTGAAAAATAATTGATAAACTTATCCTAGGTCTGCTTCAGCCACAGAGATTGTGTGGTTGAAACAATTAGACTTCTTAAAGACAAATCTGATCAGATTTGTGGGTATGATTTTCTTCTGTATCTCTTCTACATGATTTCTAGCCAGTGGCACAAGAGTCACTCTTTCCTCTCTGAGCAATTTAATGTTCACTTTAAGCCAACACGTTTGGAGCAGTTTCTTACTCAATAATAATAATGATACAGCTGTAATGGTATCTGGCCAGGTGATCCTGCCTTTGCAGTGGAATTCCAAGCTGTGTGTTTCCCAAGTCTCTGCCACCTGAGTGTCAGGAAGGATGGGGCCTGGGAAAGGGCAGCACATCTGGCTCACCCTCTCCTGAGGCACTTAGGCGTGCCCCTCTGTGTCTCCAGTGTCCCTCCTCTGACGTGAAAAGCATCTTACTAGACAAGTGACATATTGTCCAGAGTGTAATTATTATACTAAATTTGCAAATTAAAGAGGTGTGTGAGAAATACAATGTCTTCCCTTGAAAGTATGAGTACGTGCTATAAGACATTTGCCCAAACAGAAAAACACATCCTTATCTTACACTTCATAAAAGACTAAACTTCTTCCTATTGGCTCCAGAACTTCCTTAAGCCTTGCATTTTCTAATCCCCACTACTGTACCTGGCACGTAGTACATGCTCATTAAATACTGTGTCAATTTAAGTGTATCTGGGGGGACAAGGGAGGGGAGAAATTTACTTACTCTATTAAGATTGTTTGCCTGTTGCCAAAATATCTCATTGAAAAAATGAAAACTCCAGTCGTTTCGATGCCCAATTATGCCACACATTCAGACATCTGGGAACCATTTGGAGCATTTTCCTTTCCCCCTGAATGTTTTGGTGTCTTACAGAGGCAAGCCTCAGGAAATGGCTATGGGTGTTTGTGGTGAGGGGAGTGTACAATGTGGGAGGTTGTATTTTCAAAGTAGGTCTGGGAGAGGTTGTTGGTAGACTCAAATTGGAAATTGGTTCATTTCTCTACCCTGATTGTTGTATAAATTTGTGTGAGTTTTGTGTTTTTTTTAATCACAATAAGACAATTAATAACAATGGTCCCCATAATGTCCATTTCCCCTTAGTCAACAATTTCACACCAGTAATTCAACAGGACATAAAATTTAAGAAAAGCATCCTATAGCAACTCAATGGAACAATACCTATCTATTAAAAATACAATATGAGGGCTTTGAAGCCTTGTGGACAAATACTTATAAATAAATGGTTAACTAGGAAATCAGAAAATAAAATACCCTATACATTATGGATCCAAATAGCTAAAATACAATGAGAAATGAGTAGCATCCTATAGGAGTACACCTGATCCAATTCTACGCTGCATGGCTCAAGTTCTGACCTCTGTCCACCAACATCGTAACTTCATATGTGGGCAGTCTCATATGGTTCATGTATCTCTCATTTAAATCCAAGTAATTTATTAATTTATTCAATATTAATTGTGACTTCTTCCAAGCCAGGCACTAGTTTATAATGTCTGTATTAGAAGGGCTCTCACAGCCTCCTAATGGTGAGCCATGCCAGTAAATGTCTTAAATATAAATTTAGTATTTTCACCTTACTATTTTTGGATTTTTGAAAAATAATTTGGCAAAAATGTTATAGATTTTTTTTCAGCAGTCTTGGGTGGCCTGCTACATGTGTAGTGGCCAGCTTTCAACCCCTAGGGTGGGCCAGACAGAGAGGAACATCCAAAATGAGGCAGCAAAGGACTAAAGAGGCAGGAGTCCTTGCTTTCTAAGGGACAGTCCTTTCGGTAACACACTCCCTGAAAATGATTCCTTGACCCTGAAAACCATCAATGCAAGATATCCCTTCAAATTATGCAGCTTTTGACATGTGATGCTGGAGAAGACTCTTGAGAGTCCCTTGGACTGCAAGGAGATCCAACCAGTCCATTCTAAAGGAGATCAGTCCTGGATGTTCATTGGAAGGATTGATGCTAAAGCTGAAACTCCAATACTTTGGCCACCTCATGCGACGAGTTCACTCACTGGAAAAGACTCTGATGCTGGGAGGGGTTGGGGGCGTGAGGAGAAGGGGACGACAGAGAATGAGATGGCTGGATGGCATCACCAACTCGATGGACATGAGTTTGAGTGAAGTCCGGGAGTTGGTGATGGACAGGGAGGCCTGGCGTGCTGTGATTCATGGGGTCACAGAGAGTCGGACACGACTGAGCAACTGAACTGAACTGAACTGATATGATACTTAAAGAATATATAAACCCAAAAATCTAATTCTATTGACCCCCAAAATTATATCTGTATCCCTTGGCTTCTTTCATCATCCTAAGAATACACAGAAGAACTGTACAAAAAAGATCTTCCCGACCAAGATAGTCACGATAACATGATCACTGACCTAGAGCCAGACATCTTGGAATGTGAAGTCAGGTGGGCCTTAGAAAGCATCACTACTAACAAAGCTAGTGGAGGTGATGGAATTCCAGTTGAGCTATTACAAGTCTTGAAAGATGATGCTGTGAAAGTGCTGCACTCAATATGCCAGCAGATTTGGAAAACTCAGCAGTGGCCACAGGACTGGAAGAGGTCAGTCTTCATTCCAATCCCAAAGAAAGGCAATGTCAAAGAATGCTCAAACTACCGGACAATTGCCCTCATCTCACACGCTAGCAAAGTCATGCTCAAAATTCTCCAAGCCAGGCTTCAGCAATATGTAAACCGTGAACTCCCAGATGTTCAAGCAGGTTTTAGAAAAGGCAGAGGCACCAGAGATCAAATTGCCAACATCCGCTGGATCATGGAGAAAGCAAGAGAGTTTCAGAAAAACATCTATTTCTGTTTCATTGACTATGCCAAAGCCTTTGACTGTGTGGATCACAATAAACTGTGGAACATTCTGAAAGAGATGGGAATCCCAGACCACCTGACCTGCCTCTTGAGAAACCTGTATGCAGGTCAGGAAGCAACAGTTAGAACTGGACATGGAACAACAGACTGGTTCCAAATAGGAAAAGGTGTACGTCAAGGTTGTATATTGTCACCTTGCTTATTTAACTTCTATGCAGAGTACATCATGAGGAACGCTGGGCTGGAAGAAGCACAAGCTGGAATCAAGATTGCTGGGAGAAATATCAATAACCTCAGATATGCAGATGACACTACCCTTATGGCAGAAAGTGAAGAGGAACTCAAAAGCCTCTTGATGAAAGTGAAAGAGGAGAGTGAAAAGGTTGGTTTGAAGCTCAACATTCAGAAAACAAAGATCATGGCATCTGGTCCCATCACTTCATGGGAAATAGATGGAAAACCAGTGGAAACAGTGTCAGACTTTGTTTTTTGGGCTCCAAAATCACTGCAGATGCTGATTGCAGCCATGAAATTAAAAGACGCTTGCTCCTTGGAAGGAAAGTTATGACCAACCTTGATAGTATATTAAAAAGCAGAGACATTACTTTGCCAACCAAGGTCCGTCTAGTCAAGGCAATGGTTTTTCCCGTGGTCATGTATGGATGTGAGAGTTGGACTGTGAAGAAGGCTGATCGCCGAAGAATCGATGCTTTTGAACTGTGGTGTTGGAGAAGACTCTTGAGAGTCCCTTATACTGCAAGGAGATCCAACCAGTCCATTCTAAAGGAGATCAATCCTGGATGTTCATTGGAGGGACTGATGCTAAAGCTGAAACTGCAATACTTTGGCCACCTCATGCGACGAGTTGACTCACTGGAAAAGACTCTGATGCTGGGAAAGGTTGGGGGCGGGAGGAGAAGGGGACGACGGAGAATGAGATGGCTGGATGGCATCACCGACTCTGTGGACATGAGTTTGAGTGTACTCCGGGAGTTGGTGATGGACAGGGAGGCCTGGCGTGCTGTGATTCATGGGGTCGCGGAGAGTCGGACACGACTGAGCGACTGAACTGAACTGAACTGATATCAACCAAAATTTTTTTTCATTCTGTGGCTTATATAAGAAAAATTGAGTGATGTCCTTGTTCCTTTTCCAAATTAAATATATATATTTTCTACATATGCAATGGATATGAACTTGGGCAAACTCTGGGAGATGATGAGGGACAGGGAAGCCTGGAGTGCTGCAACCCATGGGGTCATGAAGAATCAGGCTGAACAACAAAAAATTACCTAATTAAATTTTATAACACAAAGTCATTAGGACACACTGCCCCACCCTGGGGTGGGGGCTGTCTATCATCCTGTTGTTACCTATGAACTGAAAGTTTTAAAGGACTCAGAGACCCCAATTTACACTTAGGGAGTCTACAGTCTACCGCATCTGGAGATTGAAAGGTCCCTATGGCTGGAGATGCGAGGGGATCCAGTGACAGTTATAAAAGGGATTATTGGGTCTACAAACTGAGCATAGACATCTTCCACCAGCTCCCCAGAGGTTACTGATTATTAAGCTCGTTCCTGAAAATTGAAGAGTCATCGCCAACAGATTCAGGCAGATTCCAGGAAAATCCCCCAGTGAGGAGCCTCATCTACTCTACTTTATTTTTTTCATGCTTTTCCCTTATAGTTTACTATGAGATAGTGAATATAGTTCCCTGTGCCATACACTAGGACCTTCTTGCTTATCCATCCTATATATATGTAATAGTTTGCATCTGCTAGTCCAAAACTCTCAATCCATCCCTCCCCCACCATAAGCAACTTCCCCCTGACAACCACAAGTTTGTTCTCTATGTCTGTGAGTCTGTTTCATAGATAAGTTCATTTGAGTCATGTTTTAGATGACTTAGATGTTTCCACATATAAGTGACAACAGATGGTGTTTGTCTTTCTCTTTCTAACTTACTTTGCTGAGTATAATAATCTCTAGGTCCAACTATGTTGCTGCAAATGGCATTATTTCATTCTTTTTATGGGTGAATAACATTCCACTGTGTGTGTGTGTGTGTGTGTGTGTACCACGTCTTCTTTATCCTTTCTTTGGTCAATGGACATTTAGATTATTTACATGTCTTAGCTATTGTAAGTAGTGCTGCCACCTTATTTTTTAAAATACTTTTATATAAGTCTACTTAGGTCTACTTAAATTGATCATCAAAGGCCACCAGAAGGCATTAGCTTGACGACCATGTGAAAGAATATTGGAGCTATAGGACAGGGTCTTATGCGATTTAGCTTACCCCATGAGCCCAAATATTATTCATTACCAGTTGTCCTGTGCTAACTCCTTCACCCTCCCTCATAGTTGCCTGGCTAAATCATTACACAGGGATCCCCAAAAAACAGGACTCAAGAAGTTATCTCTATTTGTCCTATCCCAAGTTGACTTGGATGGTACCATTTTAGGCCATGATAGAAAAAGCATGTGACAAGAGTGTAGCTATTTGAGAAACATAAAAGTCATTTAAGGACAAAAAAAGGAGGTAAAAAGAACTTGTGAGTAATCAATACATCACAGGCAAGAAAAAATTTGGCACATTTCAAAATGGAAAGCAAAACAGTATTGAAGAAAAATAGAATTTTCCATAATTTCAATTGCACGTCATTTTCCAAATGTGCACTCTTTAAAATGATTAAGGTTCTTAACAATCCAGAATAAAAGGGACAAAGAGTAAAAGAAAATAAATCTTTCCATATTCGAAATTTGCAATGTTGAAACCAGCCAACAAAAACACGGGATCACTTGGAACCAGCTCTTGGCCATAATTAAATTAGAATGTGTTTAAATTCTTAATGGCATGGTATTTTACACTGAGCTTGAAATATACACCTAAATACTCCAGCCATCATGAGTTATTAATATAAAGTGCCCAATAAATGGAGAAGTATAGCAGCATATTATCACCCCTCCCTGGCTAATGAAACCAATCATCTTCTCTCGCATTTTAGCCACACAAACCAGAATCACTCTCTGTGTAGCTTGAAAGGTTTCAGAAAGCATCGAAGCAGCTAAAAGGCAGTCTTTTTGCCTGATGAAATGACCCTGAAATAAATGTTAGGTTGTTTTTACTGAAGTATGTGTTTTGTTTTTTTTTTAAGCTTTCTACCTGTCCACTTCTCTGAATAGAATAAAAATCAGCTCCCATGAGACACAAACACCATGACCACAGTTTACTAATTACTATCAGGAAGCCTCTGCCGGAAAGGAGGGTCACAATTTAGAAAACGAAACCTGTTGTTTAGTTATTGTGCATATTTTGATAAGAACTGGCTAAAGTGTGTATTTCAAAAAGTCCTAGGGATAGGTTGTGGAAGTCTGCTGAATTCTGGTAAGAAATAACATTGTCATCAAGCAACTGTATGACCAAACTTTTTTAATTAAAAGTAGGACTGGCTAAACCCTTTAACTAGCAGGATTCATGGGCCAGCGGTGGGAGTCGGGGTTTTGGCAAGAAATCGTGGTCTCTCTGCTCTAGACGTCCTGGCACAGACCCAGAGCAACTCTGCCAAATGTGTTTCAGGGTATCCTACCCATTGGACTAATGATCCATCTAACCATTAGGCCAGGCCCTGTAAAGCAACTTTCACAAAAACAGGGACCAGAGAGTGACAGAGTCAGAATGGACAAAATACTGCCAATACTATCAGAACAGGAGATTGTTGGCAGATTTCTCCCCATGGGAAAAAGATGAATTCATCTTAGCATCCTCTTACAAGCCAAGTAAATGAGAAGAAAAGAAAGGACAATATCTATGCAGCAGATTTTAGGATCCATGATGGAATTTCATATCAAATGGGCACTTTGAGAGAGTAAATAAGACAATTGATCAAGGACTTCCTAATGACCAAACCTGGCCATGGTAAATTTTGTCCAAGGCCTTCTTGGAAATCCCAAACATCAACTGAAGCCAAGGAAAAGCAGAAACCTTCTGGGTGGCACAGGGGAGGCATAAGATAAGGTAAGCCTTGTTCAGAAAGTCTGCAAGTTAAAAGTGCAGGATTGGTAAGTCGCCAACTTTTAGGGATGAGCACAGAGCTGGGTGAGCAAGTCCAAACTGGGAAACCAGAATCCAGAAGATAAAGACGAGAGCAGATATGGAGGAGCAAAATGGAAGATGAAAATGAGTCCATGGCAGCTGCTGACATTGGAGTTGTGGTTTAAAACCTCAATTTTATTCAGTGTCAGTAGCTCAGGCTGAGTTAAGTTGGGCTCCTTTAAAGGTACAGGGATGAGCGGAAGATATAGGTCAAGTTTTGAAGGGTTCCTGTCCCAACAAATATTAAAAAGAAAAACTAACAACCATTACTACCACTTACTGAGCATTACTCTATGCTAGTTATTATCTTGATTTAGTAGCTAAGTCATGTCCGACCCTTGTGACCCCATGGACTGTAGCCCATCAGGCTCCTCTGTCCATGGAATTTCTCAGGCAAGAATACTGGCGTGGGTTGCCATTTCAGGCTCTTATTTACATTACATTAAAATCAATATTAATAGCAACAATAATAATAGCTACCATTATTTGAGCACCTATATATGCTCAGATCTGTACTAAGAGCTCTAAACATATTCTTTTTATTTAATCCAGTACTTCTGCAATGCTGTCATTTATTAACATTTTTATTTTACAGATGAGAAAACTGAGGCTCAAAGAAGTTTAAGAATTTGTCCAAGTTCACACAGCTTATAATAACAGAACCAGCATCTGAATAGTTTTTGTCTGAATACAATAACCAAGGTATATCTGAAGGTTAAGTGACAGTGTAGACAATAGAGACAGGAAGATTAAAAGGTATGTTATGGAATGTGCCAAGGACAATCTGTTAAGGGTTAAGTTCAATGGTTTGGAGGTTATGAAAGCAGTTACCCCTATCACTATTCACTTGTTCCAAATGACCCAACAGAATAACCACTTGGACACTTGTTACTGCAAATGATGATCATGATCAAGAACAAAGAAGAGGATGAGGGGATGATGGTGATGATGATGATGATGATGATAACTATAATAATGCCAGCGATTGCAGCAGCCCAAACCATCCCCATGTTCCAGCAGAGCTGTGTGATTACCCATGAGGCAAACCTAGGATGGTATTACTAATGCCTTCCACCTATGTGTGTGTGCATGTTCAGTTGTGTCTGACTCTTTTTGATCCCGTGGAATGTAGCCCACCAGGCTCCTCTGTCTATGGAATTTCCCAAGCAAGAATATTGGAGCAGTTTGCCATTTCCTTCTCCAGGCAATCATCCTGACTCAGGGATCAAACCCTTGTCTCTTATATCTGCTGCATTCACAGGCAGGTTCTTTACCAGCTGAGCCACCAGGGAAGACTTCCACCTACTTCTGAAACTTAATACTTAGAATCCCTTTAAGAGGTCAGAGAATTCTCTGTGGTTAGAGAAAAAGTTTAAAGATTGCCCCAAGACAGGTAACAGTGTTCTAAGTTTGAAAAAAGTGAAAGTGAAAGTCGCTCAGTCATGTCCAACACTTTGCAACCCCATGCACTAGTCCATAGAATTCTCCAGGCCAGAATACTGGAGTGAGTAGACGTTCCCTTCTCCAGGGAATCTTCCCAACCCAGGGATTGAACCCAGGTCTCCCACATTGCAGGCAGCTGAGCCACCAGGGAAGCCCAAGAATACTGGAGTGGGTAGCCTATCCCTTCTCCAGGGGATCTTCCTGACCCAGGAATCGAACTGGGGTCTCATGCAATGCAGGTGGATTCTTTACCAGCTGAGCTACCAGGGAAGCAGGTATATTAAACTATCAGAAACCACCTCTAAGAAATGCATTTCATAAAGACAAGAGGATAATGGAATAGAAGCAGGTTGATCTAAGATAAGAAAGAAACAATACTTCAGCCCACAACTATTTATTAAGCTCTTCTACAATCCAAGCCATCTAAGAGCTATTATTACTATTTTCAAGTATGAAAACTGAGGCTCAGAGAGGTCACACAATTAACAGTGATACAGCCCACATCTGAGTTGAAAGCCAGTCTTCTTTCTGTTTAGCCTAGGGCAGTGGAAGCCAAAGGCCCAAGGGACTTCATAAGTAACCAGATGAAATTCTCTGATGAAAACGTCAGACCATTTCATCTGTGCTTATTCCCACCACCACGTCTTGGTCCAACAACAAGACCCAAAAAGAACCCTCTGGCTTCAGCATTTGATTCCTGAAGCTGCCAATAGTTATTCCTGGTTCTGATCATGGTAATTCACATGGGAGAAAGAGAGCTTTTTCACGGGTTAGGATTCAATATTACGCACAGAATGGAAAATGTTCATATACCTTGTCGGTCTCAAAGCTTTGTAATAAACTCATGCAAAATTTGCATGAGGCACTTTAATATCAAAAATCAACTGAACTCCACATAACAATAAATCTCTCCCCCAAGCAAAAGTAAGGAAAGCTCTAACAGCTACATGTGAGTGAGCACATACCCATGGGTCAGAGAGTATCCCCCAGAAGACTGCTAAACTTTCCCTATCCTTCACCAACCTGAGCCAGTTCTCACGTTGACCACCTTTTCCTCATGACTCCATCTTTTCATGAGTTTAAGTTGTGTCCAGGGACAGTAGTGCTAATCCCTTTCAAGCAACATGCAGCTTGGTCCCTGGATGCTTCAGCCAAGGATGTGGTGCCTCTAACCAGAGCAGCTACAAATGTGTACAGAAATTGACTCACAATTAGGTATCACAGATAGAGTGGAGAAAGCCCATAATTGCCAAATGCTGAGTATAAACAATAGCTCATGTTTATTTTCATTGCATTTTTCCTCAAAATCTACCTAGGTGAAGAGAAGTTAAAACGTTATCCTTAAAGAAAGAGCACATATCACATGAATATTAACAAGAGGTAACCCGGTGGTCTAACAAAGTCTTAGAGAATGTGCTAAACAATCCTTTGAGGAGGTATTTAAGTCATCACAGTGCCTGGCACCAATTATAAAAGGAAACCATGTCTTTTTCTTTAAGGCTTAGGAGAAATGCAACTATTTCAGCACATGCCAGAAATAAGTTAACTAGATCCTGATTTTCATTACCACGCCTGATTCCCCAAACACAGATTTCATCTTTGAATCTGTTATGGGCTCAGTTATGCCCATTTCAAAATTTATATATTGAAGTCCAAACCCCTAGCACCTGAGAATGTGACTGTACTTGGAGATAGGACCTTGCAAAAAGTAAATAAATACAAATAAGGTCATTAAGGTGGACATAATCCCATATGACTGGAATCCTTATAAGAAGAGGTGATTAGGACATAGGCACAAGTAGAGGGAGGACCATGCCAAGAAAGAGAAGGTGGCCATCTACAAGCCCAGGGAAGAGGCCTCCAGATGAAAGCTACCCTGTGGACATTTTGATCTCAGACTTCTAGCTTCCAGAGTTGTAAGAAAATGAATTTCTGTTGTCAAGCCACCAGTCTATGGTACTTGGCTATGATATCCCTAGCAAATTAATACAGAATCCGAAACTGTAGGTGTTCAATATGGATAAATCTAAGGCAGTTCAGCTGAAATAAATCTGCAGTACAATCACTTGCTTGCCATGATCGTTTCCACTCACCTCTCAAAGCCACTGAAACAAAGAGCACTGCTGTCCTAGAACTGGGTGAAACCACATCTCCTCCTCTGAGCTCCGCTGATGGACAACATGAAGTTGGGTGGGTGAAGAGTTTAGTGTCTGCTCTGGTCTAACAAACTCCATTGGTCTTAATTAAGTAAAGATTCTTTCTCCCCTGATTAATCCAATAGCCTCCTTAGTGGTTTCCCTCCTCTATTTTCACTTGCTCCAATCCATTCTCAGTAAAATGATCTTCTCAACATTTGGGAATTATCTGGTTTAAAAGCCTCCAGTGCTTTTGCACTGCACTTAGAACAAAGTCCAAATTCCTTAGTGTGACCTAGAGAGCCCTCCAGGATCCAACAACATGCTGTCTCTCCATCCTGAGCTCAAGGCACTTTCTCCCCAAGAACACCTCTCCCAACTTGTTCTGCTCTTGTTCAGTTGCTTAGTCTCTAAGTCTTGTCTGACTCTTTTGTAACCCCATGGACTGTAACCTGCTAGGCTCCTCTGTCCACAGCATTCTCCAGGAAAGAATACTGGAGTGGGGTTGCCATTTCCTTCTCCAGGGGATCTTTCTGACTCAGGGATGGAACCTGGGTCTCCTGTATTGCAGGCAGATTCATTATCAATGTGCTAAACTCTTTCTTGCCCTGGGACCTTAACATACCTTGCCTACAACTGCCTCAGTGAGGCATTCTCCAACCACCCTCCTAAGACAACCACTCTTCTAAGATATATGCTGTGCCCACACCATATCTATCATTCATCCTGTCCTATGCTCAATGCCTCCATGGCAAGTGTTGATATTATAACTTGTGCATATTTCATTCACTCTTCTGTGTATTTGCTTTTTCTCTAACCATGAGGTCAAGGACTCCATCCTCCCATTCCATGACTGAATGAATGGGCGGATAAACAATACAGTGAATGATAGCACATGGCAAACTCTAAGGTAGTATATAAATGTGAAATGTAATTATTAGATTTGAAGGTTGATTAAGCAAAACTCATGTCTTCTTTTCTTCTTATACCCAATTTCCCCAGTAAAAGTTACCTGAATTGATTAATGTCTTCATTATTGAAAAATTATATTAAAATGAATTATCAGATCAAATAACATGATTTATAGCAATGTACGAGTTTCAAAACCATTTTATCCATTTTACCTCATGTTAATCTTCACAATCACCCTGTGTAGGTATTCTTATTCCCATTTTACAGGGGATGGAAACTGAGGTCAAGGAGTTCAGTAAGCTGTTCAAGTGTTTTCAGATGATCATGGTAGAGTGAAGACTTTTCCTATTATCACTGCTGCCACCTCAAACTGCTTAGTAATTATCCCCTCTGGGCCAACAATGACAAAGAACAGACAATGTTGGAAGGACTCATGCCGATGCAAAAGGAGATTGTCCTGTGGTTTTGTTTGGCAGCAGGAAAGATTTTCTTGGAATGGGGCTTTTCTGAGCCACTAAGGGAGGAGTTTCCTTTGTACTCTATTTCCCCCTTACACATCAACCCTAGAAGCTAAGCATATTTTGCTATTACCATCTAAAATGGTTCTGTCTTCATTCTATTTTGAGATATATTTCTCTAAATATCATTTTTATGTTTATAATATACTGCCATACTTGTGGTAGACGAAAAATTAGATTATTATGTCTTCTAGGGTGAGTTCCGGAGAAGGCAATGGCAAGCCACTCCAGTACTCTTGCCTAGAAAATCCCATGGATGGAGGAGCCTGGTAGGCTGCAGTCTGTGGGATCGCTAAGGGTCGGACACGACTGAGCGACTTCACTTTCACTTTTCACTTTCACACATTGGAGAAGGAAATGGCAACCCACTCCAGTGTTCTTGCCTGGAGAATCCCAGGGACGGGGGAGCCTGGTGGGCTTCCGTCTAAGGGGTCACACAGAGTCGAACACGACTGAAGTGACTCAGCAGCAGCAGCAGCAGCAGCAGCAGGGTGAGTTCTCCTATACACTGAATTAGGTATTTAGTCCAGAAGATAATTTAGTTCTGTGACTATTACAGTACACATTAAACATATTTATTTAATACTGTTATTATCCAATGAACATCCATAACAGATTTTATTCTCTCTTGAGGTGACATTTACAAAATAATCTTCCTAGGAAAATGGATTCTGTGGTCAAAGCTGAAAGACAAATAACAGAATATGCAAAAAATATTTGTAACATATAATGATCAGGGTTAATACATCTATACAAAAAGAAATCTCATAAAAATAATTAATTTTAAAAAAATTCAGTGTAAAAAATGGGCAAAAAATTACAAACAAGAATTCACTGGACAAATGAAATTATACAACTAATAAATAAAAATAGGACACAACCTCATTAACAAACTAATGCACATAAAAGCAGTCTTTGCCAAACTACTAACGGAAATATTCAAAGCTGGGGACATCTATATAAGCAAAAACATTTTGAGATGTACATTATTCAAATCATTTTTCAGGGTAATTTTGCAATATCCACTTAATTTTAAAATGTGTACTTGTGACTTCCATTTCTAGGACTTAATCTTCTTGAAATACTAGCAAAATTATATGTTAGCATAAGAGATCATTATTATATTTAATTTTACTGACAACTCCAAAAATAAATGTCATTAGCATCCATGTATTTGATTGCCATTAGGTATCTGGCCGTATCGGATACAAGTTTTCATTTGGAAAATTTACCCAATAAGAATTGAGTAGAGGCTCAGTAATAAACCCTTATAGAATGAGATTGAAAAGATAATTCAACTGACAAAATAATAAGAAAAATAAATAGTTGTTACCATGTTCTTCTTGTTGTCCTCTCCTTTAAGAAACGGTATAACGGGGGGAAAAAATCAGTTTGGAGTCCATTATGTGTAAGTTCTAACTCTTGTTCTGATACTTGCCAGCTATGTGGCTTTAACCTTTCTAAGCCTCAGTTTCCATATTTATAAAATGTGTGTAAAAAACATATCTTCTTCAAAAAACCCTCAGATCTCAGTTGACTGCTGGTTGGAATAAATAACAGTTGTATATCACCAAGCAGAATTCATAGCACATACTACGTGCTCAACAAATATTAGTCCCCGCTGCATTTGTGCTCCTACAACCTGTAGGTCAAGGATCTGTGCAAAGAGTAATGGAAAACTAGGAACAGACAACTATTTGTTGCTCTAGAATTCACTCATTTTTCATTTTATTATATTTCCTTAGCACCTGTTGTGAGAGACACGGAGTTTGGTTCTGTAAGTGCAAATATATGATGCACATACCCTGTCATTCAAACTGGGATGAAAAAATTCCTCATAAACACCCATAAAGAAAACAAATGACTCTCCTTTTAGAAAGGGTAATAACTGAAAATAGCTTCATTAATAAAAATAATACTATTGAGAATTTAATACGTACCAGGCATGATTCTGTTCACCTTATGTGGATTATCCCTTTACTTCTTTCAATCCTGTGATGGAGATTTTATTATTATAGCTCTTATGGTCAATGAGAAAGAAACTTGACATTTCAGGGCACCAAACTGACCCAAAGTTTTAGATATGACTGACATAAATTCCCTTATAATGAAAAGGACCTTTTTGGGGTGTTAGTTCTAAAAGGTCTTCATAGAACCATTCAACTTCAGCTTCTTCAGTATTACTGGTCCGGGCATAGATTTGGATTACCATGATATTGAATGGTTTGCCTTGGAAATGAACAGAGATCATTCTGTCATCTTTGAGATTGTATCCAAGTACTGCATTTCAGACTCTTTTGTTGACCATGATGGCTATTCCGTTTCTTCTAAGGGATTCTTGCCCTCAATAGTAGATACAATGGTCATCTGAGTTAAATTCACCCATTCCAGTCCAGTTCACTGATTCCTAGAATGTTGATGTTCACTCTTGCCATCTCCTATGTGACCACTTCCAGTTTACCTTGATTCATGGACCTAAAATTCCAGGTTCCTATACAATATTGCTCTTTAAGCATCGAACCTTGCTTCTATCACCAGTCCCATCTACAACTGGGTGTTGTGTTTGATTTGGCTCCATCCCTTCATTCTTTCTGGAGTTATTTCTCCACTGATCTCCAGTAGCATATTGGCCACCTACCAACCAAGGGAGTTCATCTTTCAGTGTCTATCTGTTTGCCTTTTCATACTGTTCATGGGGTTCTCAAGGCAAGAATACTGAAGTGGTTTGCCATTCCCTTCTCCACTGGACCACATTCTGTCAAACCTCTCCACCATGACCCACCCATCTTGGGTGGCCACACATGGCATGGCTTAGTTTCATTGAGTTAGACAAGGCTGTGGTCCATGTGATCAGATTGGCTAGTTGTCTGTGATTGTGGTTTCAGTCTGTCTGCCCTCTGATGCCCTTTCTCAGCGCCTACTGTCTTACTTGGGTTTCTCTTACCTTGAACATGGGGTGTCTCTTCACACCTGTTCCAGCAAAGCGCAGCCCCTGATCCTTACCTTGGACGTGGGGTAGCTCCTGTCTGCTGCCGCCCCTGACCTTGGACATGGGGCAGCTCCTCTCTGCCGCTCCTGCATCATCACAGCCCTGGAATAACAGGCAAATTTGTCCTTGGAGTACAGAATGAAGCAGGGCAAAGGCTAATTGAGTTCTGCCAAGAGGATGCACTGGTCATAGCAAGCACCCTCTTCCAACAACACAAGAGAAGACTCTACGCATGGACATCACCAGATGGTAAACACAGAAAACAGATTGATTACATTCTTTGCAGCCAAAGATGGAGAAGCTCTATACAGTCAGCAAGAACAAGACCGGGAGCTGACTGTGGCTCAGATCATGAATTCCTTAGTGACAAATTCAGACTTAAATTGAAGAAAGTGGGGAAAACCAGTAGACTATTCAGGTATGACTTAAATCAAATCCCTTATGACTACACAGTGAAAGCGAAAAATAGATTTAAGGGACTAGGTCTGACAGACAGATTGCCTGATGAACTATGGACAGAAGTTCTTGACATTGTACAGGAGACAGAAATCAAGACCATCCCCAAGAAAAAGAAATGTAAAAAAGCAAATAGCTGTCTGAGGAGGCCTTACAAAGCTGTGAAAAGAAGAGAAGCAAAAAGCAAAGGAGAAAAGGAAAGATACACCCATTTGAATGCAGAGTTCCAAAGAATAGCAAGGAGAGATAAGAAAGCCTTCTTCAGTGATCAGTGCAAAGAAATAGAGGAAAACAATAGAATGGGAAAGACTAGAGATCTTTTCAGGAAAATTAGAGATACCAAGGGAACATTTCATGCAGATATGGGCTCAATAAAGGAAAGAAATGGTATGGACCTAACAGAAGCAGAGGTATTAAGAGGTGGCAAGAATACACAGAAGACCTGTACAAAAAAGGTCTTTTTGACCCAGATAATCACAATGGTGTGATCACTCACCTAGAGCCAGACATCCTGTAATGTGAAGTCAAGTGGGCCTTAGGAAGCATCACTACAAACAAAGCTACTGGAGGTGATGGAATTCCAGTTGAGCTATTTCAAATCCTGAAAGATGATGCTGTGAAAGTGCTGCACTCAATATGTCAGCAAATTTGGAAAATTCAGCAGTGGCCACAGGACTGGAAAAGGTCACTTTTCATTCCAATCCCAAAGAAAGACAATGCCAAAGAATGCTCAAACTACAACACAATTGTACTCATTTCACACACTAGTAAAGTCATGCTCAAAATTCTCCAAGCAAGGCTTCAGCAATACGTGAACTGTGAACTTCCAGATATTCAAGCTGGTTTCAGAAAAGGCAGAGGAAACAGAGATCAAATGGCCAGCATCTGCTTGATCATCAAAAAAGCAAGAGTTTCAGAAAAACAACTATTTCTGCTTTATTTACAATGCCAAAACCTTTGACTGTGTGGATCACAACAAACTCTGGAAAATTCTCAAAGTGATAGGAATACCAGACCACTTAACATGCCCTTTGAGGAACCTGTATGCAGGTCAGAAAGCAACAGTTAGAACTGGACATGGAACAACAGACTGGTTTCAAATAGGAAAAGGAGTACATCAAGGTTGTATCTTGTCACCCTGATCATTTAACTTATATGCAGAGTACATCATGAGGAACGCTGGGCTGGAGGAAGCACAAGCTAGAATCAAGATTGCCGGGAGAAATATCAATAATCTCAGATAAGCAGATGACACCACCCTTATGGCAGAAAGTGAAGAAGAACTAGAGCCTCTTGACGAAAGTGAAAGAGGAGTGTGAAAAAGTTGGCTTGAAGCTCAACATTCAGAAAAGTAAGATCATGGCATCTGGTCGCATCACTTCATGGCAAATAGATGGGGAAACAGTGGAAACAGTGAGAGATTTTATTTTGGGGGCTTCAAAATCACTGCAGGTGGTGATTGCAGCCATGGAATTAAAAGACACTCCTTGGAAGGCAAGTTATGACCAACCTAGACAGCATATTAAAAAGCAGAGATATTACTTTGTCAACAAAGGTCCATCTAGTCAAGGCTATGGTTTTTCCAGTAGTCATGGATGGATGTGAGAGTTGGACTATAAAGAAAGCTGAGCACTGAAGAATTGATGCTTTTGAATTGTGGTGTTGGAGAAGACTCTTGAGAGTCCCTTCGACTGCAAGGAGATTCAACCAGTCCATCCTAAAGGACATCAGTTCTGGGTGTTCATTGGAAGGACTGATGTTGAAGCTGAAACTCTAATACTTTGGCCACCTGATGTGAAGAGCTGACTCATTTGAAAAGACCCTGATGCTGGGTGGGATTGGGTGTAGGACGAGAAGGGGATGACAGAAGATGAGATGGCTGGATGGCATCACCACCTCGATGGACATGAATTTGGGTAAACTCCTAGGGTTGCTGATGGACAGGGAGGGTTGGCATGCTGCGGTTCATGGGGTTGCAAAGAGTCGGACACAACTGAGCAACAGAACTGAACTGACTGACATAAACTAAGTCCCAGTTCAGAGCAAGCAATTCTAGAATGTACTCACCAGATTCCTTAATTATAAAATACAAATTCATGTGAGTCAGGAGAAAGGCTTGATCACAAAGAATAGAAATTATCACCCTAGTCAAAAACCCATAATTGGAACAGTTCACCATAAAAAAGATGGCGCCTAACTTAGATCATAGCCTGCCCAATGGAGTAGCCAATCCAAATCTCTGTGGAAGAGACACTTACATCTCATGAGCTAACTGATATCCTGATCTAGAATCCCCATCATCTGTTCATTTAAGAAATCTTTGTGAGCAACTCCTATATGCCAGGTGCTTTTCTGGACAATGAGATTACAGCAGTGAATGAAACAGGCAAAAACTATCTTCATGAATATAGAGACAAACAAATACCTAAAAATGCATAAACAAATAAGTACAGCAGGCATAAAAGTTGATGAAAAGTACTATGCAAAAAAATTAAGCAAGGGTAGGAAATTAGGAAATCTGATGGAGGGGAGGGAGCAGGGGAGTGAAAAAAGTCAACCTCTATCTACAACCCTCTATCTATGACCTCAGTAGGTCAGGAAAAGCCATTCTGAATCTCCAGGTGAGTAAATTCACCATATCACTCTGTCATGGAAAAAATAAACAGAATAAGACTGAAGATAACAAAGAAACAAATGGTATATTACCATTTTTATACCATGTTTTTGTGTGAGGGTCCTGATAAGTACTGCAGAAATGTTAATATTGTATGAGTGTTGTCTGTCTTCTAAGTGTTTAAAACATTTACAAAAATATGATAAATTAGACTTTTAATTTTAATTAAATACTTAGAAATTTTAGATTTAATCAGTAATCATTGTTTACATGTTTTCAAAAATGTCACTTGTTAAATTCATGAATTTTTTACGTATTCCTTGTACAAATAGTACATAAAAGAGAGACATGTTTAAGCTTTTATATATTTTTAAATACTCATTGATTAATAAATTCATAAGATTAACAAATTGAGCACTAAAAAAAGCGTAACAAGAACTGAGTCGTTCCCTCCAAGAGCAAAAGCCCCTCAAACATATCACACAGGAGAAAACCAAAGCCTATGGAAGTAACTTACCCTCTTCTAAGTTCCATGGCCTGTAAGTGGCAAAGCCACCAAGGATTTGAACATGACCTTTATTACTAACTTCATAACAATGATATTGAATGCTTAAATTGTGTAGAACAGAACTGGCACAGAATGGGCACTTAATATCCCTCTCATCCTGACCCTAGCCTAAATCAAAGTGCAGGGGTAATCAGAGTAATTCGAAATACCACCCAAACACACACAGACACACACACACACAACGTTCAAGCAATGTGACATATTTCTAATATAGAGCTTCCATCTGGTCCCTTCCCTCCCAGCTCTTACCAGCTCACATCCTTGCAGGATACAAACACTCATCAATTTCACCCATTAAAACAGCTGAGCAGGCAACCTCATCAACATCTTGCTGATGGTGGTAGGCAGTCCACTAAGATGACTCCTTATAAACCGCATCTTCTTCTATTCACAACCTTAGGTAATCACCTCCTGTTGAACTTGGCCCTCCTGGGACTCACTCACAATCCACAAAATGAGGCAGATGAGACCCTGAAGGTCTTTGAAAGCCAAATTAGAAACAAGCCCTGCAAACTCTGCTTTGGTCTCTTGGTGCACTCGCTGTGGGGGAAGTAAGCTGCCAAGTACAAAATGGGGCTACCCAGAGACCGTCACACTGTGCGGAAGCAGAGCTGGCCACATGCTGAAGCTGCTGGAGAGAGAGACGTGCAACCAGTCCTCAGGTGTTCCAGCTCAGAGCCAAGCACGTGGGCTGTGAAGCCTCCGGATGCCCCCAGCCTCAGTATCCGTCTGCCTGCAGCCACCTAGAGGACTGCAACAACAACAAAATTACCGGCTGAGCCCATCAACCCCTAGAAAGAGGAGAGACCATGATAAATCACGGTTGTAAACCCCTCAGTTTTGGACTGGTTTTTACACTGCAATGCATAAACAATGATTATGCAAGTACTCCATTTGGCTTTTTCTCAATGTGTTTTTTAGTTAATAAACACTGTGTTTCTCTAGATAGTAGCTATCCATTTCTAAACTGCAGTCAGCTTGCTCTTTTTTTTCCCCTCTATCCATACTGAAAATAGTAATAACATATACTTTATCTAATATTTCAAAATTACCACCTCTCATGATACCCAGACAAAGAATATTTTCTTTCTCCTTTTTCAGGAAATGGTTGAAACGAACTTAATAATGAACATTTTCCAAGCCATGTTCTACTCCAGAACTCAAGGGAGTTATAAAATCACCCCAAAGGAAGAGGGTGAAATGGCTCACCCTTTAGATTCTGTATATCTTGAGGTCTTTGATTTAAATCATTATTTTAAAAAAAATAAAATTACACAGCCCTCTTAATAAAGCATTATTATTTCAGGGAAGAGGATAAAACTTTCCAAATGCAAATGTTCAGCTGGAGTAGAATTTTAAAAGATTCCAAGACATTAGTCAGGAGATGGATTGCTTTCCTATTGCAAGTCTGGGTTACAATATCACTGGAAAAAATTCCCGTCAGATTACTCTTTACTCAAAATGAATGTTTGTAATTACGAAATGAAATAAGTTTTAATTTGAATTGCCTAAAAAGGGGAAACTAAATATTGTGTAATTACAGGAGAAGAAATTTGAGATGGAAAACAAGATAGTGTTATTTACAAGTAAAAAGGCTTTTATGGGATTATGGGGCTTTAATGTGCATATTTGTAGGATTTGGGGTGGCAGAATTTGGAACTAAAATATTTTTCATCAGCGTTTATTTACAGTGTGCATGCAAGAAATGGAATCCCAGACACATCTGATATTGGACTTATTTAAACCTTTTATATCCCTCCTAAATCTGAAAAGACTCAAATGTTAGCCACACATAATGGAAGTAATCGTGGAGTGTGATAAAATAAGTATTTGAAAACCACATGCAACTTTTAGGCTCAAATCCAGACTATAAAATCCACCTAGAGACATAATGAGCCTGACTCGCCTTCTTGGAGGAGGAAAAGCAGTGAGGGGAGAGGTAGGTCCTTATTCTCCCCGTGCAGCTCAGGGCACCTGAGTGGAGCCCCCAGATGGCTTATATAAGTGCTTTACTGCAAAGGCCGCCCGGAAGCACCAAGTTACCTCTCTGCAGGGCAGCAATGTTTTAGCTTCAACAAATCTGTGACTTCATAGCCATTCTGTCTCTGTCTTACACTTCTCCCATCCTCTCCTAAAGCCCCACTTCTCACACCCAGAGTCTAGGACTCTAGGACCAGTATCTTTCCCACAGTCTGCACCACTCAGCTTTATAACTCTGTAACTTTTCTGGGGTAAATCCTTCTGACTAAGGTGGGGACATTAATCTGGTGGGGACAGTTTTATCTACATTAAACCACCCTTCCCAGAGATATTGGCTCCTTACAAGGTATGGCAAAGACAGTCCACAGTTCACCAAAAGTTTGTTCCTCTTCCTTACTGCACAGTTGTAATTGAAAAGTGGTTGACCAGCAGTCACTCCATTCCCCAGACTTTCAGACACACCCTGGTCAGGTGTGGATAGTTCTGGCCAATGAAATAGAGACAGAAGTCATGAGTGATACCTGAAGTCTGGCCCATGAACACCTCCCAGCCAGCATTGTCTACAAACTTTTCCTCATTCAGCTGATTACAAAGGAGACAATCCCCAGGGTGATTTGATAAACATTCATTAACCTGGGTTCCTGAATGAACTCATGGAATAGGCCCATCCCATATACATACACAGGCTTCCCAGATGGCACGAGTGGTAAAAAAAAATCTGCCTGCCATTTCAGGAGATGCAAGAAACCTGGGTTTGACCCCTAGGGTGGGAAGATTCCCTGGAGAAGGAAATGGCAACTCACTCCAGTATTCTTGCCTGGGAAATCCATGGACAGAGGAGCCTGGCGGGCTACAGTTCACGGGGTTGCAGAGTCAGACACAACTGAGTACACCCGCATGCATTATGTACATACACACCCCCTCAGTGTGGTTAAATAGGCATGTGTGGGCCCCTCTTTCTCTTTTTTAAACAGCAGTCATAATACCATGAATACTACTTAATCCAAAGGACTCATTAGTCAATGACAAATTTTGGAAGGTGGAAGAAACTTACCAATTCTCTGCGCTTCACCTAGTTTACAAATTACCTACATATAGAACCATTTTGGTAGACCTCCAGCAAGGACTTGCCACACTTCAGTCACTTGTGTACGGAGGCCCACATGGGTCATTTAGAGACTCTGATTTCTGGCTGCCCTCCCGCCCAAGGACTTTCTTCAACCTAGTCCATCACTGTTTACTCTCAGTAGTCACTTCTGAAACTCTGATTTTTTTCCAATGAGCTTTCCTAGCATTTCAATTTAGAAATTCACTAATCAATAGAAGTCTCGTGTGTCAAGACCTCATCATATTTTTTTTTCATTTGTCATTCATTCATTCACTCAAACTCGTATCCAATACCCCAAATACCAAGAATTGTCTTCGGCATTGGCTGGACACACACAGCTACTGCCCACTGATACCAGAAAGTGAAGGAATGGTTGTGAAAACAGATGAGAGTTGTAAAACAACAATCAAAGTAACAGTATGATAATAACCATCATAGCTGAATTTACTGAATACATGCCAAATGCTCTGCTCAGAACTTGGAATTCCTTATTAGGTACATAGGTACATTGGGTACTCTGATTAGGTATATCACAGTACCCTACCCTCATTTTACAGATAGAGAAATCAAGGCTTAGAGACTTGATGTGCCAAAATAGCACAAATATCTCCTACCAGAGTTGAGGTTTAAACCATGTTCTGATTCCAAAGTCATTTACTAACTGTGTGCCTTTGGGCAAATTAGTTAAGTGCCATAACTCTCCATTTCAAATCTGAAATGCCATCTCAGTTACAGAGAAGTTTCCACAGAGAGTTGGTGGGACAGAGACGTTTACACTCTTTGCCCACAGTATACTTTAGGAATACTATGTGTAGAAGTCTGGATTTTTGAACAATTTTCTTGCTTCTGAAAGGGCAGTGGAGGGTGGTGTGTTCAGTCACTTCAGTACTGGCTGACTCTTTGAGACACTATGGACTGTACCCGCCAGGTTCCTCTGTCCCTGGGATTCTCCAGGAAAAATACTTGAGTGGGTTGCCATGCCCTCCTCCAGGGGATCTTCCCAACTGAGGGATCAAACCCCCATCTCCTGCATCTCCTGCATTGCAGGTGGGTTCTTTTCCCACTGAGCCACCTGGAAAGCCCCAGAGGCAGGAGGAAGCTTAAATAAATATTTAGAATATTCACATTAAGAGACAGTTTTCCAGATGGTGTGTCTTGAAATGCTGATTGCCTTCACACTGAGACCCCCAGTGACAGCATCTCAGGCTTTATTTTGCAACTGGAAAGAGTTGTGATGAGATCCCTGATCATCACGTGACACCAGGAACTCCTGGTCCAGGTGCCATGTGGGCATGACTGTGGAGTCTGGAAAGGCCCAGAGAGAGAGGCAGAAACTCCTGCTTGAGTTTCTGGACTGTGAGAGGTAACCCATTAGGAGCCCACTTGGAACCTGACCCTGCTGCTAAAAGCACACTCTATCAAATATTCAGGTTCAGCCACTGAGTGATAGCTGAGCATCATCTGGAGAACGGAGAAGTCCACATTTGGAAGAGACTTGGAGACTGTACTTTAAAAGGAGCCCAGAGAAAGCCTGCCAGGCAACGGGGAAGACAGGCAATCCATGCTGTGGATTGAGGACTAAAACGCACTTGAGGTCTTCATTTCCCAAATGTCAACTCAAGGTGGATGGACTCAATTTCAGCTCCCAGACATCTACCAAGTGAGCACAGAAAAGAGCATGACCTAAACAACAATATTTGTCAAATGAACATGTAACATCCACTGCTCTCTAAGCAAAGTGGAGTCCGTTCATGAAAAGGAATTTGTTTTTTTCAGCTGAGTTAGATTGTAAAATAAAATGGTGACCTACCTAAATTTAATTTTTTTCCTTTACTACTTTTTAGTTGTGTGATGCTGGGCAAGTTTCTAATCCTCCCTAAAACTCAGTTTCCTTGAGTATAAATGTGAATAATAATTATACCTACCTCCCCACTTTGTTTACATAGATTGTATCTGTCAACATTTGCCATAGTAGAAATTAAAACTGAAAATACTGAAGTATTTATAAACTAATACTTAAAAATAATAAATCCAGTATGTTTGTAAAACATTTTTATGAAAAATAACTATATTTTCCAAATAAAATTTAGTGAGAATGACATTGTTCTACACTTTAACAAAACTCTTTATCATCTGCCTTAATAGAATCTGCAGGATTCTCATATCTGCTTCTGCATTTGATAAGTTGTTTTATATCGCTTTCATTAAAGTATATGAAGAAAATCCAGCCTCAGAGAGATGTGTGGCTGGAAAATAGAGGGGAGCCTTTTCATATAATTGTAGATAATCTTCTTTGATGTAGCACCAAAGTTCTATAAGTGGTGGTTTTTTAGAGGCCTGTTGCAATGAAGAACCTAAAACTATATAAATAAACTTACTTCTTAAAGTCTCTTGCACTTTGAATGGGTCTTTCATTTAGGCGTGATTTTGTACATCATGTGTTGGTCACTTGGAAAATATTAGTTCAAATGAATGTTGACACATTTCATTATAGAATGTCACCATACATCATGTAACTCCTGGGATACTCCAATGTACACTTGAGAGAGAGAAGGGAATGAAAAATGTAAGTAGTCACTTAGTATTATTATGGGCTGACCTCACAGACCCCATAAAGGGATCTTAGAGACCAGGGTGTTTCTGAGACCACACTTTGACAACTATTACTTTAAAGCAACAAAAGAAAAACAACCTGTTTGAGTGAGAAATCTGGGACCATCAAGACTAACAGAATCTGGTGGAATGTCCTAAGAGAAAACATACCCACTCCCCAACCCTCAACCCCACCCCCATCCCACCCCCAGCAAGTGGTAGAAAAGCTGAGGAGTTTGGGAAAAAGATATATATAATTGATGTTTTAAGGGTTGTTTTTTGTTTGTTTGTTTTTGGCTTTTAAGAGGGATTTGTTATATAAACTATTCTTCTGTCTTCCTTGAGAAAGTTTCAGAAATGAATGTGGTCATACAAGGGAATTCTTGGGCAGGGGATCAAAAAAGATGCTAATTTTGTTGGCCTGGTCTGTGCAGCCCAAGGGAAGCCTTCTTGGACATTGGATCCCAGAGCAAAGGTGAAAGGTCTGAGGATTTGCAGAAATACAGGGTAAGGTGGGGTTCAGACATTTGTGGGAAGAGGACTTGCCCTGTCTGGGGAAGTATGAGATTGAGGAGATCTTATCTGGTTGTCAAAATCTGACTGCCCCCAGCTGACAACTAGGGTGGTAGACTTAAGAGGTCAGCCTGTATTTCAACTTAGGATAAAATGCTGGATCCTCAGCCAGGAAAAAACACTCTTCTCCTACTACAGGGGACTGGCTATAGAAGATAAATTGAGCCCCCAGTAGATTTTGTCCAGAACAAAGTATGGGCCTACACTGTACTCATTACTTTACTTGTATCAACTCATTTAATCTTCACCACACCCCGCAGAGGTAGTTACCATCATTAACACCTTTTTATAAATGAGGAAACTGAGACACAGACAAAAACTCACTCTAAGCCCAATAGTAACTGAAGAAGTAGGAGTTAAAGCCAAACAGGCTGACTACAGAGAAGAGCCTAGGTGCTTAGCCTCCCCCTACTTCACTGCCCCTCATGCTACAAAAAGAACCCCAACTGGGAGGAACGGGCCCCACACTGCATGAGAAGTGTGTTTAAGCAAGCCAAACTCCACTAGGGATTCTAGCTTCCTTCTTTATGAAGTGAGAGGATTGAACCAAGCCATCACCCAGTTTCCTGCAGTCATTAATATTCAATGATGCTTATGGTCCAGATGTAAAACTTCAGTATGAGTAAACTTCATCTTATCTTTGGTGCCATTTCTCCTGAGCAATACAGTTGGGTTTGGGTCATACACTGAAGCCTTTTAGGAAACTCTAGTAACGAGAACACCACCCTACAGGAATCTCCACTGTCTTCCTCTAGAATTATCCCCCTTTCTCGAGGATTGGCTTGGCCACCAGAACAAAATCACCATTCCTTATTTGGTGGATCTCTTTAGGACAAGAGAAAGAAAAGCAGAGTTAACTAATTCACGTCAAGGTGTGTATGGATGATAAGGTCCAGAATCTTTTCTTGTTCTTGTTCTATAATGTCAAGTAAAAATATTATCAAAGTTTGGTGGTATGACAAATTTTGATAACATCTCTAAAATCAACAACGCTCATCCCTCTCCAAGACTAAAATGGGTTCCAAGACTAAACTGGGTTCCACTGAACTAGTCTCATATTTTTTTTGTATGTCATTATATTCAGCTGAGAGCTAGACTCATATCAGTGCTCAAAACATTACTTATTGGTTGCCTAAGAAAATAATTGCCCTTTGTGGCTCAAAAAATTTTATTAAGTTAATCTCTGTTGGAATTTATTTAATTCAAATAAGAGATTTATCAGAATTTTCCTACATGCTATGACCTGACATCTTCCTAAAGAGAACTAAAGACACATACCAATATTTTGCTTCTCAAATTTCCAAAGAACTTATTAGGATTAAGAATTTCTGGTCTTACCCCAGACTTTTCTGAAATAGAATCTACATTTTGACAAGATGTTCACAGGATTTGTTTGCAAGGTAAAGTTTAAGAATCATGGGAGGAGTTATTACATTGTAGAGGAGTTGGAGAATCTGCACCTTGATACTTAAGTTTTCCTGAAGAGTTTTCTGGTTAAATCTTTATTAATTTGCATTTCAGGAGACAATTTAGGCTTGTGTGTGTGTGTCTCTGTGTGTGTGTATGTGTGTGTGTTATTCGCTCAGTCATGTCTGACTCTTTGAGACCCCATGGACTATAGTCTGTCAGGTTCTTCTGTCCGTGGGATTCTCCAGGCAAGTATATCAGAGTGGGTTGCCATGCCCTTCTCCAGGGATCTCTCAAGGGGCCTAGAGGCAAGAATTACACACACACACACACACGTGTGCGCACACGTATACACACACCTATACACACAGACAGGCTTTATCTCTGCCTTGCAAGATTTTGCAGTCTAGTGAAGGACAGATACATAAAAAATGCAACCGCCATACATTGTGATGAAACAATATTGATAGCAGATTCAGGTGTAAGGGAAGAATAGACAAAATTATTGGGTTTAACTAGGAAGTTCAGACAAAGTTTGGGAACAGAGATAGTCAAGAGCCTTTCCGCTTTCAGTCTCAAGGCAAAAACATATTTCAAAGAGTGACAAGCAAGTGGTATCTGTTGTGTATCACCAGGAACAGAAGTCCAAACACTCTGTCCACTGCACCTTGGTAAAAAAATCACCAAGACAGCACAACTCATCCAGGTGCTGGAAGGGACAAGGCTTTACTCACACAGAAGGGAAAGAGCAAGATCAGTTCCAAGGTTAGACAAGGGTACCCCAGGGCTAGCAGGCCCCTCTCAGCTTCAGATGCAGGCTAATTGTCCTGCATGAATCCCTCTTGGGTTACAGTAACAGGACTCAGTCCCCTCCCCAAAGAGGACAGATACCGTAGTATAGTTGGCCAGGTGTCACCACGCACATGCTTAAGCAGAAAAAAAGAAGCACACATGGAATCATGGAATCTGAAACGGGGAAAGATATTCCCACACAAGGTGATAGCCCAGCACAGGCTCTAGGGACTTTATCTCATAGAAAGGAGACATCCCAAGCTCACAGCCCATTCTCACACAGTGAAGTAAGTAGGGATTCGAAAGACTACCTGCTTGGGTGCTTGAGACAAACTTCCCCAACACAGATGCTTAAACAAACAAACAAAAAAAAGAATCTATCGTTTCATGTAACTAAGCAACCCAGGGCTAGTTGACTTCAGGTATAGCTATCTCTAGGCACTGAAATCCAGTCTTCAGAGATCCAGTGTTCTCCATTTCTTGTGCTTCCCTCTGCTTTAGCTTCATTCTTAGGCAAGTTCCTTTGGGAGTTTATCACAGAATGTTAAGGTTTAAAATTAACTTTTCAGGTTTCTGAAATTAATTTTTAAAACCTTCCATTGGCCTGACTTGGGTTATACGACCACCTCATCAATCACTATGGGCAACACACCTAGACTTAAATTCCCACTGTACTGTTACTAGCTTGTTTTACTGAGGTGAACCTCAGTAATCTCCATAACACAGCAGATAATACTGCATGGTTTGTACTAGTAAGGTCAATAAATGCTCACTAATGGGTAGTTTTGGTTATCATCATTATTATAGATCTGTATTCTGAAAGGAATTGACTTCATTGTTAAATATAGGAAATTGCTATTTGTGTTTTCTAAACGATCTTCCTCAGTTAAGCCCAACACATAAACGCCCATATATGCTCAACACACATCCTGGAAAGAAAGGGTTGCTATCATACCATCTGGCCCAGTGTGTGACAAGGGCCACTGGAAGACGCCAAGCCAGGCAGATTTGATTTTAGAAAGATTTCTAGATAACAACTCTTTAATAAACAATGGACATGGGTTTGGGTGGACTGCGGGAGTTGGTGACGGACAGGGAGGCCTGGTGTGTTGCAGTTCATGGGGTCACAAAGAGTCGGAAACGACTGAGTGACTGAACTGAACTCCTTTTATTTAACAACCACACTACAAGAAATTTACCCTGTAGATGTATTAATAAAGATTTTAAAAGATGTTTGTAACAAAAAAAAAAAATTTGAAACTCTCAGGACCACAAAGATTTCAAACATCTTTTGTATGTAATTCTATTCATGCTTCCAATTCTGATTTGAATCCTGACCAAACTCCATGGAGAGTTTGGAAAGAATTTTTCTTCCTTTTTTTTTCTTTTCTTTTTTTGGGGGTAAAAGGTACTTTATTGATGGTACACCACAAGGGAGCCCTAACCCCTCACCTTCCTCAAGAGGTCTGGGATGGAAACCATGTGGGGCTTGGGAGATTTCTCAGTGTGCTGGAGGACCAAGGTGGGGCAAGGAGGAGTTCAGGACCTCTCTCTTCCTTTCATACTCTTGCTAGGGCTGGTGGTCCAGGGTCTCTTACTCCTTGAAGGCCATGTGGACCATGAGGTCCATCACTCTGTTGCTATAACCAAATTCATTGTTATACCAGGAAATTAGTTTGACAAAGTGGTGACTTAGGGCAATGCCAGCCCCAGCATTGAAGGTAGAAGAGTGAGTATCACTGTTGAAGTCTCAGGAGACAACCCAGTCCTCAGTGTAGCCCAGAATGCCCTTGAGGCGGCCCTCTGACACCTGCTTCATCACCTTCTTGACCTCATCATACTTGGCAGGTTTCTCCAAGAAGAAGGTCAGATCCACAACCAACATGTTAGGGGTGGGGACATGGAAGGACATTCTCATGAGCTTTCCATTCAGCTCTGGGATGACCTTGCCCATGACCTTGGCAGTGCCAATAAAAGCAGGGATGACTTTTGGTCAATCCCTTGGCCATTGCACCACAGTTTCAGAGGAACCATCCATAGTCTTCTGGGTGGCAGTAATGGCATGGACCGTGGTCATGAATCTCTCCACCATGCCAAAGTGGTCATGGATGACCTTGGCCAGCGGGGAGGGGGCGGAACAAGCAGTTGGTGTTACAGGAGGCACTGCTGACAATCTTGAGGAAGTTGTCATAATTCTCATGGTTCACACCCATCACAAACATGGGGGCATCAGCAAAAGGCAGAGATGATGGCCCTCTTGGTTCCACGCTTCAAGTGAGCTCCAGCCTTCTCAATTGTAGTGAAGATATGAGTGGACTCCACCACATACTCAGCACCAGCATCACCCCATTTGATGTTGGTGATATCTCACTCTTGGAAGATGGTGATGGCCTTTCCATTGATGATGAGCTTCCCATTCTCAGCCTTGACTGTGCCATGGAAATTGTCATGGATGGAATCATATTGGAACATGTAGACCATGTAGTGAAGGTCAATGATGGAGTCACTGATGGCAATGATGTCTACTTTGCCAGGTTAAAAGCAGCCCTAGTGACCAGGTGCCTGATACAGCCAAATCCATTCACTCTTTCACTATCTTCTTTCAGGGATGCAGCTGACATAGCATGGAAGATGTGGCAATCTGTCAAATGGGGAGGAGCAGAGAGCTGCAAAGAAATTTTCTACTTTGAGGTTAGTGAGATCAGGATCTGGATTTCTATCACTCCATTCATCTTATTTCATTTGTCCAAGTGGAACCATGTCATTGCATCCCTTTGACACTGTTCCCACTGGGGCTTTCACTGGATAAGCATCCCCCAAAAGGCCTTCCCTGGGCTCTGTTGAATGAGGTCTGGGTAGAAAAGAGGTTATAAAATGATATGTCTTTGAAACTGAGCAGGACCCTGTGAGGCTCCTGGGCATAGAAGCCTTCCTGTGTCCCCATTTTCTTGTTTGTAGGAAATTGGCTTCAGCCTCCATGACTTTCTCTGAGTTCTAAGGGGCAGGTTCAGTTCAGTTCAGTCACTCAGTCACATCCGACTCTTTGTGACACCATGGACTGCAGCATGCCAGGTCTCCCTGTCCATCACCAACTCCCAGAATTTACTCAAACTTATGTCCATTGAGTCAGTGATGCCATCCAACCATCTCATCCTCTGTCATCCCCTTCTCCTCTCACCTTCAATCTTTCCCAGCATCAGGGTCTTTTAGAAGGAGTCAGCTCTTCACATCAGGTGGCCAAAGTATTGGAGTTTCAGCTTCAACATCAGTCCTGCCAATGAATATTCAGGACTGATTTCCTTTAGGGTGGACTGGTTGGATCTCCTTGCTATCCAAGGGACTCTCAAGAGTCTTCTCCAACATCACAGTTCAAAAGCATCAACTCTTTGGCAATCAGCTTTCTTTATAGTCCAACTCTCACATCCATAGCCTTGACTAGATGGACCTTTGTTGGCAAAGTAATGTCTCTGCTTTTTAATATGCTATCTAAGTTGGTCATAACTTTTCTTCAAAGGAGTAAGCATCTTTTAATTTCATAGCTGCAGTCACCATCTGCAGTGATTTTAGAGGCCCAAAAAATAAAGTCTGCCACTGTTTCCACCGTTTCCCCATCTATTTGCCACAAAGTGATGGGACCAGAAGTCATGATCTTAGTTTTCTGAATGTTGAGCTTCAAGTCAACTTTTTCACTCTCCTCTTTCACTTTCATCAAGAGGCTCTTTAGTTCTTCTTACCATAATAGTGAGTTCTTTTTACCATAATACTTTTTGCCCTAAGGGTGGTGTTATCTGCATATCTGAGGTTATTGATATTTCTCCCAGCAGTCTTGATTCCAGCTTGTGCTTCATCCACTCCAGCATTTCTCATGATGTACTCTGCATATAAGTTAAATAAACATGGTGACAATATACAGCCTTGACATACTCCTTTCCTGATTTGGAACCAGTCTGTTGTTCCATGTCCAGTTCTAACTGTTGCTTCCTGACCTGCCTACAGATTTCTCAAGAGGCACGTCAGGTGGTCTGGTATTGCCATCACTTTCAGAATTTCCCACAGTTTATTGTGATCCACACAGTCAAAGTCTTCGGCATAGTCAATAAAGCAGAAAGAGATGTTTTTCTGGAACTCTCTTGCTTTTTTGATGATCCAGTTTATGTTGGCAATTTGATCTCTGGTCCCTCTGTGTTTTCTAAAACAAGCTTGAACATTTGCAAGTTCACAGTTCATGTATTGCTGAATCCTGGCTTGGAGAATTTTGAGCTTTACTTTACTAGTGTGTGAGATGAGTGCAATTGTGCAGTAGTCTGAGGATTCTTTGGCATTGCCTTTCTTTGGGATTGGAATGAAAAGTGACCTTTTCCGGTCCTGTGGCCACTGCTGAGTTTTCCAAATTTGCTGGCATATTAAGTGCAACACTTTCACAGCAGATTCAAAGAGTTGCTAATCAAAGAAAGGAGGGGATGCAGGAACAAAGGAGCAGCAGTCGAAAAACAATAGTGTGGCCTTGGGGCAGCATCCTCATTCCACTTCAAGGGATATACATAGCAGTGTCTTTGAACTCTTCTGTAGAACACAACCCCCGAAGAATGGAAGATGTTAACTACTTGATGAAGCATTCTTCATTCCAGACAGAAGGTCACAGTTTGATAACCTTGAGAACCACAGAAGTTTATCAGGAGAACATCTGAGATCAGATTAAAGGAGAGCAGTCCCTGTACATACTCTGATCCTTATCAGCAATCCCACCCTTGAAGCATTGCTATAAAACTCTTCACCAAATCCCTCTGGGTTGGGGCAAACACTTTTGAGGGCATTAACCCCACTGTGTCCCCCTCAGCCTGGAAAACAATATAGCTCTTCTTTTCTATTTCACCCAAAACTCAGTCTCAGATTCCATTCGGCACCAGTGTACAGAGGCCAAGTTTTGGCATCCAATGTGGCACCGACTTGGAGATGACCCCACAGGGATCTCCTGACTCAGTCAGAGGCTCTGAGGTTTTCCCCATGCCAGCTTCTTTCAAGAGAGCAAAGGGTTGAAGAATTCCTTTAGAGGCCAGAACACCTGTGACTTTTGCCTGGGAAGGCTGAGCCCCAGTCACACCCAGTCCACCCTCCTGGCAGAAGAACTCCAAGGAGGGAATGGAGTTTAGAAGGACATTCTTAGCAGCTGCCAAGATTACCTTTGACATCATCTTGGTCAGCTAGGGGATCAAAAATGTGGACACAGTCTCTATAAATCAATTCAGAATGCATCCTATAGAAATGAGCTAGGACAAGTCTCTGGGGCATGACTAGGTCCATTATCAAGCCAGGTAGCCCAGGGTTCAAGCCAAGACCTCCACACACAAAGAATCTGATGGTAAATCATCTCCTCATGCTTCTACTGGCAACATTAATTGTCCACACAAATTTAACCTCCCTCCATTGAAGCCAAAACAGCTGTCAATGAATGATGTGTTTGAATTTAACCTATTATTTCTCAGCAATTGATGGAGTCTCAACAAATATTTCCAGGGGCAGATCAAGGAAAAACATCTTACTTATGCTAACAAAAGGTTATCTACAGAACACATATAAATACTTTGTTGAGAAAACAGAAAAGCTAGATGACAAATACAGCCAACCTGCTGAGACAGTTATCCATTCTCAGAAAATACCTAAGAGAAAAGGGATGGTGGGGGCAGCTGGGGGAGAAAAAGAGAAGGTGAGAGATGGCTCCCATCAGCAGCATTACCTATTGTTTGACTCACTGGAATCTCCTTCTCCTCCCCTGGTTCCATCTTTACAAATTAAAGGGAAATGCTTGCTGTAGGATTAGGCTAACTTTCCTATTTAATAGAAGAAAAAAGGAAAAACAAAGCAGAAATACTACATGCATAACAATGACGACCTTCAAATTGCTAAGCTTAGAGCTCTGGCCTTTGCTCTGTGCTTGTAGCAATCTCTCAATAACTGATTAAAGGATTAACCAACCAATTTGTTCAAAAGAACACAAGATTTATATACTTATAAGGTCCAGGAAGACATACACCTGAATTAGCATAAGAATAACCTACATCAGAGGAGTCAGACAGAAAAGTAATTCATATTTATAGTTTGAATGTTAAAACTAACTATAAAGTAGAAAATGGAGTCTACCTTGTCACTAGCTCCCACAGCATTAAAAAGTACGAGTTGGTTTTATCTGTTCTTCTCCAACAAACAGGTCTAATCAGAAATGAAAAGCATGCATCAATCGCACGCAGATTAATGACTGACAGATCTACACAGGTCTTATCTAGGGATCTTAAAGAAATTCAGTCTGACTTTAACTGGCAGGAAAAACAAAAAAGGTGAATTCCCAGCTGCAACAGAGCAGAGAAGATGTCAGGCATTACCCAGGGTTCCAAAGAAGGTGAGCCAGACTGGGCTGGAAGGGTGTCATTAAGAGCTGTGAGCTCACCCTGGGGAGGCAGGTGCTAGACAAACAACTTAATCCCAGACTTTTGGTTTTAATCTGTCCCCACCCTCTGCAGTGCAGAACTGTTTACTTAGAAGGACAAGAATCCCATTCTCTGTGTCAGTACAAGGGAAAAACGCCCTCTCCCTCTCCTAGAGGGTGAGATGACTGGTTTCAGGTATGGGAACTGGTGTGTTGGTCCCAAAAGAGTCTTCCGGAGCAAGTCACTGCAGGCAGACGTGCCCCTGGGAACAGACAGCCAGCTTCAGGGTGATCTGTCTGTCAAAGGCTAAGAGTCCTCATACCGAGACGAAAGGACTAGAGAGAACCCACCCCCATGACTCCTGACCTGCTGCTAATTCCACCTTGTGAGGACTGACCTCTGGCTGCAGGTTCTAATCCCTAGGCAGGGTTTAGTAAAGGAAGTGAGGAAACAAAGGAGGAATTAGGATTTTAGTATCGGAGAGTATGACTGGATGCTTAAAAAGCATCCCCAGAAGCAAGCAAAGGGAAAGCAGGAATCTGATTTTATCAGGTGTGCCTGACTTGTCTCTGGGCTAGGAGATGTTTTACCCATTTCCCTCTCTTCCTCCATCTTCTCAGACAAGAGAGTAAGTTAGCCAGTCCTTGAAAGTGTCCAGCTCTTTGGGACCCCATGGAGTGTGTAGCCTACCGGGCTCCTCTGTCCATGGAATTCTCCAGGCAAGAGTACTAGAGTGGGTTACCATTCCCTTCTCCAGGGGCTCTTCACAACTCAGGGATTGAACTCAAGTCTCCTGCATTGCAGGCAGATTCTTTACCATCTGAGCCACCAGGGAAACCCAATTGATTTAAATTGGCTCCTCAAGAAGATCTCCGTCACAGGATTTCATCCTCTTTCTCTGCCCTTCCAAGCCTTCCCCCAATGCCTTCACTTCCTTCAAAAGTCAAGTTCCCATTCTCCACTTAGCTACTCCAAGCTGGTTGGTCCTGCCTGTGTTTCCCCGTTCTTTCCCAGAACCCACCCCCATGACTCTGCCATGCAGCCTTCATCTCCCAAAGCCTTCCTCGGGGTCACCTCTATGGAGAAACCTTTCCAGAAATTTCTACCTGACTCTACTGCAGTTACTTAGCAGCCCCCCTGAGCAGCTGTTCATTCATCTGACTCTGGGTTAGGTTGGGTTGTTTTACTGTGTCTTTATAAGTGAGTATTTTGTACGAGTCTCGTGTTGTGAGTATGAGTGTCGAGTGCCTCATCATAGAGTGTCCACCATACACTCTTCACACCAGGCCCCTTACTGTGCTCTGAACTTCCTCAGCCTCCAGCACTGAGTACTGCAGAGCTATAAACTTATAGCACCAGCCAGTCTGTCTGGGCCTAACTGGGTAGATCAGGGACACCCAGAGACACAGAAATTCAGTTAATAACATGCTAAACACAATTGAGTTCATCACCTAATTTCAGCCACTAAAACTCCGGGAGTTGGTGATGGACAGGGAGGCCTGGCGTGCTGTGATTCATGGGGTTGCAAAGAGTCAGACACGACTGAGCAACTGAATTGAACTGAACTGAACTAAATCCACATGTATGAAGTGAACACAACTGACTGAGTTTTTGCTGTTGTCCTTGGTTTAGTTCTGATGGACACATTCAAACCACATTGTTATACCACACGTCTTCCTAATTTTTTTTTTTAATCCCACTTGAATCATCTTTTTGTGCTATCAAGACATGGGCCTGCAATATGGTACTGCAGACAGAAATATAGATCAATGGAACAAAATAGAAAGCCCAGAGATAAATCCACACACCTATGGGCACCTTATCTTTGACAAAGGAGGCAAGAATATACAGTGGAGAAAAGACAATCTCTTTAACAAGTGGTGCTGGAAAAACTGATCAACCACTTGTAAAAGAATGAAACTAGAATACTTTCTAACACCATACACAAAAATAAACTCAAAATGGATTAAAGATCTAAATGTAAGACCAGAAACTATAAAACTCTTAGAGGAAAACACTCTCTGACATCACTCATAGCAGGATCCTCTATGACCCACCTCCCAGAGTAATGGAAATAAAAGCAAAAATGAACAAATGAGACCTAATTAAACTTAAAAGCTTTTGCACAATGAAGGAAACTATAAGCAAGGTGAAAAGATGGCCTTCAGAATGGGAGAAAATAATAGCAAATGAAGCAACTGACAAAGAATTAATCTCAAAAATATACAAGCAACTCCTGCAGCTCAATTCCAGAAAAATAAGCGACTCAATCATAAAATAGGCCAAAGAACTAAACAGACATTTCTCCAATGAAGACATACAGATGGCTAACAAACACATGAAAAGATGCTCAACATCACTCATTATCAGAGAAATGCAAATCAAAACCACAGTGAGGTACCATCAGCCATTCAGAATGGCTGCTATCCAAAAGTCTACAAAAAATAAATACTGGAGAGGGTGTGGAGAAAAAAGGAACCCTCTTACACTATTGGTGGGAATGCAAACTAGTACAGCCACTATGGAGAACAGTGTGGAGATTCCTTAAAAACTGGAAACAGAACTGCCATACGACCTGGCAATCCCACTGCTGGGCATACATATTGAGGAAACCAGAATTGAAAAAGACACGTGTACCCCAGTGTTCTTCGCAGCACTGTTTATAATAGCCAGGACATGGAAGCAACCTAGATGTCCATCTGCAGAGGAATGGATAAGAAAGCTGTGGTACATATACACAATGAAGTATTACTCAGCCATTAAAAAGAATGCATTTGAACCAGCTCTAATGAGGTGGATGAAACTAGAGCCTGTTATACAGAGTGAAGTAAGTCAGAAAGAAAAACACCAATACAGTATATTAAAGCATACATATGGAATTTAGAAAGTTGGTAACAATGACCCTGTATGTGAGACAGCAAAAGAGGCACAGATGTAAAAGACAGACTTTTGGACTCTGGGAGAAGGTGAGGGTGGGATGATTTGAGAGAACAGCATTGAAATGTGTATATTATCATATGTGAAACAGATCACCAGTCCTGGTTCGATGCATGACACAGGATGCTCGGGGCTGGTACACTGGGATGACCCTGAGGGATGGGATGGGGAGGGAGGTGGGAGGGGGCTTCAGGATGGGGAACTCATGTACACCCATGGCTGATTCATGTCAATGTATGGCAAAAACCACCTCCGTATTGTAAAGTAATTAGCCTCCAATTTAAAATAAAGACATGGGCCTGTAAGTATAGGAATCTCAGTCTCTCAAACCAGAATGCAATGGCATTGCCTAATAGGGGAATTTTTCCTATCAGACATGAGACGTATCCCCATGATGTACAATTAAGTTCTCTTTATTTTTACATTAAGCAAATCATCGGTCACCTTTCTAAGCAAGAATACAAAGTATATTAATTTGAAAATTTAGGGAAATCAAGAGCATGTGGTCACCACATAGTGCACAGACATCCTGTTTAATTGCAGTGGCTGTTTCAGCGCTGGAAGGCACGGCCTCCTAGAGAATATGTCCCATGAATGGGAAAGAAGTTTTCGGAATTAGCAAATGAGGCACTCGTAGATCTGTTTATCCTGATTCTCTGACCTGACCCATTTGCACAGAAGGAAAACATGAAAGTGTGTGTCTTTTGGAATGAATTCTTGGCACCCCATCAAAACTAAGCCAAACACCAAGGAGGCTTGAGACCGCCTGACTGTCTGAGAGTGGGCCAGAGCCAGCTGAGGGGAAAACTAGAAACAAATCCAGGACTTCAGTGAATGGGAAATAAGCAAAGGGGATGGGGGAGGTATAGGAGGGGGCCAAAAAGACATCAAGGTCAACTTAGACAAAGATTAGGCTCAGCTAATGGCTCATATCATCACAGATGTCAGAATACCACCAGGGGCTTTAAAATACAATAGCCAAAATGGATCATATAGTTTTTGTTTGTGTGTGCCAATCAATGTGATTCCCCAGTAGAACTGCTTTTCAAACTATCACAAAAGTGAAAAAGGTTCTCAATCCCACTTCCTCTTTTTGCTCCCCAACCTCTTAGAAATAAGTTACCAAACGGGTTACTCACACAGCAACCTCAATCTCAAGAGTTAACTTGATGGAAGTATTTGTTTTTTGTCTTGTCTCAGACACAAATGTATTTGGTTTTAATAAGGCAGTGAAGGAGTGGTTCTGAGAAAATATATTCATGATTTACAATATGAAACCATTTTACTGATCATTTTCTAGTATCAGGATGAAAGAGATTAATTAGCATGAAGCAATTTCCAAGGTCAGCTCACTGACTTTTCATTGATGGATAAACCATATTCCTGGCATTAGAGAATTTTAAAGCTGGACAGGGCGTTGGAGATCATCTCACCAATTTCCACATTTTCCAGATGAGGAACCAAAATCAAAGATCATCAGCAATTTTCACAAGGTGACACAGTGTTACTGGCAAAGCCAAAACTAAAATAAAGATCTCCAGACTCAACATACAGTTTCAACTATATCTGGTTACCTTCTTCCTGTTAGCTGATAGGCCATCCTGACAAAACATCTCTAAGGAAATCTCAGTGGCCATTGTCTTGAAGAACACAGGCTGGTTGACAGCTACTTCAGTCTTACAAAAGTCCTACCAACCTCAGCATTCGCAGTTAAATTAGCAGTTTGACAATTTCACTTCATGAAGGTATAGGTATCTTTAATATCTGAAGTTATTCATTTCAGCCTCAAATAAAAGTAGATTCGTTATTTTTCTAAACACTAATATGAAAGAACCCACCTATGGAGCACTCCCTACCACCAAGAAAAGCCTCACAAACTTCTAGAAAGCCATCAGCTTCCACCAAGTATCTGTAGGGAAAAAAAAAAAAACTCCTAGAGAATGCATGCATACTAAATTAAGCATTCAAAATCAATTTTTTACAAATATTGATCAACTTAGACAAAACACATCTTCAAAATCATCTAATGGTTTATGACCCTGGGTATGTCATTTCTAAGATAATTTTTCAATGTTTTAAGTAATTCAGTTTATTATAAAAGGACAACTTCATTACTTAAAGGAAAGAATGAACCATAGCTGTAAGGCATTTAGGCTTTTCCATTTCTTGAACATCCCAGCTTTTCCGTGCTCACCAGTGCTACCTTGCCACCCACACACATTTCCTGAGCCTGGACAACAACCAGCTGCCACTTAACCCTGCATTAAACATTGGTGGTAAATGCTGAAATTCCACAGCTCTCTCTCTTATGTTGTTATTTGAGCAAAAAGACAGCTGCTCACTATTACACTCAAGACAGCCATTGTCTGTGGCTCCAGGCAGTTCCCTCCAGCACGCACTAGCACTTGGCCTACAACAGTTAGAGCAACCTGAAATTCCACTCCATGAACCATGGTCCTGCAGGTCAACAGCCCATCCTCTTCATACTTTTCCATGATTTCCTTTTCTCAGTCCCATTTCCCTGTTGCCCTTTCTGCCCCTCTGTTTTTATTTCTTGAAAAAGGAGTAATGAAAGGGAAGTTACAAAGGACAACAGAGGGTACATGAGTACAGTGAGCTTGGCTGTTCAAGTTCTCTGTAACACTCATTGGACAGGATTTGTGACCTCTGGATTGTTTAAACATATTGGTGTGTGCATGCACCCATGTATGTGTGTGTGTTACCCATTCTTTGACAGTCTCAAAGACTTGACATATCCAATGTATTGGGTGAAGAATTATTAAGCTGAATGGAATGCAATAGGATTTTCATTCATTTATTTTGGGCTAAGGTGACCAGATACATCCTTTCCAGTTTATATTACTATTTCTCTGGACATTTTTGTAACGAACCCAAGAAACTACTTCCTGGTTGTTCACATGCTACAAATCCATATTGTAACATAAAGGGAGAAGGAAGAGGAAAATCCAAGTAAAAGGGATAGAGCTAGAGAAAATAAAAGTGGGAAGAAACAAAACATATAATAGGAAAAGAATGGACCAGAATTCAAGTTGCTTGTTTTTAATATAAGATTTGACTAATTCTTTGAGACTCAATTTCCTTTTCTCTAAAAAATGGAAATATAGCATCTGACTAATAGTGTTGGTATGGAGGGCAAATGATATAGTCTACACAAAATGGCTTTAAATTCTATAAAACACTAGCAAATTTAAGCAATATTTGTTATACTGGTCCCATGGTTGAAAATATGGTGAATCTGCCTACGTTCATCTAATCCTAACTTTGCTTCTTATTATTGTATGTCTTTGGACAAATATGTTAATCTATCTGAATCTGATTATCTTAACCTATAAAATGGAATAATTATAGTAGCCACTTTTCATAGGGTTTTTTTTAAGAAAAAACTGAGGCAATCCATGCCATACACCTAATGCAGGGCTAAAAATACTTATAAAGTACTCAGAATTGTTAGCTATTTTTATCATTGTTATTATTGTAATAGCTTAATAATAATATTTAAAAGTTTCTTGTTCTAGATAGTATATATATATCACTATATATGTTTTATTTCAGTTTACATATATATATATAATACATATATACACACACACACATATATATATATTGCTTAATGGCAGAAAAAGATGATAATTGCCTCTTGGGTATGGAATCATGGCTCTTGAGGTCTCTTCACCCTGGGACTGCCAGTCCTCTCATGTTGATTCATGTTTTCATGTGAGACACGTATTTTCCTATCACAAAATTTCCCCTCTGCCCTACATCCTTCAAAGTCACAAGCCTTCCTTTCCAGGCTAGAGAGAAGGTAAGGACTGGAGGAGGAGATAAGACTATGGCAGCTCTCTGTAACTTCCGGGTGATAACCATCAACAGTTCTCCAGACATCAACCAGGTGTCCTACAATTTAATCAATTCTTACACTATCTTCCTGGAGTTAACAGCAGATCCTGTGAGTTAAAGGAGCTCAGCTCCACAGTATGGCCCTCACTTCAGATGCCAATCACAAGTCCTTGACCACAGGTGAAAGTGAAAGTCACTCAGTTGTATGACTCTTTGTGACCCCATAGATAGTCCATGGAATTCCCCAGGCCAGAATACTGGAGTGAGTAGCCGTTCCTTTCTGCAAGGGATCTTCCAAACCCAGGGATCAAACCCAGGTCGCCCACATTGTAGGTGGATTCTTTACCAGCTGAGCCACCAGAGAAGCCCTTGACCACCGGTAATCCAGACCAATTGCAATAAATCTAAGGTTCCCACAACCCCTACCTTGGATTTGATAATTTGCTGAAACAGCTTAGAAAACTCAGGAAAATACTTATGTTTGCTGACTTTATAAAGGGTACAAGTCAGGAATAATCAAATGGAAGAACTGAAAAAAGAAAGGTATGGGAGTGGGACAATGTAGAGCTTCCATGCCCTTTCCAGGCGCACCATCCTACAACATCTTGAGGTGTTCACCAACCCAGAGCTAAAATGATGACCAAACACGATACCCAGTACCAGTGGAGAGACCTGAATAGCATTGCTCAAGATGTGTTCCCACAAAATACCATCCCATGGGAAGATCCACAAAAAAAGAGATCCTATAGAATTGAGAAATACCACATCCTGTATTGGCCTCACAGATATTCATGTTAACATATGAAGGGCTCTGAGAAGTAAAGAAATTTATATAACTTACCCCAGAATTTCCAGACTCAATTGACTGTGGAATGCTTATTTCTGCATTAGCATCTCTCAAGAGAACACAGGTTGTGTGTGTGTGTGTGTGTGTGTGTGTGTGTGTGCATGTGTGTCTGTGCTTAGTCACTCAGTCATGTCTGACTCTTTGCAACCCTATGGACTATAGCCTGTCATGCTCCTCTGTCCATGGGATTTTCTAGACAAGAATATTGGAGCGGATTGTCATTTTCCTCCTCCTGGGGATATTTCCGATCCAGGGACAGAATCTGGGTCTCCTATGTCTCCTGCACTGTGGGCAAATTCTTTACCCACTGAGCCATCATTACCCCCAAAATTTCCAGACTCAGTTGACCACAGAATGCTTATTTCTGCACTAACATCTCTCAAGAGAACAAAGGTTAGGAAATTTTAAATTGGAGGACTTCTCTGCCCCTGGTGGCTCAGACGGTAAAGGGTCTGCCTACAATGCAGGAGACCCAGGTTTGATCCCTGGGTCAGGAAGATCTCCTGGAGAAGGAAATGGCAACCCACTCCAGTATTCTTGCCTGGAAAATCCCACGGTCGGAGAAACCTGGTAGGCTACAGCCCATGGGGTCGCAAAGAGTGGGACACGACAAAGCAACTTCACTTTCTTTCTTTCTTTCTCTGCCCCTCCAGGTAACACACACCCTTTTCAAAAAGTCTTTATACACATTATTTAAAACAAAAGAGCCAAACTGATGACATTTCTGGACCAGAACGAGGAATGAAGTAGTCACGGTAGCCAGATAGAGGAACAATCTCAGGGGCACATAGCCTTACAGAAGGCTTTGGAAATGTACACGAGGAGGTGATTGTGATTGTTATTGACCAAGCACTTCAGGCACACAGTAGGATGCCATGTCTCTGTTCTCTTAATATTAGGTTTACTGTTATGACTTGCTCTGGCCAGTTAAATATGAGTGGAAGTATCATGTGACTCTTCCAGAACAAAGTCTTAAAAGCTAGTGTGTAACCCACCACATCCTTTTACCATTAGTGAGGTGATTGTAGAAGCCTGTGTTGAGATGTAGCTTCCATCAGTCTGATCCTTATGCACTATGATAAGTAGAGCCCCTTTTATGATCCATGATAGATATACAACCAGAAAGAGAAATGAGTCTTTGTCGTCAGGCAATTAAGATTTAGGTGTTTTTTGTTATCACAGCCTAACGTATTCTAATACATATCATTCAGTTGACTACTTTATTCCTTTTCCACCTGGCCCTCACCCTGTACTTAGCTCTCTCCATTCCTACTCTTAGCCTGAGATTCCACCACTATCCAGGGACTGAGTTCACCCCGAACAAAACTGTCTTCTATAAGAATGTTCATAGAGAACCTTACAACACTCAGAAACTCCCATTCAAGGCTTCTCTCACAGTGTAGAGAGAATTAGCCTCAATAGTTTGGAGAGATTCATACCTAATTTTATTGAAAAGGGAAATCAGTACATTCCCTTTGTAGACGGTGACTGAATAATTCATTGAAAGCTTCATTATCTATAATTGTGATAACACACACTTTCAAATAAAGTATTGCACATATCAAATATCCCCAATACATTTCTGAGCAAATATGTGCACATATGTAATCAGCTGTGGTAATCAACTGCACATCAACAAAGAATCAGAGTGTTTTAGGGGCGTAAAGATGCTGTTACAGTGAACAATCATTCGGCAGTGTGGCTTATTTTAATAGACACATCACTTTAAAATAAGTCTTCACCATCTGCTGCAGCCTCTAATTACAAATGCAACAAGAACATAATTCACAATTGCATCATTAAAAAGTAAGACATAAGGGATTTAATGCATGCCTGTGTCCTTTTTTAATGCAGCAGACGTCTGTTCATCTTTTCTTGTGTTTCAGGAGCAAAATTGGTGGCAAAACTTTCATTCGAGCTGAAATATCCCAAGAATAGTGTTTCAGGAAAGACAACAGGAAATCCATATAAGGCTCTGTAGGTGTTAAAAAATATTCAGAGGCCATAATCCTATCAATATTAAATTGGCTTTCAACACTGTTTTTCATATGCAAAAAGATACTCTATCTTCAAACTATCTACAGATAAGGAAAAAGTCTATTCAGCAAGAAGTAAGATAAGGCAATTTAATCTGACCAATATAAATAGCTTGGAAATTCACCTCTAGTTAAGGTGTCCATAATAAACTAACTGTTTAGCAGCCTACTGTTCAAATGGGCAAAACTAGCTTACTGTGCCAGGCCTTTGCTAGATGCATGATAACAAGAATATATCGTTCTAAATCACCTTGTTTAAGGTCAGTTCTCTATTTTTTCCTCCAGATCAAACTCTAATTAGTCAAAGACTACTGAAGAAAAGAAATGCCATGGCACAAACTGTCAAAATAGGAGCTTGAATTTGCAATGCTGATACTTTCCCTGGAAAACGGGTATCACCAGCAGACAGAAAAGATCATATTTATGATCTTGAGGTCTAAATAGCACTTTTATCAAATAAAAAGTCTAATCCATTCAATTTTGTCTTTAAAAATAAAATCATCATCACCATCCTTTAATTTTTAAAAACAGAAAAATTATTAATTTTCTCTAACTATTATAAGAAACTAAGTAGAACCATGTGGAAACAAAAAATTATACACATATGTATATATGTTATATATATATTCATATTGCCTTTATAATAATTCAGATTTCTCAACAAATAGAACTAATAGTTTAATCTATTCCTGGGAAACTTCCCAGCTACCAGCAGCAGCATCACAATAGTTGGTTGGTTTTGTTTTTTTTAAGTAACTATTTTTTGAGTTAAGCAAAAAGAAAAATATTCATTACCTCACTACCACAGCTTGTGTAAAGTTTAGTAATTTCCCCCAAGTAATCTGTTCCACAGAATATGAACAGGTGGCACATATTCCATTCCTTTGCATCATTTGCAAATACGCTTACCACAAAGTTATACTGAAGAAATAGATCATCTGTACTTAACATTAGGGCAAGAAATGGCCAACAGTAGCTTAGAATTTCTGACACGTTAGTATGAAAATCCATTAACATCGCCCATAACAATGATGGCTTATTATTACTTTTCTGAGAGGTCTATTTAGGGTGCAATCAGTCAGTTTAGTCACTCTGTTGTGTCTGACTCTTTGCAACCCCATGGACTGCAGCATGCCAGGCCTCCCTGTCCATCACAAACTCCTGGAGTTTATTCAAACTCATGTCCATTGAGTCAGTGATGCCATCCAACCATCTCTTCCTCTGTTGTCCCCTTCTCCTCTCGCCTTCAATCTTTCCCAGCATCAGGGTCTTTTCAAATGATCCAGTTCTTTGCATCATATGGCCAAAGTACTGGAGTTTCAGCTTTAGCACCAGTCCTTCCAATGAATATTCAGGACTGATCTCCTTTAAGATGGACTGGTTGAATCTCCTTGCTATCCAAGGGACTCTCAAGCATCTTCTCCAACACCACAGCTCAAAAGCATCAATTCTTCAGTACTCAGCTTTCTTTATAATCCAACTCCAAATCCATACATGACTGCTGGAAAAACCATAGCTTTGATTAGACATACCTTTGTTGGTAAAGTAATGTCTCTGCTCTTTAATATGCTGTCTAGGTTTGTCGTAGCTGTTCTTCCAAGAAGCAAGCGTCTTTCAATTTCCTGGCTGTAGTCACCATCTGCAGTGATTTTGGAGCCCCCAAAAAAGTCTCTCACTGTTTCCCCATCTATTTCCATGAAGTGATGGGACCAGAAGCCATGATCTTAGTTATGTAAATGTTGAGTTTTAAGTCAAATTTTTCACTCTCCTCTTTCACTTTCATCAAGAGCCTCTTTAGTTCTCTGTTTTCTGCCATAAGGGTGGTGTCATCTGCAAATCTGAGGTTATTGATATTTCTCCCAGCAATCTTGATTCCAGCTTGTGCTTCCTCCAGCCCAGCATTTCTCATGATGTACTGTATCACAGGAAACTAGTCGATCTGATCACATGGGCCACAGCTGAATGTGGTCCACTGGAGAAGGGAATGGCAAACCACTTCAGTATACTTGCCTTGACAATCCCATGAACAGTATCAAAGGGAAAAATGATAGGATACTGAATGAGGAATTCCCCAGGTCAGTAGGTGCCCAGTATGCTACTGGAGATCAGAGGAGAAATAACTCTAGAAGGAATAAAGGGATGGAGCCAAAGCAAAACCAATACCCACTTGTGGATGTGACTGGTGATAGAAGCAAGGTCCAATGCTGTAAAGAGCAATATTGCATAGGAACCTGGAATGTTAGGTCCATGAATCAAGGCAAATTGGAAGTGGTCAAACAGGAGATGGAAAGGGTAAACATAGACATTCTAGGAATCAGTGAATTAAAATGGACTGGAATGGGTGAATTTAACTCAGATGACCATTATATTTACTACTGTGGGAAGGAATCCCTTAGAAGAAATGGAGTAGCCATCATGGTCAACAAAAGAGTCCGAAATGCAGTATTTGGTTGCAATCTTAAAAACGACAGAATGATTTCTGTTCGTTTCCAAGGCAAACCATTCAATACTACAGTAATCCAAGCCTAGGCCCCAACCAGTAATGCTGAAGAAGCCGAAGTTGAACGGTTCTATGAAGACCTGCTGCTGCTGCTGCTGCTAAGTCGCTTCAGTCGTGTCCGACTCTGTGCGACCCCATAGACGGAAGCCCACCAGGCTCCCCCATCCCTGGGATTCTCCAGGCAAGAACAGTGGAGTGGGTTGCCATTTCCTTCTCCATCTATGAAGACCTACAAAACCTTTTAGAACTAACACCCAAAAAGGATGTCCTTTTCATTATAGGGGACTGGAATGCAAAAGTAGGAAGTCAAGAAACACCTGGAGTAACAGGCAAATTTGGCCTTGGAGCATGAAATGAAGCAGGGCAAAGGCTAATAGAGTTTTGTCAAGAGAATGCACTGGTCATAGCAAACACCCTCTTCCAACAACACAAGAGAAGACTCTACACATGGACATCACCAGATGGTCAACACCGAAATCAGATTGATTATATTCGTTGCAGCCAAAGATGGAGAAACTGTATATTTTAGCAAAAAAAAGACCAGGAGCTGACTGTGGCTCAGATCATGAACTCCTTATTGCGAAATTCAGACTGAAATTGAAGAAGCAGGGAAAACCACTAGACCATTCAGATATGACCTCAATCAAATCCCTTATGATTATACAGTGGAAGTGAGAAATAGATTTAAGGGACTAGATCTGATTGATAGAGTGCCTGATGAACTCTGGACAGAGGTTCGTGACATTGTACAGGAGACAGGGACCAACACCATCCCCATGGAAAAGAAATGCAAAAGAGCGAAATGGCTGTCTGAGGAGGCCTTACAAATAGCTGTGAAAAGAAGAGAAGCGAAAAGCAAAGGAGAAAAGGAAAGATATAAGCATCTGAATGCAGAGTTCCAAAGAATAGCAAGGAGAGATAAGAAAGCCTTCCTCAGATCAATGTAAAGAAATAGAGGAAAACAACAGAATAGGAAAAACAAGAGAACTCTTCAAGAAAATTAGAGATTCCAAGGGAACATTTCATGCAAAGATGGGCTCGATAAAGGACAGAAATGGTAGGGACCTAACAGAAGCAGAAGATATTAAGAAGAGGTGGCAAGAATACACAGAAGAACTGTAAAAAAGATATTCACGACCAAGATAGTCACAATAACGTGATCACTGACCTAGAGCCAGACATCTTGGAATGTGAAGTCAAGTGGGCCTTAGAAAGTATCACTGCGAACAAAGCTAGTGGAGGTGATGGAATTCCAGTTGAGCTATTTCAAATCTTGAAAGATGATGCTGTGAAAGTGCTGCACTCAATATGCCAGCAAATTTGGAAAACTCAGCAGTGGCCACAGGACTGGAAAAGGTCAGTCTTCATTCCAATCCCAAAGAAAGGCAATGCCAAAGAATGCTCCAACTACCGCACAATTTCACTCATCTCACACACTAGTAAAGTCATGCTCAAAATTCTCCAAGCCAGGCTTTAGCAGTATGTGAACCATGAACTCCCAGATGTTCAAGCAGGTTTTAGAAAAGGCAGAGGCACTTGAGATCAAATTGCCAACATCTGCTGGATCATAGAGAAAGCAAGAGAGTTCCAGAAAAACATCTATTTCTGCTTCATTGACTACACCATAGCCTTTGACTGTGTAGACCACAATAAACTGTGGAAAATTCTGAAAGAGATGGGAATCCCAGACCACCTGACCTGCCTCTTGAGAAACCTGTATGCAGGTCAGGAAGCAACAGTTAGAACTGGACATGGAACAACAGAATGGTTCCAAATAGGAAAAGGAATATGTCAAAGTTGTGTATTGTCACCCTGCTTATTTAACTTATATGCAGAGTACATCATGAGGAACGCTGGTCTGGAAGAAGCATAAGCTGGAATCAAGATTGCCGGGAGAAATATCAATAACCTCAGATATGCAGATGACACCACCCTTATGGCAGAAAGTGAAGAGGAACTCAAAAGCCTCTTGATGAAAGTGAAAGAGGAGAGTGAAAAGGTTGGCTTGAAGCTCAACATTCAGAAAACTAAGATCTTGGCATCTGGTCCCATCACTTCATGGGAAATAGATGGAAAAACAGTGGAGAAAGTGTCAGACTTTATTTTTTTGGGCTCCAAAATCACTGCAGATGCTGATTGCAGCCATGAAATAAAAAGACGCTTACTCCTTGGAAGGAAAGTTTTGACCAACGTAGATAGTATATTAAAAAGCAGAGACATTACTTTGCCTACAAAGGTCCATCTAGTCAAGGCAATGGTTTTTCCCGTGGTCATGTATGGATTTGAGAGTTGGACTGTGAAGAAAGCTGATCACCGAAGAATTGATGCTTTTGAACTGTGGTGCTGGAGAAGACTCTTGAGAGTCCCTTGGACTGCAAGGAGTTCCAACCAGTCCATTCTAAAGGAGATCAGTCCTGAGTGTTCATTGGAAGGACTGATGCTAAAGCTGAAACTCCAATACTTTGGCCACCTCATGCGACGAGTTCACTCACTGGAAAAGACTCTGATGCTGGGAAAGTTTGGGGGCGGGAGGAGAAGGGGACGACAGAGAACGAGATGGCTGGAATGCATCACTGACTCTATGGACATGAGTTTGAATGAACTCTGGGAGTTGGTGGTCGACAGGGAGGCCTGGTGTGCTATGATTCATGGGGTCGCAGAGATTCGGACACGACTGAGCAACTGAACTGAACTGAACTGACTCTGCATAGAAGTTAAATAGCATGGTGACAATATACAGCCTTAATGTACTCCTTTTCCTATTTGGAACCAGTCTGTTTTCCCATGTCCAGTTCTAACTGTTGGTTCCTGACCTGCATACAGATTTTTCAAGAGGCAGGTCAGGTGGTCTAGTATTCCCATCTCTTTCAGAATTTTCCACAGTTTATTGTGGTTCACACAGTCAAAGGCTTCGGCATAGTCAATTATGCAGAAATAGATGTTTTTCTAGAACTCTCTTGCTTTTTTAATGATCCGACAGATGTTGACAATTTGATTTCTTGTTCTTCTGCTTTTTCTAAATCCAGCTTGAACATCTGGAATTTCTCAGTTCACGTACTGTTGAAGTCTGGGTTGGAGAATTATGAGCATGACTTTACTAGCATGTGAGATGAGTGAAATTGTGCGGTAGTTTGAGCATTCTTTGGCATAGTCTTTCTTTGGGATTGGAATGAAAAGTGATCTTTTCTGTCCTTTGTGCCCATCTCTGCATGAAATGTTCCCTTGGTATCTCTAATTTTCTTGAAAAGATTCATCTTTCCCATTCTATTGTTTCCCTCTATTTCTTTGCATTGATCACTGAGGAAGGCTTTCTTATCTCTGCATGCTATTCTTTGGAACTGAGCATTCAAATAGATATATCGTTCTTTATCTCCTTTGCCTTCATCTTCTTTTCTTTTCACAGGTATTTGTAAGCCCTCCTCAGACAACCATTTTGCCTGTTTGCATTTCCTTTTCTTGGGAATGGTCTTGATTCCTGTCTCCTGCACAATGTCACAAACCTCCATCCATAGTTCTTCAAGGATCTGTCTACCGATATAATCCCATGAATTTATTTCTCCCTTCTACTGTATAATTGTAAGGGATTTGGTTTAGGTCACACCTGAATGGTCTAGTGGTTATCCCTACTTTCTTCAATTTAAGTCTGAATGTGGCAATAAGGATTTCATGATCTGAGCCACAGTCAGCTCCTGGTCTTGGTTTTGCTGACTGTATAGCGCTTCTCCATCTTTGGCTGCAAAGAATATAATCAATCTGATTTCGGTGTTGACCATCTGGTGATGTCCATGTGTAGAGTCTTCTCTTTTGTTGTTGGAAGAGGGTGTTTGCTATGACCAGTGCGTTCTCTTGGCAAAATTCTGTTAGCCTTTGCCCTGCTTCATTCTGTACTGCAAGGTCAAATTTGCCTGTTACTCCAGGTGTTTCTTGACTTCTACTTTCGAATTCCAGTCCCCTATAATGAAAAGGACATCTTTTTGAGGTGTTTGTTCTAGAAGGTCTAATAGGTCTTCATAGAACTGTTCAACTTCAGCTTCTTCAGCATTTTTGGTCAGGGCATAGACTTGGATTACTGTGATATTGAATGGTTTGCCATGGAAATGAAAAGAGATCATTCTGTCGTTTTTGAGATTGCATCCCAATACTGCATTTCAGACTCTTTTGTTGACCACGATGGCTACTCCATTTCTTCTAAGGGATTCCTGCCCGCAGTAGTAGTTATAATGGCCATCTGAATTAAATTCACCCATTCCAGTCCATTTTAATTCACTGATTCCTAAAATGTCAACATTCACTCTTGCCATCTCCTGTTTGACCACTTCCAGTTTGCCTTGATTCATGGACCTAACATTCCAGGTTCCTAAGCAGTATTGCTCTTTACAGCCTCGAGCTTTACTTCCATCACCAGTCGAATCCACAACTGGGTGTTCTTTTTGCTTTGGCTCCATCCCTTCAGTCTTTCAGCAGTTATTTCTCTACTGATCTCCAATAGTATATTGGGCAACTACCGACCTGGGGAGATCATCTTTCAATGTCCTATCTTTTTGCCTTTTCATACTGTTCATGGGGTTCTCAAGCAAGAATACTGAAGTGGTTTGCCATTCCCTTCTCCAGTGGACCACATTCTGTCAGAACTCTCCACCATGACCCATCCATCTTGGGTGGCCCTACAGTACTTGGATGTTTATAGTTTATTTACCCTGTTATTTACCTGGGGCCAAACTACAGTGGAGGTGATGAAGATAATGGCGACCTCCTTCAGAAGGTCCCATGCATACACTGCTGCACACAGTGCCCCCAACCCTGCAGCAGGCCACTGCCTACCCACACCTCCACCAGAGACTCCTGGACACCCACAGGCAAGTCTGGGTCAGCCTCCTGTGGGGTCACTGCTCCTTTCTCCTGGGTCCTGTTACACACAAGGTTCTGTTTATATCCTCCAAGAGTCTGTTTCCCCAGTCCTATGTCAGTTCTGGTGGCTCTGTGGTGGGGTTAATGGTGACCTCCTCCAAGAGGGCTTATGCCACATCCAGGTCTGCTGCACCCAGAGCCCCTGCCCCTGCAGCAGGCCACTGCTGACCCATCCTCCTCAGGAGACGCTCACACACAGTCTGCCTCAGTCTCTGTGGGGTCTCTGGGTCCTGGAGCACAGGGTTTGTTTGAGCCTCTGAGTGTCTCTGGTGGGAATGGGGTTTGATTCTAAATGCGATTTCGCCCCTCCTACCATCTTGCTGGGGCTTATCTGCCCTTGGACATGGGGTCCTCACAGTCACTTCAGCGCCACACAGCTACCACTCCAGCACCCTGCAACCGCACTTACTGCTATATTCAATCTCCTAGCATTTCCCAGGATTTCAATGAACTCAGGGACTTGGAAACAACCTAGAATTCACTTTCAAGTTCCCTTTAATCTACAGCGTCCCTCCAGTAAGCTTCCTTCCTTACTAGATTTCTTTGCTTCTTTTTTCTTGCATGTCATGGCCCCTTCTTTACAATTACTGCAGCCCAAAGGATGCACACACACTACAAGCAAAGTCAGAGTAGCTCTCCCATTCATCAGGGGAGGGCAATCTCAGCCTATTGTTGACAGCTGCCATCTTGTCTTTCATGCACACTAACAACTTCCCTGTCCCACTGACAGACACTTCCAATCCTCTGGTGTGCTCCAGGGGAACTTCCTTTCCACTCAGTCTCCCTCTCCATCTTTATGGTACAATCCTTTATTACAGGTTGCTGCTGCTGCTAGGTTGCTTCAGTCGTGTCCAACTCTGTGTGACCCCATAGACAGCAGCCCACCAGGCTCCCCCGTCCCTGGGATTCTCCAGGCAAGAACACTGGAGTGGGTTGCCATTTCCTTCTCCAATGCATGAAAGTGAAAAGTGAAAGTGAAATCGCTCAGTCATGTCCGACTCTTCGAGACCCCATGGACTGCAGCCTACCAGGCTCCTCCGCCCATGGAATTTTCCAGGCAAGAGTACTGGAGTGGGTTGCCATTGCCCTAGAAATGAGTGCAACAACAAGTCATATCATTTTCATCTTTTTTTTACTCTGTATAAGGCTCTCATCAAAGATTCTTCACCTGCATAACCTACATGTTTTCTCTCATAAAACCAGCAGTTGCACTTTTGCTATCACAATGAATCATTTTCACTTCCTTAATCCTTACATTATTTCCCCTCTGGAGGAAAACTTCTATTGTTCCTAAATTTAAGCCAATATCCTTAATAGTCATCACAATGACCAATTTATTCACAAAATTCCACATACATAAAACTGATTCCTAAAAGATAGTAGCATTACAAGACCTAGGTCATAAGAATATGACACTTTTAAAAACATTTAAATAAAACTAAAAATTTTGAGTACTAAGATTTAAAGTGACCTCTCAATAAGGCTATATTGTTCTGTTTCCTAAATGGCATAATTTTACTTTCTTACCAAAGAGTAAAATAGAATTTTTTAAAATCATAGAATCATAGAAATATGAGCCTAAAGGAATATTCCAGAGTGCCAAAATTCCCCATTCATCTTTATGTCTTCAGTCAGAAAGAAATGTACTTAAACCACTTCAGAATGATAATTCTCTGCAATACTTTCTTCCGGAAACTTCAGAGAGGGCTCCCAAGCACTTCCCCAACACACACACATACACCCCTATAACTCTACTCTCCCAACCTCCTCTCCCTCACCATTCTGCCTCCTGGTAATGCATTTCAGGGCATCCCAGTCCACTTTCCACAGGAAGTTCTTTCTAAACTCCCCATTTTATACCAGTGGAAAAAGAGAACATCTGTCCATTCTTTGGTACAATAAATCACCTTTCCTGTACTTTAAGATTTATTGAGTTCCTCCAGCCATATCCTCCCTTAATCAAATAATGTAAATGCTTTTATTTTGTCATTGTTTTTGTTTTACTGATATTAATGGGTCAACATCAATCCTTTTCTTTAGAAATTTTATAAAAATGTTTTTTAAATCAGGTTTTTGGGTTTTTGTTTTTTTTTTTTTTTTTTTTTTGCCATATCCAATTTTAATAGCTATGGCTTCTGCCATTTTGAGTTTTTTCTTTCTACGAAGTTCAATTTTCCCAGATCAAATTTTGCACATCTAAATTTTGTCAAGAAGATTTAATTTTGCCATCAATTTTCTAGCCAAGAGCAAATTCAACTATAAGCTGTTTTTGTCACTGTCAGTTCTGTTTTGTTGCATCAGTTCTACAAGTAATAGCCATTATGAATTTGATAAGAGAAAGATAGCTTGTATTTATTTCTTAGCTAACCCGTGAGAAAACTGTCAGCAGTTTTTGTGAGATAGAAATAAAGGTAAAAAGCAGAATATAAATAAGAGGGAGACAGAAGACAAGCAGAGATATTCCCAAGGAGGGAGAAACAAAGATCTACAATGAGTGAAGCCAAGAGAGAAGCTACAGCATTTTTATTGCATAAACAGCTCAGCCCCCAAATGCATGACATTGTCAAAATTCTCGTCATCCAGTGTGGTGGAATCTATTCACACAGCTCTGTAACAGTTTCTATCCAGTGTCATGAAATTGTATTTTAAGTTATAAGGACTGCATACGAACATGGTAGTCTCCTAAGGATTTTATCAGTGCTCTGTGAAAAGGAAACGTTTGGCCACAGTCTGTTCAGTCACCCATTTGTTCATTCATTCATTCACTAAATGAGATGCTCAGCCCATAATGTGCCAGCTACAGAGCTCAGTACTGAAGACACGGAAGTATGAGGATGACTCCCATCTTCAATCTTGTTGGAGGAAGTCATCTTTTGTGAGTGTATGACAGATCCCTATTTGCTTGCTGGCTGTCAGTTCCTAGGGGCCACCGGAATTATTTGCCACGTGGCTCTTTCTGTTTTTAAGCCAGCAATGAATGGTACAGTGATTCTTCCTAGTATACTGGACTTCAGGATTCTTCTTTCTGACTCCTTCATGTAGATTTTAAAAAGTTATTATTAACTTGGCCCACTTGAGTGATCTCTTTTGAAGCCACATATCATAACCTAATCAAGGAAGTTATATTCTATTATATTCATGTTGAATTTATCAAAATTAATATATTACAATTGTATATTTTTACTTACTTTGTGCATGTGTGCTCAGCCACTCAATTATGTCCAGCTCTTTCCGATCCCATGGACTGTAGGCCATCAAGCTCCTCTGTCCATGGAATTTTCCAGGCAGCAATACTGGAGTGGGTTTCCATTTCCTACCTTGGGGGATCAACACCTATAATTATCATTGTAAATCTATGTCTTGGATTTGGAAAACATTGAATGAGTCATAAATGTAAACAAAATGTTTATTTTAAATAAAATTAAAATCTAAATGTTTGAGATAAATATTGGAATACTGAGGTCAGAAACATTATTTCTACTACTTAGTTTTCCACCAAACTGGTTTTCAATTCAGTATATATATACGTATATATGTATATATATATATATGCCATATTTCATATTAACAATCTAGGGTTACTTTTTCAAATCTGCTTGAGAAATAATTGGAGATCTGCTCTTGCTCAGAGTTCCTGAAACATAATTTTCCCTACCGGTCTAACCCAGTATGCAAAGCTCTGAGGAATATTTCAGCAACAAAGGCCTTTTCCCATCAAACACAGGAAGAAAACTAACTTCATTTCCTCCTGTTCCTTCCTGCCACAAATCTACCTTCATATCAGAAGATAAACTGACCCCCAAACACAGGTGTAATTCAATATTCTATTTCAAATGCCATCTGATTTGAAACCCAAGTAATTAACAGCTCACTAGGGACCCTATTGAAATAAAAACAACTTTGATCCTATTCCCAAATCTCTTGCCAAATGGATGGGCAGTTCAAACCCCTCTGCTTTTGCATGATTTGAAATGAATAACTATATCAGAAGAATGCTGTATATGGGAGTGCCAGCTACAAGGAGGGTGTGTTTTTCAACCTGATTATTAGAGGAGCAAATCTGAGCCTTGGGAAGGGTTAAGTACTGACAGGCACAGTTGTTCTCTACCTGGAACTAAGCCAGCATCTTGGTGCTATGGCATCCTTGGAGGAATAGGGGTATATGAGATGTAACACATCTTAAGGGATAAAGCTCTAGCTCTCTTATTATACTCTAGAGAAAACATATATTTTATTCCTAACATTTTAATATACAGAGAACAGCCTTCTGTTCCAGTGGACGACCATAAACAAACCAAACATACACAACAAGATGTGCTGTGCTTAGTTGCTCAGTTGTGTCCGACTCTTTGCAACCCCATGGACTGTAGCCCACCAGGCTCTTCTGTCCATGGGGATTCTCCAGGCAAGAATACTGGAGTGGGTTGCCTTTTGCTCCTCCAGGAGATCTTTCTAACCCAGGGATTAAACCCAGGTCTCCCACCTTGCAGGCAAATTTTTTACCATCTGAGCCACCAGGCAAGCCCATAGAACAGGACAGTTTACAGTAATTTGTCCTCTTGTTTCAATGCTTTGATTACCCATAGTAGTTTACATAGTGTAATCCAAACAACATAACAGCCTTATTTACAGAAGTCTCTTGGATGAGGCTAAGGTCCCTGATGGATCACTTAGATAGAGATAAACATGGACATGTAACTACTGGTCATTGGTACCTATAAAACAACAAAAGTGGTCACTTGTTGAACTACTTTCTTCCAGGAACTGTGCTATTGACCCCAGACTGCTTTCCTCTGAGCTCGACTCTTTGCCTTTGCCTCAGGTGGGACCCCCTCCCATCCCAAGTTATAGCACTAGCATAAGAGTCAGGAATCTAGTTTTTTATTTGAGCTCTGCCACTTTTTCGTCTATGACCTTGCACAGTGCCCTCTCTGATTACTACTTTCTTCTGCTACAAAATGGAATAAAACTTACTCCAAAAAACCACTATGGGGGTGAATTAAAAATTTTAAGTATAAATATTTTTAACACTGATGTTCTACATAAGTATAGTACATAATTGGAGAAGGCAATAGCAAGCCACTCCAGTACTCTTGCCTAGAAAATCCCATGGATGGAGGAGCCTGGTAGGCTGCAGTCCATGGGGTCGCTAACGGTCGGACACAACTGGGCAACTTCACTTTCACTTTTCACTTTCACACATTGGAGAAGGAAATGGCAGCCCGCTCCGGTGTTCTTGCCTGGAGAATCCCAGGGAAGGGGGGGCCTGGTGGGCTTCTGTCTATGGGGTCACACAGAGTCGGACACGACTGAAGTGACTTAGCAGCAGCAGCAGCAGTATATAACTGATATCAATTATTATTTGCTCAGTTCAGTTCAGTCGCTCAGTCGTGTCCGACTCTTTGGAACCCCATGAACCGCAGCACGCCAGGCGTCCCTGTCCATCACCAACTCCCGGAGTTCACCCAAACCCATCTCCATTGAGTCAGTGATGCCATCCAACCATCTCATCCTCTGTTGTCCCCTTCTCCTCCTGCCCTCAATCTTTCCCAGCATCAGGGTCTTTTCAAATGAGTCAGCTCTTCAAATGTGGTGGCCAAAGTATTAGAGTTTCAGCTTCAACATCAGTCCTTCCAATGAACATCCAGGACTGATCTCCTTAAGGATGGACTGGTTAGATCTACTTGCAGTCCAAGGGACTCTCGAGTCTCTCCAACACCACAGTTCAAAAGCATCAATTCTTTGGCTCTCAGCTTTCTTTATGGTCCAACTCTCACATCCATACATGACCACTGGAAAAACCATAGCCTTGACTAGATGGACCTGTGTTGACAAAGTAATATCTCTGCTTTTTAATATGCTGTCTAGGTTGGTCATAACTTTCCTTTCAAAGAGTAAGTGTCTTTTAATTTCGTGACTGCAATCACCATCTGCAGTGATTTTGGCGCACAGAAAAATAAAGTCAGCCACTGTTCCCACTGTTTCCCCATCTATTGCCATGAAGTGATGGGACCAGATGCCATGATCTTAGTTTTCTGAATGTTGAGCATTAAGCCAACTTTTTCACTCTCCTCTTTCACTTTCATCAAGAGGCTTTTTAGTTCTTCTTCACTTTCTGCCATAACGGTGGTGTCATCTGCATATTTGAGGTTATTGATATTTCTCCCGGTAATCTTGATTTCAGCCTGTGCTTCCTCCAGCCCAGTGTTTCTCATGATGTACTCTGCATCTAAGTTAAATAAGCAGGGTGACAATATACAGCCTTGACGTGCTCCTTTTCCTATTTGGAACCAGTCTATTGTTCCATGTACAGTTCTGACTGTTACTTCCTGACCTGCAAATTTCCAATCAATGAGCTAGATCCTTTACAAATATTTTCTCCAATCCCCACACAACCTGAAGAGTAATTATTATGCACATTTTCCAGAGAAAGAAATGGATATACAGAGAGGAGAAATATCTTGCCTGAAATTTAGTTGGAGTGAAAATTTTCTATTAATGATGGCAAAACATTCTCAGAGATTATACCAGCAAAAGATAAGTTCAGATAGAAATACCTATTGTCTTCCACAGTTTTATGAATTTCTGGAAATAATATGCAAATATTGCGTATATGTGACAACAATATGTATATACAAAAGAAATGCACATATTTAATAAATGCATTAAGTTTCCTGCTATTTATAATGCCAATACATGGAGACAACCTAAATATCCATCAACAGAGGAATGGATAAAAATGTGGACAATGGAATACTACTCAGCCATAAGGAAAGAATGAAATAATGCCATTTGCAGCAACATGGATGGACCTAGATATTATCAACCTAAGTGAAGTAAGTCAGAAAGAAAAAGACAAATACCATATGATATCACTTAGATGTGGAATCTAAAATATGACACAAATGAACTTATCTACAAAATAGAAACAGACTCACAGACACAGAGAAGAGACTTGTGGTTGCCAAGGGGAAGGGGTGGGAGAGGGATGGATTGAGAGTTCTGAATTAGCAGATACAAACTATTGTATACAGAACAGATATACAACAAGACCCCAGTACAAGGGACTATATTCAAGATCCTGTGAAAACCATAACAGGAAAGAATATGAAAAAGAATGTGTGTGTGTGTATAACTGAATCACTTTGCCGAATGGCAAAAATTAACACCACATTTTAAATCTACTATACTGCAAATAAAATAAATTTTAAAAATACGGTAAGCTGCCAATCACACATAAACAAGGTGAAACTGATGCAAAGGGAATGAAAAGTCAGTAAGTAAATTAGCGTCTCCCTGTACAGGCATACCTAGTTTTATCAAGCTTCGCAGATGGTATTTTTTACAAATTGAAGGTTTGTGGCAACCCTGCTCCCTGCAAGTCTGTCAGTGTCATTTTCCCAGTACATTTGCTCACTCCATGTTACTGGGTCATGTTTGACAATTCTTACAGTATTTCAGACTTTCTCATTATTATTATATTTGTTACTGTGATCTGTGATCCTTGAGTTTTGAGGGACTATTGCCAAAGATTACAACTCACTAATGATGCAAATGGGCTTCCCTGGTGGCTCAGAGGTTAAAGTGTCTGCCTCCAATGCGGGAGACCCGGGTTCGATCCCTGGGTCGGGAAGATCCCCTGGAGAAGGAAATGGTAACCCACTCCAGTATTCTTGCCTGGAGAATCCCATGGACGGAGAAGCCTGGTAGGCTACAGTCCACGGGGTCGCAAAGAGTCGGACACGACTAAGCGACGGAACGGAACGGAATGATGCAAATGATGGTTAGCATTTTTAGCAATCCATATTTTTTAATTGAGGCTTTTCCATTGTTTTTAGACATAATGCTATTGCACACCTAGTAGACTATAGTATAGTATAATCAAAACTTTCATATGCACTGGGAAACCAAAAACTTCATGTGACTCACATTATTATGATATTCACTTTATTGCAGTGATCTGGAACCAAACCTGCAGTGTCTCCCAGGAATGCCTATACTCCTTAGAGTCTGTGGAGCCCAATTAAGTAAAATTAGCATGTGCCAAGGTGGATAAGGTGAGCCACTGGGGTTGTAAATTTCCCTAAGGTGTCAAAAGGACAGCAACTCCTGGGTGAGATATAGTACCTTGCCATCTGCTGGGGATATTCATTACTTTCCAAATGGCCTTCGTCTTTTCTAGGCTATGTAACAGCACAATTGAATTGGGTGATAACTTCTGCCCAATTGTTTCCATGTCCTCTACAGAGTTTAAACAACTTGTTATACTTTCTCCTTCAGAATTCTCAAGGTCTATGTGAGGTGATAGCAATAAGGAAAACAGAAGTTACAAATAAACTGTTCATACTAGAAGATGCATCTGTAGCTATCTAGACTCTTCATGCAATTCTATTAATTTCTGACCATCTGTCTTGGTCAAGAACAATCAGTCTGTATTGAGGAGACAAACAAACCCTGAGGTCTTGATGGCTGAATACAGCAAAAGTTTATTTTCTGCTCATGCAACTGGTTGGAGGAACTCTCCAGAGCTGCTATCCTGTTTTATTCTTGTGGCTCTGCTATCTCAACATCATCTCAAGCCTCTTAGACTCAACAAAGCAGAAAAGAAAAAGAGAAGACCTTTTCAAGACCCGTGTTACTTTTGTTCATTCCAATGTCAGGACCTAGTCACATGGCCCTGCCTACCTGCAAAGGGGCAGAGAAGTCTCATCTTATGCTACCAAAGGAGAAGAGGAGCCAGAAGTAGCATCTCTCATTATCATCCCATATGCAAAGGCACTGTGCTGGCGGCTGGAATTCAAGAATAAACTAGACCAGTCCCTGCCCATGAAGGACTCACATCCTGATAGAAGAAACAAGAATGACAGTTCATGTGTGTGTGTGTATGTGTGTGTGTTAGGCGCTCAGTTGTGTCTGACTCTGCAACCCCATGGACTATAGCTCGCCAGGGTCCTCTGTCCATGGAATTCTTCAGGCAAGAATACTGGAATGGGTAGCCATTCTCTTTTCCAGGGGATCTTTCCAACACAGGGATAGAACTCGGGTCTCCCAGGTCTGAGCCACTAGGAAGACCATGGCAGAGTTTACCATAAAGCAAAACACACTGTGAATTGTACTCTAATCCAGCAATAAAGAGTGCAGATAAAGGAACAGTTAATTACAGCAGTAGTTTTAAGACAAGATTTAATGGAAGAAGTAGTATTTGAGTGGAAATGAAACTAATTTTTACATGTCACTCAAAAAAGTATATTAGTGTGATATCTGAGAGAAGAAAGACAGCATGTGGTGCTGCAGTGCCCACCAAACTCTTTCCCAAAAAGTTCCCAGCAGCAGAGAGAATGTGGAGGCACTGGAAAAAAAATCCTGAAGCTGCCTGCCCCCATCTCACCCTCACAGTGAAACCTGTGTCTATAGCAAAAATGTGTGCATATAGCATAGCTCTTTGTTTTAATACAAATAATACCCTTTCTTCCATAATCTCCAAGCAAAATTAACACTGTTATAAACATATTGCCATGATTTCTGGTACTCTTATCACAACCCAGTGTGCTCCCTGCAGGCCCATAGTCTCTCACGTGTAAAGCAATGAATCGGCGACAACCTAGAACAAAGATCTGACAGCATTGCTCTGACTCTGCCAGAAATGAGCTGTGTGGCTTTTAGAAGAGTCACTTTACTTCTCTGCACCTCAGTTTGCCCACCTATAAAATGAGGTGGTTAGATATACCCTTGTCAAAGTCTCTTTCTGCAATATACGTCTCTGTAATGTCAGTGTCACTGAGCATTTATACATCAGATAGTAAAAGCCCATCAACAGCTGAAGTGGATGCTGTGAATTCATTCCCTAGATCTCTATGCACCGTCCTTGTAGTGAAAGAGGATGAAAACTGAGAACTATATTTCTAGTCTCTGCTGCAGCGAGAGTTCTGCAAGTAGAATAGATGCACTCCTATAAGATCTCAAAGGTAGGAGGGAGGTGGTGGCCACCTACCTGCTCTTTTTGTTTGCTTTCCTCCTTGCAAGCCTGTTCCAGGACATGTGAGGCTTTCTTACAGCCGATTTCCAGAGTCCACCTCCCAACTCCCTAGGCATCATCAGGAGGCAATCACAAAGTAGCAGCAGTGATGGCAGCTTCTTGATTCCAGCTTCCTGATTCCTGGATCGGGAATTGGAGATGTGCTCTTAAATACACCAACAGTGGTAGACACAGAGGAGAGAACTCTACTGGGTCTAGGAGTCATCCCTGAGCATCCAGCCTAGTAGCTCCTGTTCAGGGAACTTTATAAGCACCTTATTCTCTCTAGTAAATGCCCTCCTATTTAAAATATCAGCAAACTTCACAACCTGTGAAGGACAGTAAACTTGAAAGAGAATTGGCTCATGGAATGTGTCTGGGCCATCTTAGAAGCCAACTTAAAGTTTCAGAGATCACTCTCATGTCATCAAGAGACATACGCAAGGAAGGGCCTTATGAAGAGTTTTAAAGTAAGGAGAAGAAATCCCCAAGGCAAAGTTCCAAGCAAACTACCCAATCAAAATGAAAAGGAACCATCTACATATAAATAGGTTGAGACTATAAACAGAAGACAGGGAGCCCTAGACTTCCTCTCCCAGTTTTAAGTCTGTTCCTGAGTAGTTATTGGGAATCCTAGAAAGTGCCTTTCTCATGTTCTGAGCCTTCAGCTGGATATTATATTTCACATCCTAGAATGAGAAGATCCCCAAAGAATCAGGAGAACTTTTCGTTTCTAGGGATAATAGCTAACTTTAATTTTTTCTTCAAGAAAAATGTGTAGAATAAAGAGAATGGTAAAATAGTAGAAAATGGCCAGAAAAAAAAAAAAAATGTTATCTCTAAGAACAAACATGCTTTGAAGAGGGAGACACAGACTCAACAACTAGTGTGGAAGCACTCAGGAAGAATGCTGCTAATGGGCCACACTGTGTTCCTGAGGCCACAGGAGATATGGGTCTAGACTGCAGACTGCTGTCCACAGAAACAGAACTGCTGGCCAGTGTCCCAAAGACCAATGTCCTCCGTGAGACTGAGATGACTGGTAGCAAGTGTCTGTTCTCCTGCAGAGCTTGACACAAGAGAAAGGAGAACAAAGTGTATCAGATACAGCAAGAGACTAAGACAGACCCCTGCCCTCTTGCTAGGTGACCTGGGGCGATGTCCAAAAGATTACAATTCTAGTCTCTCTACGTAATCTTCCCAGGAAATACTGTGATGATTTCCATGAAGTAGCTTCTTTGTCTCATTACTCAGGACCTTTTAAATGAGGCTGGTAAGGTACATTCTTCCTCATCCAACTGACCTCAGGGTTCTAGCTAGAAAAGCTGCCTCTAGAGGAGAGCCCTGGCCAGGTCAGGCTGAGGAAGAATTACAGCTCTTTGACTGGGAGCCACACTGTTGTTGCCTGTGGTCCTTAAGCAGCTCCAGAAGTTTTGTGCATGTCAGGGACTTTGCCGATGAAGGCTCAGAAAACCTCCTTCCATCTGTCTGGAAGTTTGAATACCATGGGGACTCAAGACAGCTGCAGCTGCTCCAAGTTCCTCCAGGCTCAATGTCCAGCCTTTGATTAGGCTTCTTTCCCAGTTTTCCATCTCTCCATGGAACATTCCTCCACATTCCTAATTATATGGCTTTTAGGAACTGTCCCACTTCCATGGGCACAGAAGTAGCCCCCAGCTCCACACTCCCTCTAGGGAGTCTAGAGCTCCCCTTGGCAGCCACCTGCCCGTGGACACTGCCAGTGACCTCAACACCTGCCTTGCAGTTGGACCTTAACTCTTTGCGTTCACATAGATGTTGGGCTTCCCTGGTGGCTCAGATGGTAAAGAATCTGCCTGCAGTGTGGGAGACCTGGGTTCAATCTGTGGGTTGGGAAGATCCTCTGGAGGAGGGCATGGCAACCCACTCCAGTATGCTTGCCTGGATAATCCCCATGGACAGAGGAGCCTGGTGGGATATGATTCATGGGGTTGCAAAGACTCGGACATGACTGAGCAACTAAGTACAGCACAGCAGAAGTTGTCTCAACTCATTTTCCAAAATCTCTCAGGAAACAGTATGCCCTCTCAGAGAGAACACTAAATGGTTCAAAATGGGCAATTCATTTGAGACCCATGCCAAATACCATGACAGAGCAGAGATGGCTGAGTCCTAGGTACCTGATTATCATTGTGGAGCAGACAATGGTATAATGTAGTGGAAAAAACTGGCAAAGAGTCAGGAGACCTGTGCAAAGTCTGGGTTTAGGAAGTCATTTAGCCCTTCACAGGTAGACAGGGTCATGACACTAGGCCCTGGCAACGAGATGAACAAGAGTGACATGGATCGCTTCTAGGCTGAGGCAATGAAAGAGCCTTGTCTTTTTCTTCTCTGCTTTGTTGACTGTGGAGGCTTCATGTTGAGACGGCAGAGCCACAAGAAGAAAACAATATAGATGCCTGGAAAGTTGTTTCAACCAGTTGCATGAGCAGGAAATAAATGTATTCAGCCATCAAGACCTTAGGATTCATTTATTTCCCAAACACAGGCTAATCATTCTTGACTAAGACAGGTGGTTAGTAATTCAAAAAATTGCATCAAGAGTCTAGGTAATTACACACGTGTCTTCTAGTAAGACATACCTCCAGTGTGCTTTACAGAAGGTCTTTGTGATAAAGATGGTGTTTCTGCAACTACTCAAGTTTCTACTGGGCTCAGACCTATAATCTGGAGCTCTGGTTTTTCTCACAAACAGAGAAAGTTCCAAAGGGGTTCATCCCAGACAGACTCAACATGAAACCCTGCCCTTCACAGTCTCCCCATCTTCAACATTAGAAAGTCGGGGAGGGATTCTCCCTGAACAAAATCTTTCTAATGAGTGCAAAGCAGGTATTAGAGAGAAGTCTGTATTGGAGGGAAGCTTATGTATTCCCACCTGAGACCTGGGCATCTCTTAGAAGCTTAAGAGAGATGGATAGTCTGAAAAGAAACATAACTAAAACCATTGGGACATCAGATTCCCAACAACCCCAGCCCCCAAAGAGAGGGTTTTGCATTTTATCTGAGGTAAAACACAGGTTCCCCAGTGGAGCCACATCCTTTCCAAGTAGGCTCCTGCAGCTCCCATCACTCCCTCCCCCATCTCCTCAGTATCCCCTTCACCTTCCCTCCTTTACTTCTTTCTCCATCTCCTTCTATTGCATTTTCTCTAGGTCTTCCTATGGCTCCTTCTTCCTTCCCTTTCCTCCTAAAATGAGCTGATAAGCCAGTGTTTTGAACTTAGATGACATTAAACACTTGAAAAACAAAATCATTTGCAACAGGAACATTGCCTTCCACAGAATTCTCTTGTTTATTGCTTCTTAACCACACTCAGCTAGAGGAGGTTCTATTTGTTTTGCTGTTTTCCTTTCTTGGAGAAGTATTTAAAGGATCATGTGCACATGTAATTATTTGTTGTTGGCTGCCCTGTATTCCTCTGCTTATTTCTGCCAAATAGTCCCAATTCTCAGGAATTGGTTAGTTAACATTCTTCTGCACTAATAAACATCCAGGCTTTCTTGTGTTGATAGAAGAAGCATCGTGTACACATGTAAATAGAGTTTAGAAACTCTATTTCTAAAATGTCTTCTGACTACCCCTTATAATCTGCTCTCAGACAGTTACCTCTTGGTTTTTGGCTTATCTGGAGAGGAAACTGAGGAAAAAGGATATTATTTTTATTTCCAGAACTCTTCTGGCATGAAGCTGTTGTTGTTGCTGCTGTTTTTTAAACTAACTGCTCTGGGGCTGTTTTTCAAAATTATCCATGAGAAAAACCAAAGAACCGTGGTACATGACAATGGTCATTTCATCATGAGTACATGACATCTGAGCAGTTCTGTGATAGGTCAGTAGGACTGTGAGAGACAGCACGCCTTTGTTATGTGAAGTTTTGAAACTGAACACTGCAATACTTTCCTCTCCTCATCATCCCCCAGGGTTTGCATATGTCCATTTATAACGCCCTCGACAAGGAACATCATCTGCCTTCATAGCTGAGGCCAGCAGCAATTTTCACAGTCCAGGAAAAGTCAGACTCCAAAGTATGCAAATTCTGAGTGTAACTCTAATTCTTATCACAGAAAGTTCAGTACTTTAGTCCTCTGTCAAGAGTGTGGGTGTGTGTGCATGTGTGTATGTGTGCACACATGCATGTGGTATAAAGGTCCACATGTTGCAAAGAAGGAGATGGAGATCCCAATTTCTCCCTAGAGAAAACAGCAATGGCCACACTAATCAGTACAACTGAAAGTGTCTACACGTCCACATTGAGTTTTCTGAAATTATGTGCTGTGACTCGATAATTCAGAATACACCAAACTAGTGGACACATATGGATAAATTTTAAGTAGAGAGATTACTTCTTACAATGAATGTGCTTGTTAGCTCAGTACAGTTTTCGCCCGTCCCACCCTGGTGGCTCAGATAGTAAAGAATCTGCCTGCAATGCAAGAAACCCGGGTTTGATCCTTGGGTGGGGAAGATCCCTTGGAGAAGGAAATGGCTACCCATTACAGTATTCTTGCCTGGAGAATCCCATGAACAGAGGAGCCTGGGGGCTACAGTCCATGGGGTCACAAAGATTCGGACATGACTGAACAACTAACACTTTCACTTTCACTTTACTGGAATAGATATAGTGTTTCGATTTAAAACCATGCAAAGATGTTGAATGCAGTATCTTCTACCTCCTCAACTGGTTTTTTCCTAGTAAAAAAAAAAAATTTTTTTAATTAATATCTTCCACTGAGCTGAGTTGATTTTGGTTGTGTTGCTTTCCTAAATGGTGCTATTTCTAAAGTACAGCATCTTAATGAGAACATGACTTTGTGTTGAGCCACCTGCATCCATCCACAGACTACTTTCATATTTACTGCCTCATCTTTATTTCAGTTCATACAGTAACTTCATGAAGCAGGTACTGCCACCTTCTTCATTACAAAAAAGCTTAATCTGCCAGTTGGAAAAAGTAAGGAAGATACCCAGAGCCTCAGAGTGAATTAGAGCAAAGCTGACGCTCCATCCCAGTCTCTCTGAATCCAGCTTTCCTTCCACCCCTCACTAGTCTCCTCCCGAGTAAACGTTATAATGAAACTGTGCTTCTGGCAACAAGGGTGATAAGTAGGAGACCTCAGCCTTCAAATCACCTTGAAGGGCTCTCTCCTCTGCATTCCTTCTCACTCGCTATCAGAAGTGGCCCCATACCCAAGAAACGAGCCAGCACACAACACAGCAGGACCGTGAACCGTATGAAACATGATGACAGAGTCTGAGGCGGTAAACAGAAGAGACACTCCCCTCATCCTCACCTATTGAATCCTCGCAGCCATGATTCACATTTCCAAGGCCACAAGACAAGCCTGAGGTCAGACCTGGAGCCTTCTGCAGAGAAGGCAGGCTAACCTTCTCAAAGCATAGTCATAAATCTGTAGAAGTCAGAGATCAGGGACAAAAACTAATGTTTTAGTCACTGAATTATCAAATAATCATGTCTGAAGATCTTCTTCCACTCCTAGAAAACCAGGAGAAATATATTTTCCCCTGCACTTTACCCAATATCTCAAAAGTAATAGTCTCCCTGGCTTGAGAATAATTACCATTTGTGCATATACCTTTCAAAATATAGGACACAGAAATCAGAGGCATGAGCAGGAAAATAAAGAAGCATCTGTTGACAGCTGCGCATGAAAAAAGAAAAATAAAAAGGAACTGAGGGAAAGAAAAGTCATGTCCTAAAAGATTGAGGGGATGACAGAAGAATATCAGAATGTCACTTGAGATGACGAGTTACTGGTATCTAAGGTTGAGGTGTAAATGCAACTTTCTGCCACCTTCTCCTCACTGTCAGCCTCAGAGCTGTCTAGAATCCTCCACAGGCAGGCTAAACCCCAGAGTCATTCTATTTTCTCTGAGTCCCAGCTCTTGCCAAAACCTGGGACTTGATGGCAATCCATAGGAAAGTAAAGCAGTAATCAGTGCTTAATATTGGATGTTACCTGTTAGTCTGAAGCTGTCTGATTAAACGGGACAGAAAACTAACTTAAAACCAGATGAAATGTGATGAGCACACAAAACAGGAGTGCAGAAGAGGGTCTGGCTTCAAGGAGTGGTGGAATATGGGCACTTACACATTTTCATTAGCTCGCTCTCATGTCTGTACTCTGTCTGTCTGTGTCTCTGTCCCTCCTTCTCTGTCTCTCCCCTCCCACCTCTTCTTCTTACCATGTGTTGCCCCACCCCCTCCTTACAGTACATTTTCTCCATGAGTGAGGTTGGGCCAAGCAAGTGCTGGGGAAGGCACAGTTAGACCACTCCAGGCTTGTACCAGCTCAGCTAGCAACCTAAGACGGGATAAAAAGTGTTTCCACGTAGAAAACTCCATGCAAAAATTCTCATTGACTTGGTCTGAGTCTCGAACCCATCCTTGGGCCAATCACTGTAACCATAACCCTAACCCTAACCCAGGGGGTGGGGTACTACGATAAAGCAGATCTAGGTCACATAATCGTCTCTATGCCCTTGTGATTAGTGCAGTAGTCTCCCTGATCAGAATTAAATAAAAGTGATTGGGCAACTCCCCCTGCCCTCCCGTTAAAAGAGGAAATAATGAATGATACCAGAATTAGGGTTGGATGAAGGAACTCAGAGGAAAACAGTAAGTATGTTTTACGAAACATAGCTAAAACATGAGTCTTCCAGATTTTCCAGTGCATGCTTCCCAATGGAAAATCAAGGATCAAAAGACTCCTGTGGATTGAGTCTGCCCTGCATTCAGTATGAATCCATTTTCTTTACCACTCATTAAAGAAAATTTAGGATATTGTCCAAGCAGGCTTCTGTTAAGAACTAAGCGTTACCAAAGTTTGATAAATCCATGTAAATCAAATTATTCTTCAGTCTACCACTCTACATAAACATCATACATGGATGCAAAAGGAAGGCAAAACTCTGAATCTATCATGCATCTTTTTGTTTAGAAAATGTAGGTGAGCACTTTTTAATTAATATGCTTCTGCTGATGCTAAGTTGCTTCATTTGTGTCCAACTCTGTGCAACCCCAGAGACGGCAGCTCTGGGCTGCCCCACCAGGCTCCCCCGTCCCTGGGATTCTCCAGGCAAGAACACTGGAGTGGGTTGCCATTTCCTTCTCCAATGCATGAAAGTGAAAATTGAAAGTGAAGTCACTCAGTCATGTCCGACTTTTCGCGACTCCATGGACTGTAGCCAACCAGGCTCCTCCGTCCATGGAATTTTCCAGGCAAGAGCACTGGAGTGGGTTGCTATTTCCTTCTCCAATCATATTAATATATATAATTTTATCATTATATTAATATTATATATATAATATGTTGTTGTTGCTCAGTCTCTAAGTCATGTCCGACTCTTTGCGGCACCATGGACTGCAACATGCCAGCCCTCCTGGTCCCTCACCATCTCCTGGAGTTTGCCCAAGTTCATTTCCATTGAATTGGTGATTCCATTCAACCATCTCATCCTATACATATTAATAATTAAGGAAGTGTTCTCACTCCCCAGTGCAGTACAGACCAACCAAGCCAGAAGTAAAGCCAAAATCTGGGGGAGACAGAGAGAAAGGGAAAAAGCAGTTGCTTTCCTTGATCACATTTTTCACAAGCTGTGAAACAATTTTAAAAGTAATAAGTGAGTTATAAGACAATAATAAAAATAAACAAAGAGTTAAAGCAAGACTGTAAGACACAGAAAGAAAGTAATCAAAGGACACCATTGACTTGGTATATGGTTCTCTGGAGAACTCACAGCTCAGAATCCCCGTCCCAGGCCTGGCCTCAGGCCTCACAGCCTTTCTTTCTAGTAAGCTGTTTATTTCCTCTGAACCAAGCCTAATTTGGTCCCAGAAAAGTGAAATGGAGCATTAAGACCATTATCTGGTTGCAGGAGGGAGAACACACACAGAAAAGAAAATCTAAGAAAAGTTCTCTTCATGTGAATTAATTGAGATGAGCATTTATTTTTTGTTTAAATTGACCTTGTAATTGTTTCTACTTTCTTTCCCATGAGGTATGTAGAGACATAACCTCTAGGGCTTGTCCATTTACAGCAAGAAAGAACTCAGTGTGGCTCAGACGCCCTGTATCATTCACCCATGCAGGTCATCCGATTGATTCTCTCACACACAGCCATATGGATTGATTTAGCAGCATTTCACTGGCTGCCTAGAGACACGGCTTGAGTCATCCTGTATAAATTACTTAACTCTCCACCACAAAAAGGAAAAAAAAATGTTTTCTTGCACAGCAGTAGCAATTAATGTTCAACATGTTTATGTAGTTTAATAATATACGGCCCAGCACCAATCTCCATATGCAATACCATTATCTTGAGAGAGGGACTTAGGTGGTGTCATCAGCATACAAGGCATGGATGATTGATTCATCAATAACTAAGCCTGGCCTTATTACAGCAAACAAATTAGACAATGCAGAATATATTGCCATATAGACAGGACTTCCTTTTCTCCAAATATATGTCATAATTGATAGTGGTGACCTTTTGGCAACACTGAGAAATAGCTGGCAATTAACAGGCTCACAGGCTCCCTCTTCTTGGAGTTCCTGCATGCACAAGTGGTTGTTCAAGGTTTGGCCCAGCTCAGTGGAGTGGAGCAAGGTCTAGACAACACCTTTCAGACCTTGGAAAGAATTTTCCCGTAAGGTCAATCTCTTCATCTTTCTCATATTTCATTCAGGAGTGATGCAAAAAGGAATGTGGTGAGTCATTGAAATGTATCTATTAACCTGCTTCTGTGTGCCAGGCAATGTTCCAAAGCACAGAGTACAGAGCAAAGAATGAGACAGAAGGACCTTTGTCCTCATCACAGGGGGTGGAGAATGATATCAAGCACGTAAGCAAATAAATAAATTTGTTTATAAGTTCTGATATGTAACATGCTGAAAATAAAATAGGGTGCTCTTGAGTCTATGTATTTTTAAGTGGCAAACAGGGATTTTAACAATAGGAGATATTTTATGTATTCAGCATTCACATGATTAAAGAATCACGAACATAAGCAAGATTTGTTTATTTTTATGGTATTTTACTTTTTCCCCTGAATTCTAAAAATACAATACCAGTTCTGAAGAGAAATGGGCATTGTTCGTAACTTGATCACTGAAAAGATTTAACTCCTTTAAAGTAATGAGATCTTTCACAATAGCACAGAGTAACCAAAAAACACAAGGATTTCCTAATGCTAAAAACAACAACAAAAACAGACATCATTCTATGTTTTTAAAAACTAGTTGTAATGTGAAAAAAAAAATAGTGCAAGGATGTATCAGAATCACAGGAACAACACACTATATCCCTGTAGGCTGAACCATGCAGGGACCGTAAGTTCTGCACAAATTTTGTTCTCTTGAAATGCTTTATCTCTGTAATACAATATAGATGATATATAAACAGACATGTTGAAGTTCATATTTAAGGTGATTGTCCATAAAAAAATACAATCCTTTCAGCTGAAATACATAAAGAGGTGAGGCAAATATCCTTCTCACATGAATTCCCTGAAACCCTCCTTCAATTTTCGACTCTAATTTTAGGCATCAGCTTGCTTCATTTATGCAGGAAGTAAGAATATTTTAACCACAACTGTTGGTTCTCAATCCCTTGGTGGCAGGAAACTGGGACAGTTGGGTTGGTTATGAAATGTATCACTGTCATAGGTAATTTATCTGCAGTGATTTACTCTTCTCTGTCTCCCATAACAATGCCACTCTTCTGTGAATCCCAGTGTCCTTCTTGAGTCATGGGAAAGGAGAAGAGGCATGCACTTGGCAATGGTTAATAACCCTGGGCATGTCCGTGACATTCGTGGGGATGCAATCTGCAAGTCACCATCATCGTGCATGTGCATCGCAGCTGACAAACATTCACTCCCTCCAGATGACCCTCCTTGGCTCCAGCTTCTACCTGGAGGCCTCAGCCCTGTAGTCCTCGCAACCCCACCTTCCCCTGTGTTGTGTTGTGTTAGTTGCTCAGTCTTGTCTGACTCTGCAGTCTCATGGATTGTAGCTCCTCTTGCCCATGGAATTCTCCAGGAAAGAATACTGGAGTGGGTGACCATTCCCTTCTCCAGGAGATCTACCCAACCCAGGGATCGAACCAGGGTCTTCCCCATTGCAAGCAGAATCTTTATTGCCTGAGCCACCAGGGAAACCCACCTCCCCCTAGGGTGGTAGCAATTCCTGCTGTTGCTACTCTCTGATTGGCTTCATTGTTCTCTATCCAGCTTGTCAGCCCTGCCATCCTCTGCACAAAGAATTAGCTGTATTGGAATGCCTCTGTTTTCAATAATAAGAGCACTTAGCTGTTTTTGTTTGGACAGTAATTGATACCAAGAGTTTGCAAGAAGAATTCAGTTCAGTTTATACTGAGTGCCTCCTGTCCCAAGCATTGTGCTACATACCAGGGAAATTATGATACAGAAGACATCATGTCTGCCTCCAAGGAGGTCTGGTTATAGTGAACAGATCATTTCAAGATTACAAGGCAAGCATGACAAGGCAGAGGCCCTGAGGCTCTGGAAACACTGAGTCTGGTTCTTTACTTAGCTGGATCTGGGGCTTGGGGAAAGCTTCCTAGAGGAGATGATGGTTGAATTGAACATTGTGGGATGAGAACCAGCCAGGTGGAAGATGTTGGAAAGACTTTCAGACAGAGGGGACAGCATGAATAACTGCACCAAATCATTAAATCAAATGCCCTGTGTTTCTGGGGTTGGGGTCAGGGTAGGGAAAGATGGGGCAGATATAGACTGGAAGGTGGTATCACTAGACTTTAGGTATGAAGCCAGAGGACAGAAAAGGCAGTCAGAGATAGAAGGCAACTAAGGAGCTTAAATTCCATTGAGTACATTTGGGAGTAATTGATGATTTTTTAAATAATGTGACAACATGGTCACATTTACAATTTATAATTTAGATGGATCTCATGGGCCACACAGTTGTAGTAAGCAATAGCTCTACAAAAGCTAAGATAGAGAAAAGAAACAGAAAACATCACTCGAGCCAGATCATTCTAGTAATTCAGTTCAACCTACCAGCATCAAGACTCTGGGTGGCAACCAACCAGAGAAGCGTGAAATTGTGAGGACATATCATAAAATGATCCCTTATATTTGTGTGGCCTTTCAAAGTTTACTCAGTAATTTCAAATACCTCTCATGATTCTCATAAAAATTCCATGAGTTAGGTATTCAGTTCAGTTCAGTCGCTCAGTCATGTCCGACTCTATGCGACCCCATGAATCACAGCACGCCAGGCCTCCCTGTCCATCACCAACTCCCAGAGTTCACTCAAACTCGTGTCCACAGAGTCGGTGATGCCATCCAGCCATCTCATTCTCGGTCGTCCCCTTCTCCTCCCGCCCCCAACCCTTCCCAGCATCAGAGTCTTTTCCAGTGAGTCAACTCGTCGCATGAGGTGGCCAAAGTATTGCAGTTTCAGCTTCAGCATCAGTCCTTCCAATGAACACCCAGGATCAATCTCCTTTAGAATGGACTGGTTGGATCTCTATGCGGTACAAGGGACTCTCAAGAGTCTTCTCTAACACCACAGTTCAAAAACATCAATTCTTTGGCGATCAGCTTTCTTCACAGTCCAACTCTCACATCCATACATGACCACGGGAAAAACCATAGCCTTGACTAGACGGACCTTTGTTGGCAAAGTAATGTCTCTGCTTTTTAATATACTATCTAGGTTGATCATAACTTTCCTTCCAAGGAGTAAACGTCTTTTAATTTCATGGCTGCAATCAGCATCCGCAGTGATTTTGGAGCCCCCCAAAAATAAAGTCTGACACTGTTTCCACTGTTTTTCCATCTATTTCCCATGAAGTGATGGGACCAGATGCCACGATCTTTGTTTTCTGAATGTTGAGCTTCAAGCCAACCTTTTCACTCTCCTCTTTCACTTTCATCAAGAGGCTTTTGAGTTCCTCTTCACTTTCTGCCATAAGGGTAGTGTAAAGTATTAGAATTCCCATTTTTCAGATGAGGAAACTGAGGCTTAGAAGGTAAAAGATTATGTTTCCTAACTGCTGAACTTAATATTTTTCTGCTCCCTATTATTGTGATAGGATAAATTGATTTATCAGAAAGTTGAGTTTTCACTAGTTAGAGAAATAATTTGGGGACTCTCATATACACATACATTGGACTATTTTGTAATCATTGCATAACCTCTACCAGGCCTGGGCTTGTTGTTGTTGTTGTTTAATTAATCATCTCATGGCAGATTCTATTTCCTTCGGGAATTGAGAATCACCATAGGTAATTGACTCAGCTTCTCTGGATTGGGACTGGCAGAAGACAGTAGGATATAACCAGTAAAAGTTCAAGTAAGACTTTAATTATCTTTCCCCCAACATAACAGAGGTGAGAAGATAGACAATATTACTGTAAAGAAAGTAATCTGACAGGCAGTTGATGAAGAATATACATGGATACCAGAGGATGGCAGAAAATAATTATATATATGTGTGTATATCTATTATATGCATATATATATATATATACACATTATTGAATGACCTTTCAGTCCTTCTACCAGAGGCCTATCAGTCAAGATCCTGGAAACTTAGTCCAGATTTCATCCTGGGACAGTGATAATGGATTTGTCACCACTGGTAGTAACTCTGCCCTTCAGAGGAGAAGACTGAGGTCTTCCTGGTTTTCCTCAATCATTAAACCTGTCTAATACTGATACCTTCTCCTAACAAATACTAATAGGGCATTATGATGGTAGCTCTCCATTCCCAGTAGGGGTTAAATAAGAAAGAAGCAATGGGTCTGTAAGGAGGCAGAAAATCCAAAACTGCCCCAACTATACTTCCCTGTAGAAAACTTGCCTCTCAATTCACTCCTTCCCTTTCCTAGAACTGTTTCTGTTGTTTAGTCACTAAGTCATGTCCGACTCCTTTGCAACCCCTCCTTTGAACTGTAGCCTACCAGGCTCCTCTGTCCTTGGGATTTCCCTGGCAAAAATACTGGATTGAGTTGCCATTTCCTTCTTCCCCACCCCTACTCCCCCAGATGAGATTGAACCCACATCCCCTACATTGCAGGGCTTCCCTCATGGCTCAGGCAGTAAAGCATCTGCCTGCAAATTTCTTTCTTTCTTTCTTTCTTTTTCCTTCTACATTGCAAGTAGATTCTTTCCCACTGAGCTAATAGGGAAGCCCTAAGCTCAGATGGTAAAGACTCTGCCTATAAGGCAGGAGCCCTGAGTTCAATCACTTGTTTGGGAAGATCCCCTCGAGAAGGGTATAGGTACCCACTCCAATAGTCTTGCCTGGAGAATTCCGTGGACAGAGGAGCCTGGCAGGCTACAGTCCTTGGAGTCGCACAGAGTCACACATGACTGGGACTAACACTTTCACTTTCTTAGGATAGTGACTCCCAAACCAGGAACACACACACCTTGGCACATTCAGCCCCTCCTGAGTTTGGAGCCAGAGATTTACAGACTTATTTCCACCCCCAACAACTCCCATCAGTAACAGTGATTAATTCAGGCAGCCACGATTCTGCCCACATTTGAGAATCACTTTTTGACTTTTATATGCATGCATCCAGGCTCCACATCTTTGTCATAAATAAACTCTATCATCACAGAACTGGAAGCTGGGCAGCTCTGAATTGTATCTCTTGCCTCTGGATCACATATGGCTTGAGGATGTTTGTGCAAGTAATACTCTAATCACCTATAAGCTCTATAAGCACACAGATCTTTTCTATCTTGTCTACTACTGCAATCCCAGAATCTAGTATAATACATTTGCTGGGACATAAGAGATACTCAATAGATGACAATAGCTAATATTTATTAAACATGTACTGTGTGCCAAGGCACTGTTATAAACATTCCGAAGCACAAACCCATTTAATCCTCAAAGCAGCACTATGAGTTACGTAGTATTATCTGCATTTATGAGCTTTCCAGGTGGCACTAGTGGTAAAGAACCCCCCTGTCAATGCAGGAGATATAAGAGCTTCCCTGGTGGCTCAGAGGTTAAAGCGTCTGCCTCCAATGCGGGAGACCCGGGTTCGATCCCTGGGTCGGGAAGATCCCCTGGAGAAGGAAACGGTAACCCACTCCGGTATTCTTGCCTGGAGAATCCCATGGACGGAGAAGCCTGGTAGGCTACAGTCCACGAGGTCGCAAAGAGTCGGACACCACTGAGCGACGGAACGGAACAGCACTATGAGTTACATAGTATTATCTGCATTTATGAGCTTTCCAGGTGGCACTAGTGGTAAAGAACCCCCCTGTCAATGCAGGAGATATAAGAGACCTCGGGTTCGATCCCTGGGTTGGGAAGATCCCCAGGAGGAGGGCACGGCAACGCATTCCAGTATTCTTGCCTGGAGAATCCCATGGACAGAGGAGGCTGGCGGGCTACGATTCATAGCATCACAAAGAGTCGGGCACAACTGAAATGATTTAGCATGCATGTCTGCATTTTAAGATACAGAATCTATAGCACAGAACAGTTATGTAACTTGTCTATTGACATGCAGATCATAAGCAAAAAACGTGAGATTTGAATCCAGGTGGTCTGGTCAAGGAGCTGGTGCTCATGACCATGAAGTTACACTGCTTTACACTGATTAAGTGACTGGGAACCCAGGTCTTTAAGCGGATACTGTGCGTCCTTTCGCTCTTTTAGCCTACCTCACATGGATCAAATACTGCATTCCGTTCAGGTAATGGTCCTTCTTCAAAGGAATTTTGCTCTCATGTTTTGCCAGTGGTTCTCTATTTTAGGAGTAAAAAGACTTCAGTAGCCCAGGCAGCTTCGCTTTCTCTTGCATGAACCTGCAGTTCGCTCTGTCTCCAGATCCCCTGACTGTACTCACTGCTCATATGTTTTCAGAAATAAAATAAGGATGCTGGGTGGCAATTTGTCACTTTTAGCAAAGCCAGCATCTTCTTTCAGGGTCACCATGTATTTCACAGATCTCTCAGTGATTATGTTTGAGCTGGATTCTTATGAAAAAAAAAAATCGCTTTGGCTGTGAAACCCACCCCCTCCTTCAAATATCTGTTCCTATTTCTCATGAAGAAAAACAGAGGAGGAAGGAAATAAATGTTGAATTTACGCTGAAAGTTTCCTATCTCAGTAGTGCTGTGGTCTTTAAATGCACGTGTCTCTTTTATAATGGTTACCCAGGTGATTTTAGTCTCTCCAGAACATTCACCTTCTGATCCAGGTTTAAAAGAGACGATACCACTAAAAAGCTGCTTTAAACTTGAAAGCAGACCCTCGACGCTCAGAGAAAATGCTTATGAGGAAGAAAAACGATTTTGACCTGTATAGAAACATTTGGGGCTAAAATGGTTATTACCCTTCAAGAGCCCTACAAATAGCCAACTTTTCCAGAGTTGAAGAGAAAATTCAGAGACATTCTCACTGAATCCTGGACACTTGCTCTGTTTTCTATCAAGGTAGATACTACGTCATCAGGCATATAACTGTAGTTTGGTCTCATCAGTTCCCCATACCATGAGTGAGCCAGCTAGACCCCAAATAACCCAACTGGATATGTTCATAGACCACTCAGCTATAGAGTGATAGATATGTAGAACAGGACAGGACCATGCCACAAGAGTCACACCTGCTCCACCTCTGAGGTTTCTCTTCCCCACAGTATATCCACTCCTCTAGCAAGTTTTATAGCTCTACTACAAAAACACAGAGGGCCCAAATCTATCCACTTCTCTTCATCAACACAATTGCCCTCCAATCCAAGCTATTGACACCTCTCTCCTATTTAGAAATATCTAACTATGGCTTCTCTGGTTCTGTTCTTTTCCTTTTTAACAGCTCTACTGAGATTTCGTTTACATTCCAGGAATTCACCCATTTAAATTGTAAAACCCAATTTAGTGTTTAGCATAGCCACAGAGTCCAACAACCACCACCACACTCTCTAATTTCAGAACATTTATATCACCATAAAAGGAAATCCTAAACTCATTACAAGTCACTTTCCCATTTTAATCACACCTTCCCAGCCCCAGGTAACTCCTTGTCTATGATCTGCCTCTGCCTATTTGTGGAATGATACGATACATGCTACTGGATTCTTAAACAAAGCATAACGTTTTTGAGTTCAAGTTCATACAAGTTGCAGTTTGCATCAGTATTTCATTCCTTTTTATTGTCCAGTGACATTTGATTATATGGCTGTGCCACAGTTCCTTTTTCAGTTTAGAAGGTGATGGACGTTTGAGTTGTTTCCACTTTTTGGCCATTATGAATAATGCTGCTGTGAATATCTGAATGCAAGTTTGTAAATAGACATATGCTTTCATTTATCTTGGGTAGACACCTAGAAACTGAATTACTAGATCACATGCAACTCTAACTCTCCACTAACATTTTGAGAAACTACCATACCTTTTCCAAAGTGACTGCACCATTTTGCATTTCTAATCAGGAATGCATACAGGGTTCCAATGTCTCCACATTCTCACAAACATGTATTATTCCCTGTCATGTTGATTATAGCCTTCCTAGTGTGAAGTGGTATCTTATTGTGATTTTGATGTGTATTTTCCTTATGGCTATTGATACTGAACATCTTTCATGTGTTTATTGGTCATTCAGTTCAGTCGCTCAGTCATGTCCGACTCTTAGCGACCCGATGAATCACAGCACGCCAGGCCTCCCTGTCCATCACCAAATCCCGGAGTTCACTCAAACTCATGTCCATCAAGTCGATGATGCTTTCCAGCCATCTCATTCTCTGTCATCCCTGTCTCCTCCCACCCCCAATCCCTCCAAGCATCAGACTCTTTTCCAGTGAGTCAACTCATGGCATGAGGTAGTCAATTTATTGGAGTTTCAGCTTTAGCATCAGTCCTTCCAATGAACACCCAGGATTGATCTCCTTTAGAATGGACTGGTTGGATCTCCTTGCAGTCCAAGGGACTCTCAAGAGTCTTCTCCAGCACCACAGTTCAAAAGCATCAATTATTCGGCGATCAGCATTCTTCACAGTCCAACTCTCACATCCATACATGACCACAGGAAAAAACATAGCCTTGACTAGACGGAACTTGTTTAGCAAAGTAATGTCTCTGCTTTTTAATATGCTATCTAGGTTGGTCATAACTTTCCTTCTAAGGAGTAAGCGTCTTTTAATTTCATGGCTGCAATCAGGAACTGCAGTGATTTTGGAGCACCAAAAAATAAAGTCTGACACTGTTTCCACTGTTTCCCCATCTATTTCCCATGAAGTGATGGGACCAGATGCCATGATCTTCGTTTTCTGAAAGTTGAGTTTCAAGCCAACCTTTTCACTCCCCTCTTTCATTTTCACCAACAGGCTTTTGAGTTCCTCTTCACTTTCTGCCATAAGGGTGGTGTCATCTGCATATCTGAGGTTATTGATATTTCTCCCCGCAATCTTGATTCCAGCTTGTGCTTCTTCCAGCCCAGCGTTCCTCATGATGTACTCTGCATATAAGTTAAATAAGCAGGGTGACAATATACAGCCTTGACATACTCCTTTTCCTATTTGGAACCAGTATGTTGTTCCATGTCCAGTTCTAACTGTTGCTTCCTGACCTGCATACAGGTTTCTCAAGAGGCAGGTCAGGTGGTCTGGGATTCCCATCTCTTCTATTGTGATCCACACAGTCAAAGGCTTTGGCATAGTCAATGAAGCAGAAATAGATGTTTTTCTGGAACTCTCTTGCTTTCTCCATGATCCAGCGGATGTTGGCAATTTGATCTCTGGTGCCTCTGCCTTTTCTAAAACCTGCTTGAACATCTGGAAGTTCACGGTTCACATATTGCTGAAGCCTGGCTTGGAGAATTTGAGCATGACTTTACTAGCGTGTGAGATGAGAGCAATTGTGTGGTAGTTGGAGCATTCTTTGGCATTGCCTTTCTTTGGGATTGGAATGAAGACTGACCTTTTCCAGTCCTGTGGCCAATGCTGAGTTTTCCAAATTTGCTGGCATATTGAGTGCAGCACTTTCACAGCATCATCTTTCAGGATTTGAAATAGCTCAATTGGAATTCCATCACCTCCACTAGCTTTGTTCGTAGTGATGCTCTATAAGGCCCACTTGACTTCACATTCCAAGATGTCTGGTTCCAGGTGAGTGATCACGCCATCGTGATTATCTTCGTCATGAAGATCTTTTTTGTACAGTTCTTCTGTGTATTCTTGCCACCTCTTCTTAATATCTTCTGCTTCCATTAGGTCCATACCATTTCTGTCCTTTATCGAGCCCATCTTTGCATGAAATGTTCCCTTGATATCTCTAATTTTCTTGAAGAGATCTCTTGTTTTTCCTATTCTGTTGTTTTCCTCTATTTCTTTGCATTGATCACTGAGGAAGGCTTTCTTATCTCTCCTTGCTCTTCTTGGGAACTCTGCATTCAGATGCTTATATCTTTCCTTTTCTCCTTTGCTTTTCGCTTCTCTTCTTTTCACAGCTATTTGTAAGGCCCCCTCAGACAGCCATTTTCCTTTTTTGCATTTCTTTTCCATGGGGATGGTCTTGGTCCCTGTCTCCTGTATAATGTCACAAACCTCCATCCGGAGTTCATCAGGCACTCTATCTATCAGATCTAGTCCCTTAAATCTATTTCTCACTTCCACTGTATAATCATAGGGGATTTAATTTAGGTCATATCTCAATGGTCTAGTGGTTTTCCCTACTTTCTTCAATTTAAGTCTGAATGTGGCAATAAGGAGTTCATGATCTGAGCCACAGTCAGCTCCTGGTCTTGTTTTTGCTAAATGTATACAACTTCTCCATCCATGGCTGCAAAGAATATAATCAATCTGATTTCGGTGTCGACCATCTGGTGATGTCCATGTGTAGAGTCTTCTCTTGTGTTGTTGGAAGAGGGTGTTTGCTATGACCAGTGCGTTCTCTTGGCAAAACTCTATTACCCTTTGCCCTGCTTCATTTTGTGCTCCAAGGCCAAATTTGCCTGTTACTCCAGGTGTTTCTTGACTTCCTACTTTTGCATTCCAGTCCCCTATAATGAAAAGGACATCTTTTTTGGGTGTTAGTTCTAAAAGGTCTTGTAGGTCTTCATAGAACTGTTCAACTTCGGCTTCTTCAGCATTACTGGTTGGGGCATAGACTTGGATTACTGTAATATTGAATAGTTTGCCTTGGAAATGAACAGAAATCATTCTGTCATTTTTAAGATTGCATCCAAGTACTGCATTTCGGACTCTTTTGTTGACCATGATGGCTACTCCATTTCTTCTAAGGGATTCCTGCCCCCAGTAGTAGATATAATGGTCATCTGAGTTAAATTCACCCATTCCAGTCCATTTTAGTTTGCTGATTCCTAGAATGTCTACGGTCACTCTCGCCATCTCCTATTTGACCACTTTCAATTTGCCTTGATTCATGGACCTAACATTCCAGGTTCCTATGCAATATTGCTCTTTACAGCACCGGACCTTGCTTCTATCACCAGTCACATCCACAAGTGGGTATTGGTTTCACTTTGGCTCCATCCCTTCATTCTTTCTGGAGTTATTTCTCCACTGATCTCCAGTAGTATACTGGGCACCTACCGACCTGGGGAATTCCTCATTCAGTATCCTATCATTTTTCCTTTGATACTGTTCATGAGGTTCTCAAGGCAAGTATACTGAAGTGGTTTGCCATTCCTTTCTCCAGTGGACCACATTTTGTCAGACCTCTCCACCATGACCCGTCCATCTTGGGTAGTCCCACACGGCATGGCTTAGTTTCATTGAGTTATTGGTCATTAGTATACCTTATTTCCTGGTGGCTCAGTTGGTAAAGAGCCTGCCTCTAATGTGGGAGGCCCAGGTTCAGTCCCTGGGTGGGGAAGATGCCCTGGAGAAGGAAATGGCATCCTACTCCAATATTCTTGCCTGGAGAATTCCATGGACCGAGGAGTCTGATTGGCTACAGTCCATTGGGTCACAAAAAGTCAGACACAACTGAGTAATTATCACTTCCATACCTTCTTGGAGAAATATAGCTATTCAAATCCTTCATCCATTTTTTAATTGCTTTGTCTTTTTGACATTGAGTTGTAAGACTTCCATATACGGACACGCATACCTTATCAGATATATGATTTGCAAATATCATCTCCCATTCTACAGACTGCTGTTTCACTTTCTTGATGGCTTCATTTTTAGCATAAAGCTTTTAATTTCAATGAAATATGTGCTATTTATTATTTTCTTTTGTCACATTTGCTTTTGGCATCATATTTAAGAAATCACTGCCTAATTAAAAGTCACAAAGGTTTACTCCTACACTTCCCTCTAACAGTTTTTATAGTGTTAGCACTTCTGCTTAAGTCTGCAATCCATGGCCCTTAAATTTCGTGTAGGGTGAGAGGTAGGTATCTACCTTCCTTTTTCTTTTTTTTAGCATATAGATACACCATTATCCCAGTATTCGTTAATACAGACATTCTTTCCCCACTGAATTATTTGGTACCCTTTTTGAAAACCAGTGGACAACAAACATAAATGTTCACTCTGGACTGTAAATTCTATTCACTAATCTATATGTCTACCCTTGTTCCAAAACCACAGTATCTTCACTATTGTAGCCTTGTGATAAAGTTTTGAAGTTGGAAAATGTGAGTATTCCAATTTTTTCATTTTTCTACTTCTACTCTTGTTACACAATATTTAATGGCTACCTCCACCTTAGATCTTGTTATTTAATGTGCTAATAAAATACGCATATTTTATGTAACAATTTTAAGATATGTTTTGATAACTATATTCTGACAGTTTTATCTTTTACAATTCCACTTATGCCTAGAATCTGTGGGATTTTTTTGTACTTAATGCTGCTGCTAAGTCGCTTCAGTCATGTCCGACTCTGTGCGACCCCATAGACGGCAGCCCACCAGGCTCCCCTGTCCCTGGGATTCTCCAGGCAAGGACACTGGAGGGGGTTGCCATTTCCTTCTCCAACACATGAAAGTGAAAAGTGAAAGTAAACTCGTTCAGTGTCTGACTCTTAGTGACCCCACAGACTGCAGCCTACCAGGCTCCTCCGTCCATGGGATTTTCCAGCCAAGAGTACTGGAGTGGGTTGCCATTGCCTTCTCCAACCTTTCCTCAAAAAACCTTTCTACTCCACAGGCTTAATGATATCACTCCCTGCCGAAACCCTCCAACTACTGCCAATAACACAGAGTAAAACCCACACCCCTCTTCTCTCCCCATTTACTTCACTAACCACATATATTTCCACTTTTTCCATGCCCCTTGCTTCTAACCTCCCTGGCTTCTTTCTGATCTTAAAATCCCCAGATATTTTCCCACACAAAGCCTTTTGCTCCTCCTCCTTTAGTCTGGAATCTTCCTCCTAATGTTGAAGGGTAGATCTGCTTACCAGCCAGATCTCAGCTCTACTCAAGCCTTCCTTTGTTTGTGACATGGATCCTTTTGACAGTCTAGTAAAGTCTATGCACAGCTTCTCAGAAGAATGCTTTAATGCCTAAAATAAAAATACATAAAATAACAAAGAACACCAATATCAGGATGCAGTTATAAAAATATTATAATAGAGAAATAAATGAGAAATATCAAAATACATAAGCTTCCCTGGTGGCTCAGAGGGTAAAGCATCTGCCTGCAATGTGGGAAACCCAGGTTCAATCCCTGGGTCGGAAAGATCCCCTGGAGAAGGAAATGGCAACCCACTCCAGTACTCTTGCCTAGAAAATCCCTTGGATGGAGGATTCTGGCAGGCTACAGCCCATGCGGTCACAAAGAGTTGGACACGACTGAGTGATTTCACTTTCACTTTCATCAAAATACATAAGCTTCTCTATTACTATAAGAAGTAGTAAGACCTAGTTGTTGGTCTCATAACTATCATCATTCTGAAGTAGAAAGGGGCATAAAAGACAATTCAAGATATCCACCAACACTGCAATATAATATGAAAATATCTGTGATTTCCACTTGTGACAAGTCACAGGCATAGTTCTTGGTAATTATGTTTTGTTGCCTACCATTATAATAAAAATGCTATCTTTTATTAGAGATTACAGAAAATAAAGATTTTTTTAACCATCAATTTAAAAGTTACCCTGAATTCTTTCCCAGCTTAAAACTTCAGTAATTATGGGCATGAACTTGCGAATTTGCTTTTTAATAAATTCCCAGTTGATTCTACTTTTTGCTCAACACTGGGAGAAGTAGAGACTTATGGGTGTTGCATGAGCTGTATTAAGAAGCCACGTTCCTTGGGCTAAGTTCCTCTCACCCCATCAGGGGACCTACAATGCTATTATGGATTTGAGTTCAGGGGCTTTTGAGGAGAGCCATATTAAAAAACAGCTCTCTCTGGGCATCTTCTGCTAAAAACTGGGAAGAGAAGCCGAGCTGTAGTCAGAGAGAGGCACTGACCATCTGGCCAGAAATCCTACAGACCCCAGAGACACCATGAGCCTGTTTACCGAAGAGGTGTCATCCTTGTAAGTCAACACAGGTTCATTCTTCAAGCCTAAAAGATTGTCAAGAGCAAATTAAAGAGCTGGGGTCTCTGAATAAAATAAACACACTGGCTCCCAACTGCAAAAAGAAAGCTACAAAATCTAAAATTAATTCACAGCTCAATTAAAAGTCTACAAATGTAAAATCCAACTGTAACTAAAAATAAATTAATTAAGTTGAATGTAATGATGCCTCCAAAGTGAATGTGCTCAAGGTAGCAAGGTCTTAAAATGTGTCTGGTACCCAGAACCATCCCCTCACCCCAGCAACATCCCACTGCAAGCCTGGAAACAGTGTCCCAGCGAGTCCCAGGGCTCTTATTGAATGAAATCTCCAAACTCTAAACCTCAGAAAGATGTGGGAGGCCACATTCTTCTTCCCACTCCAGTGTCAGTGAACTCATCCCTCATCCTTTGGGATGCCATTCAGGCTTTTCTAATCTCTAAAATGCCAAGTTGTGCCAAGCCAGGAGTCAACTTCAAACACCTATGGAGATCTGTAGGCACCTTTGATTCCTGAAGCAATTCAGGCAGTGCCTTATGCAGACACACTTCTAAAGGATCTATGATAGTGTCTGAAAACTTGTATATAAATTAAGTGTATTATTATACATTTAATTATATAACATATACCATATTATATATTATGTATACATATTATACATGCATGTATATATTGTATATGTTTACATACATATGTATATTATATACTTTGTATCTGTATCCAAATATAGACACATACTCCAAAATATGAAAATGGAAAAATTGAAATTTTTTTCAAAACAGAAAATTTATAATCCTTACCAAATCCTTTTTGGCCCCTTCCTTCCCCAAAAATCTCTATTAAATGTGGCATGTGGTTTAAATATATTTAATATGATGTGAATCAGGACGTCCAAGAGTAAGAATGCCTAGAGCTCATGAAATTCAAATCCTTAGAACCAGGTAGGAAATAAAATGGAGACAGCTATAGAATGATGACCAGTAACTGATTCCTGGAACCCACATGGGCTCTAGAGTTTGGCAAACACATGCCCTTCTTGAAAGGGGAACTGATGACTTAGCCCTAGCTAACTGGTGTCTCTTGGAAAAGTAGGTTTAGCATTGCCACATTGTCCAATCTCAGGAAAAGTCAGAAATGTAGATTCCTATGTAAAATCTCCAAATTCCAAATGTTGACGACTAATTGAAGGTTTTTATAAACACTCTTTGGCCCACAAGGGAAAACTAGCCACACTGGGTCTGGAAACATGAATTCAGAATGCTAAATCAAAACAAAACCAACTTTTTTTCAAAGCCAAAGACATCCCCCTGCCCCCCCCCCCCGCCCCAGGTGGTTGGGGCATGCTCTGTGTCTAACTAGGTGGAGTGGGGGTAGGGTGCAGGAGCAAGCAGGACAGCGCGCCCTAAGTGACTTCCGCCTATATTTATAGGTCATTAATGGTGTTCAGTGTGAATATTATAAAATTATTTGAAGAATAATTAGTTCGATAATGAGTCTGCAGGTGAGAAGCAGCTGTTTTGCTCCTGGGCTTGGGGTCACTGTCTCTGCTGTGTGAAGAGTCAGCAGTAATTAGAAGAACCCGCGGTGCCAAACTAAATTAAAAGTTTCTCAAACCGTTACTCACTGTATGATATAATTTTGTTTCATGTTCCCAGGATGAGGAAACTCGAATTAAGTCTCTATTCATTACAAAAATAGGCTAACCAATTTAAGGCTGTGAACTATCTGTTTGTCGACGGTACCGAATGGTTTCTATCCGCTGTAACAGATCATTCCTCATGGAAATAAATGGCAGTTGATTATATGCCAGTGGTTTATTTAATAGCACTCAATTGTACTGAACTCCGAAAAATGTAATGGGTCTCGGTGGACCCTCCTGCCGGCTATTTTTCTGAAAATAAAATATTGATGTAATTGGATTTCCCACCCACACTGATCCTCAAACACACAGATGGGATCCGTTTAAGCAAAAACTGGGAAATGAAGAAATCGTGATAATCACTGAATAAAGTTATTTCAGAACACTTGGGGTGCACTTAATTAAGCTGCCCTGAAATCCATGAACAACTTTGGGACAGTGTTTTTCCTAAGTCATAGGGATTGCTGTTAAACTCCAGGAAAAGGCCAGGAAGGGGGGAAAAAAATCTGTCAATGAACACTTAAGAGGAAAGAGAAGAAACCTTCAGAAATATTTCATGGACCCTATCTTTGTGATACCAGACCATGTGGTTAGTTCTGTCAGTTTAATGAGGAAAATGCTACACAACCAGTTGAACAGCATCTTTAATGGAAAAAAACAAAAGTTTGTTAATTGAATCTTTCCCTTTTCAACTTGGCATTTTGCTGTTGTATAGACATTGCTTTAATCACACCCTGCAAGCAGTCAATTTCACTGATGTGACTGTATAAGTAAGACCACAAAGTTGAGCTTTTAATAAGATGGGCTTACTCTAATGAAAGTTCTTTTGGTCTTTCCTTTTAGCTTTTCTCTATTTTCTTTAGTCATCAATCTCTGGACTAATCTTGTTAACAGAATGATTCTGTCTGATTTTTTTAAAATGTCTTCTCTGATCCAATCCAACTTGAGCAATTGAAATGCTTTCTTTCATCAACATTCAAAAGGTAGCATTAGTAATAGCAACAATAAAAGACTCAAATCCTTACTGAATTTTCCCATCATTCCTAAAACAAGATAAACAACTCTTACAGTACTGAAGTTCTCAGCATCTGAGCAGTGAAATATTTTATGTCTTGAATGTAGACCACACCCTCACAAGAAGGGGATTAGTTAAATGGCGCCATCCAAAGGTAATTTAGAGATCCGCCAGGTTTTTCTGCCATTAAAGCAAACAAAATGGCTTCCCTCCTATCCCATACAAGGTCCCCTTGTATGAACAGATATTCATGCTGGAGCTGTTTCTCCTAAAGCAATATAAACAATGGCTTATAAATTAGATCAGATTTTAAGTATATTGGAGAACTTGATAATTCAAAGAACTTTGCTGTGAAACTTTTTGCAAAGTGAATTTTTTGTGAATTTGGAAAGTGTGTTTTTACCTCCTCCAATAGATGAGATATAATTAAGAAAAGCAGGTCCATGGTCACAAGAACTGGGCCTTAGTCCAACTCTTTTTCTCACCTGCAAGGTAACCTTAGAAACCCTGCTGAACCTCTCTGGACCTCAGTTTCCTCATAAGTGAAAGGAGGACCATTTCTACCTTCCACAGTCTTCAAAGAATTAAATAAGATTATTTTAAAATATGAAGGTATTGGTAGCCTGTAATAGACAATTAGTACCATGCAGTATAGTTGTTATTAATAATAATTATGGTCAGAGTATGAAAGGGAATAGTGTTGGGCAGTCAACAGTGAAACTATAGGGGGACACACATTCCCAACCTGACCCTTCAAATCCCCCCCGGGAATGGTATTCCTGGTTTGAAGAGATCTGTGAAGGTCATTCTCCTGACTCCATTAAAATGTCCTCACAAGGGACTCCATTGGTGGTCCAATGGCTAAGACACCAGGCTCCCAATGGCAGGTGGACAGGGTTCAATCCTGGTCAGGGGACTAGATCCCACACTCTGCAACTAAGACCTGGAACAGCCAAATACATATATGTGCATGCCTGCATGTTAAGTCACTTGAGTTTTGTCCTACTCTATGCAACCCTATGGACTGTAGCCCACCAGGCTCCTCTGTCCATGGGATTCTCCAGGTTGCAGTGAGTTGTCATGCCCTCCTCCAGGGGATCTTCCCAAATCAGAGATTGGATCTTGTCTCCTGCACTGGGAGGTGGGTTTTTACCATTAGCGCCACCTGGGATATTTAAATGTCTTATCAAAACCCAGTTTAACTGGAGACACCTTCTGAAAATGCAATTAGTCTTCGGATATGCACATAGATGCAGAACCTTGGCATATTATTAAATTAGCACTAGAAGGAGTCCCTTGTGTTTCCTGGGGCAAATGAAGGAAAATCCAGCTTCATGTTTATAACACTTTAGTCATTCATTTCTTTTTCTCTGGGGATTCTTATGCACATTTTCTACAGTAAAGTGGTAATTGGTAAATTTTTAAGATTTTATTTTTCCCTCTTGATCGATAGAGAAATGTGAGTATGGTGGGCAGTTAGGCATCCAAATGGCCATGCAGATACGTGAGGGAGTTTATACAAATTAGTATGCCAAGAGTCTAATATTAGTATTAATGGGCAAGCCAAATTCATTCCTCCAATTGTATTCTTAAAAAAAGTGTACCAACACCTTATAAATGTCTGAATCGAGTCTATGTAAGGGTATTTTTTTGAAGCCACTTAATGGGAGAACAATGACTAGTAAAAGAGGTCTAAAATTAGTTTCTATACCAGGCCTCCCCAAGAAGTGGTAAAGCTGAGCACATGGGAGGTCTCACCCTGCTCTCTTCTCCCTGAAACCTTCTGTAACCTGTGAGGAGTTGTTTAACCTATGTTTGTCTCTTTTCTCTATAAAAACAAAAGAGGGGACTGAGCTTAAATTCTCAGACTTAAAAAAGGCAAAAGATGAGTTGCTTGTTTTAATCCAAAACCAGGCTATAGGCAAAATACATTAGATCACAGGATGAAGATTATCACAGTATCAAAGGATCTTAACATTTAGTGCTGAGCAGCGGTGTGTGTGTTTGGGGTGGGGGTGGGGGGCAGGTATGGGGGCCAGTATTTGAATAAACCATTGGTGGTCTGGTTACATCAGTCTCTCCAGAATTTGAGTACCTTGGGTCAGTCTTCCAAGGTCTGACCTTTCTGAATTCAATAGCAAGACTCACTCTGAATACCCCCAAATCTGAGGATTCCAAATTTCCAAGTGTGAGTGAAGGTTCAGCCTTACCAAGGTCCCATTGTTGGGGGAATCCTCTGGCCATCCAGTGATGAAGACTTCTCCTTCCAATGCAGGGAATGTGAGTTTAATCCCTGGTTGGGGACCTAAGATCCCACGTGCCTCATGGCCAAAAATTCAAAACATAAAACAGAGACAATATTGTAATAAAGTAAAGACTTTAAAAATGGTCTACATTTTAAAAAATCTTTAATAAAAAATTAAAAAATTAAGGTCTTGTAATTGGCAAACGCCCTACTTTCATAGCCTCATTCACGCTGTACCATCCACTCCTACCTATTATCCCATAGTGTCTTTTACTCCTCTCTTGACCATAAGAAACAAAGCTTGCATTTGTAAAATCTTTGAAGGTTTATAATGTGCCTATACCCACAGACACATTATCACACAGGGAAGGGATTATTCATAATTTTCAGAGGAAGAAATAATTTCTAAGGAGTCAATTAATAGCTTCATGCTTTCCATTACAAGTAAGTGGTAGAACCTAATCTAGAATTCTTGTAGAGAGGGATTCCATGAATTGGTCAGACCACAAGGCCTTCTAAGCCTCTAAAATTATGGTATTCCGTTGCTTCTTTAGAGGATCCAAAATGTGTCCCACAACGAGGTCTACTGTAATCTGGAGCAAATAACCCACATTTAGTTAATACTTTCTGAATTACTTGGACTATTTGCTAGTGCCTTCACACACTGCCTGCAAGGCAGGTGACCTGGGTTCGATCCCTGGGTCGGGAAGATCCCCTGGAGAAAGGAATGGCAACCTTCACTACTGTTGCCTGGAAAATTCCATGGACAGAGGACCTGACAGGCTACAGCCCATGGGATCGCAGAGTCAGACACGACTGTGTGACTAACTTTCCTTTCCTTTTTCACACATCCAACATGTAAACAGTTTCACCCATGCTCCTTCTTCCCTGTGATGATTCAGCATCTAGCTTGGTAGAATCCCAAGACTTCCCACACAAACAGCTCCATTCAGAGACTAAACCAGCAACTTTCCAACCCAAGACAAAGGCAGCAGACGCCCTGTTTAGAAGATGTATGGTTATGTCACTGCAGCTCAGAGAATTCATCTAGTCCCTTAACCTCCCCACATCATAATTCTCAACCCCAGTGTTACCTACTTTTCCTGTTTCTGTGCTGTGCTTAGTTGCTCAGTCTTTCATGTTTCTGATCTGCTGCCAAATTCTCCCATTCTGCCTTGGTTTTGCCAACACAGTCCACTCATTCATTGATTTTGGTCACTACCCTGACTGTTGTCTCTGGCACTCCACGGCAAGGTATCCTATTTGGCTACAAGGAGACATAGAAAAAGCAGGGCTGTCTGCTGCCATCAACCACAGTATCATTAATGTTCTTATTTCAACATTCATGACTACATACCTCCCAAAACTCAAATATTAATTCCAGCTGCCCCCAAAATGGATGCTTCTATAGAGCCTTCTGTGGGTGCAAGAGTTGAGCCAGGAGCTGGCAACTTGGTAGATAGATACTTGAGTGATCGTGGGCTCATGAGCACACAGCCCACACCCAGCACCTGCAGCCTTTGAATCAGGCCTGGGGCATGTGCGGGTGTGCTAAGCTGCTTTAGTCATATCTGACTCTTTACAACCTCACAGACTGTAACCTGCCAGGCTCTTCTGTCCATGGAATTCTTCAGGTAAGAATACTGGAGTGGGTTGCCATTTCCTTCTCCAAGGGATCTTCCTAATCCAGGGATTGAATCTGCATCTCTTAAGTGTCCTGCATTGGCAGACAGATTCTTTACCACTAGCACCACTTGGGAAGCCCTAGAATTTGCCACAGCTTTAATTCATAAAGTTTTCCCTACAATTCTGGATCTCCAGATTAATTTAGTTGGACTTTTAAGTACCTGCACCACCATTTTCCCACATATTTATGTACCTGACTTCACATTGCTCTGGTGTCCACTCAAACTTTAAGTCCTCAGAGAGGAATCCTCTACCCACTCTGAATAACCACTGAAGAATAAGCCTCACCTCTCCCTCCATCATTCCCTATCCCACTGCTGTGATCATTTGGTTCACAACACTGATAACTCACTGATTTTTTTATTCCCTCTTTACTATCTAGCTGCCTTGCCTGCTGCTGCTGCTGCTAAGTCACTTCAGTCGTGTCCGACTCTGTGTGACCCCATAGACGGAAGCCCACCAGGCTCCCCCGTCCCTGGGATTCTCCAGGCAAGAACACTGGAGTGGGTTGCCATTTCCTTCTCCAATGTGTGAAAGTGAAAAGTGAAAGTGAAGTCGCTCAGTCGTGTCCGACCCTTAGCGACCCCACAGACTGCTGCCTTGCCTAGGATGGCAGTTATCTGCCTTGACTAGGATGGGAGCTCCATGGGGATAAAAACCTTTGTCTATTTCATTCATAGACTCTAAAAGAGCTCCAGGCATAGAGAAGGTTTTCAATAAATGTTTGTTTTAGTAAACAAATGGATAGATGAATGAACCACTGGATGGATGGATGATTTGGCTATAAAAGAGTGAATACATCACAGCAGGTACTCTTATACATGCCGAGCACTGTACATAACACTTTTCATACATTATCACAGTGATTTTCAAAAATATCTTTTTTATTCAAGCAAAACTTAATATAAAACACTATATATGACCCAGACAAAACATACACAAAAATCCAAAAGAAACAGTGGTTAGGTGACCAGCCACTTCTGCCTATTGTCTTATATTTTATTTAATTATTTTTTACCAACACTGTTAGATGTGAATTATCATCAGTCCCATTTTATAGATTTGAAAACTGAGGCTCAGGAAAATTAAGTCCAAGTTCACTTGTCCAAGATTATATAAGCTAAGAAGTCACAGGACAAGGTTGTAAACCAATTCTGTCTGGTGTTAACTTTCTAAACCGGGATTCTAAGGAGCCTGCACAGCCACTGAAATCTCAGGGAACTCTTTCCAGAATAAGTTAACTAATGTTAGGTTGGTATTTTCAGAGCTTATTTGAATAAGACTGGAATAGCTTATTGTAGTGTTTAATAATTAATTGCTGTAGGTATATGAAGAATGACTTTCTCTTAATGAAAAATTTCAGGATGATATTATAATGTTAATATTCTCAGAAAGTACTCTCATGTGACATGGACCTCACTGTTAATGGGAGAAAGTATATTCATATTTTTTTCACAGATAATTCTTGAAAGCCAAAGTGTTTAAGAACCTTCATTGAGGCAAAATTCTATTATATGAGAAGTAGCTGCTTGGCAATTTCTAAGAGTTTAATAAATCTCTCCAGGAAAAAAGTTAGTTTCAAAAGAAAATTTCAAAAGGGATTCAAGAATTCTGTTTTCTTGTATTTGCATTACAAACAAAAATGTTGGGGCTGACTGTGAGAAGCCAGAGAAAACAAGAATGTTCGTTTTGCATTATTTGATGAGTGGTATTGTGCAGAGACATTACTTTGCCAACAAAGGTCCGTCTAGTCAAGGCTATGGTTTTTCCCATGGTCATGTATGGATGTGAGAGTTGGACTGTGAAGAAAGCTGATCGCCGAAGAATTGATACTTTTGAACTGTGGTGTTGGAGAAGACTCTTGAGAGTCCCTTGGACTGCAAGGAGATCCAACCAGTCCATTCTAAAGGAGATCAATCCTGGGTGTTCATTGGAAGGACTGATGCTAAAGCTGAAACTGCAATACTTTGTCCACCTCATGCGACGAGTTGACTCACTGGAAAAGACTCTGATGCTGGGAAATGTTGGGGGCGGGAGGAGAAGGGGACGACAGAGAATGAGATGGCTGGATGGCATCACCGACTCTGTGCACGTGAGTTTGAGTGAACTCCGGGAGTTGGTGATGGACAGGGAGGCCTGGCGTGCTGTGATTCATGGGGTTGCGGAGAGTCAGACACAACTGAGCAACTGAACTGAACTGAACTGATTGTGTTACCATTTTTTTTCTTTAATATCAGAAGCCCACAGGCTTCATAGTGCAGAGTCACAACTACAGAACACTCATTAAGAGGTCCGTGGAATATCACTTTCACCAAGATTCACTATCTTCAAGTCGTCTATTATTCAGATGACTTCAGTGAAAAAATATGGCTGCCAATACCAGGTCCAGGAATGGCTGCCTTGCAGGACTTACACTCCACCTTCCACCTTTACTTTAGAGAATGTGATCCACATTCTGTGTGTGTGTGTTTGTGTGTGTGTGCACACGCGCGCGCGCACCTGCGCACGCACGCCAATGCAGGACAGACAGGTTTGATCTTTCATCCCTGGTTTAGGAAGATCACCTGGAGGAGGGTACAGCAACCACTCCAGTATTCTTACCTGGAGAATCCCATGGTCAAAGGAGCCTGGCAGGCTACAGTTCATCCCAAGCTGAAACTCATCAAAACCCATCAAACAGTAACTCTCTATAACCCCATCCCTCCCCATTCCCTAGGAACCACTGTTCTACTTTTTGTCTCTATGAATTCAACTACTAAAAAATGTTTGACTATTCAAGTGCCTTATATTAGTGAAATCATTCAATATTTGTCCTTTTGCCACCCCATATTCTTGGTACACTTGACTTTTATCACCTTCAAAATGAGGGACATTCTCCAGGGTCCACAATAAGGTTATAGTCTTTGCAGCATGACCCACAGGTGACACTGAAAAGGTTATTATTTTTTTTAATGCCTGGTTTACCCACTCAGTAGTAATAATGCTAATCAATCTGCAACATTTTGTCAAATTACCAAGATTATATCATTTGGTCTTTCCTTAATTAAAGAAAAAGTAGGGAGGGGGTTAATAAATTCCACTCTTGAGGATGGAAAATTAGCAGTTGACCCAAATCATCTTACAGAACAGCCTAGAAAGTCAGGATCTGTGGTCACAGTCACTGTGGGAAGGGACCAAAAGAAATAAGAATTCTTAGTCTGACAGCTTTGTGTGAGTTTTTAGAACTTTATTTACGAGCTTTACCTATGTTACCTTATCTTGTAGCCTTTTCCCAGTGATGGAAAAATGGAGAGAAAAAGAAACAGGATGTATGATGGAGGTAAGAACTCATGAAGAAGCAAGGAAGGAGGGAGCCTAGTGTGTCCATTTCTTTCTGCAGTTGGTCTGGAAAAATGAGAACCCAGACGGACAATTACAGATTAGCAACTATGGAGAAGAGAGGCAAGAAGGTGGCTTACAGATTCCCAGAAAGACATGACCAGGATTGAAAGCAAAGCCCTTTGGGGTGACCTGAAAAACACCTCTGCCAGTCCCTGGTCAGTCTGGGGACAGCTCTTGTGCTCTCATCAGCACGGCCATGGGCTCCTCTGGGAGAAGTCAGAGCACTAGGGCTTCCTCTAGTGCCTCAAGGGTTGAACATCAGGGTTGAACATTTAGAACCAGGAGATGACCTTTTTCCAGTGTCTGCCCAGAATGTCTGCAATAGGACATTGATGGTCTCACAGAATTTAGCCAACGGGTGTGTGAGAGAGAAGGGGGGCAGAGGAGAGCAGAAACTGAGAGAGACAGAGTGGAAGGAGGAGGAGAAATAGGAGGGAAAGTGGTTTTTAAAGATAATTCCCAATTTGCCACAGCCCCAGTGCTTCTGTCCCTGATGGCTCGGTTGGTAAAAAAAAAAAAAATCTGCCCACAATGCAAGAGACTGAGTTTCAATCCCTGGGTCAGAAAGATCCCTGGAGAAGGAAATGGCAACTCACTCCAGTAATCTTGCTGGGGAAATCCCATGGACAGAGGAGCCTGGCAGGCTACCGTCCATGGAGTCCCAAGAGTTGAACACAAACTAGCAACTAAACCACTACCACCAATACTGCTAATCACATGGTACTCAGTTTTCATCCCAGTTTTTGCTTCCTCAACTAAACAATCAAGGTGGGAGTCTGTGGATTTCTCCAGTGCTATGTGGACTCCAGTTGGTCTTGGTGTTGAGTTTTAGGGATATTCTGTTGTATTTCTCAACTCAAATATCGATCTCTCTGCCTCTCTCCTTTGTCACACAGATAACATAAGTTTTAAGGGCAAGAACTTCACAAAGGGAAAACAGAGCTGATTCACATAATCAGTTATTACATCGTGCTGCTCCTGTTCACACTGAGAGAAGTGCTTTGCTCATCGGACATTCACTACACGGGCAGAGGAAAAATGTATCAATCCTCAGATTTGGGTCAGTTAATGTAGGTAAGAACCGCCTTGCACTTCACCCTTCTCCCCACTTCTCACTTCTTTCAGGGGTCCCAACTTGTTGTTATCTATCCCACCGACTTGCCAGGGACAAGATCGAACCATGGTTTAAGACCAGTACAAAAGGAAACAGACAAGGAGATTTGCATGAGTTTGCTTGGGCTGCCATAATGAAGTACCATGTATTGGTTGGTTTTAAACTGTAGGAATTCATCCTCTCACAGCTCTGGAAGCTAGAAATCCAAAATCAACACTTGAGGGCTGGGGGCATACACCCTCTGAGATTCTGGGTAGCCCCCTTTCCATCCCTCCTTAGTTTCCAGTGGTGGTCATCCAGCTTTGGCATCCCTTGGCTTGCAGCTATATCATTTCAATATCTACCTCTGTGGCCACCTGGACTTCTCCACATGTCTCTCTCTTCATACAGCGTTTTCCTCTTCTTAAAAGGACATCAGTCATACAGGGTTAGGGTTCACCCTAATGACCTCATTTTAGCTTGATTACATCTATAAACACTTCATTTCCAAATAAGGTCACACTGGTTCTGAGGGTTAAGACTTCAACATATATTTGGGAGGACACAATTTAGACCATAAGAGACTTTAACCTCAAACTCTTTCTTCACTGAGGACTCAGCCCACTTGTCATCATTTTGACCTGTTGGTTCCAAACTCGTTCCCCAAGACTGTAATTATCGGTTACCAGCCTCTTCTTTCTGTGTTGCTGTTCTGGTTGACAAATCTAACTTCTATTTACTGTCCTGCACTTGAAAAACATATTGATCCTGTGGCATTTGTCTGACTACCTAGACTTTGAAGCTAAGATTTGTGATTTCAGGGAATAACCCAGGCCTGTTTCCAGCACCAGGTCCATAGCTCTGTGATAGACACCGTGTCTAAGCCCAACCCCAGATCCAGCCCCTCCCCTGACTCACTACCTCCACAGTCCTCTTACACTTCCCTTTACTAGATCCCAAACTGGATTCTACCACATGCCAGGCCTGACACAATCCAACAAGAGCATTCCAACTAGAGTAAAGTTTTCTTATTTGGTTTTTATATATCTCAAATTAGGATTATGTTCACAGTGTTTAAAATGGTAACCCCTGCCTCATGTTATTCTCATACAGCTTTAGGTATCTATATATATTTACCATAGTTTCTCAAACTCATTTTGAGAAGTAGGAAAAATTAGCTAACTTTATGGCAGAGCAGCAAATAGTTTAGACAAGTGGAGAAGCCAATTATAAGGGAAAAAATTATGTAATTTCTTCAAAGATCAAATAATTAAATCATTTAAGGTTTACATCAATGAAAGCATAAATGGAAAGCTGTAGCAATTTTCCAAATTGTGTTTCTTTAAATAAGTCTTAGCCACAAAATATTTGAAGGAAATTTTTTAACTTTAATTACTTGATCAACTGTATTAATCTTCCATGTACCATTTTGGTATAAACTTGGTCTAAAACTAGACCCACATACAGGAGCAAACACAGCTAGTCCATTAGCTCACCACCCTTTTTCTAAGCAATAGTGCCAGCTTAATTTAGAAAGATTTGATTATCTCTCAAGTCCACGAAAGTCAAGCACTTTCTAAACAACCACGGTTTCCATTCCTTCAACACAGAGAGATGACCAATGATAAAATTAAACACTGACATTGCCAAGAGCCATGTCATCTTTCAGCTGTAAAAATCCTCTTGCTTACAGTTTATAAAAAGATTATCAGCTTAGCCATGCTTATGGTCCACAAATACAACTTAATGACATCATTTGAGTCTTCCAATTGGCCACATACATGACCTCAAAGAAGGAAATCAACAATCTTCCCACTATTAGTCATTCTAGTTATTGATGTGTGAGTGTCTCTTGTCTGCCTGGTCCTCCCTTGTGACGTTTTAAAATAAATCATCCTCATTTGGGTGGAAAGAAACTCAGAAAGTACAACTGACCAGCACATTTTTGCTTCCATCCAATCCAGACAATTCTTCAGTCACTCCTTTTGCTCATGGGGCCACCAGAGACTAAGTGAAACATTTCCATCCTCTGCCAAAAACACATGCCAGTGTTTATTAGGACTTATGCAAAATAATTTTCCAGAGTAACTTTTCAAAAGCAGAAGGCTCCGTTGACTTATAAAAGTCTAAGATGGGATAATAGGAAAGAAAGAGACAGTCCCAGATGCACAAGTTATCAATTGTATGCACAGGATGAGTAAGTCTTACATATTTCAACTAAGGTGGAATTACGACAACCTCATTTCTCTTGGTGGCTGCTGCTAAAATGAAGATGTGCTTTGTTTTACTTTCATAACAGAAAGTGTTCTTGGCTGGATCAAAATGATTGCCATGAATGCCAAAATGATTGCTTGAAGATGCTGCCTCACCAACTGATTCGTCCCAGTTCTAAGCCGTGTCTACCTGACTTTTGATGGGCTGAACACTGTAAGGTGACCTTTACACGCCTTCATTCATTTAATCATTCAGCTCACCAACATTTAGTGAGCACTTATCATACGCAAAGCATTGACCTAAGACCTCTGAATTCAAAGATGAAGAAGAAAATACTCCTTCTTGCAAGGCAATCATAATCTTGTAAAAAGCTTCTCTAACCTCATATGTATTGCCTTTGTATCAGTCAGGGTTTTTGAGTTATAAGCAATAGAAATCTTCTCTTGCTTACTTACATCTGGGAACAAGGCAAAAATAAGCCTCAGAAAGGACAGGAGCCAGATGCTTCATGATTTTCTAGATTATAAGAAAAAGTAGAGCAAATTTTCAGGTTTCTGCATTTTAAGTGAATGTTCTCTATTTTCAGTCTGTCACACCACTTTGGATTCTAATTAACTTATATTGTATCACACACGAGGTAAGAGTGTTACACTGAGTGACAGACTCACCACGATTGTCTCCAACAAAGGAATGCAGTTTTCCCAAAGCAAATTCAAGTGCTCTTTCTAGAACAGAGCAGACTCTGGGCAAGCAGAATAGTGCTGCCTAAACCTTTATTCCTCCCATATTCCAAAGTGTGCGTTTTCCATTGTGAAAGCCACTTAATAGCCCACCTGGGCGATGACTTGCCTTAGGCTTTGAAAGAGGCCCAGTCCAACAGTTCAGAAAATCAGTAGTAATTCAGTCTTGCCTCATGTCCCACTCCGTCCTTGTTCTTGACTCTGATAACTGGGCTCTGCATTGGTGCTGAAAACCTGAGTGTCAGGGTCCTGGCATCCATCATCTCGGCATCCCTGGTGCCCGGAGCAGGACCTGCTACAGGACTACTTAGGAACTGCCTGATGGTCGATGCATTTTCAGCACGGGGTCCTGTCTTTTTCATGTTGCCACCACTGCCCTAATAACCTGCCCAAATATTTTAATCCCAGGCAAACTAGGGTCTTGTCTCCCCAGCCTGACCTCCCTCCTTATTTCCACCTAAAAACTAGAATTCTGCACTTGAATATGGGCAGCAAAACTGGGTGGTTAAGAAGCAACCCTGTTGAGTCAGAAAAAGTTGAGTTAAACCCAGATTCTTTCACTTACTATGTGATCTTGAATAAATTGTACCTTGCTAAACTGCAGCTCCTTAAAATGGGTACAATAATATTTACCTCCTTCGGTTGTTATGGAGATTAAATGAGATTAGTTATTTAAACATTACTTAGCACACTGCCTGGCCTAGTAAAATATTTAATAAATCACCTTTGATCTTCCAACCAAACATTTCATAATTTTATATGTTAATGTCATATTGGTGCTCTTTGACTCTTTGGATTTCAAACCCCCTGTTTATATGCACCTCCAAGTCTTGACGACTCCCATGATTCAATTTTCCCCCTCCTCTGGTATGGATTGGGCCCAGCAAGTGATATCCAGACTCTTTACAATGGGCTGTGGCTGTGCTGCCATCATCGAATCCCCGTGGCCAAGCTCATTCCTTTCAAACAACCAAGTTCCCTCCCCTGCAACTTCACAGGCTCAGGCTCAAATCTTTCTCAGCCCTCTCCCTCCTCGTAGCCTGACAGGCATGACCAAGGGACTTGGCCCTTCAGATTTACTCATCCTCATTACAACTGTTGTGAAAACAGTTTGGTCTGCTTCCAGAGAACCAACTCTCCCAGGGCTGCTCAATACTCACCAAATTGCAGAGCAATTTCTGATTTTTTTTTTTTTTTTGCTATAATTATTGGAATAAATCCTTAGTTACTTAAACTTAGAGAAGACCTTTTGCCCTCTTCAACAAATAGTTTATCTAAACACATAGATCAATGTCTACATGCCAAGCACTGGAATTGTTGTTCAATTGCTCAGTCATGTCCAACTCTGCGACCCCCACGGACTGCAGCACACCAGGCTTTCCTGTCCTTTACTATCTCCCAGAACTTGCTCAAATTCATGTCTATTTAGTCAGTGATGCCATCCAACCTTCTCATCATCTGTCGCCCCCTTTTCCTTTTGCCCTCAATCTTTCCCAGCATCATGGTCTTTTCCAATGAGCTGGCTTTTCACATCAGGTGGCCAAAGTTTTGGAGCTTCAGCTTCAGCATCAGTCCTTCCAATGAATATTCAGGGTTGATTTCCTTCAGGATTGACTGATCTGATCTACTTGTTGTCGAAGGGACTCTGAAGAGTCTTCTCCAGCACTGCACTGGAGGTAGAGATGCTTAAGACACAATGCTCTTCCTATGGAAAGAGGACACCAAGCCAGAAGAATCACAGAGACACCATTGCTCCTCATCTCCTTCCATTTTAACTAGCAAGCAATGATGATATTGATATCCTAAAAAATAGTAATAATAATTCTTATTAATGAGTAATAAAGATACAACTTAAGTTGGATTTTAGAATGCTCTTTAGCAATGACATTTGCAGAGAACTACAATTTTAAGAGTAGATTTCAATGATTTTTCACATCCAGTGCCCAGATCACGAAATAGAACATTGGCAGAACATCAGTAGCCCTCCCCTGCTCCTTCTCAACCACTCTCCATCACTGGGAACCGCTGACCTGGCGGTGAAGCTTGCATGGATTTATACAGTAGGCACTCTTGATTGGCTTCTTTCACTCATCACTGAAGCTGTGAGATTCATCAGTGAGGTTGCTTGTCGCTTCAATTTGTTCATTCTCATTTTTGAATAGTATTACTTTGGGAAATAGTTTACACTTTATCCATTTTCCTTACGTAAACATCTCTTTTATTTCCAGTTTGTAGTAATATGAATAATGTTGCTATAAACATCCTAACCCATATATATATATTTACTATAAGGACTATCCTATCACCCAGATGGTCTCCACTGGGAGGAAAATCTTAATTCTGACTTACAATTTGCATTAAGCTCAAGAGTTAAGAAGGAACTCACATATTGGGACAGGTCAGCAAGGTTTGTTTCTGGGAAATAGGGCAGAAGTTCTCCTGTGGGAAAAGGAAAAAGAACAAGGAATAAAAGTTTCCCCATGCTCTCCTGTCCTAACACATATATTTTGGTTCACCTATATACTCTTCTCTGTTGAGTTTATAAGAGTAGACTTGCTACATCAGAGCATAAGCACATGTTAAACTTTAATAGATATTTCTAAATGGTTTTTCTCTTCTGCATGTGTTTTTAAAAAAGATGTCACCTTCTAGAGAAACAGCAGTTCATTTGTAGAGGCCAGATTCTGTGGGATCTAAGAAGCTGATTTTAGGACCTGTACTCAAAGCTCCCTTCTCTGTGTTTGCTTTTTGTTCTCAGGGGAGACCATGTCTATTACCTATTGGGCAGGTGTACAAGGCCAGCATCAAGTAAAGAGTCCATGCACTCCCCTGGAAAACTGGTAGGAGTCCTCAGGGCTGACAGCATAGTTTATCCTGGGCTTCAGAAGCCTCCTGGAGACAAATGAGTGAGGATTTTATAAGAGAAAAAGAATGGGAGGAGTGGGGTAAAAAGAGTCAGATCAGGACACCAGGATACAAAATCCAAAAACAGGCCTTTGATTCATGGGAAGAGACTAGGTGGGTCCCCAAGAACAAATGAAGAGTGAGCAAGTCATAGGGAACTATAGAATGAAGAGTGGGAAGGCAGCAGGGCAATACATAAGTCTAGGGCAGCCACCCTCCACCCAACCCTGCCTCATCTCTGTTTTCTGCAGGGTGGCAGTGGGTGGGTGAGTAGCAAGTAAGGAAAGGGATAAACCCCACAGCACCCTAGTTTCCTGACTCACTACTTTCTCAAGGTGACTGCTTAAAAGACCAGACCTGGTGGTTGAATTACCAAAACCCTTCTCTATGCTGTCAAACCTTTAAACATCCATATCTACTGGGGCCATCCATTTTGGAAGTAATATAGCAATAGATGGGTTTCCCTGGTGGTTCAGTGGTAACGAATCCACCTGCCAAAGCAAGAGACGTGGGTTTGATCCCTGGGTTGGGAAGATCCCCTGAAGTAGGAAATAGCAACCCACTCTAGTATTCTTGCCTGGAAAATCCCATGGACAGAGGAGCCTGGCTGGCTACAGTCCATGGGGTCTCAAAGAGTTGTACACAACTGAGCATGCACACACACATAGCAATAGATGATGATTCATAAGACACATATCTCTTAATGCAGTAATCCACTTCTGAGAATTTGTAAGACTATCCTTTAACAAAGAAAAAAGAAGATCAAATGTATTGACTTGTACACTGTGAGTGTATCTATATTGCTTTAAAAGAAAAGGTGGGGGCAACCTAAATGTCCAACGGTAGTAGAGAGTGTATCAGTCTGATTGACACTTATAAAATCATTAAAGCTAATTAAAATTAAGCCTCTGTGCAAACTTGTGTAAATTAAAGTCTCAGGAGACAAGAATGGACAGACATTAAGATTACAGTGAAATAAGCATGCATTTAGAGGTGGACAAAAGCTCAAAAGGAATGAGAATAGCTAACATTACATGCTCACTACACAATATTGTTCTGAGTGTTTTATACAAATTAACACATCCTCACAATCACTTAGGAGGTAAGGAGTATTTTGAACTCCATTTTATAGATGAGGAAACTGAACCACAAAGAACTAAAGAAAACTGTCCAATTAATAAGTTTCAGAGCTCAAGTATTTGACCTCTAAGTCCTTAGGACTAAACCCATTACTGTGAAAATATGAGTCAAATGAGGCAGTGGGACTATTGTTTTTTCATCTTGGTATGGGAAATTTTCTAGTATCTTTATAACTAAATCAGACATGACAAACATTTAATATGACATCAGCTAAGACATCCATTAGATCTCTTGTGTAGAGCTAAATTCTTTCACAGACATCATTTCACTAAATGTTTGTGATGTTTGTGAGAATCTTAAGCCATTGGAACTATTAATGTTTATTTTAGAGATTAAAACTAACAGTTATGTTGGCCAATTAATTATAAAAACTTCAAGTACAAACAAAAGAAAGCAAACCCTACAACATTCCACAAACCCACATGAGAAGCAGAAACAACATGGAGAAAACCCTCTCAAATGGGAGCAAAGTCAAGGACCTCCTCCTGTGAGACAACCCACCCGTGTGAAGCAGGATGTTGAAAACATGACAAAGGATGCCGACTTTAAGCTGGAATTTGGCCAAATTATAGAAAGGAACATTGAGCATAAAACTAAGTAATATCAGTAAATTATCTAAAGGTTATAAAATGGCTATTTATACAGAAAGGGCAACATATTATTAATTGGGAATCTTGGGGTTTTTTTGGAGTTATTGTGAATCAGTATAGCAAAGGCTCACAGATGATGAAAAATGGGAGCACCCTGAGGGCAGGAACTATGGAAATATTCTTTGAGGGTATAAATGAAAATGCCTTTGGCCTTGAAATCCATTTGAGTTTGGAAAGATTGTCTTAGTGCTGACTCAGCAAGATTTTCCTGGCTTAGCATCTGGGCATTATGCCTGAACGGCAGACTTCACTTAGTGTCAGAATTATTAATATGCATACATGCACATATATACATGTGTATATATGTAGAGCTGACCTTTGAGCAACTTGGGTATGAACTACATACCCAAGTGGAGCTTATACATAGATTTTTTTTCATAGTAAATACTACCATAATACATACACAATCCTCAGTTGGTTGAATCATCATATGCAGAACCAGAGTTCAGTTCAGTTCAGTTCAGTCGTTCAGACATGTCCAACTATTTGCGACCCCACGAGCTGCAGCACTCCAGGCCTCCCCGTCCAACACTAACTCCTGGAGCCCACCAAAACTCGTCCACTGAGTCGGTGATGCCATCCAACCATCTCATCCTCTGTCGTCCCCTTCTCCTCGTGCCCTCAATCTTTCCCAGCATCAGGGTCTTTTCAAATGAGTCAGTTCTTCACATAAGGTGGCCAAAGCATTGGAGTTTCAGCTTCAACATCAGACCTTCCAATGAACACTCAGGATTGATCCCCTTTAGAATGGACTGGTTGGATCTCCTTGCAGTCCAAGGGACTCTCAAGAGTCTTCTCCAGCACCACAGCTCAAAAGCATCAATTCTTCGGTGATCAGCTTTCTTCACAGTCCCACTCTCACATCCATACATGACCACGGGAAAAACCATAACCTTGACTAGACAGACCTTTGTTGGCAAAGTAATGTCTCTGCTTTTTAATATGCTATCAAAGTTGGTCATAACTTTCCTTCCAAGGAGCAAGCGTCTTTTAATTTCATGGCTGCAATCAGCATCTGCAGTGATTTTGGAGCCCAAAAATAATAAAGTCTGACACTGTTTCCACTGTTTCCCCACCTATTTCCCATGAAGTGATGGGACCAGATGCCATGATCTTCGTTTTCTAAATGTTGAGCTTCAAGCCAACCTTTTCACTCTCCTCTTTCACTTTCATCAAGAGGCTTTTGAGTTCCTCTTCACTTTCTGCCATAAGGGTGGTGTCATCTGCATATCTGAGGTTATTGATATTTCTCCCGGCAATCTTGATTCCAGCTTGTGCTTCTTCCAGCCCAGCGTTCCTCAGGATGTACTCTGCATATAAGTTAAATAAGCAGGGTGACAATATACAATCTTGACGTACTCCTTTTCCTATTTGGAACCTGTCTGTTGTTCCATGTCCAGTTCTGACTGTTGCTTCCTGACCTGCATACAGGTTTCTCAAGAGGCAGGTCAGGTGGTTTGGTATTCCCATCTCTTTCAGAATGTTCCACAGTTTATTGTGATCCACACAGTCAAAGGCTTTGGCATAGTCAATGAAGCAGAAATAGATGTTTTTCTGGAACTCTCTTGCTTTCTCCATGATCCAGTGGATGTTGGCAATTTGATCACTGGTTCCTCTGCCTTTTCTAAAACCTGCTTGGACATCTGGAAGTTCACGGTTCACATATTGCTGAAGCCTGGCTTGGAGACTTTGAGCATGACTTTACTAGCGTGTGAGTTGAGTGCAATTGTGCAGTAGTTTGAGCATTCTTTGGCATTGCCTTTCTTTGGGATTGGAATGAAGACTGACCTTTTCCAGTCCTGTGGCCACTGCTGAGTTTTCCAAATTTGCTGACATATTGAGTGCATTTCTTTCACAGCATCATCTTTCAGGAATTGAAATAGCTCAACTGGAATTCCATCACCTCCACTAGCTTTGTTAGTAGTGATGCTTTCTAAGACCCACTTGACTTCACATTCCAAGATGTCTGGCTCCAGGTGAGTGATCACACCATCTTGATTATCTTCATCGTGAAGATCTTTTTTTGTACAGTTCTTCTGCGTATTCTTGTCACCTCTTCTTAATATCTTTTGCTTCTGACAGGTCCATACCATTTCTGTCCTTTATTGAGCCCATCTTTGCATGAAATGTTCCCTTGGTATCTCTGTTTTCCTCTATTTCTTCGCATTGATCACTGAGAAAGACTTTCTTATCTCTCCTTGCTATTCTTTGGAACTCTACATTCAAATAGGTATATATGGAGAGTTAGATATAAATTAAATGTGGATTTTTGGCTGCATGGATGGTCATTACCCCTAATCTCCACATGGTTCAAGGGTCAATTTATATACTTGCACACATATACACATGGGGCTTCCCAGGAGGCTCCTCAGTGGTAAAAAAAAAAAGTACTCCTGACAATACTGGAGATGTGGGTTCAATCCATGGGTTGGGAAGATCCCCTGGAGAAGGAAATGGCAACCCTCTTCATTATTCTTGCCTGGGAAATCCCTTGGACAGAGGAGCCTGGGGGGCTATAGTCTATAGGGTCACAAAAAGTCAGAGACATCTTAGCAACTAAACAACAACATGTATATATATACATACATACATATGGATAAATAGTTTGTGGATGTTAAAGTACCTGGAGTTATAAAACACAAAGAGCAACCCCTTCACACAGATCACCAAGACCACCCAAGCTGAGACGCTTGTCCATATAATATGAGAAACTGTGGGAGTGTCATTACCATCCTCTCTCTTTGCCTCATTTATCTCTTCCATTTTAATGTTTCTTTTGAAAGGGAAGTCCAAGCAAAAGTAACATTGAATCAGGTCCTAAGACAAAATTTTCATCCATCCTCAAAACCACCCCTGCCTCCAGCTTCAGCTGTGACGTAGGTCTGAGTCTTTCTCGGTCTCCATTGTGTTCGCAGCACATAGCAGAGTGCCTGGTGCAGGATCAGCACTGTGTTTGAACAGACTACTGTCAGGTAAAAAGAAGAAGAGAAGCAAGGAGCTCACGTGCACTTCAGGACGTGACGACGGAAGTTAAGAAAGGAGAAGTGTGTCTAAATATGTGGGCCGGACACCTTGTTTCCTGGGAGTCTAGAAGGGGGAAGGAAGAGGGAGGCCCTGGACTGGAGGCAAGGAGAGAGAGCAGAGGGCCTCCGGACCGTGGAGGTACAGGGAACACTCCTACAGTGCTTCCAACTCGCGTGCTTTAGAAACTCTGCACTCTCCTAACTTTCCTGAAACAGTCATTTGGTATCATCAGGTCAGAGGAGAGGCTGGAGGACTCGTACAATCCAAGAGGGTTGGAGCTGGAAAAGAGATGATCTCATCTACTTCATCTCAGCTTTGCAATAAGTAAACTGGGATCATGGGAGTGAAATAGCCTCTCCCAAGATGATAGTCTGTTAAGGGGAGCCAGAACTATTCTTTGGAGCACAGTGGGCATCTTTACTGCATCTTTACTCTTTACTTTAGTGACAAGAGTGGTGCACGTATCAGGGAAAGACGTCAAGTTACAGTAGAGTCACCACAACTGATTTGCTAGAGATGGAAAAGGAAAAAAGTTAGTCGATCAGGTTACCTAGTGTTTGACATAGCCCAGAGGCCGTTGGAATATAAAATCCTGTGGGTAGACCTGGAAAATATAAATCAGAACAATTGGGTATAATAATTTGGCTATCAGCTGTTAGCCCAACAGAAATACATTTCCTTAGGAGGAGGGGAATAGAAAGAAAGCTTTGTTAAATGCTCTCAAACCTGGTGAAAACATCAAAATAATCTCATTAAAGAGTAATACACTTACTCAAGACAGACAAAAGGAGTTCACTGCAGTCTTAAAAATCTGTTTAAGGAATTTCACTTAATTCTCCCTTCAGTAGAATTGGTTTATTTTTTATTTTCAAGTTTGCCTGTAAGGCAATACTTACATCATTATATTTAGAGTAAGGGTCTATCCCTGCATTTATTTAAGTAAATGTTCCTTCCACAACCTAAAAGGACCAGGTGGTATTGAATCATACCTTCCTAGTTCATCTAGGAACAAACCTTTCTGAAAACCTCTTAAGGCAGAGGTGACTTGTCTTCTCATTTTCTCATAAGCAGTAGTTTCTTATAGACTTATTCAGTCGTGTCCAACTCTCTGTGACCCTGTGAACTGCAACATACCAGGCTTCCCTGTCCTTCACTATCTCTCTGAGTTTTCTCAAACTCATGTCCACTGAGTCAGTGATGCTATCCAACTATCTCATCCTCTGCCACCCTCTTCTCCTCCTGGCCTCAATCTTTCCCAGCATAGGGGTTTTTTCCAATGAGCTGGCTTTTCGCATAAAGTGGCCAAAGTATTAGATCTTCAGCACCAGTCCTTCCAATGAATATCAGGGTCAATTTCCTTTAGGATTGACTGGTTTGATCTCCCTGTTGTCTAAGCAACTCTCAAGACACTTCTCCAGCACCACAGTTCGAAAGTATCAATTCTTTGGTGCTCAACTTTCTTTATGGTCCAACTCTCACTTTCATACATGATTACTGGAAAAATTATAGCTTTGACTATATGGACTTTTGTCAGCAAAAAAATGTCTCTGCTTCCTAATACACTGTCTAGGTTTGTTATCGCTTTTCTTCCAAGGAGCAAGCATCTTTTAATTTTTTGGTTGCAGTCACCATCCACAGTGATTTTTGAGCCCAAGAAAATAAAAGACTAGGAGATTATAAGGGTTTCCCTGGTGGCTCAGACAGTAAAGAATCTGCCTACAATACATGAGACCCAGGTTCAGTCCCTGAGTTGGGAAGATTCCCCTGAAGGAGGAAATGGCAACCCACTCCACTAATCTTGCCTGGAGAATTTCATGGACAGAGGAGCCTGGCAGGCTATAGTCCATGGGGTCACAAAGAATTGGACATGACCGAGCAACCAGAGAAATATTTATATAAACCAACAACATCCAAGGTATGCAGTTTCAAAAAATGAATGACTAATCAGTCTGTCAAATTATATGCCCCCTCCCAGAGCAAGTCTTACTAAATGATGAGTGATAGAATTTTCCATGATTGAAGCTCTTTTTTAATTGAGTAAATAAGTGAAGGTAGGAATGAAAGCATAAAATTATAGCATAAAAGTAAAGACAGTATATGGGAGAACAGAGAACAAGGGTGTTCAGTCAAAGGGTAAGCAGATTTATCTGTTTGCTTTTTAAAATTTTTGTATCTCCTTTTTATTTAACATTGTGCCTGTACATGTGTGTATGCATGGTGTACACAAAAGAAAGTGTAATTCAGGCCTTGGAATCACATCCCTTTTCTTATGTCTCTGCCCTGAACCCTCCATATTTATTCCTTAACATTCTATCAAGAAAATAATGAACTTCAGTTTGTGAATCTGTTGTCCATTAGCCCTGGTGAGTTGCATTATTAGCCCAATTCTTCCTTCCTCTTGCATCCCTGATTTAGGTTTAGCCATGTGACCAGTTGGCCAATAGAGTGAAATAGACATGTAAGTATTCCATTTCCAAACTTAAACCTTGAGATGTCTTGCAAGTTTCAGCTTGCCCTCTTGTAGCTCTGCTGCCACCATGTGAAGATTTGTCCAGGCCAGCCTGCATGTCCAAGAGGAGAATAAGGGTTACATACAGTGAAACAAGTCTGGTCATGCCCATCTGAGATCAGTCAAGCAAGTCAACCAATATTAGCAGAGCCACCCAGGGAAGCCTAGCCAAGAGGAGCTGATCCACAGCTAATCTATATGGCCTTGGATAATAACACTACTACTATAGTAATAATAAATCTAAAATATTATAGCTATGATAATAACTATTATGCTATTATTATATAGCTTTTGGTTTTAAGATAGCTTATTACACAGCAATGCTGCGTCACTTCAGTCGTGTCCGACTCTGTGTGACCCCATAGACGGAAGCCCACCAGGCTCCCCCCTTCCCTGGGATTCTCCAGGCAAGAACACTGGAGTGGGTTGCCATTTCCTTCTCCAATGTGTGAAAGTGAAAAGTGAAAGTGAAGTCGCTCAGTTGTGTCCGACCCTTAGCGACCACATGGACTGCAGCCTACCAGGCTCCTCCATCCACGGGATTTTCTAGGCAAGAGTACTGGAGTGGCTTGCCATTGCCTTCTCCGATTACACAGCAATAGCCACAAGTTATACTAGATTTGCTGAGAATTCAACAAACAAAAGGTTTCATTCTAACATATTTTGAGTAACAAGGAAGACATTTCCCTGCCAATGCTTTACTTCTCACAATTGTAAATGGAATCTAGCACTTGCTGCTTCAGTCTTCCAGGCACTGCAACAATCAGATGCCCATAAGTTTCTTATTCTAGGAAACACACAGCTGACTGCAAAGAATTATGCTATGATACATCAAAAGATGAAAGAAATAGAAAGAAAAAAAGAGGGGAAGGAAAAAAAGGAAGAAAGAAAGAAAGAGAGAGGGACAAAGGAGCAAGAAAAAATCCTCATCTCTAGAGGTCATTGTATGACTTTAAAGGATACACATTTAAGCAATGACTAAATATACATATCCAGGGAGATAAAGAGATTCTGCCTGCAATGCAGGAGACTCTGGTTCGATTCCTGGGTTGGGAAGATCTGCTGGAGAAGGGAAAGGCTACCCACTCCAGTATTCTGGCTGGAGAATTCCATGAACTATATAACCCATGGGGTCACAAAGAGTCGGACACGACTGAACGACTTTCATTTTCAGGGAGATAACTGAGGCATTTCTTTAAATGGATGGAGATGACCTATTTTAAATAATTCAAACAATCCATTTGCATGAGAAGATACAGGCTAAAGAAATATTTGGATGTCCCAATGAAGTGCTACCCTAGAAACTAAAACAGTGACATCGCTAAATGAAGCCCCGTTTATTCCTTTCTTCCAGGCTCTCATGGAAGTCTGCTGAAAGGAACAGTAGCTGAGAAACCTCCCATAGGATTCCTGCCCTAGAATTTGTATAAAAGCCCTAGACTGCAAGCCCAATTAATTGCAGAGGCTGCGGTGCCCTCCCTGCTCAGGTGTGACAGGCACGGCAGGGACTGCTCATACTTTGCATTATGCAAGTGCAGTCGGGCTGAATCGTTGACTAATTACTAACCTGCCCTGCCCTCCACCTAAGGCCTTACCACCCAAACTGCGATGAGATAACTGTTGGCCAGGTCCACACTACAAAGAGAAATTGCACTCCTACTAAACGGCCGTCACCTGAACATTTAATTGCCTAGAGAAAGCTCCATCAGGAAGAGTTGTATGTGCCCCATTCAGCAAATCAAGCACACACAGAAACAAGGTCAGACGTGTCTTTATCAATCAGAAATTGGCAGCAAGACAGCAAAGCTGTGAATTGGGAGAGACAAGAAGTTTGAAGTGGGTATAGAGAGGGACAAGGAGGGCACGGCAACCCATTCCAGTATTCATGCCTGGAGAATCCCACGGACAGAGCAGCTAGCCTGGTGGGCTACAGTCCATAGGGTCACACAGAGTAGGACACGACTGAAGCAACTGAGTACAGCAGCACAGCATGGCAAGGGGTTCCCAGGCCTGGGCTATGAAGGTATTCCCTAATAGTCTGCCCAGCCTGGAACTAATAAAAAAACAAACAGGCTATGCCTGCAATCAGACACTCATCCATATGTAAATAGACCGAGGGTATCAGATGGATTTCACATTGTCAACATCTTTTCCCTTTGTCCTATCAAGCATTCCCTATGCAACAATTCAGCAACTAAGAGAACCGAGTTGCCACTAATAGCACCCAGGTTCCCAGATAGAGAAGGCAAGCCATAATCCTAGGATGTTTATCTAATCTGGTGTGATGGACATGCATCTACTTTGGAGCTGAAGAGAGGCTGTGTGTTGCTGACACTGTTGGGGAAAGGGCCTCTGTTCTCCAGATATTCTCATGTCATTGGTGGAGGGTGGCTGGGTCCTTTCCAGGCAACATCACTGTTGCTCTTGGATCTATAGATTCACTCCTTTTATGTAACTAAATTTTATTTTACAAGGTATATCCTCTATCCTCTCAGGAAAGTAGATAACATAGTGCTTTGTGTGTGTGTGTGCGTGCATGCATGCACACACATGCTCAGTCATGCCCGATGCTTTGTGACCCTATGGACTGTACCCCACTGGGCTCCCCTGTCCATGGGATTCTCCAAACAAGAATATTGGAGTGGGTTGCCATTTCTTTCCCCTGGGGATCTTCCTGACCCAGGGATCGATCTCCTGTCTCCTGCTTGGCAGGCAGATTCTCTACCCCACTCTTCCACCTCGGAAGCCCAGATAGCATAGTAGGCATTCACAACTTAATATGAGTTTGATTAGATTACTTCTGTCCAACAGAAAATAGTTGATGGTGAAAGAATGGTCATTAGGTTGGATTGGTGAAAAAGGTCAGTTTGGAGTTTTAGCCAGTGTTGGAAGTCAGGGGGAGTTGCAGGTGGGGAGAGGGGACTTCCAAGTATAGACTCCAGACTTTCAGAGGCATCTGTGAGGTTGAACTTGTATGGACCTCAATACTAATGGTACAAGGGATGGGATTGAAAGGGGTGGGGTGAGGGATGTCAAAGCCTAATTGGGAAGCATGGAAAGGGTGGTTCCAGTGAGAACCATTCATACACCTCCATGGTGAGTCTTGGAGCCCAGGTCTTCTCCCAATAGCTAAGTGATGCAATGGTCATAGATGTGTTCACCTGTCCAGATGGAGCCTGAAGCATCCAGAACCCTTGCAGCTGCCTCCATTTAACCTACTTCTACCACCCAAATATTATTTTCTATGTGTGTCATGATGGAGGAAATGTTAGAAAGCCCTGGTACAGCTTAATGATGTAATGGAGCAAGTGATTCTTTTAAAAGATCTCTACTTTTATTAGGCTTAACCACTTTTGGATGTTTCCTGGAGCCAGACAACCTGATTAGTCATCCCAGCTCTCTACACTCCCATCTGGACTCCCATATTCTCATCTATAAAATTAGAGGGCTGTGCCTGATGGTCTGTAAGACTTTTCCTGGGTAAAGATCTCCACTGACTTCCCGACCTTCACATCCTACAACTTCTTCCCACTGTCCATCCACTTGATCTATTTTAGGACTCAGCTGAAATTCCACTTTCAGACCCTCATTCATGGACTAGTTTAAGCCTCTGTTAAATTGTGCTCCCCCTTTGAAAAGTTTCATCACACTTGCAATTACTTCATTCATACATTCATGCAATAAGTATTTTTTGCTGGGTGGGGGGGGGTGGGAGTGGGCGTCTACCTTGATGAGAGCATGGGTTTAGGAGTTGGACCGACAGGTGTAAATCCCAGTGCCACTGCTTACCCTCTGTGTGACCTTGAGAAAGTCTCTTAGCCTCCCTCTGCCTCACTTGCATCAGTGATCAAATGAAATCTACAACTCAATGCTCTTGTAAAGGTTCAGTTATGTCAGTAAAGCACAGTGTCTGGCATAGAGCAGGCACTCCGTAAGTTAGCCATGATGATTTTCATGATGACTTCTTTACATCACACAGTACAAGGTGTTTATCCAACGTCATTCTTCTGTTAAGCTGTAACTCACAACTGCTTCTTTACTAGCTGAATTTCCAATGCCTCACATAAAGCCCAGCATTTAACCACGTAACTGAGGTTCAAAATACTGTTTCAGTGAATTGATGAACACAAGTAGCTTGCTTTGTTTTCAGTCCCATCAATTTCTCCCAGTGCTAATTTTCACAGCTAAAATTTTCTCCCTCTTCAGCTTGTACCAAAGCTTGCTTTGTTCTCAGTCTTTGGAGAGAGCAAGAACAAATGTACATTTCTCTGTTCACTATAGAAATATTACCATTTGGGTAATATTTGGGGAAGTTCCATGAATACCTTTCCCCAAACTTCTTTCTCCCAACTCCCCCTTCTAATTGCCACTTAAGGAATAACAGTTTGAGTAGCCAAATATCTTTCCCCACAAAAAGGGAACACTCAAAAATTTATGCATTAGATTTCCAGATGTGGACAACTCTTGTTTTTGCCTAAATGGTGTTGACAATCGTTGGAAAGTCATTTGATTTTGTCTTTGGAAAATCACTTGATAATGATCCAAATATCTAGAACCTCTTTATTTTATGCCTGCTAAAAGAAAAGAAAGTTATTACCCAGGAAAATTTCCAGACTGCCATAAAAAGGAACGGGTTTGCTGCCAAGAACCATCTGCCATAAAACCTCCTCTAACAGCGTCTTACCTTTATGTATCTGTAAAGCACCCTTTTTAAAAATGAGGAAAGGCCATCAATCATTTCTTTTAAGGTGAATTGCGAACGTTTAATACAGAAGTTGAATATCACAAAATAGGACATAAGGTGTGTGGCTTTATAGAATTAAGTGTGGGCATCTCACAGAGAGGAATGCTACTTTCAGCAACTGGGCGCCTTGCTATCCACGTCGTCTGCAGAGGGTGATGGTGCCAGTTTCACTGGATTTCAAGGTCTTTTGTGAGAATCACAGGAGATAAGAGCAGGGAGAACAGTTTGAAAATCTAAATGTGATATGAAAATCAAAGATGCAAACTTTCTTAATGAAAGAAAACAAAATAAAACAAAAACCTGTAGTTCCATGTTGATATGGTTCAAAGCTATTGTAATAAAGATGCAATAAAATAAAGGGATTGGACTCTAAGTCAGTGGTTCCCAAATCTGTCTGAGCATGTGAATCCCCAAGGATCCCTAGTTAATAAAACAGGGCTCTAAAACCCACCACAGACCTACTGAATCAGAATTGCTGTAGACCTACGGATTTATAATTTGTTCACTAGATCTGGGAATCTGTATTTTAGTGCACTTGCAGGAGAGACAGACAGATGTGGAGATTTTCGATGTGCTGGGCTGGATGATGTCTAAGCTTTCCTGCAGCAGGGAGAAAAGAAAACCCATTATCTTCTTCATTAACATCTCCACCAAAACTAATGATTCCTGTGTCCAATTCTACTCTGTATGTTGCTCTGCCTGGTCCCTGCCATTGCCCATCAATCAGAGGGACAGATTGCACAGGCCGCCACTGGCACAGCATCACCTCCCTCCACCCACAGCAGGGATAAAAGGGAAGGTCCCAGAGGAAACAGGGGGAAGATATCCCTCCCCCACTGCCACTGGAGTGCATGGCCAAAGCTGGTTCCAACCTGCCTACAAACACCCTGGAAATGGGGCACTTTCTGTTATGTTCACTTTTTCAAAGATCCAAAAGGAAACTGGACCTATCCAGAATAACAAAGCTCGGGGGCATCCCTCTTTCCTTCTTTTCTTCCCTTTCTTCCTTTACCATTTAACTATGAGATACCTAATGAGTGCCAGGCTCTGTGCTAAATACTAATGGTGCCATGACAAGGTGCTGCTCATGGTCTGTCGGAAGATCCAACATGATGACCCCCTGACATGATACTATGAAGGAAAAGAAACAGCTGCAGAAACCATAACAGAGGAATCTAACCCCATCTGGAAAACTGACCCATGAAATATAAAGACGAGGCAGAGTAAACAGCCAATATAGAGGTCCTGCTGGACTAAGGCCAAGGAAGCCATCCCGAAGAATGAGGGAAGATTGGGTGGCATAAGGGGACATGAGAGGGGCAGATCAATGCCTGTGGGTCATACATTTAACATTTTGGACTTCATCACACGGGCAATGGGCAGGCATTAAAGGTTGTAAGCCAAGCAGAGAGGGGAGTTGATAAGGGCACTCTGTCTGCAGGGTGGGAGCAAGTAGGGACCAGGAGATAATTAGGAGGCAATTCAGAGAGTCCACATAGCTTGACCATGGCAGTGGCCATGGAGGTAGGGAGAAAAGGACACTTCAGTGGATAAAACTAACAAGGAATGAATTTGATTTTTATTTGGAAGCAAAAAAAAAAACCACAATCACTTATCTGCTGCAGGGGATACATTCCAAGATCCCCAAGGGATGCCTGAAACCTCACACGGTGCTGAACCCTAATATGTTTTCCAACACATGTATGCCGATGATAGCATTTAATTTACAAATTAGGCACAGTAAGATACTAACAACAACAATAAATAAAGAAATAGAACAATTATAGCCATATACTGTTAAAAATCTGGAGTAGGAAATGGCAACCCACTCCAGTATTCTTGCCTAGAAATCTCCATAGACAGAAGAGCCTGGCAGGCTACAATCCATGGGATGGCAGAGTCAGACACGACTGAGCACACACACTGTAATAAAAGTTATGTGAATTTGATCTCTCTTTCTCTCTCAAAATATCATACTGTACAAATTTAATGCTTTTTCCATCTTAACTAAGCACTTACCATGTACTGTGGCCGTTACTTTTGTAGTTTGAGGTGCAAGAGCAAAACTAGGAATTTGTCTTTCCTTCTTCACAATTTCATAAATAAAACATTTATTCTTACCATAGATCTTAGCAACCTCAGACTGTGATTTTTTTTTCTTTCTCTATGAAATCAAGAACTTTCCCCTTCATACTAAAAGGAAATGCTTTATGGCTTCTCTTTGACAGATCCGAATTGCCAGCATCACTACCCTTCTGCTTGGAGACATTAGTAAGCAAATTAAGGGTGACTTGAACACTGCACTGTGGTACCAAGACAGTTGATCTGATAACTCAAACAGTTACTAAGTGACTAAGAGGTGGGATGCGCCAGACAAAATGATGATTCACATCCTGGGTGGGACAGAGAGGGAAGACATGGAATTTTATCAGACTACTCAGAATAGTGCACAATTTAAACATGAACTGTTTATTTCTGGAATTTTCCACTTAATATTTTCAGACCATGATGGACCACACGTAACTGAAACCACAGAAAGTGAAACCACGGATAAGGGGGAACTATTATATTGAGTTTGGCAAGAGAACAGGGCAATAGATGGGAGGAATAATCAGAGGTGGTTTTGCAGCAGGAAGTTTAAGAAACTGGGATCTAGTCAGTTTCTTATACAGACAAGGACTCCCTAACTCAGAGATGTTAAGTGACTTGTTGAAGGTTACATATGAGTTCAATGACAGGAAGAGGCTGGCATAGTCTCCACCCCAGGATCAGTTAGGATAATCAAAGTGAAGGAATTATACCAGCTGAGACCAGGGTCACAGTAAAGCCAATACCAGGTTCTACAGAGCTGTTGGAAAGAAAGGGACTGTGTTCGGGGGCCCCAAGGGCCTGGACCTGATAGAGCTTCATATTCCAGTGCACCGCTACGAGAACAAAGCTGGTGCAAAGAAGGGAGCCAACAGTGCTGTCCCAAGACAGCACGACTCCAGCTCTCCTCCTTTCCTCTAGCCAAGAGCTGAACAGCATCCTGTCCGGGACAAACGCAAGTCAACTGGGCCTGGCTCCCAGTCCCTCAGAATACATACGCTCCCCTCCCTTCCACTCATTGGGGCCTCTCGCACTACTTCCCCAGATGTGTTGCTGAGCTTATGGAGCATAGCTGGATGCTCAAAGGCACCACTGGTTACAAGCCTTGGGACTTTGCAGAGAAGCGCGCGCACACATACACACACAGGAGCAAGAGGCTTCCTCTGGTGTGCATTACACACATCCTCAGCCAAAAAAAGATGAGCAAGAACCACAGAAGTGGGAGACTCCACATGATAGCTGAAACAACTAGCCCCTCATAAGGATTGATATAGCGGCTGCTACAAAATTAATTGTATTTTTCCTGGAACAACGCTGGAAATCACTCAAAAGGCAATAAATGCTGAAATCTGTCTATGCTCTGCCAAAATTTCAGACAAAAAGCCAATAAGGCAATTTTTACCTTACGTACTTGAACAGATTTTTTTTTTTTTTAAAGCAGATCTGTGTTGAATGCAGTGAACTAGATCAGCTCAGGAGTTCAGAAGAGACTGATCACCTTGGGGAGGTGAGTGAATTCTCCTGAGTCATTTGTACTCCAAACCACATGTTGGATGTGCCGCCCAAAGGAGTCCTTTGCCTGTGCCTCCTTGTTAAACCCCACACAGAAATGTGGGCTGCCAAGTGCATGAACTAAACAGAGCAGTTCCTAAGATCACTTCTTGCATGGAAGCCAAGAATAGGAAGTTGATGATGGTAAAGCAAAGGACCCTGTTAGCCACAGCTACTTTTGAATTTCTGAAATATTTCAAAAGATGAATATTGCTTTTGTAACCAGACCAAAGTCCTTCGGGGCTCCCTCGGGGTTAAATAGATGGTGATAATAACCTATGTCTTGTATGTGTAGAGCATTTATAGGTTTTCATACACTATCACATTTATCCTCTCAACAACCCTGTAAGTTGGGTATTATTATTCTTAATCATACTTTTACAAGTGAGGAAACTAAGGATCAGAAATGTTAAACTGGCGTGTAGCAATTTGCTAGAAAGAATGATCAGACATACATAAAGACTGCCACAAAATACAACTTTGCTTAAATAAAATGTTACATCAGTCAGGATTCTAGCAGGAATCAGATCCCAAACTCAAAACAAAACTAGTAACGAGGGGATGTTATATTCCTAGGCTGTTATATTCCACTGACTACACTAAAGCTTTGTCTGTGTGGATCACAGAAAACTGTGGGAAATTCTTAAAGAGATGGGAATACCAGATCACCCTTACCTGTCTCCTGAGAAATCCGTATGTGGGTCAAGAGCAACATTAGAACTGAACATGGAACAACAGACTGGTTCCAAATTGGGAAAGGAGTATGACAAGGCTGTATATTGTCAACCTGTTCATTTAACTTCTTTGCAGTACATCATGTGACTTGCTGGGCTGAATGAATCATAAACTGGAATCAACATTGCCAGGAGAAATATCAACAACCTCAGATATACAGATGATACCACCATGATGGCAGAAAGTGAAGAGTAACTAAAGAGCCTCCTGATGAAAGTGAAAGAGGAGGGTGAAAAAGCTGGCTTAAAGCTCAGCATTCAAAAAACTAAGATCATGGCATCTGGTCCCATCACTCATGGCAGATAGAAGGGAAAAAGTGGAAGCAATGACAGATCTTATTTTCTTGGGTTCCAAAATCACCATGAGGAGTGACTGCACCCATGAAATTAAAAGATTTTTGCTCCTTAGAAGGAAAGCTGTGGCAAACCTAGACATGTTAAAAAAACAGAGACATCACTTTGCCAACAAAGGTCTGCATAGTCAAAGTTTTGGTTTCTCCAGTAGTCATGTACGGATGTGAGAGCTGGACTATAAAAAAGGCTGGGAGCCGAAGAATTGATGCTTTCAAATTGTGGTGCTGGAGAAGATTCTTGAGAGTCCCTTAGACAGCAAGGAGATCAAACCAGGCAACCCTAAAGGAAATCAATCCTGAATATTCGTTGGAAGGATTGATCCTGAAGGTGAATCTCCAATACTTTGGCCATCTGATGCAGAGTTGACTCATTGGAAAGACCCTGATGCTACCAAAGATTGAAGGCAGGAGGAGAAGGGGGTGGCAGAAGATGAGATGATTAGATAGCATCACTGACTCAACAGATATGAATTTAAGCAAACTCCAGGAGAGAGTAGAGGACAGAGAAGCCTGGCATGATGCTGTCCATGGGGTTGCAAAGAGTTGGATGCATCTTAGCGACTGAACAATAACAAAATTCCTAGGCTTAAGAGGCCTGGGGAAGAGGCAGAACCTGGAGAGAACCCAGTTTGAGAGATGCTATGACTGCCAGTACAAGCAGGGAATGAGTTAGAGAAGTATAAAATCCAATTTCCTGGGTTTCACATTGGCCATAACCAAGCAGAGATCAGATGACAAAATGAGAGTTGGATTAATTATGCATCTGAACCTCCCAGAGCAGAAAGCAGGTTGGGAAAGGTAAGGAGAGTGTCAAATGAAAATTATCTTCAAAGTGATATTTGTAATTAAAGACCAATCTACATACTCAACATTTGGAAAATGGTTCAACATATATGGTTCCTACAAACAATAGAATATTTGTACAGCAATAATCATTTTCATTCTCAAAGAATAATGACAACAGAAAGTATGCTTATGATGCAATAAAAACTCTAAGAAGCCACATTTTAAAAAAGAAAAGAAGAAGAACTACATAGACAGTATGATTCTAAATAAAAGATGAGATAAAAGATGGAAGGAAAGACACAGGAAGGTCAGCATCTCCAGGTGTTATTTCTGGTAGAATTAGCTTGTTGTCATTTCCATTTTCTTCATTTTCTACTTCACTGTTTCCCCAAATGCTGTATATGGAACACAGGCTATCACTGTAACCTAGAAAATGTATATATATTGACTTAAAGAAGATAATCTTAAATACTTAGATATTATGTAGCACACAGTGTTAGAAACCCTTGACACTAACTAACACTTAATATAAGAAAAAACAAGAAGGGAAAATCATCCATTCCTGTAATGATATCAGACTAGGTGTTGGATATTCTCAGGATTGCTGAAAGTGAGGTTGTGCATCTTATAATGAATCTTCAAAACAATCCTATGACAAAAGAATCTTCACCTCCTTTTATATCCAAAGAGATATAGACTTAGACTCACAAGGTCACACTGCTGCTAAATGACATAGCCAATATTTGAACCAGACTATCTGATTCCAAAGTCAGTGCTATTCCAAGGAGCTGAGCCATGCTCCTCGTGGGTACTACTCCACTTCCAGGAGCCCTGTCCTGCATATCAGTCTCCCCTCGATCATCACAACTCTAGAGAACTGCATCACTGCGGACACTTCTTAAGCATCTTCTGAGCTAACAGTAAAGACTGAAAAATTCCAGGGAGTGCAAAAGAAGAAATCCTGGTCTGGTTTTCCACTCATAAAGTCTTCATCTACAGACCAAGGAGTTTGTTTATTTCAGCATCCACTCAAAGGATTCGCATTATGAATAATAATGATTATACAGAAAAAGATTCGTTGAGCACTAATTACATGCAGTTTGTGTTTATACTCATCCTATCCTTAAAGCAGGGCTTCCCTGGTGGCTCAGACAGTAAAGAATCCACCTGAAATGCAGGAGACCCAAGTTTGATCCCTGGGTTGAGAAACTCCCCTAGAAAAGGGAATAGCTACCCACTCCAGTGTTCTTGCCTGGGAAATTCCATGGAGAGAGGAGCCTGGCACACTACAGTCCATGGGATCACAAAAAGTCAGACAAAACTGAGACTAAGCACGCGCACGCACACGATCTTTAAAACAAACTCGGGGACAAGTCTATGACTACCCTTGTCTTATGCAGGAAGACGTTGAGTCTCAGAGAATTTAAGTCACTTGCTCAAAATCAAATAGCTAAGGAAGCAGCAGACTGCTCAGTGAACGCAGATTTGTCTGACCGTAAAAAGCCAGTCTCTTGGAGCTTATGAATTAGATGGGGAGATAGTCCAGATTTATTTGAGAAAGTCACAAAAGCATAAATCAGCAGGACTTATTAATATCTTTAATAGAAATATCTCCCACTGGGCTTTAATGTTTCTCAAAATCCTACCATAAGAACATCAGCCCATTGTGTGGCTCCCTTTGGTGGTGTGAGATGCTGCTTCTCAATGCTAGAAAATGTCGTCAGCCTATGTGTCCAAGAAAATGACAGGTGTCTATAAGCCTTAGCAGCTTGTGCCACAGACAGAAAACTGCCCCTTCCTCTGAGTCCTTGGTCCCAGACCTCATCCCTGGGTGGCAGAAGAAGCAAGTAGAATGGTCCAATGATGGACCAGTTTTAGCCTCCATTTACCTCCCCTATTCTATTCCCAGCACTGTTAAAAACTAACCCCACAAAGTTGTGGATCCCCAGTTGCCATGGGCCACATGTTACAAAACAAGACATTAAAATGTCTCAAAGAGCCCCAACCACAAAATTCTCTCTGTTCTGTCTTTCCTAGTTTCAAGAGTTCACAAGAATTAACCAGCAACTATCCCAGTGACAGGGCTTCCCTGGTGGCTCAGTGGTAAAGAATCTGCCTGCCAATGCAGGAGACACAGGTTCAATCCCTGGACCCAGAAGATCCCCTGGAGGAGGAAATGGCAACCCACTCCATTATTCATGCCTAGGAAATCCCATGGACAGTGGAGCCTGACAGGCTACAGTTCATGTTGTCACAGAAGAGTTGGACATGACTTAGCAATGGAACAACAAACAAGCAACAACACATCCCAATGATACCATGACGGTGTCTTTATCCTTGGCAACCAAAGCAACACCCACTCAACCCAGCTCCTGTTCCTGCCTCTCCTGCTCACCCCCGACTCCAGTTCTACAGCCAGAGTCTCCTTCTCACCCCGCCGGGGCCTCTGTACATTAAGATTCCATTTCACAGTGGGGAGAAAGGATAAGATGTATCTTAATTTACATGGTGTTCTGCCTACCTCGCTTATTTAGATTTTCAGCCTGCTGAGAAGGAATTGTGCCTAGCTTAATGATCAGCTCAGCACTTAACCTGTTGCTGACACTTGAATGTGTTCTAACCCTGGTTAAAATTCTGGGATAGCATTTAGGCTGGCAGCCTGGGGGTAGGAGCCACTCTCTGGCCCTCCATCATTACTGAATTTTCTGCTCAGCAAAGTCAAGAAAATAGGAGCTGTAATGAGATTAAGTCTGAACTTGGAAAATGTCATTTCTTGAATCCCAACTACTGGTTTTAATGCTTTTTGGCATGGGTGAGGCCCCATATTTCTCTAGCCTGACACCCAAGCTTTGTGGTTCCTACAGATTCCAGGGGCTTGGTGCTTCTCGTCTGCCTACCTTCTACAAATTATTAGAAATTAATTTGACTTGGTTCAGCATTATCTGACAATTGCACTGACCCCCCCACTCCACCCCGTGAACCTTTCGGGCTAATTTACATCCCCACCATGCAGCTTAATGTCCCCAGTGCCGGCGCACATTATTTTAAGCTCATGCCAATTATAATTTTTAATACAGTCTGAAAATCATGCCGTTACTTAGCAACAAAGGTCACTCCAATAAATAATAACATTTTGTGAGCCTATTGATACCCTCTATTCCTTTTCATGGAATTGAAAGTTAGTGGCGAGGCCTCTCCCAGTCCTTCCTGGCGGGTTTCTGCTACCTGCAGCTCCTCCCCTAGATGCCGGCTTAGTCCCCACGCTTAGTCCCATGTCCCCTCCCTCTCGCCCCTTTTAGACAGTGATAGAGTGAACCTGGATAAGCTCCTCTCTTCTCATCCCTACTCCCCAGTCATATCTGGGACCCCAACAGAAAAACATATGCAAAGGATAGTTGGATTCAGAAACACTGAGCTGAAGTCCCAGGGACCTGTTATATCAGAAGCCAAGGGTCGAATATCAATCACCACTGAAATGGGAGACCCCAACTGTTTCTGCCCTTCAGACTTTTTTCTTCATTTTTCCCTGGGAGATGACTTTAGCTGCAAGGGCAATGCATGGGTAGACCTTTCAGCGGACAGCCCCTGTAGTAATCAGGGCTTAGGGAGTCTGCAGCATGGCTGGAGCCCAGACTTAAACCGAAGGCATTCCTCCCACCCTGTATCTCCCAGGCTTCTAGAGCATTCACTGTTGTCCCATTTCTGTTGGGGTGAAGATCCTCTTCCTCCCTGGGCAAGGAGGAGCCAAATATCATTTGGGAAAGCTCATCAAACAGGGTTGTTTAGAAGCCGTAAGTTTTTGTATATATGGAAATCTTTTGACATGGACACAAAAAATGATCAAGCACACTGACCACCCTCCCTACCCCACCAAGCCTAGCAGACTCTCTAGAAAGGGAAAAGTCCTACTCACTCCCCACAGTAAACTGCTCACCATAAACCATGTAGACGCTGGAGTTAGGCAAAAGGTTACTGACTCCTAGCTCATTCCTCCCCAGCAGGAGCCAGAATAAAATTTTCTTCTTAGAGTTTGACCCACTGGAGTCCTCCGAGGTGCCTCGACAAAAGGGATCTCACACTAGCAGTTCACATTTCGTGTTCACAGAAAGCAAGGCCACTTTTATTAGCTAACATTTATTCATCACCCTGTACTGTGCCAAACACTTCCCATATGTTAACTATTTAGTCCAAAGACGTAATGGCAAATACTCTCCCCTTGACCAAACTTTAGTCAGGCTCCTCTCAGCCTTATTCTCGACCATGAATCAACCTTGAGCTCCCATGCCCAGCTTTGCAGAATCCAGTTTTGGCAAGACTCCTGCTAAGTCAGTTTAGAGAGGATTCCCCACCCTTAGTGTCAGATCATCCTTGATATCCAATCAATTTCTCCTTCTCCCATCCTTGATATCTGATCACCTTGGCGTGTCTTCAACAAGAGTCCTATTAAGTTAGCTTAGCAAGAATCCCCTTCCCTCAGTGTGTCCTGCTCATAGCATTCCACCCACTGAACACCTCACCCTCCTCCTTGGCTCTAAATCCCCAGCTGTCTTTGCAATATTCAAAATTGAGCCCCATCTCCTCTTTTATGATACTCTTCTTGCAATCAGTTCAGTTCAGTCCAGTTCAGTTGCTCAGTCGTGTCTGACTCTTTGCGACCCCATGAATCGCAGCACGCCAGGCCTCCCTGTCCATCACCAACTCCCAGAGTTAGTACTAAATAAATGTTACCATGTTAATAAGAGTTAGAACAACATTTTTCTTGTACATGTACAACATGTACCTCTACTATTCCCATATAACAAACAAGGAACAAAGGCTTAAAAGAGAACACTCTATTATTTGACTAGCAGGTATCAGACTTAAAATTTGAAGGCAGGGAATCTGATTCCCTAAATCTATGCAGTTAACCATTTCCCTTGGGGCTTCTGAGGTGGTGCCAGTGGTAAAGAATCTGCCTGTCAGTGCAGGAGATGCAGAAGACACAGGAGACATGGGTTTGATCCCTGGGTCAGGAGGATCCCCTGGGGTAGGAAATGGCAACCCACTCCAATATTCTTGCCTGGAAAATTCCATGGTAGAGGAGCCTGGTGGGCTACAGTCCATGGGTCCTCAAGAGTCAGACATGAGTTAGCAACTGAGCTCTCACTACTAACCATTTCCCTTAACTGACAATTTGCTATGGAGTCACCCTCATCCCCTTGCTAGTGATAACACATATTTTCTCTCCCGCGTTGCAGGCAGATTCTTTACCATCTGAACCACCAGAGAAGCCCCCAACACATATTTTAAGAGAAACCAAATCAGACCAGACTGGAAAGTCTTGGGTGGTCCCATCTTCTACAGACAAGCTATAAAACGAAATTATAAGAGATCCTGCCCTTTCAGGGTTGTTATCCTAGATGAATCTCAGAAAATGGGACTAGCTGAGTTCCTCACTCTTTGGCCAGTTCTGTAGTTGGAAAGATCCAGCTTTAGCAGCATTATTCAGTCAATACTGTCCACTTGCAAGGTGTTGTACTAGGCACCAGAAGAAATACAGATGTACAGCATAATCTAGTCGTAATCTAAACCTAGGTATTATGGTGATGAAACACCCTAGCAGGGTAAAGAATCTAACTGAGCAGGTTATTAGCATCATTTAACTTTATCTTCCCTGTAATTATCACTTTACTTATTTCCTAGGGCCTGGAGAAAAATGCCACTATCATGCAAGCTGGTTTCTCTCCAGACTACCGCTTTACATATCCAAATATAAGGTCAGTGGCCCGCAGAGAAAGGATTCAGGTTGTATCATTTCAACAAGCTCTAGCAGGCCCCTCTGCTTACCCTCAACCCTAAGCTACCAGCCTCTATTTGTCTGGTAACCCAGGTGTGTGTGAAGATCTAAGGCACTGATGCCAGGCCAGGGTGTCCCATCATGCCAGGGAATTTTCCTCCATCATTTCATGTGAATTAAAAGTCATTTGAGATTTTGTTCCTAAGCCAGCATAGCCTGGGGCCTCTAAAAGGACAGCAGTAAGAACCTGCTCAGCATCCCAGGGTTTCCCTGGCACATCACTCAGAATGAGGGTACAGCTCCACAGGCCTCCAGCTCACCCTCTGGCAGGAAATTGCTTCCTACAGTCATCCACGGGATAAAAGCCAGCCACACCATCAGGAACCATAAAGAGGCCAAGGCAAGCAGCCATCCTCTCAGATCAATTTCATTTCGGTATCTCTGCTTCCCAACACTGCTTTCTTTCCCTGCCCTGTTACATTACTAAATCCTATTTACCTTGATCTCTGAAATGTGTCTTTTTCATCATGCCTTCCTATTTACCTGTCTTCTTAACTGTTAGCTTATCCTTGGCACCTGGTATGTGAGAGCCACCTTGAAACACGCTCTCCACGTTCCCAGTTTGTCCATTCACTCATTCACTCATTCATCAGATATTCACTGGGAACAATCAGGTGTCAGACTGTGCAAGATGGTGGAGACATAAATGACAGCCTTGTATGTGAAGAGGTCAGAGTCACACAGAAGAGACAGACATGGAAATCAGTCATTGTAATACATGCAGTAAGCTTGTTCAAAGCTCAGAAATAGCAAGGGGGAAGGTGAAATTGGGAGGGACAGAGACATCTACACAGAGATGGAGGAGAAGGGGGTGAATGTGCTAGATACTGAGAACCAGAAGGGAGGGTGCAGAGACTTCAGGAAGAAAGCTGTACAATTAAAGCCAAAAGGACTTGAGAGGGCCAGCTGGGTTTAGGAAAAAGAAGTTCTCTACTGTCAAAGTGTGATATGTGAGATGTGAAGAACAAAAGAAGGTGAGGACAAGCAAGCTGCAGCAGTCAGATTTTAGAAGGCCTTTTGTGACACACAGGGGGGTTTTATTTATTTTGTCTGATCCTTATCAGATCCTCATGAGGTAGGTATAAGGTGGAACCATAAGAAATTCACCAATACTCTACCAGTTTGACCTCTGGTCATTGAAATATGGTTCAACCTTTAGTTTGAACCGCTATTGTTATCACCATTTGAGAGATGGGGAAATCAAGACATCTTACTTGATGACCAATGGTCACACAGCTAGTAACTAGGGGGGCAAAGAATTGAACTGACAGTCTGATAAGATGAAGGGTAAAATTTTAGATAAAGACCTCAAGCCATGTGGTTATTTTGGGCAAAGCACTCTGGGAAGAAGGTACCATAAGTACAAATTCCCTGGAGCAAAAATGTGTCTGGTATGTTCTAGAAATCCAGGAGGCCAGTGTGGCTGGAGTGAAGAGAATGGCAAGAAGGAGAATGGTAGGAGATGAAGTCTGAGAGGTGACAAGGAGCAAGATCACATGGAGCTTCCGTATAGTCCAATAAAGATCCTGATTTTTACTCTGAAAGAAATGGAAAACCAAGTGTTGTGCTTTTAACATTATCATCCAGGCTTCCGGGCTGAGAATAGACTGCAGAGGGTAAGGCCAGTTCAGAGGCAAAAGATGAGGGTGGTTGGGATAAAAGTGGTGGCCACTGAGGGAAATGAGCCATCGGGATGTGTTGATCTGGATGTAAGGTGTGCAGGGAAAAGAGTCAAGGATACTGCCAAGATTTTAGAAGAATGAGTTTGCATTAACCAAGATGAAATTGCCAGTAGATCTGGTTACAGGACATTAGTACAAGTTCAGGTTTAGGACTGTCAAGTTTAGGATGCTCACTAGAACAACTGGAGTTATCAAGTAGGCAGCTGGCTATGTAGGTGCATAGCGCAGAGGAGAGGTCCAAGCTAAAGGATATATTTGGAAGCCATCAGCAGACAGATGGAATTAAACCTGTGTGACTGGATAAGATCATCTAGAAAGTGGACAAGAATGGAAAAGAGAAAAGGTCCAGGAACAACAGACAGGGCCCTCCAGTATCCAGAGGTCAGGAGCCTGAGAAGGAATCAGTGAAAGAGACTGAGAAGGAGTGACCAGAAAGTGAGAACCACCAGCGGGCACTGGTTTTAGCAGCATGAAGACCAGGAGGAAGAGGAAGACGGCTCTCACTTCTCAGAGCACTGGCTGTTCTCACGGCCCCAGTGGTCCATCTGCCCAGCACCGCCGGTCAAAGCCCAGCCTCAGTACAGCTGTAACTATCCGAACTGTCAGGGCAGTTCATAACTGGTAATCACTGAATTATTCCAGTAACAGGTTTTGTTTTTGTTTTTTTGTTTTTTACTGAATAAGAAAGCTTCATTGCCTGAACTATGTAATGGCACACTCTGTAACCAGAGAATTCCCTAAGAGTAGGTACAATTTTATTTATTTTCAATATCAGGGCATTTGTCATGAAAATAATTGAATTTCTAAAAATCCTGGTACTTTCTGTGACATTTCCTAAAATTATCCTTTGAGAATCCTCTGTAAGAGAACTCATCCCCTCCACCCCCACCATCCCCTGCTGGGAATAATAGAGGAACTGCTATTTGCACCTCTCCAAACCAAATTTCCCTGGTGGCTCAGTGGTAAAGAATCTGCTTGCCATGCAGGAGACACCAGACCCTCTGGATCAACCCCTGGGTTGGGAAGATCCCCTGGAGAAGGAAATGGCCACCCACTTCAGTAATCCTGCCTGGGAAGTCCCACGGACAGAGGAGCCTAACAGGCTTCAGTCCACAGGATCGCAAAGAGTCAGACACGACTGAGCACACACATTCTGCGTTCTCAACCAAAATACTCTCTGTGATTACATCTGCAAGCCAATGAATTAATGAGGCCAGTAGTTCCCAAACACACATGAAACTGCCCTATTAAATGCTGATACAAAAGCAAATGTTCATCAACAGGACCCCTAATCCAAAGAACATCATATAATCAATGGCCAAATCCCATTTCTAAAAGTTGCTCCTTGCCTTCCAGTTTTTACTTAAAAGTAAAAAAAAAAAAAAAATGCTTCCTTGCTACACAGGTCACTTTTGTGATCCTCACTTCACTCACACACACTTTCATTTCCTTTCCCATTTATAACATTCTGCTCTAAGCAACATTTTGTCTTCCAAATCTGTTGTAAAAGAAATTATGACATTTCACTGTAACACCAGAGTCAAACATCTATATGAACACACAGATACATGTAATGCAAGCAAGAATGAGTTCCATATGTTATTTGAAAAAATAAGGTTCCACAGGAGCAAGAGGGCATCCGATATTAATCATACACAGATGAATCTTACTTGATAATCTTGCCAGTGGCTTTGACTTCTGAGAAAATTAACATTTCCATCTATGTAAATAACCCTTGATTTTGAAAGAAACAGAAGGGAAAACGATGTTTTTCCTTTCCTGCAATGGAACTTCCTCCATCTGGCTTATCTGCATCAGTGGAGGTCAAGAGAGTATCTGCTCCTACCTTCCAACACTCACCTCTCTTGACCTTGATTAATATCTGGTACAGCTGACAAATCATGCTTTGGCCATCCAAGTCTTACTCCATTCCTAAAGGCAATCAGAGAACGTTCCTGTTCAAGGCATCAAGTCTTCTGTATTCGTTCTAAGCAGATACACAGTGGAAATTTCCAAAAAGTGCTCTTTCCCTTCCAATCCCCAGAAACTACTTATAGGCTGAGCTTTTATTTGATCTTCCAGAAGCTTTAACGGCCCAGAAGCCTTCAGTTCAGTTCAGTCGCTCAGTCATGTTCGACTCTTTGCGACCCCATGAACCACAGCACGCCAGGCCTCCCTGTCCATCACCAACTCCTGGAGTTCACTCAAACTCATGTCCATAGAGTCGGTGATGCCATCCAGCCATCTCATTCTCTGTTGTCCCCGTCACCTCCCACCCCCAGAAGCCTTATGCGATCCCATTGCATCTTACACATGTTAACATATGTGTTACACTTTCAAAAGTGAGCACTTTTTCAAATCTACCCTCACCCACCAAGACAAGGGGGAAAAATACTTTGATGATTCTCTGAAACTGCCCTAACGTAGCATGAAAGCCCAAGGCATTCAGCTTTGTTGTCATCCTTTTACCTAGGAAACAGATGCCGGAACAGAACTGAAATAGCTTCCTTCTGAGAAATCATGCATGCTTATAATACATCATTTCAGGAAGAACAACTTCTAAGGTAGTTTGTTGTTTTGTTTTGTTTTGTTTTGTTTATAAAACCATGTCTGTGTTTCTGGCAGCTATTTGGTTAGTTTTTTGATGTGTGATCTTGACATCAATCAGTATGGCCAGAGGGATCACTTCTGCCAACTCCAGGCTCCTCATGGAGCCCCACAAATGGCTCCAGCCATGTGGCAGCCATGGAGAAGTGGACACTGTGGGAGAACCCTGGCTCTGAGGTGCTCCACCCAACTGAGTGTGCAACCAGTGAGAGTCACTGAGCCTCTATCAAGCCACACTCTTCTTATCCCCAAATGGGGTTATCAGTCCAGGTCAGACAACCCAAACTTTCAAAAACAGGGAAAAAATTAAGTGAGCCATGACACATTCCATACAGAGATGCTCCGGAGTCAGGTTAAAGAACGAAAGAGACTGCTGGCGCTGACAGGGAAAGATTTCCGAGACACACAGATATACCGCAAAAAGAAGAGGAACAAATCACAGAGCCGAAACCTATGATGTTTCCATTTGATAGAAAAAGCATCTTATTCCATGTCATAAAGTAAATTACAAACTCATCACAAGTTTATGTCTAAATATATGCAAATAGGGAATTCCCAGGCAGGCAGTGGTTAGGGCTTTGCTCTCACTGCCAAAGGCCAGGGTTTGATCCCTGGTCATCCCTGGTCGGGGAACTAAAATCTCACAAGCCGCATAGTGGGGCCAAATAAATAAAAAATGCAAATATATGAGCCTGTGTGTGTTGGTACATACACATACATATACACACAGATATGTGTGTGACATACCTCTCCATGCTTACAGATGTGTCTGAAGGGATGCTCATCATCTTGATAACAGCACTTATCTCCAGGGAGGGGAGTAAGGTTGTGATGAAGTAAAGAGGGGAATTTTCTCTCTTTATCTTGTGTTCATTGGAACTCTGGATTTCTTTAAATAATAAGAATGCATGTAAATATTGCTTCCATAACAAAAATAAATGTTTGATTTATTCATTTGCTGATTTACTTATTCCCCTATGATTCGACAAGTGCTTTGGGAGAAAGTTAGTCACTTTTCCACTATCCGTCCCCACTTTCACCTTGCTAACATGACCCTGGTTTTCAGGGATGCCAAGTTCCGAGTTGAACATTTGCTTTGCCCACTTTTTTGCGGGTTCGAATAGCCAGAGGATACATTCTAGTCAATGAGATACAGATGGAAATGCTGTGGAGGGGAGGGGGAAGTGACATGTTTTCCCCTAATCTTGAAGGAACAGGATGTCTGTAACTGCAGCAGCCATATTGCCAACTTGAGGTATCAAGTATGAGAGGCCAGGGCAGACACTGTTGTCACTAAACAATGCAGCAACTGCCTACCTTCAAAATTCCTGTTTTATTAAGAAACATAAATGCTATCCATTTAAGCTAGTGTAAGGTGAGCTTTTTGTTACTAACAGCTAAGTGCATTTCTAATCAACACAAGTGCCTGTGATGTATGGAGCGGAGCCAAGCTAGAGAAGTTGAGTTTACAAGAAAGAGGAGAAATTCTCAGCAACATAAAATGCCTAAAACTAAGAGGATGCTATCTAAACCATAAATAAGAAAAGGGGTAAAATAGGAATGCCCCAATTTCTTCATAGGGTCATAGGATATTGAGTCAATTAGGTAAGACTCAAGGAGATTCAACCAGTCCATTCTAAAGGAGATCAATCCTGGGTGTTCATTGGAAGGACTGATGCTAAAGCTGAAACTCCAATACTTTGGCCACCTCATGCGATGAGTTGACTCACTGGAAAAGACTCTGATGCTGGGAAAGGTTGGGGGCAGGAGGAGAAGGGGATGACAGAGAATGAGATGGCTGGATGGCATCACCGACTCTGTGGACATGAGTTTGAGTGAACTCCGGGAGTTGGTGGTAGACAGGGAGGCCTGGCGTGCTGTGATTCATGGGGTCGCGCAGAGTCAGCCATGACTGAGCGACTGAACTGAATTGAACTGAACTACCTATGAAAGTAGTTTGTAAATGGGGTAGCAATGTACAAATGTAAGGGCTGATTTGGGTGCATATGAAGTCAAGGTATGCTATGAACAGTGGCCAAAACTGCACATTCTGAAGTCAGACCATCCTGGCACACCACACAAACAAGCTTTGAGAGTCAGGAAAATTATTTAATTTCTCTGCACCTCAACTTCCTAATATGTAAAACTGGAATCATAATAATAATTACGCCTATGACTACTGTAAGGATTAAATAAAATAACGTATTATAGAGGCTTAGCACAGAGCCTGGCATGGGTGGCCCTTAGGATGAGTCATTCACTGTTATTACAGGATGACTAAAAGGGCACTCAAAGGTTCCCCCGGTGCCAAAACATAACCTCTATGGCCTCCCCACTAGTCAGAGAAGGTCTCATGATAGCTACTCTGGCTTAAGGCCTCAGAAATCACTGTTAGAAAAGAAATGTAGAACTCACCTGAGGAAGGTTAAACCTTGATGTTCCAGAAATACTTACAGAGAAGCTATGACAAGCAAGCAAGGCGCTGAGGATAAAAGAGAATGTCAAAGATCGGACTTCCATGGTGGGCCTGTGTTTAAGAATCCACCTGCCAATGCAGGGGACATGGGTTCGATCCCTGACCCAGGAAGATCCCACATGCTGCAGGGCAACTAAGCTGGTTCACCACAACTACTGAGCCCCGTGCTGCAGCTACTGATGGCAGCACTCTAGAGCTCAGGCTCTGCAACAAGAGAAACCACTGCTAGAGAAGCCCACTCACTGCAACCAGAGGAAGCCCATTTGCAGCAACCAAGACTCAATGCAGCCAAATAAATAAATAAATAAATACTGCTTTGTGCTCTCAGGGAGCTTGAAGAGATAAGACATAAATGCAAAGAAGGTGAAAGAATATACAGAAGATAAATAACAGATCAATGTTGTACAAGACTGTCCCAAGCCAGTGTGTGATTAAGTGCCAAAAAGAGATGCAGAGAAAGATCAGAGTCATCCAAAGGCCTGAGATGATTTTTTGCTGGGAGTTTGAATACGAAGGACTTTGGAAAACTTTGAAATGCAGCCTATAGCCAGTGGAGAGCCACAGAGATTCCAGGTGAGCAAAAATGACCAGAACCTTCTATGGACACTCATCAGAAAGCAATGAGTAGGATTCCAGGGCCAAGAGAGTGAGCCAAAGTAGACAGCCTACTGGGACCTATGTTATAATGACACCGATGGAAGAGCATGGTGAGAACCTGGACTGGGACGGGCCAGTGGAAAAAACAAAAACACTGACCCCATTAGCAGCTGATATCCCTCCAAACAAATGGGAAATCTTTCTGATTATGTTTCTATTGTTGTTCGCCCTCACTCACACTACTAGTTGATAAGATTAGTTATTGTGTGGAGCGGGGAAAACCCAGGACAGGTGAGTCTGGGGGAAGCAAGGGAGACAGAAACACTTAGGAACTGCGTTCACTGCCTCAGAAGGCAGGGAGAGAAGTGTATGCAACCCAAGCTACACACAGAGGGCTGGGTTCTTGGGAACACAGAGAGAAGAGATGGAAGATGGCAGAAGAAAAAAGATCGGTTAAGAGAGATTTGACCCATCTTGACCAACGGGTACTCTGATCTTCAGCTGTACTCAAGTGGTTCAATCTCCCAAACGTGGAGGCACCTCCTCCTGTGTGCAGAGCCTGGGCTTGCTCAGCCTTCCAGAGCCAAAAGTACCTCTCAAGCAGAAGACCCCAGACCCTTCTCATCATTGTGAATAGGGAGTGCACATGTCCTGTTTCATAAAGGAGTCAGAATATCAAGGTAGAGCAAACCTCCAGCAGCCCATCAAAGATGTCCCTTTCATCTTTATGGTATAACTTTCCTCAAGCCTGGAGGTTGGGGGAATAGCTTGAGTTGCCTGGTCATGGCTTCAATGCATAGATAATACCATTAAGGTGGGGCAAAATCTCTTTAAAAATACTGAAAGTCAACGTTCATTGAATTCTTCATACAGGTCAAACAATGTGCAACTATCTGTAGATAAATGATCTTGAAGTGCCATTTTTGTCCCCATTTTATGGATGGGAAAAACTGAGCCTTAAAGAAATGAAGAAAGCTGCTCAATTCATAGAGCTAATCAGTGACAGGGAATATTTGAGCACAGACAACTTCAACCCAGAGTGTATCTTCCTTAACCACAGGATCATGCCCTTTCCTCCTCCCTGAGCAAGTGAGTGCTAATCTGGTTGATGGTTGAGGCCATTTCTCAATGAACAAAGCGTCAACTGGGTGCTTGAGCTTGGGCTAACACTCAAGTGGCAGAGCTAATAATGAATCAAGCCGCTTTGTCCATGAGACCCTGCGGAAGCCCCTGAGCTGCTCTGGCTTTCCCTGTGGTCTAGTTAACCCTCTTTGAGGTAGCGCCACTAATTATCAAACTCTCTGTTTGGCTGAGCAGATACTCAGTGATGCTCCTCAATGCTCCTGTGAGAGATGTGTCCTCTGTGAAAGCTGACCTCTACGTGACAAAGGAGAATTCAGCTCTCGGCCAGAAAGTCTGCCCTGGCTTCTTTTTCATCACTGTGTCTTAACAAATCCTCCATAGTTTTTTTTTTTTTTTCTTTCTTTCTACCTTGTCAGGAAGCCAAGAGTGGCATTTCAAAGGACACGTTTACCCCCCGGCAATTTCTCTCTTCTACCACCATGTGCTTTCTTCTCATAAAATCAGACCAGACAATGAAGCTGTAAACCCAGCTGGGAAGATTGATGTCCTGTTTCTCCAACCTCCCTCTGGTGGGTTTGCCTCAGGAGCTGTGCACTGTGAACGATAAACATCCAAATGAAAATGCTTTGAGATAAAGACAATCACAATAACAACAAAAGTAAAAGGCTTTCATTGGTAGAGCAGAGGGGTGAATTCAAGAGAGCATATGGCACACAAATAATGAACTGGACGAAACTGCAAGGAAAAATCTTGACCTCGGGATTCTGGAAAGCTCCAACTTATTGCCCACCAACATCTGGAGCACATACACCAAGAAAGTACTGTCCCTGCGAAATGTAACCAAACAAATCAACCGCTCTGCTCCTTATTTTCAAACACTTTTCCTTTTTACAGTGAATGAGAAATCTCTGGCAATCACTGTTACATCATTTACGATTAAAAAATCACAGGTAGACAGATTACAGAAAATAAAACAGAGGATCATATATTCTGCAATCTCGTCTCTGCCAAAAATGAGCTGCTAAAATAAATCCCAGAAGTTTTACATTTTGTCTGCCACCTTTTGTTTTCTAACCCCTTTGTCAAACCACAAGGATAGAACTTCGACGGAGCTTAACACAAGCTGACTTAACCAGACTCAAGACATGGCAATGCTATGAGAAATTAACAGCCATTGGTGGATTTCTCATTTCCTCTATTTTCTGTGACAATTGGCAGGTGAACTTTTCCATTCCCTAAAATCTGAAAGTAAAAAATGTGAAGTTGTTCTGTGTGTTTATCATCAAAATAAAAGTACAAAAGTTGTTGTACATCTAGTGGTGGAGGACTGCTTGCCAACCAAAAAAAGGATCTACTGATTGCTGAAAATGAAAAGTAAATACATCCCATTTTAATTGTTTTCCTTGAAAGTGAAGTGAAAATGAAAGTCACTCAGTCATGTCTGACTCTTTGAGACCCCACCGACTGTAGTCCACGGAATTCTCCAGGCCAGAATACTGGAGTGGGTAGCCTTTCCCTTCTACAGGGGATCGTCCCAACTTAGGGTTCAAACCCAGGTCTGCCGCATTGTGGGCAGATTTTTTACTAGCTGAATCACAAGAGAAGCCCAAGAATCCTGCACTGGGTAGCCTATCCCTTCTCCAGCAGATCTTCCCACCCCAGGAATCAAACCAGGGTCTCCTGCGTTGCAGGCAGATTCTGAGCTCCCAGGGAAGCTGAGCTACCAGAGAAGCTCCCAATTGTTTTCCTTCAGTTTCCCCAAAGAACTTATATACATATCTCTGCTTCCAGAGAGTGAATTTCATTTTCCTCATCCATAAAATATAAGTGTTGTATTAGGTGGTCTCCCAGCTGCTTCTCCATTCAAACAAATTCTATGATTTTAAATATACAATACATATATATATGCAATACATATTTAAAATATATTTGTGTCTATATATAAATGTATATGTACATTTGTGTATATATATATATATATACTCTATGTTAACATGTCAAGATAATTTTAAAATAAAAATGTATTTTCCCTTGCATCTGACATGCATTTAGCCTCTCTCCGCCTCAGTCTCTGACTCTGAAAAAAAACTAGACTTGGAATCATGGGTGGAAAATGGGTTTCGACTTGCTTGCCAAATCTTATCCTTTGCCAGGATCATTATGTTGAAAAGCATCGGCAAAGCTATGCCTGGGCTCAGCATAAAAGAGCACTTATATCTATAATGAGTATTTATAATGAGTATTTATATATAGTGAGCATTTAAAATGAGTAATTATAATAAGTTATAACATGAGGCAGATCATACATGATATTTCTATGGCTCTCAAATAAGCCTATTAAAAGTCTAAATCCTATTCCCTCTGTGGGAGAGTCATTGTAAGGACAAAAGAGACCTTTCGAGTCCACCCATTGGGACTTAGCCACGGAAACAGAGGTCCAAAGAGATGAAATTATTTGCCTGTGCTTAAAACCTGAACCCCAATATTCTGACCAGATCCATTAGACTATACCATACAACCTTTCTTAATTCTAGCAATCTCTATGCAAGGGGGTGTCCACCTGTGGTCAATGAATTATTCAGGATCCATCCAGGAAGTAGAAATCTTTCCTCTCTAAGGATTGTAAATGGAGTAAATTTAATCAGATAATTAGTTACACAGATAGCTAAAGAGCTAAGAAGCAATACAGATGAAGCAACCAAGGATTAGTAACAACAGAAAATTGCTATCACCCTTGAACTGAAAGAACACAGGGAGGAGATAATGTCCCCAGAACCCTTTCTAAGGCTACCTAGAAAAAGCTATGGTGGAGTCTGTGGGGAGCTACAACCATGGAAGAAATGCAACCAGTGATGAAGCATGAAGGCAGAGAGGGAGAAATACCCTGGCTTCTCCCCATCCCCCCACCTCTCAGTTCAGTTCAGTTCAGTCACTCAGTCGTGTCCGACTCTTTGCGACCCCATGAATCACAGCATGCCAGGCCTCCCTGTCCATCACCAACTCCCGGAGTTCACTCAAACTCATGTCCATCGAGTCAGTGATGCCATCCAGCCATCTCATGCTCTGTCGTCCCCTTCTCCTCCCGCCCCCAATCCCTCCAAACAGAGTATTTTCCAGTGAGTCAACTCGTCACATGAGGTGGCCAAAGTATTGGAGTTTCAGCTTTAGCATCAGTCCTTCCAATGAACACCAGGATTGATCTCCTTTAGGATGAACTGGTTGGAACTCCTTGCGGTCCAAGGGACTCTCAAGAGTCTTCTCCAGCACCACAGTTCAAAAGCATCAATTCTTAGGCAATCAGCTTTCTTCAAAGTCCAACTCTCACATCCATACATGACCATGGGTAAAAACATAGCCTTGACTAGACGGGCCTTGGTTGGCAAAGTAATGTCTCTGCTTTTTAGTATGCTATCTAGGTTGGTCATAACTTTCCTTCCAAGGAGTAAGCATCTTTTCATTTCATGGCTGCAATCACCATCTGCAGTGATTCTGGAGCCCAGAAAAATAAAGTCAGCCACTGTTTCCACTGTTCCCCCATCTATATGCCATAAAGTGATGGGACCAGATGCCACGATCTTAGTTTTCTGAATATTAGGCTTTAAGCCAACTTTTTAGTTCTCTTTTATCTTTCCCTTTACCTGGGTAAAATCTTGCTTTCCTTCTCCACTGCAATTCTCACCAGTTCTCTCTCATTTTGGCCTCACAATGACTCCCCTGAGAGCCCCTCCCCTGAAGCGAGGAGCCCTCAAGATACCAGCTCCTCTTGTTTGCCATGTTACTCTGAAATGGCAGTGCAAGTGGCTGCCACAGATACAGCTGCCCCAGGTGTGGGTCTGGAAGGCCCACCCATTACAGGTGCTGTTGGGCTCCATCCCCTTTGGGTTTGACTATGGCTGAAGAGCCTGGAGGTTGGGTCCCATGTAGCACCTGTTCCTGGAAGGTGAATATTCTCCTAGGTCCCCCCACAGGTAATAAAGCCTTCAGGATCCCACTCTGAGATTTACAACCTCCCTTTCTTCCCCTCTGTAGGGGAGAGATGTGGATGCAGCACTGTTACTTGTGCCTGGTATAATGGTGTTTCTTTTCCTTTAAACAATCTACAGGGGCCACCTTCTTAGAGACAAAAGATGAAAAGATGGTGAGATTACCTGCCAGGACCATTTAGGCTTTAATGATATTCATGTGAGTGCTCCCAGAAACACCATGCAGCAACCAAGTCATAGGATGCTTTCTAATAAAATTAAAATTACTAAAATAAACTGCCAGGCATCTGGAAAGCACCGAGAACACAATACATTATATAAACTGACATCCAAATATTGTACACCTACATGGCCCTTGAGTTACAACAAAGGCATGATGCATGCTAAAGCCTTATTTTTAAAATTTTAATTTCCTTGTAAGTGGATTTTAATCACTAGGTAACCAAATCATATTCAATACCAATTTCCCTTATGTTGTCCAGTGGTTCACTGTTTCTTTGTGTCATATTCTCAAATTCACATTTACATACAGTCTAGAGTTGCAAATACAAAACAAGAACTATTCAAATGAAAAGTACAAGAGTTTACAAATACCCAAATAATAGATTCCCCTCCTCCTTCTTTTCACCTCTAGCTCTGTTGGAGTCCATTAAAAACAGACTTAAGATAGGATTAAAGGAGCACTTTGCAGCTTGATGAAAACCAAGCTCTGTATATCACTCTTTAAAAAAAGAATATGAAACACCAAGTGACATTCAGTTTGATCATGAATATTGATAATATAATATTTATTTTAAATATAATGTATTCATCAGTACTCAACCAAAAGTAAAATTAAACTCATCAGGATCAGAATAACTGTTTGGTTTTGCAAAAGTCAAGGACCCTCGTTGGGTGGCTTAATGACTTCTTGTTTGTGTTCTGTTTGCATAAATTATCCATCAAGTGCAGCCATTACACCGGATGCAGCATGGCACTCGCAGAGGAATGAGAGCCGCGTCAGGACCCTCATTAAAGGGAAACGTGATTGCAATGGAGTCATCATTCCGTGCCTGGCAAGGCTCTGCTGTCTCCACTCTCCATCCCTCTGTACCAATTCCATCTGAAGTCAAAACTGGACTCACAGACCTGGGTGCTTAAAGGCAACGGATGCAATCAAACAATAGATAAATGACATCCACTGTGCCTATAGCCAAATGTGAAAAGAAAGGGGAGGAAAACAGTAGAATGAGTTTCAAGGCAATCAGATGAGGCTCTGAGAATGCAGGTGCTGGGTAACACGCTCTCCATCCATCCCCCAGTTTATGGGCCACAGAAAAATTCCTTTTCTCAATATCTACTGTCATTCTTTCCATCTCATAGTGTTACTCTCCAATAAACCGGGTATGGATAGGACTCAAGTCATGCTGTGTGTAATGCTAATTAAGGAAGACAGGCAAAAATAATGGCTTCCCCGTTTCACATAGTACAATCATCCCATCCCAGTCTGGACACATCCTGCAGCTATTTCAATGTAATTGTATTACTTAACGCAGGGAGAATGTTGTTTTCTAGTTAGAGACGATGCAAAATGAAGTTGTGGGAGAGTCAGAGAAGCCACATAATAGGAAGTGAGGACCTTCCCAACAGAGTGATAAGATGGGTTTCTGCGATGTGCAGAGCTGAGCATATGTTGTATTGGAATAAAAAATGCAGGTGAATCCAAGGGAACTGAGAAACACAACCACTTCTTATTGCAATCTTAAATGAAATTGCCTGTGTACCTAGTGACAGATCTGGTTTGGTTCACGGACATTCAGCTCTGAAATAAGAAATGGAAGAACATTATAAGAGGATGATCATCACCATAAACTAGCCATGGCTAAACCCACCCTCAAGGCTGGAACACTATTTCCAGCAGCTTGAGCTTGTCACAAATGTTACATGCCAGACAGCATCACCGTGCAAGGTCCACACAGCTGGGGCTCAGAGTCAGGCTGTAACTGGCTGAGACTGGTCTTTAATACTCTAAACTAACGCCAAAAACAACTGAGATGTGATGTGCTTAGTTACAAAATACATCCTCATGCCTGCTAATAGCTCATAATATGGCCTTACAGATAGGTTCAAGTACATGAAAGGACACTGGACTAAACAGGTGACAGGAAACAGCTGTGCTCCATTTACACAGAGGACAGGAAAAGAGGGAATGAAATTTAAATTACAACAGGCAGGTGTGACAGGTGTAAAAAGACAGAAATGAGGACAACTAAGTTGTTAGCAAAGGGAAACATTGTTAGGTGGTGAAAGAGAGTAAAAAGGAAACGGACATTACAATATTGAATGTCAACACACACATACATGGGAGAGTGACATGTTGATTAGAGCAATCTGCCTCTACATCAGAATTTTTTCATAAAATACTATCTTAACAATATGAAATGGTCATTTTGGTAGACCAATTAGTGGGCAAATATCAGCTACTTCAAATGGCTCAACCTAATATTAATACTTCTGTCTTAGGTGAGAACCTTGAACAATACCTAACGTATCCTATATGTATACATTACATATACTTGAGTTGGTGGTGGACAGGGAGGCCTGGCGTGCTGCGATTCATGGGGTCGCAGAGTCGGACACGACTGAGCGACTGAACTGAACTGAATACCCAATGTATCCTAGACAATCCACAAATATTCACTCTGAGGACTGGTAAATCATGAAATGAATTTTCAAATAGTTAAAGTGAGAATGTTTAACCAAACAAATAAGGGTCTTCTGCGTGGTTATATATCTTTCTGTTAGTTTCTTTGTCTCTTTTGGAGCAGTCTTTCATGTTAGCTTCTTTCTCTCATCTACCTTGACAACTTTTTAGTCCATCACTGAAGTTACACTCATTAGGGACTGTGAGCATTTGTAGACACTATTAATAATCATCTTTTCTACTTTTTTGGATTACCAATAATGAAGGTTAATAAAACTAACCAAGTTTGTGTTCTTTCCTAAACTCTTTGGATATTAATTTCAAAAATAGATACCAGAGGATTCAATGACTATTGTTTGCTCTTGAGTCTTTGTGCTGGTTTTTAAATGCTTAAGGAAAAATGTTCATCTCCATTAAAGATGTTTGAATCAGTTTTGTACATCAGACTTGCTGAGACACATGTTAATTCTTAACATCTTCACACAAGCCAACTCCATTCTATCAGTTACATCAGCCAAAGCCCTTGCAGTGAGCCTTAATTTTGTTTTTTATTTCACTCATACCCCATAGCCAATCTATCAGCAAATCTCAAAGCACTACCTGTAAAATATACCCAGGATATAGCCACTCCCTACCACATCTTCTTCAAGTGCCCCTCACACTCAGCTCCAAGCTCCTCCAAGGCCAAGCCAGTATCTTCCCTCATCCAGATAACTGCAAGAGCTTCTAAAGGTTCTCCCTCTTTCTGTCTTTGCCTCCCTACACTGTATTCTCCATAGAACAGAAAATTCATCACCCTCAAAAGCTTCCATTAACTCCTCATTTCAGTCAAAATGAAAGCCAAGGTCTTAACTTTATGTAAAAGCCTCCCCCACCTGTCCCATTACACCCCTTTCCCTCCCCGGTTTTATCTCCTGTGAACACCCCCACACTTGCACACCCTGCTCCAATCCCCTGGCCTTTTCCAGACATTGACTCTAGTCTCACCTTCTTAGTGAGTCCTTCCCCAGTCATCCCATCTAAAATGACAACCCCCATTCACAGCACTCCATATCTTTATTCTTTATTTTTTTCCCTTAGACTTTGTGGTGGTTTTAAGATATATCCACAAATTCTATGATATTTGTCCTTTCACTTAAAGATGGAGCCTAATGCCCCTCCTCTTGGGTCTAGGCTTTTCTTAATGACGCTTCTGACAAATAGAACATGAAGGAAGTGACAGGATGTTGTTCCCAAGACCAGGTCATGAAAAGTCCTTGTGACTTTCTCCTTACGCACTATTTCACCTGCTCTCAGTTCACTTGCATCGGGTTTGGAAGGCAGTTGTCATGTTGGAAATATACTCAAGCAACTCTATTGAGAATCAGTTATGGAGAGGAACTAAGGCCTCTTGCCAACAGCCTTAGAACTGAACCATCATGGAAGTGGATCCTCTAGCCCTAGTCAATCCTTCAACTTAACTACAGCCCTGGCCAACATTTTGACTGCAATCTCAGGAAGGCCTTTGGCGTGAAGGTCTTCAACTTTAGCCAGTGAAGCTACTCCAAGTTTCTGACCCACAAAAGCTGTGAAGAAATAAATTTTGTTATTTTAAGCCTCTAGGTTTTGGGGTAATTTGTTATACAGAAATAGACAGCTAATACAGCCCTTATCACCATCTAACCATAATTTATTATCTTATTTATTGACTGTCTTCCCCTCATGAATGTATTTTCTGTGTGGGCAGAGACATTCGTCTATCATTAATCTTTCATTTTTAATAATGAATAAGATGGGTATCCAAGGCTCCCATACATTAGTGGATTAGCAAAAATGCAACATTCCGACACAACTTACAGTGGTAGCAAGAATTTCTATCACTTTGGTAAAGGTTGATTATACTTAGTCATAAAGCAGATTCTACTACAGATGTATTGCAGGATAATGACCACAAAGAGGCTCCTAATTTCCTGCTGAATACTAAAGATATGTTCTCAAAAAAAAAACAAATTACCCACTAGGTAATTTGTGAGTTGTTGGTTCTTAATCCAGACAGATAGCAAAATCGTCAGCAGACCTCCTACAACAACAAATGCCCAGATTCCACACCTAAAAACTCTGATTAATGGCTTCTGCTATAGACAAAAAGCTTGTGTCCCCTGAATATTTGTTTGCTGAAACCTAATCCCCAGTGTGATGGTATTCAGAGACAGGGTTTTGGGAGGTGATTAGGTCATGAAGATGGAGCTTTCATAAACGGGATTAGGGCCCTTATTAAAGAAATCCCAGAGAATCCTCTCATCGCTTCCACCATGTGAGGATACAGTGAAAACCTGGCCATCTGTGAATAGAAAGAGAAGTTCTAACTAGATTCTGACTCTGTCTGCACCTTAATCCTAGACTTCCCAGGCTTCAATAAATAAGAAATAAATTTCTGTTGTTTATAAGCCACTCAGTCTATGGTATTTTTATTGTAATGGTCCAAACAGACTAATACAGTGTCTTCAGCTGCAAAAAAATTCTTCTAGATTATTCTGATACATAGTACATCCAAGACTGAGGACTCCTTCACTGGTTGGTAAGTAATTAGAGAAGGTGAGCACATTTATAGTCTATTATACTGGATTATACTACTAGTTCTGGAAGCTCTTCCCATTAATTCAGCTACTCTGAATTCTCCTTCTGCATTCACTTACTCACTTATTAAGTATTTATAAAGATGTTGGCACTGTGCTTGACTCTGGGGAAATGAAGAGGCTGGTGGAGCTCAGGGTCCGGTGAAGGAATCAGACTCTCACTCAAGGAGACATCCAACCCAGAAAGCCTCATCCCTAACTTTCCAACAGAGCTTGGACTCACCCCACACGCATGCCTTGGGCTGGAGATAGCTTGATCAGACATCATCATAGAGACACGGAATGGGCAGCAATGGATGGCAAGGAAGGGCTGAAATCATCTGCAAAGAACATGTAAAATGGAAAAGGGAGGAGATCCAAACTAACCCAAGCAACTCCAGAACTTAAGGACTGCCAAGGGGAGAAGAGCCTGCAAAGCAGACTACAGAGCAGGTTCCCTAAAGCTAAGAGGAAAGCAGAGAGTCTCAAGTTCCATGAGTCTCAGAAAATAATTTGTCAGTACATTTGAAGGGTCTCTGTTTCCTCATCCGTTAAGCAAGTGTGGGAATAAGTACTTATTAGGTTTTTTTCAACACTAACGTTCTATTAAAAATTATATATGTGAATATGCATGTTTGTATACGTAACAATCCATTACCCAATATTGTTCTCCAAGAAATGGAAGGGTCTCTGTGTATAGGAAAGAGATTCTAACTTGACTTTATTGGTAAGGGAAGTAAACACTATCTGGCTTATGCTAATTTCCAGAGCAGGAGTTGACAGTGTTATCCTTCATTTGGAAAGTATTTCAATACCAATTGGACAAGTTAGAACAAATATCCCCAGGCATTCCAGCAGTACCAGAAAACTGTCAGAGTCCCAGATTAAGCTCAGAGTTCAGCTGCGTTACGCAATGCCCTGAGCTTCTAGACGACTGACAACACAAAGCATTTACCCTCTCAGCCAGTTGTTTACCAGCTTTCCTGGTTCAGGGAGGGCATGTGAAGGCCACAGACCCATACCAACCCTCCAACACAGTAGCTCCTCACCTTCCAACTTGGCATAGGCAGAATATGATGGATGCTGCAACAGGTGGCAAGCTGGAGGCTGTGGGAGGTTATAACTCCTTGTTCCCTCTGCCAATTAATTCCCAAGGAGGAGTCTTTTTTTTTTAATTGAAGTATAGTCAATTTACAATGTTAGTTTCTGGTGTACAGCAAAGTGATTCAGTTATATGTATATGGATATTCTTTTTCATATTCTTTTCCATTATGGTTCATTACAGGATATTGAATATAGCTCCCTCTGCTATACAGTAGGACCTTGTTGTTTATCTATTTTATATTTAGCAGTTTGTATCTGCTAATCCCAAACTCCTAAGTTATCCCTCTCCCACCTTCTTTCCCTTTTGGGAACCATAAGTTTGTTTCCTATGTCTGTGAATCTGTTTCTGCTTCATAAATAAGTTCATTCGTGTCATTTTTAAAATTTCACGTATAAGTGCTATCATATGGTATTTGTCTGTCTGACTTACTTGACTTAGCCCAAGAGGCATCATTTTGAAGAGAGGTTTCCAGCCCTCATCTCATTCCTTCTGGAGGAAAAGAATTAGAGAGTCAGAAAAACAAGGGCAAGATGGGGACCAGGGACAGTCATTCCCACCTCACTCTAAAGCAAACTTTCTCCACCGTGGCACCACTGACTTGCAGCTGGATAATTCTCTGTGTGGGGCTGCTTGGTGGGCTATGGGATGTTTAATAGTGTCCCTGGTCTCTACCCACAAGATGCCAGTGGTACCCCCTGCACGGGTGTGACAGTCAAAAATGCCACCATACATGCCCAAAGATCCCCCAAGTTTCTCCCACTTAAAATCACTCAAAGAATAGTCTGTCCACAAAGGTCCCAAACAAACCTGGCCGGCTGGAGATAACACTGTCCACCCTCCACACTGATGCTTCAGTCAAAACTTCCAGCATGAATTATACTATTTAAGCAATTTAAAAGAGTACTTATGTATGGATGTGACAGATGGACCAAAAAGAAGGCTGAGTGCCAAAGAATTGATGTTTTTGAACAGTGGTGCTGGAGAAGACTCTTGAGAGTCCCTTGGACTGCAAGGAAATCCAACCAGTCCATTCTAAAGGAAATCAGTCCTGAATAATCATTGGAAGGACTAATGCTAAAGCTGAAGATCCAATGCTTTGGCCACCTGATGAGAATAACTGACTCACTGGAAAAGACCCTGACGCTGGGGAAGACTGAATACAAACAGAGAAAGAGACAGCAGAGGATGAGATGGATAGCATCACTGACTGAATGGACATGAATCTGGGCAAACTCTGGGAGACAGTGGCGGACAGAGGCTGGTGTGCTGCATTCCATGGGGTCGCAACAAGTCAGACCCGACTTAGCGACTGAACAATAACAACAAAGCAATTTAAAACCTAATCAAACCTCTACAGACAACTCCACCCTGCTGCATTCTGAAACCCTGAATCTAGATACTGAAAGTTCCAGCTAATAGCCTAGCCTTGGGTGAACCCATGGTACAATGTCAATCTTAAATTCCCAGCCTCTGGTCTTCACTCTAGCCACACTGACTGGAACCTCCCAAGTGGCTGCAAAGGACAGGCTGTATGTTGAAATCAGCCTTGTAATAGAGAAAAGAAGAGGCTAGTGATCAGAATACCCAGCTCGGAGCTCCACTTACATCATTCACAAGCTGTGTGACCTGGAGCACATCACTTCAGCTTTCTGAGGTTGTTTACTCAAGTGCAAAATGAAAGTAATGCTATCTGCCTTGCTTTTCTCCATTCATCATCATGAAGCTCAAATACAAAACATGGGACATCTATGGAGCTCTGTACAATGGTCAGGAACCACATGCTTGCTGTTACCTATGAGGGCTATGGCTATCACAGCGCCCCATCTCTGTGTTAACACACCCACTGCAGGAGTTTGAGGAAATGCTCCAAGAGCAGGCTTCTTTCATTTTAATGCTGACTTAATCAGAAATTCTCTCTACTGAATTTTGCCAAAAATGTGCAATACCTCCAAGTGATTTCTTTTCAAAAGATTGTCTATCAATTCCAAAAATAGTAACAATATGTATTTAAACCTACTATATACCTTAGGGATTCATCGGTAAACAAAATAGACCAGGATCTCCGCCCCCAAAATCCTATTTTTTAAAGTGGGTTGGGGGAATGGGTAATAAGCTATAAACAAACAGAAAACATAATAAACAGTAAGTTGCACAGAATGCTAGAGGCTGGCAAATGCTGTTGGAGAAAAAAAAAGGCAGACAAGAGGCATGGGGTGAGCAGGAGTGTGGGTAGGGGTTATTTTGCTGTTTAAAGAGGGCAGGCTGATTGAGAAGTGAGATGTGGTAGAGGTGAGGGGTCAGGGTAGAGCTGTCGGGGAAGAGCATTCCAGGCACAGGGAACAGCCAATGCAAAGGCCCGCAGGCTGGACCATGTGTTCAAACATCCACAAGCAGGAGGCCGTGGTGACTGGAGCAGGGTGAGCAAAGGAGAGGTTGTAGGAAATAGGACACACAGTCCAAGAGTCGGAGGGTGAAGCTGGGGCACCTAAAATACATGGAGGGAACGCTATTCCAAGCTAGGGACTGAGGAGCCACAGCCGGAAACTTGGGCCCTGCTGCCAGGGGAAAGGAAAAGCGGACTCTCAGAGAGGTTGAACTTCCCTGGTGGCTCAGATGGTAAAGGGTCTGCCTGCAGTGTGGGAGACCCAGGTTCGATCCTTGGGTTGGGAAGATTCCCTGGAGAAGGAAATGGCAACCCATTCTAGTACCCTTGCCTGGAAAATCCCATGGACAGAGGAGCCTGGTAGGCTACAGTCCATGGGGTCACAAAGAGTTGAACACGACTGAGCAACTTCTCTTCTCTTCTCAGAGAGCTTGACCACGTCCTTGGCCTTCCTTATTCAGGACTAGTTTGGACGGGATGATGGGGTCAGCAGTCTGTGACCAAGTTCTTTCATCTAATGATTGTGCAGGCATCAGAGTTACTGTGCCGAAGCCGCCTTCCCCATCACCATCAGATAACATTGAATCTTCCTGCACACGGGACTCTCTGGCAATCCAGTATGAAAAGAGAATGTCCATCTAGAACTTTCCCCCATTCTTTGGTAGATGCTCAGCCAAAGGGTCTGGCTCAAGGAGAACCAAAGGCCATTGTAGCAGTTCACCTTCTGATGCCAATCCACTCACTCCTACCCACCCCTAGCCAGGATCTGAAGAGCTTGTGCTTTTCACTAATGGGGTTCCAGAAGCTCACCCTAGGCCCCCTCTTTTCTCCTCACTCTCCTAGACTGCCAGGAGCAAGTTGACAGTCTTGGGCTGTCACTTCCACACTGGATGCAGCCATTTCAACCTTGTCTCTTTCCCCCCCAAGTTATTTGCAAATGAGGCTGCTGCAGGAGCATGCACAGTTGGCTTTGCGCCCGAGGGAGAGGCGGTCTAAAGCAGCGGGGGATGTGCCTCTCCCAATAAAAATTAATGGAACAAAAACCCCCTGTGTGCTGCATGAACTGCCTCTCCTGGGGAGCTTTCATCTCCCCTGTTCTCTTCCCAAGCCCTCCTCTGGGTTTTCCCATCCCCTGAGTGTCTTTGGCATAATCTGGGGCCCATCATTAAAGGGAAGGGGAAAAGGATTAAATCAGACAGAGGTTCACACACACCCAACACACACATGCACACACACACACATGGCTCAGCCAGATCTACACACACACACACTCATACATTGGCGCACACATTTTATAGACATGCACCTTTCCGGTTTCTCTTTTTAGCAAGAGAACTCATTGGTAATTTCATGGTGGGAGAAATTACACCATCAGCACAGCAGAAAGGAGCTACTTTCTGGTTTCCTTTTCAATTCTATTGTTTGTTTTGCTTTGTTTTCACACACGAGCACTATGCGCACATTTTTGTCGTGAAAGATTCAGGACAGTACGTTATGAACAGAGCATGACAGACACATAACTTCTGACCTGGTTCCTGCTCCCTTCCTCAGAGGGAACACAATTGTTGCTGGATTATTCTAGTGTCAACTTGGTTTCTCTTGGAACACTTTATCTCCGAATCCCCCTTCCCTGTATGGTTGTAAGGTGTTGTTGTTGTTCAGTCGCTAAGTCGTGTTTGACTCTTTGAAACTCCATGAACTGCAGCCCACCAGGCTCCTCTGCCCATGGGATTTCCAAGGCAAGAGTACCGGAGTGGGTTGCCACTTTCTACTCCAGGCTGCTGCTAAGTCACTTCAGTCATGTCCGACTCTGTGTGACCCCATAGATGGAAGCCCACCAGGCTCCCCCGTCCCTGGAATTCTCCAGGCAAGAACACTGGAGTGGGTTGCCATTTCCTTCTCCAATGTGTGAAAGTGAAAAGTGAAAGTGAAGTCGCTCAGTCGTGTCCGACCCTTAGCGACCCCACGGACTGCAGCGCACCAGGCTCCTCCGTCCATGGGATTTTCTAGGCAAGAGTACTGGAGTGGCTCTACTCCAGGGGATCTTCCCAAACCAAAGATCAAACCTACATCTCCTACATCGGCAGGTAGATTCTTTACCACTGAGTAACCAGGGAAGCCCCATGGTTTAAGTTAGCATCAGTCAAAAGCTTGCATGAGATTTTGGAGTCAAAAGTGGAGCAGCCACGATGCTCTGAAGGTCATGTTGGTCAAAAGTGATGAGAGAAAGGGCAGGGGTGCTGGTGGGTCCAGTTTGTCACTGTTCTTTTCTTCTCCATCTCCAGCTCACCTTCCAACCATCAGCCTTCCCTGTCAAGCAGCAGCAACACCAGGTAACTTCCAGATGCTTCACTGAAAATCCAGAGATGGCAGCATACACATTCAGCCACCTGCCAAGGGCCCCTTCTGCAACCCCACTCCAGCAGCTGGAAGAGATGGCTTCCAGATCCTTCACCTCCCCTTCACAGACCCTTTCCTACTCAGCTCCTCCCACAGCTGTGTCAGGACTCATTCCTACAATAAATTCCTTATTCAAAGCTCTTCCTATTCCTGCTTCCCTGATTAACTGTCTGACACAGCTGTCAACAGTGCTGATGCTTCCATCCCTTTTCTATACAAAGGTACATACCCACACACATCTCTGCTTTTTTTACTCCCTTTTCCCTAAATGTAACCATCTCAGTGAGATTTCTGGGGCAACACAAAGAAATCAACCTCCTTTTGTTCGTGGTTACATAGAATTCCATATGTGTGATTTATTTATGTATTCCCATATTAAACTGTGAACTCCCAGATGTTCAAGCAGGTTTTAGAAAAGGCAGAGGCACCAGAGATCAAATTGCCAACATCCGCTGGATCATGGAGAAAGCAAGAGAATTTCAGAAAAACATCTATTTCTGCTTCATTGACTATGCCAAAGCCTTTGACTGTGTCGATCACAATAAACTGTGGAAAATTCTGAAAGAGATGGGAATCCCAGACCACCTGACCTGCCTCTTGAGAAACCTATATGCAGGTCAGGAAGCAACAGTTAGAACTGGACATGGAACAACAGACTGGTTCCAAATAGGAAAAGGTGTACGTCAAGGTTGTATATTGTCACCTTGCTTATTTAACTTATATGCAGAGTACATCATGAGGAACGCTGGGCTGGAAGAAGCACAAGCTGGAATCAAGATTGCAATGAGAAATATCAATAACCTCAGATATGCAGATGACACTACCCTTATGACAGAAAGTGAAGAGGAACTCAAAAGCCTCTTGAGGAAAGTGAAAGAGGAGAGTGAAAAGGTTGGCTTGAAGCTCAACATTCAGAAAACAAAGATCATGGCATCTGGTCCCATCACTTTATGGGAAATAGATGGAAAAACAGTGGAAACAGTGTCAGACTTTATTTTTTGGGGCTCCAAAATCACTGCAGATGCTGATTGCAGCCATGAAATTAAAAGACGCTTGCTCCTTGGAAGGAAAGTTATGACCAACCTTGATAGTATATTAAAAAGCAGAGACATTACTTTGCCAACCAAGGTCCGTCTAGTCAAGGCAATGGTTTTTCCCGTGGTCATGTATGGATGTGAGAGTTGGACTGTGAAGAAAGCTGATCGCCAAAGAATTGATGCTTTTGAACTGTGGTGTTGGAGAAGACTCTTGAGAGTCCCTTATACTGCAAGGAGATCCAACCAGTCCATTCTAAAGGAGATCAATCCTGGATGTTCATTGGAGGGACTGATGCTAAAGCCGAAACTGCAATACTTTGGCCACCTCATGCGGCGAGTTGACTCACTGGAAAAGACTCTGATGCTGGGAAAGGTTGGGGGCGGGAGGAGAAGGGGACGACAGAGAATGAGATTGCTGGATGGCATCACCGACTCTGTGGACATGAGTTTGAGTGTACTCCGGGAGTTGGTGAGGGACAGGGAGGCCTGGCGTGCTGTGATTCATGGGGTCGCGGAGAGTCGGACACGACTGAGCGACTGAACTGAACTGAACTGAACTGATATTGGCAAATATTTAAGTTGTATCTAGTTTTTCACCCTGACAAAAATGTTGCAGTGGCATTTTTACATATCCTTCTTTATGCCTAACATGCAAATCTTCTATCAGGCAGATTTCTAGAACTGGAATAAGCAGGTGAATATATATTTTAATTTATACAGATATAATCTAATTGCCTTTCAAAAGGCTTCTTTCTCTAGAATGCTCTTGCCCTGCAGACAGCTTTGTCCTTGTTTGCTAAGGAGGGCCCTGCACCATGGGTTCCCTGCAGATTCACAGCCTAGCATGCTCTGCCTGGAAGGCAGTGGACATTTGAAGCAGACACATGGACATAGGGAAAGCAGAGGTAAGCGCATGGAGAGCATCTTGCTCAGAAGAAACATACAGTTAGCTGCTTATAGACAAAAAGATCTCATGGCTACATAGAAACTATCTCCTGGCTACAGAGATCAAATTGCCAACATCTGCTGTATCATTGAAAAAGCAAGAGAGTTCAGAAAAACATCTATTTTTGCTTTATTGACTATGCCAAAGCCTTTGACTATGTGGATTACAACAAACTGTGGGAAATTCTTAAACAGATGGGAAGACCAGACCACCTGACCTGCCTCCTGAGAAATCTGTATGCAGGTCAAGAAGCAACAGTTAGAATTGGACATGGAACAACAGACTGGTTCCAAATTGGGAAAGGTGTATGTCAAAGCTGTATATTGTCACCATGCTTATTTAACTTACATACAGAGTATATCATGTGAAATGCCAGGCTGGGTGAAGCACAAGCTGGAATCAAGATTGCCGGGAGAAATATCAATAACCTCAGATACACAGATGATACCACCTTTATGGCAGAAAGTGAAGAAGAACTAAAGAACCTGTTGATGAAACTGAAAGAGGAGAGTGAAAAAAGTTGGCTTAAAATTCAACATTCAGAAAACTAAGATCATGGCATCTGGTCCCATCACTTCATGGCAAATAGATGGGGAAACAATGGAAACAGTTATAGACTTTATTTTTGGAGCTCCAAAATCACTGCAGATGGAGACTGCAGCCACGAAATTAAAAGACACTTGTTCCTTGGAAGAAAAGCTATGAACAACCTAGACAGCATATTAAGAAGCAGAGACATTACTTTACCAACAAAGGTCCATCTGCTCAAAGCCATGGTTTTTCCAGTAGTCATGTATGGATGTGAGAGTTAGACTATAAACAAAGCTGAGGGCTGAAGAATTGATGCTTTTGAACTGTGGTGTTGGAGAAGACTCTCGAGAGTCCCTTAGATTGCAAGGAGATCCAACCAGTCAATGCTAAAGGAAATCAGTCCTGAATATTCATTGGAAGGACTGATGCTGAAGCTGAAACCCCAATACTTTGGCCACCTGATGCGAAGAACTGACTCATTGGGAAAGACCCTGATCCTGGGAAAGACTGAAGGCAGAAGGAGAAGGGGACGACAGAGGATGAGCTGGTTGGATGGCATCACCGACTCGATGGACGTGAGTTGTGTCATTGGAGGTAGGCATTATTTCCTTGTTACATGAGAGAAAAGTAAGGTTCAGCAGAGTGAAGCCAGACAACTAGTGTGTTGCACAGCAAGGATGTGAACTCAGCTCTCTGGCAACAGTGTCCCTTCACTTCACAGAAGGGTACGGACTACTTCTGCTGCACTTGTTCTTGAGAGTGGCTTTTCTAGAGGAATGGGCACTCGTTGCAGGAAAAGACCAGTTAGAGAGGAAAGAAGGTCAAGGAAAAAGATCTTGAGAGCATAAATCCAAGAGTCATGTACTTCCTGGGCCAATGACAAGGAAACAGCTAGATTGGCCCAACAAGAAACATGGAAGATGACCAGAGGAGGAAGGGCAGCTTCCCTGGTCCAGACACCTCCTCCTGATTGTGGTGTTGGGAGCCTAGGAAAACACTGGAAGTGGTGGGAAGGCGTCAGTTCCATGATCTCCCTCCTCCTAAAGTATAGGAGCATGTGCTGTGACAGGTGACTTCAGACTGTAATCTAATCCCCATAATTAGATAATTTCAGGGACCAACAACCTTGGAATAAGGATGCAGAGAAGGGACAGAGGGGATGCAAGTGATGAGGTGCAAGCTCAGGGTCAGGGCAGGTTGCAGGTTGTCAGAGAGACTAGTGCTGGAAAAGTGACAATGTGGAAGAGAGGCTTCCTGGAAAGTACAAAGGATGCAGTCAGAAGTGTTGGGGAAAATGCAGCGCACAGGTGCAGATCCAACAAGAGGGCTGGGGCAGCAAGCTTCCAATGACACGGAAATCTGCACAAACTCCTGAGAACCAGGGGTCCACAAGGGGCCCAGGACCCAAAGACAGATCATGCAACAATCCTATATAAAGTTTACCCTTGCTGCTCAGCCTAAAAGCGCATCATTTCAGCATGCTCTCACAACTCTTGGAAGTCCTCCCCATCTCCAGATGAAAAGGAAACATGCCTCTGGGAATCTGGGATGATGGGAAGAGAAGAGAACAAAAGGGAAACACAGCAACACAGAGTGCTTGCCTGGAAGGACCCAGCAGGGGCGCAGTGCACTGTGGGGCAGGGCCAGGTAGGCACAGCTGCACATTCTCTGGGAGGCTGTGAAGGTGGTTGGGGGCCTGTCCCATCGCTGTCCACCCCAGGCCCCAGCAGAGGCCTGGTGAAGACAGCTGGGTGTGCTGAAGACAGGCTCTGGTCCGTGCCAAGACTGTCAGTGCTGAGAGGTGAGCCACTCCAGCCGCAGCTAAGGTCAGCGTTCAAGGCAGCGATGGGGGCCAGGCCCGATGGAATGGAGGACATGCAGGCCACTGCTATTTTTTAGAACAAAAGCTTGAAAGCCAGGTCCATCACAGGACAGAATATCATACATGCATTAAGCATGATTGTTATGAAGACTGTATGTTAGTCGCTTGGTTGTGTTTGATTCTTTGCGACCCCATGGATGACCCCATTGGAGCCCACCAAGCTCCTTTGTTCATGGAATTCTCCAGGCAAGACTTGAGTGGGTTGCCATTCTCTTTTCCAAGGGATCTTCCTGACCCAGGGATCAAACCCGGGTCTCCTGCATTGCAGGTAGATTCTTTAACACTGGAGCCACCAGGGAAGCCCATGAAGACTAAGTAGCAATGTGGAAAGTTACCATGAGTTGGAGCATCACCAGTGATCATGAATGTGCCTTTTATTCAGGTGGATAAACACTGGAAGAGAAGACCTCAAAATGGCAGTGTGAGGTGGCTATGGGATTATGGGTTCTTCCCCCTCCACTTTCTACATTTTCTACCAGCTGGTAGGCTGGTTTTACCGTGATGCAGGAAGGTAAGGAAGGAAAGTGGTCTGGCTGTGATCTGAGGTGCCTGGGATGAACCCGGGTGACTACACAGTGTCCAAGTGAGTGTGAGAACCAGACCCCCACAGACACACGCAACACATATACCACACTACACACGCATACCATACACACCACACATACACATAACACAATACACACTCCATGACACACACATAGCATGCACACACAACACACACCATACACACAACACATACATACTATGCACACAACACGTGCACATACCACATACATTTAATTTAACACATCTCTCATATAACAGACACAATACACACTACGTGATGCATAGCATGCACACAACACACACATATACCATATACACCACACACATCTATCACACACAACACACAATACACACACAGCATAAACACAACATATACCATATACACACAACGCACGCATACTATGCACACAACACATATATATACCACACACACACACACAGTCCACACCTATACACCACGCATCTCACACACACACAAAGGAGAGCCTGTGTGCTTTTATTTCCATGTGCATTTTACCAGGGGTCAGTCTCGGGAAGCATTTGCTCTCAGGGATTCTAGGGTAAACTGGGGAACCAGTAAAGCTCTCTCTTTGCTTTTACAGGACTGAAGTTTGCTCTCTAGGCAGAAGACCCCCTGAGCTGATAGGGAACTGGAAACCAGCCTCCACACCAGAGACTCTTGGTTTCCTTGAGAGCAATACCCTGGACCTGCCAGTGGATATCATGCATGGAGAGAGTTCTGATGGATGCCTCCAGGAAAGCCACATTCCAGGTTTGGGAAGGCCTGGCCCACCCCCAGGGCCTGCAGGAGAACCCTTGCTCCCATTTCTCACACAGACCAGCTCCCACAGCTCTGTCCGCTGGCACATGTGAAGGGGGCCCACGGCGGTACCCGCTCATTTACAATGCTGGTACCAGCCTCACTGGAGCCTTCCAGCGTTCAGCATTAGGCATGGTACATCGCGTGTATATAAATCAAATTAACATACACTGTCACTGCCCGCTTGAGCAGCTGTATTATTTGTGTTAAATTTCATAGTTAAAATGAAACACTTTTCCATTACTAAATCGCAACTCCACCAGGGGGCCACAAGGGTCACCTGCCAGAATAAAGCCTGCAGATGCCAGCCCGGTTCAAAATGGCAAATGCAAACTGGATCTACAATGTGACCACAAAACTGCAAATTGCCACCAGACTAAAACACTGATGTTGATTCACATCTCAGAACCAAAAGTTTGTATCAACCCAGCACCACAGGTAAGCAAACCCCCAACTCAGCTGGTTACAGCAAAGTGCTGTAAAGGCCATGAGTAACTTGCAACGTGTGGCCCAATTACTTCACTCAGCTCGTGGTCACGGAGTCTCCCCGTGACTCTGCACAGGCTTCCCCGCGTGTGCACACCATGCTGACACCCGTTAAATCCTTCCTACAGACCATGCACTTCACAGGCATTCAATGCGTCAACTTCCTAAAAAGTCAACCTCGGTGTCATGAGCCACAGGATACCTATAAGGATATTGAGACCCGAATTGAAAACTGTGACCTGGTGACACAGCTAATAAGTGACACGGCCAGGGCTTGGGCTAGGAGCTGAGTGAATCCCAAATCTCTGTCCTTCCCCTTTGCCAAGCAAGTGTATGCTGGTGCAGAGTAATCCACAACTGCTGGAGAAAGCAAACCCACTCAGAGTTCATGCTTTGCTGGTGATGGATGAATAGTGGCGTCTCCCTACAGAGCATACATCATGGTTATTCTTAGCACACAGAGTGCCTGCCCTTAGGACCTCAGGCGTCCTTCTCCCTGTCACGTGGAGTATAGACAGTCCAGGTTCAAGGCCCAGGGTTCAAAGAGGCACAGCTTCCACTCTGCTGCCCCATCAAGCCCCAACATCAGGAAAGTCCATTGTCTTCCATTGGTTGACACGTCACATCAGTACCTAGTTTGCAAAAGCCCCTTTATTTCTTGGTGGGCTTTAGTGGGCTTCCAGGCCTCCACCCACCAGACCTATACCAGCCAGAATTGGCTCTCAACCCTGTTCTGTAACTGTATGCCTCCTGTCTCCTAACCGGGTTCCCTGGCTGCACCCATAGCATTTCACGGTTCTTCAATTCTACCCAATACCTGAACCCCCACCTCCACAACAACTGCATGTTGAACTCTGGGATGTTCCAGAGTGTGGATGTGGCTAAAGAAAGGCAATCAGACTGACGCCAAGCCCGTACAGCAGAGAGCTCTACTCTGATGAGAACAGCACACTTCTCCACTTCCAGGGCCAAGGATCATAAATTTCTCTCTATGCACACAGGGTGAGGGCAGCTACAGAAAAACCACAGCAACTCAGGCCACCTCAGATTGGATGGCCCTAGCCCGAGCAGTTATCCAAATATTTTGGTAGGCCACAGAAAAGAATTATGACTTTGGGATTGGTGATTCTTTTCTCTGCCAAACAGGCATTTTCCTGAAGTGGTAGCACATACTTTCCACTTCAGATAGATCGATGTTGCAATTAAGACGTTTAGCGAAATGGGCCATTCCAAGGGCCCACTTCCCCACACCTTGCTGGGGAAGTAGTGTCATGTCAGAAGGCTGGGGTCTGACCCTCAGCACAATGACTTTATAGGGTGATCAAGCAGTGGATGTTGATACCATGTGTCCATATGGTGGCTCTTTGTGGGGCTTGATTGATAAGGTAAGTTTTATCTCAGCAGAAAAAGCACACAATTGGATTGCAGGGCAGACAGGGCTAAGCCACCTGATAGTCATGCTGCCTTGATCAGGACACTTCATTGGAGCGGTTCACATCTGTGAGTTCCAGGTGTTGTGAAGTGGCAGCAAAGACCATGGACCCTGAAGCCCAAGTGTGTCCTAAACCCGGATCTGCCACTACTATCCATCTGACCACAGGTAAGTCACATAATCTATCTTTGCCTGAGTTCCCTCATCTGTAAAATGGATTTAAAGATTTGCCCATATTTCCTTTTGGGGTGATGAAAACGTTTTGGAACTTGATAGAGGTGATAGTTGCCCAGCATTGTGAATATATGAAATGCCATTAAACTGTTCCCTTTAAAATGATCAATTTTATGCTATGTCAATTTCAACTCAATAAAAATAAAATTTCTTTTAAAATAATGCCTGCATCATGAGGTTGTTATAAGCATTTAATATTGATATAATGTAAAGTTCCTAGGACAGTATCTAGCGCACAGTATCAAGTAAGCATTAGCTATTATTTTATTCCAGAAAGTATGCTGAGTAATTCACACCCATTAAGTCCTCACAATCAACCATGAAATAGGTATTGCTTTTACTCCCATTTTGCAGATGAGGAAATTAACATTTGCAGGGTTAAAGTAATGCTCTAAATACTGTGGCTTTGTAGATAACTACCCTAAACTTGTGATGTAAAGAAACCGTTTTTTTAGCCTGAGGATTCTGTTGCTCAGAGGTTTGGAAAGAACACAGCAAGGACTATTTGTGCCTCACAAGGTCTGGTGCCTCACCGGAAGCCTTGGAGGCTAGGGGCTGGAATCGTCTGATGCCAGCCATCAGCTGGGACCCTCAGTTCCCCTCCAGAGGGCCTCTCCATGGGGGCTGTCTCTGAGGGCTTCCTCTCAGCATGGGTTCTCAGGGGAAGGGTTCCCAGAGAGAGAGGGCCATATGGAAGGTGGATCCTCTCTACAACCCACCATCAGAAGCCATTCAGCATCACTCCCACAACACTGGAGTCACGGAAGAGTCCTAAAGTCTTACCCAGACTCCACCCCTTCACAGGTAATGACAAAATCTAGAAGATCATGTGTGTAATAGCTTCACTGCTATTATTGGACAATGCAATCCACTACAGTACCTTCCTACAGCCACCTATGCTAGCAGAGGTGGAGCTTTGGATTCCAGATTCTCATTCCGGAGCCCAGTTCTTATCCACTGCATGCCGACCTGCAGTGTGTTCATCTGTCAAATAGACAATGAAATCTTTTACTCTAGCCAGTTTTAAAGATAAGTTAACTTATCAGGGCCTTAGTTTCCTAATCTTTAAAATGGGGTTTATATAAAAATATATATATACAAATGAACTTATATACAAAACAGAAATAGACTCACAAATAAAACAAACATATGACTACCAAAGGAGTGTGGGGTAGGAGGGTAGGAATAAATTGGGAGCTTGGGATTAATATATACACATTGTTGTATTGTTGTTGTTTAGTCGCCCAGCTGTGTCCAGCTCCTTTCAACCCTGTGGACTGCAGCACATCAGGCCTCCCTGTCCTTTGCGATCTCCCAAAGTTTGCCCAATTTGATGTCCATTGCATCGGTGATGCCATTCAGCCATCTCATCCTCTGACGCCCTCTTCTCCTTCTCCCCTCAATCTTTCCCAGCATCAGGGACTTTTCCAATGAGTCAACTCTTCATCTGAGGTGGCCAAAATACTGGAGCTTCAGCTTCAGTGTCATTCCTTCCAATGAGTATTCAGGGTTGATTTCCCTTATATTGACTGATTTGATCTCCATGCTGTCCAAGGGACTTTCAGGAGTCTTCAACACCACAGTTTGAAGGCATCAATTCTTCAGCGCTCTGCCTTCTTTACAGTCCAGCCTTCACAACCATACGGGACCACTGGGAAGACCACAGCCTTGACTATACGGACCTTTGTTGGCAGAGTAATGTCTCTGCTTTGCAACATACTGTCTAGGTTTGTCACAGCTTTCCTGCCAAGAAGAAATTGTCTTCTGATTTCATGCCTGCAATCACCATCTGCAGTGATTTTAGAGCCCAAGAAGAGGAAATCTGTCACTACTTTCACCTTTTCCCCTTCTATTTTCCATGAAGTAATGGGGCCAGAGGCCATAATCTTAATTTTCCTAATATTTAGTTAAAAATTAAAATATTAATTTTTTAATATTTATCACAATACTATATATAAAATAGATAACCAATAAGGACCTAGTGTATGGCACAGGGAACTATACTCAATATTTTGTAATAACCTACAAGATACAAGAAGCTGAAAAAGAATAGATATACACATGTATATGGATAACTGAATCTCCTTGCTGTACACCTGAAACCAATACAACATTGTAAATTAACTGTACTGCAATAAAAATAAATAAATGAATGAAATGGGATTTATAGAAGCTCCTACTTCTTTATGTTGTGGTGAAGATTGACTATTGTTAATAAGTTAAAGTGATAGGCAGACTGGAATATTCATGCCAGCTGGTCAGTACGTTGTCTTCCCTACAGAAAAGTCTACCTGGCAAACCAAATTAAGATAAGAAGTTTCTTTGTTTAGGATTACCTGTAAGCACTGTGCCTATTCACCCAGATTTAGACCAACCAGGAGAAACAAGACTGTCATCTTTGCCCCAGCCAGGACATTGACAAATGGATACTCTATCCTTCCCTTCTTTTCTTTCAACCATGTTTGGCAACATTGCCTCAACTGGTGATGAATTATTCACACAGTGGTGTGGGACTCTTTGGGACCCCATAGACTATAGCCCACCAGGCTCCTGTCCCAAGAATTCTCCTGGAGTGAGTTGCCACTTCCTTCTCCAGGGGATCTTCCTGACCCTGGGATTCGACCTGGGTCTCCTGAACTGCAGGTAGATTCTTTATCATCTGAGCCACCGGGGAAGCCCAGATTACTGCTTATCTTACATTAAGTATTGTACAACAGTGTCTTCCCAATGAGGTTCTGAGAAATACCCAAGTCAGCAGCAAATTTTTAAAACTTTTCTTAGGGGAGATTGTCACACATGGTTAACCTCCCTCATGTTAGGTTAACTCTTGTTGGTCTCCTTTCCAGCCAGGAATGCATCCGAACTTGCTTCTTAATTCTGGGGTTTGTACTCCGTTCGGATCCCACAGCCCCTGTGCAGGCGACATTCCACTTGCGTCCGATCACTAAATGAAGCAATTGAGTCACTGCCACCCGCAGTAATAACACATCCTGACAAAAACATGAAAGATAGCGTATCTCTGCCTTAACTCATGTGGGTATCAGTAGAGGGGAAGAAAGTAAATTCTTTTAAAATACAGACAGAATCTTTTATCAATGGAAAACTGTCATCCGGTCTTTCTTATCTCTTTGTGCAATGACAGCAGGATTTATCTTTCTTAGAAGCAAGCCTCCAAATGAATATCATGCCTGTTTTGCCAAGGTGAGTAGTTTGTCATTGTTGGGCGCACAGACATGTTTTACATAGATGTTGTAGCGCACACACGCCATCTGTCATCAATCCCCATGCCCTCCAAGACGTCCTAAAGCTATTAGCATTAGTTAGCCCATTTCTCTCCCAAAAAGGAGAGTCCATGTGTTCAAAGCCTGCTCTGCAGACCCCAGGTGAGCACAAATTCCATATTGCAGTCTCTGCATCCGGCCATATGTGTGCTGCTGTAGCTGCTTCCCTAATAACTGATGGAAAGCTTAGCTAGAAGCTTCTCCTCCACTGGATGCAAGAGTCCAGATTGGGATCAATGTCATGAAGAAATCCTTCCCTCTCTCTAGACACCAGCAAGTAGCAGTTTCTTTTTTTCACCCTTTAGTTCATTAAAAAGGCTTCTATTTCTCTGTAAACCCAACTTTAGGATTTCTCCTAAGGATTGGCTCCTTTGGTAATAACTGAAGAGTAATCAGTCTCAAGAAAATAACAACAGCAAATATTTACCTTGTGCCAAGTACCATTCTGAATATGTTACAGGAATCTTGACTCATTCAATCTTTGTAATAGCCTATGAGGTACTACTACAATTGTCCCCATTTTACAGATGGAGAGACTGAGCTACAGTGGCCCTAGAGGTCCCATAGCTAGCAAGCAACAGAACTAGTATGTGAAGCCAAGTAAATGGGTTCCAGAACCTGTAACTTCAACCACACCTTTGTCCTGTCAGTCAAGAAGTTTCAAGACAGTGACTGCACCATTATGTGACACTTTTCTAAACATCCCAGAAATGTTACAACCTGACACTAAGGACACCCCCTCTCCCACTCCCAGGAACTGTCAATGTGACTTCTCTACTTTGCTCAAAGTGGGAGGCATCATTCTTCTTAAGTTCAGCATGACACCAAATCATGTGACTCTAATCACAGGGAAAACTTCCCCCACACAAGTCACAAGGTTCTCACAGTAGAGAGTCTTTCTAACTAAAAAAAGCTTGGAAGTTCTATCAGTAGTTGGAATCTGGGGCATTATGCCAAACAAGACATTTATTAGAAGAATATCAAGAGATTTAACAGAACTGAAGGCAATTGGAGACCCAGGCTGCACGAAGAACAGGAACTCAGAGGTGGTCTCTTTGGGGCAGATCCATGGGGACACCCAGGTTTTCACTGCAATCTGCCTTCACATGGCTCATGTATCAGTGGTGTCTTGTGGGCTTAGCCTGAGTCATGCACCCAAGCTCAGGGTCCACTAGAGGAGCTTCACAGGGAATTCTGACTCAGGGGATTGAGTGGCACATGCTTTGAAAGACCATTACAGCTCACTTGTTACCTATACATGCTTTTATTTTTTTCACTTTTGGCCATGCCTCATGGCATGTGACATCTTACTTCCCTGACCAGGGATTGAACCCATGCCCCCTGCATTAGAAGCAGGGGGTCTTAACCACTGGACTTCCAGGGAAGTCCCTAAATGCATTTTTTAATTCCATACAAAGGCTAGCTTCCACTGAAAGTTTCCAAGAATCTTGGAAGAGATGGAAGACAAGAATCATTTTCCTTTCTACAGATCAAGATGCTGAGACAGGAAAGGCTATGTAATGTCTGGGGAACACTCTAGCTGAGTAGCATCTCGGGTATTCTAAGTCCTGGACTTGCTTTCCACCCCCACATGGTCCCCGGGAGACCTAAGTGTTGACTTCAGTTCAGTTCAGTTCATTCACTCGGTCGTGTCAGACTCTCTGAGAGCCAATGGACGGCAGCACGCCAGGCTTCCCTGTCCTTCAACATCTCCCAGAGTTTGTTCAATTTCATGTCCATTGAGTCAGTGATTATCCAACCATTTCATCCTCTGTTGCCCCCTTTTTCTCCTGCCCTCAGTCTTTCCCATCATCAGGGTCTTTTCCAATGATCTGGCTCTTCGCATCAGGTGGCCAAAGTATTGGAATTTCAGCTTCAGCATCAGTCCTTCCAGTGAATATCCAGGACTGATTTCCTTTAGGATTGACTGGTTTGATTTTCTTGCTGTCCAAGGGATGCTCAAGAGCCTTCTTCAACACCACAGTTCAAAAGCATCAATTCTTCAGCGTTCAACTTTATGGTCCAACTCTCATTCGTACATGGCTACTAGAAAAACCGTAGCTTTGACTAGATGGACCTTTGTCAGCAAAGTGATATCTCTGCTTTGTAAAACTGTCTAGGTCCATCATAACTTTTCTTCCAAAGAGAAGGTGTCTTTAATTTCATGGCTGCAGTCACCATCTGCAGGGATTGGAGCCCAGGAAAGTCAAAGCTGTCACTGTTTCCATTTTTCCCCATGTATTTGCCATGAAGTGATGGGACCGAAGACTTAAGGTGGTTCTTCTCCCTCCATGGTTCAGTATCTCAGGTCTTTATTCCTCCCTTCCTCCTGTCCCCACCCAACATCCTCCTGCACACTGGCAAACACACTCATTCATTAACCCACACTCTGCCAGGGAAAGGGACAAGTTACAGGACACAAGGAGTCCCTCTGTAGGGAAAGGAGAAGAGGATGGATCTGCTGAGCTTTGTTGACGGTGAAGGATCCCCAGGCTGCAGGACCTGCTCTCTCAGCAGAAAGGCCTGGGGATATGATCGCCCACGTCTTCCACTCTCCCAGCTCCCAGTCATGTCTGTTTTCCTAGAGCAGGACTGGGGGAGAGAGAGGTTTTATTAGATGCAGCAGGGAGCATGGCTCAAGAAACACTTGAGTGATTCTCAGTCAGGCATGAACGAGTGTGCAGCTGAAGGTTCTGGGGTGGTGGCAGGGAGGGAGGGAGGCAGGGCTCTCTCCTTTTCACATCTGGGGGAGCACCTGGCTGCACACTCCCAAAGACCATGCCAAAGAGAGAATCAGTGCTGATTAGGACCCCATCAGATTTAACAAAGTAACATTCATTTATGCTAATGAGCATCAAGGGTTTTTTCATCACCACTAGTGGAGCGGATTGGCTTGAGATAAGCCAAAGTCATAAAACACCGCTAAAATCTCTCTGTCTTGAAATAGGCAAGGAAAGAGAATTTATTATTATTGTCCCTCAGTCACACAAAAAAAGAGAGAGAGTAGAAGTGAATGAAGGTCACCGTCCCCTTTACAGCTGATCGACTTACCTCTCTCTTTGTTCCTTGCCTCCACAGTAAATTGCAGTTGGAAACAAGAGGAGCATACTAGATGATTTTCTGGTGTGACTTTCATTTTCCCCAAGAGGAGAAGGGACAGTCCATTTAAAACAACTGAGCTATTATATCACAGTGCTTCTTGTTTAAAATTCAAACGTCACTGGGAACATGCTCCAAAAGAACTAAATGTAACAGGATATGAAAACTACATTATTTCAAAAATAAGAATCCCAAATACACATGCAGTTCAGTACTTTCCCCAAATTGATATATATAATACTTTAATATATATATACATAAATATTATATACAGGTACATAATATAAAAATATTATATAATATACTATATAATACACACGAATACTATACAGTATATACACTAAATATTATATACTATATATACATATATATATAATACTGTTTATGTATGTATTATACTTGAACTTCACATAAACTCTGGGAGGCATATGGATGAAACAGAGGCAGTCTAAGTGACTCACCCCAAGACATATAGCTAGAAATGGCAAAGCCATTAAACTTGATTTTCTGACTTCATGACCAATGCTCTCTTCTTTATGATTCTTTCTGCTTTCAGGTATTAACTCAAGATAAACTCAGAGGTCTCAAAAAAGTATCCCATGACTCATCTAAATGAGGCACGGTACCTCAGTGCATGGGTAGCCTTGTTCCTGGGCATCACTGGATAGCCCACAACCAAATGTCTATGACGAAACCACATACAAACAAACTCCAGGCTGGTATAGATCCCCTGGGAGCAGGGAGTTCAGGGTCTGTAGCGCTGGAAACACAGACAAATATTTAAAACAACAGAGGAATTTTCCCTGTGGGAAGGTGCTTAATTAGCATCCAAGGTGGTTAGAAACATGCATGAGTGTGTAGGGCTAGAGACTCAGCCCCAGCCCTGGAGGGACCTTGGGAAGCACTCTAACTGGAGGGTGAGGGAAGGTTTGTGTGGCGGGGGGAGCTGCCCTCCTTTTGAGCCCCTCACCCTTCCCAGGTACTCCCACCCTTTATTCTAGAGAAGCCATGTGACTCTAGTGATTTAGTCGCTAAGTCACGTGCAACACTTCTGCAACCCCATGGACGGTAGCCTGCCAGGTTCCTTTGTTCATGGGATTTCCCAGGTAAGGATACTGGAGTAGGTTGCCATTTCCTTCTCTGGAGCCTTCTCTAAAGGGAATGTCATGTCAGAGTCATCCCCATGCCGTGAGTAGAGCTCTGAGCCCACATCTGTCCTCACAGCTCTGCAGCCTCCCCTCAAAACCTCCCTTGGTTACTTCAGGAAGGCCGTGGGCTGTCCCACATGCTCCCAGACAAGTCTGTGGAGTCTCTTGCTCTCCAGCCCCTCAGCAGGGCTCAGACATCCCCCAGTGATCCAGGACTCTCAGTGAAGTCCCGGTGGGCTCAGCCACCTCCCCAGAGGCCCAGCTGGAACCCACTGGGGGACTCTCAGTACCAAAGCTACAGGGAGACCTGTGAGGAGATGAGAAAAGGGGTCGTGTCCCTGGCGCTGTGTCTCTCTGTCACCCAGGCGCTCAATTGTCCCCGTGTGTGCCCGGGATCTCACAAAGTCCTCAGCCAACTCTTTCCTCTGAAATTCGGGCTAGGTAGAGAGATAGTCAGTCCTCTTTTCTCAGAGAACTCTCTCTCGATGAGAAAATTTCTCCTTCCCCTTCAGCCCAATGCCTCCTCCCCAACCCCATCCCAATGATGACTTATGTCAGTGGACACTCACAAGCATCTCTGAGACACCAATTCTACAGCCAAAAGTGGGTCAGGTGAAGCCACCTCTTCCCTTCACATACACCCTGAGAAGTAGGAGAAAGCCAAGATAGGGGGGTCTGGAGGACTCCTGGAGGGCTTTCTGGAAGAGGGACAACTTCTTTTTTTGATTGAAGTACAGTTGATTTACACTGGTGGTCAGACAGTAAAGAATCTGCCTGCAGTGCAGGAGACCAGGTCCGATTCCTGGATTGGGAAGATCTGGAGAGGGGAAAGGCAACCCACTTCAGTATTCCTGCTTGGAGAATTCCATGAACTGAGAAGCTTGGCAAGCTACAGTTCATAGGGTCGTAAAGAGTTGGACACGACTGAGAGACTAACACGCATGCATACTCACACAAGTGTAGAACACTGATTCAGTTTCATATTCCCTTCCATCATAGGCCATTATCAGATATCGAATATAGTTCCCTACTGTGCTACACAGCAGGTCCTTGTTGTTTCTGTTTTATGTATCGTGGTGAGCATCTGTTGAGAGGTAGCACTTTCGATTCCTAAAGAAGTAACATTCAGACGAAAAGATAAAATAGAACATCTCAGGCCCCGAAATCACTTGATCCCGATCACAGGAAATAAATGACACCCATATCCTAAAGCCATCTCATATGTGAGAGGGCAGAACCAAACCATCCAACTCAGAAGAAAAACAAAACAAAATAAAACTTAACTATCAGATGCTGCCCATGTTGACCAGCTGTCTACCCCCTCGCCCAGGGTATTTTCCTTTTGTAAGTACAATTCAGTTTCTCCTCATACTTGATGATGCTATTTTCTGGCCAGTCAAGGCCTCTCCTCTAGGAAAGCACCAAAAAAAAGCACTAAATTTGATGGAATACATTCTCCTCCCGCTTGTAGACCCCACCCCAACATTTTCCTGCTTTTATACCAACTTTGAATGGTCGAGTTGAAGTGGAGGCAAAATGCCTTGGAATATTACACTCTCGAAAGCCTGATCTTCAGGCTTCAGATGGATGAATTTCTGTCCCCAAATTCTTCCCATGGTTGACCATACCAGTCAACTGCATATCAGCAGTCCAGTGGGATCAGAGGTAAGGCAGGATCCTTGCATTTTAACTGCAACCTGCATCTATACTCAAGAGCCTGAGGTTTCAAAACAGGCTCTTTCTCTGGGCCTCAAACCCACATTCTTATATGTTAAAGCTCCCAATGACTTTAATGTGAGTTCCATGCATGTAAGGCCTGCAGGATTGGACCCTGTGGGAGTGTAAAGTGACAACATAATAGAGAAAAATCACTTTAGCAGGCAACAGTGACAGCTGGGCAGGCATTAGAAAAAAGGGAAAAGGCCTTGGTTTAGACAAATTACTGAATGAAATGATCACATGAAAAGCCCTTTTTACAGCTGCCACTAAGAAATCCAGAAAATATAAAACATGTGAAAAAGTAAATAAAGGAATTTCTGAACCTTTTTTTCCCCATTAAAGGTGTGGCAAATGGTTAAAATGCTTGAAAAAGATCTTCAGTGTTCTGAGTCAAGGGTCCAAATGGAAAAATGTGACTATTTGCGTTTTTCACATTACTATACAACCAATAAAACATAAACAATGAAAGGGATCCAAAAACCCTGGAAAATTCCAAAGCCTATTTCAGAGTCTTTACGATTATACTCAGATCCTCTTATTTCCATGACTTTTGACATCTCATTACCCTGCATTATACTTTCACAGACTCATTTTCCAGCACATATAAAAATGACTTAATGCATCCTCAAAACCATCTCAGTGATCTAACTGATGAGTTCTATCAGCCACTTAAAATAAAACAGATATTTCCTTAATAAAAATCCTTGAGGTAAGAGGGGAATGGAAGGAGGCCCATGTTGGCCAAGAAGAAAAAAAAATTTAAATATAAGAGGCTGCATAATATAGCAGGGTGGGGACAACCAAGTGGGAGTGAAGCAATTGGTTTCTGATATTAATTCTGTCGCTAATTTGCTGTGTGATTTGGGGCCAGTGTTAACCCTCCTTGGGCCTTGGTTGCCAGATCTCTGAAATGAAGGCATTTGAAAGGATGCTCTCAAGACCCCTGCATGCACTGACAGACTATGATGCTGAAAGCTCCCTCAAGGGGAGACCCTTCTAGAACACATGCTCATGACCTAGTGATTTTCAAATTTAGAAACCAAAACAGTTTTAACTTCTCCCCACTTTTTGTCTATATACCCAGTTACAGAATTGAGAAGTGTTCAAATGAGGGCCACATAATACGTTGACATTTCTCCTGGCCTCCAGTTAGCCCACTGGCTCAGATGGCCAAGAATCTGCCTGCAACGCAGGAGACCAGGTTGGGAAGATCTCCTGGAGAACAGAACGGCAAGAATCTCTAGTATTCTTGCCTGGAGAATTCCATGGACAGAGGAGCCTGGTGGGCTACAGTCCACGAGGTCACAGAGTCAGACACGACTGGGCGACTAACACACATTCTCCTGGCAGAACCCAATTTTATAACGTAACTCCCAGGACCATCTCAGATTCAGTCCAGAGATATTTTCAGAGAACTTCCAAGCACCCTGGCAGAGGATGTGGGGAAATCCTTAGTTCATAGGATGGAGGTGCTTGAACCCAAAGACACTGATCCGCTTCCAAGAGCCAGACAAGAGCTGGGTGAGAAATACCCCAGTCAGCTTGTGTCTAATAGCCAGAAATACACACTTCCAGAAAAGAAATCATAACAAGTTATTAACTTATGCATACTTAGACTGTAATAAAACAGATACACAGTAAATAAATTACTCAACAATGGGGGAAGTTTTTAAGTTCTTTTCAGCAGTCCCTGAGTTTGGAGAGATGAAGGAAGAAGAGAAGGGAAAGAGGATGTGGTCAGTACAGACACTTCAGCTCGTTTATCTTCCTTTTCCCAAGGACCTAGCTCAGTGATGTTCAGCTTGGTCTGCACATTAGAATCACACAAGGAGCTTTACAAACATATATATTTGTAAAGTATATATACATATGCATGTGTGTGTGTGTATGTGTACAAATATATACAAATAGAACTGAAATATCAAATATTGATGATTTGTGACCCATGAACTGTAGCCTGCCAGGCTCCTCTCTCCATGGGATTCTTCAGGCAAGAATACTGGAGTGGGCTGCCATTTCCTCCTCCAGGGGATCTTCCCAGTCCAAGGACTGAACCTCGGTCTCCTGAATTGCAGGCAGTTTCTGTACTGTCTGAGCCACCAGGGAAGCCATCTTTTTAATAATCCCTGAGTTTGGATAGATGGAGGAGAAAGAGAAAGAGGAAAGGACATGATCAACACAGACACTTCAATTTTTATCTTCCTTTTCCCAGGGACCTAGGTCAACTTGGGCTGCACATTGGAATCATAAATGGAGCTTTAAAAATAATACCGATGCCTGGATCTTATCCTTGGATATTTTAATCTAATTGTTATGGAATGCCACCTGGGCACTGGGAGTCCTAAAATCAACCCCTCTCAAGATATTTCAACAGAGCAGCCAACTTTGAGAATCATTGCTCTAGTCTCTCTAATGCAGTGGTTCTTAAACTTGACCATGGATCAGAGCAACCTGGAAGACTAGGGAGAACATGATTGCTGAATCTCACCCCCAGAGTTTCTAAGTAGCTATAGGGTGAGGCCCTTCCCAGCTGATGCTGATGGTTTGGGGCCCACACTTTAAGAACTACTGTTCTAATCTGTCCCTTTGGTTCCTAATAATATGAGTACTTTTCACACAATTCATCTTCTCTACCCTTGATCTTCTCCCAAACCATTCAGCTGTGTCCAAGTCAGGCCTATGGCTACAGGCAACTTTCAGGATTCAAGATCCAGGTGGGTCTAGGGACCAAAAGAGACTCTTTGGGTTGGGCTCTGTTGAGTGCCTTCCCCATTTCTGGATGAGCCAAAGGAGAGAGATTTGCCTCTGGAGAATATCATACTCGATGAAGATTGCACAATGCAATAAGTAGGTAAAACAAGAAGTCCTTAGTTGGTAGAGTCAGAAGAGTTAGCCCTGGTGGGCCCACTCCGTCTCGGAAAACTAAGTCAAAGACATCTGAAAAATGGTCTAGTTAACCTATATCCCAATCAAGGGCATAATTAGAAAGAAAGAAAACAGTAACAACCCATTATCTCATTGGATATTCCTTAAGGAGTTAGTAAAGGAACAGAAGGACAAAGGGAATCAATATTTCCACCTGCCCCTGCCACACCCAGTGTCATTACTGAAGGTCTTCAACCTGAGCCAATGAGCAGGATGGATTCTAGAGTCCCTATATTCAAAAGTAATGGCCTATGAGTTAGGAGAAGGCATGAGAAGAAATCCTGGCACTGGAGGCATGGCTCTTGGGCAGTAGATGAGGAGGCCTTGGTTACTTGAGGTCTGGGAGTCCTTACTTGTGGAATCTTCACCTACTTGACCATAAAAGAGTTTTATACCTGTCTTATCTCCACCACCAAAGATTACTAGCCCTATCTTCTACCAAGGCTGATGTTAATCTCTCCACCAATAACTAAAAGTAGAACAATCATTGGTCCTAGGTCCACTTCTTAACCACTTGAGGTCCAGCTCACCCCATCTATGTGATTAATCCCATTAATGAGGATCCCACCTTATGACCTCATCACCTTCAAAGGCCCCACCTCTTAATACCATCACCTGGAAGGGTTCAGTTCAGTTCAGTTCAGTCACTCAGTTTTGACCGACTCTTTGCGACCCCGTGAATCACAGGACACCAGGCCTCCCTGTCCATCACCAAGTCCCGGAGTTCACTCAAACTCATGTCCATCGAGTCGGTGATGCCATCCAGCCATCTCATTCTCTGTCATTCCCTTCTCTTCCCGCCCCCAATCCTTCCCAGCATCAGAGTCTTTTCCAGTGAGTCAACTCGTCGCATGAGGTGGCCAAAGTATTGCAGTTTCAGCCTCAGCATCAGTCCTTCCAATGAACACCCAGGACTGATCTCCTTTAGAATGGACTGGTTGGATCTTCTTGCAGTCCAAGAGACTCTTGTCAAGAGTCTTCTCCAGCACCACAGTTCAAAAGTATCAATTCTTTGGCAATCAGCTTTCTTCACAGTCCAACTCTCACATCCATACATGACCACGGGAAAAACCATAGCCTTGACTAGACGGACCTTTGTTGGCAAAGTAATGTCTCTGCTTTTTAATATACTATCTAGGTTGGTCATAACTTTCCTTCCAAGGAGTAAGCGTCTTTTAATTTCATGGCTGCAATCAGCATCCGCAGTGATTTTGGAGCCCAAAAAAACAAAGTCTGACACTATTTTCACTGTTTCCCCATCTGTTTCCCATGAAGTGAAGGGTAGCATTTTAATATATGAATTTCAGAAGGGATACAAGCATTCAGACCACAGAAGACAATAACCCACTTCACTTCCAGATAATATGAGTCTGAGTACTGGGTGAGCTCCTTCAGTGTCCTGAATTATCAGAGAACCAGGAGAGGAATACACAGTGTAGCTGGGCACAGTCCTATTAGGACACACCTGCATGAAGTTGATGATGCAGAAATACAAAGTGGGCAGAGAGGATGAGCGCCCAGGGCAGGAGAGGAACCCAATACTCGTTTGCACACCTCAGTGGAAATATAAGTCATCATGTTACTTCTCCTAAACATTTTTGCCTTTTTGTCAATTACTGAGGTGAATATATCCATCAGAAACTGGTTCCTGAATGTATTTAACAGGCAATGGAGACCTCTCAGAGTCCCCAAAATCAAGTTGTCCGCACTCTATCTTTGGATGTATATTTGATGTCAACATATCATCAAAATTCTGGAGCCATCAGGTGGAGAGGTAGAGCCCCAAGAACCACCCAGTTAGGGGGGATATGACATCAGAATCTTACATGGGATGCACCATACACATGTGAACAATTGATGCTTATAAGTCAAGCCTGACTGTAGCTATTGTCTTCAAGACCAATGAGAACTGAATTTGAGAGAAGCTTCGCTGATCCTAAAATTGTTATTACCTACAAAAAGAAGCACAATTTTCCCCTAAAATCAGAAGGAACGGTCACCCTCTACAGGTGGATCTTGGTATTCTCTGGTCCAGGCTTCAGCTCCATCCTCCACACTCTTGACTCTTCTTGGCCTTGGAGAGCCAGCAGCCACAGACTCACTCCAGAGGGGCTCTAAAGCAGCCAAGGACATGGGTCATGAGCAAAATAGTTCAAACTACATCTTACAGAGTCAATATTAAATATAGCCTCATAATCAGGGCAGATTTCATCAGATCTCATCTTCCATTCCTGCTGACATTTCTGATGATTCCTATCTGCTCATATCCCATTTATCCCAGCCAACCTCACATTGGTCTCTCCAGCTACACTCTCTCCCAAATCAACCCAGTCACAACCTGCCAAAGGTGCTTTGGAATGAGTATTCCAAAGCACCTTTGGATTAAGTCATTTACAAGTTCAAATAACACTTGGCATCCACTATTTCAGAGAAAGCAATAGAAATGCCTTCATTTGGCAGTCCAGATCTTAACCTGACTCTCCAGACTTATTTCCCTTAACGGCCCTACAGAAACCCTGTGGTTCAACCTTACAGGAGCTAAAAAACACACATATCTGACTGACCACAAGTGTCCAGCCCACCCTAAGTCATCACCATGTTCCTTGTCCCAGAACCAACCTCAGGTCTTTACCCCCAAGATGAGCGTGAGAAGCCCTGTTTCTATAGCCCTTACTTCCTCTCCCAGACTCTTGGCTGTAAACATTCATCTGTGTAAATACTTATTGACTACCTTTGCTGCGCCAAGCTCTAGATACAAGTGAACAAGAAATAGTTCCTGACCTCAAGGAGCTCAGCACCCAATGGGAGAAATGTGTAACCAAATAATTACAAAGCTGCGTGATATTATGTCATAGAAGAGGAATAGATGACTCCCAGGGCTGGGAAGAGAATGATCAGGGATGAGAGAACTCCTGATCTAAATCGGGAAAAAGGAGGAACTTTCCAAGTAGACAAGGAGAGGGAACACATTCAAGCAGAGGAGTCAATGAGCAAAGGCCTAATACAGAGAGATGCACCTGGGGAGATCCAGAAGGGAAGCATTGAAAGGTGAGCTCAAAGGTAAGAGAAAGAGAGGCCAAGTGAGACTTCACCCTCTGGTTAGGAGTCTGGTCTCTATTCTGTAAGCAGTGGAACCACTGCTGAGTTACAGGGGAGGGCTGCAAGCAAATTTGCATTTTAGAAATCTCATCCTTGCAATATGGATGATGAACATGGGGACAAGAGAAGCAGACCAGGGAGGAAGTTATCAGGGTGATTCAGGTGAGAGACAAGAAACTGAACCAGAACAATGGCTGGGGGAACAGAGTTGGGAGAATGCCTTTGACATTGTTAAGACCTTGTTAGTTTTTAGAGTGCAGCTAGACAATTTGGACAACTTACCAAGTATATAGGGCTTCCCAGGTGGCACAGTGGTAAAGAATTTGCCTGCCAAATGGATGCAAGAGATTGATCCCTGGGTCAGGAAGATCCCTGGAGAAGGAAACACCAACACACTTCAGTATTCTTGCTTAGAAAATTCCAGGGACAGAGGATCCTGGCGGGCTACCTTCCACAGGGTTGCAAAGAGTAAGACATGACAGAGCAGCTGAAATGCGCACACATACATGCATCAGGTATATTACAGGTTAACCAGTGTTTTGCAATTAGGGTTAGAGGCCTAACTCTGTAGTAACCCTGTGTCCATGGGAAAGTACACAGCCTTCTAAACAATTTCCTTACAAATGAATGTTTGGACCCAGCCCATTCTCAGAGAAGGTACTGTTTGCACACATCTGGTTTCTGTCCTCTATGCCAACAAAACACATATTTCTTCCAACAAACACTTTTGTTTATTGGCACCACGATCAGCACATCTTAATGTTGCAAAATGCAGCTGGATTTTCAGTTTTGTTTTTCAGCAACTGTAATTTTATTAATTGGTTTATTTCTGATTGCTCTAATAAAAAAAACTAAATAAAATCCTTCCTAATCACCTTTGACAGACTGCAAACCATGAGAAGTGACCATAAGAAGAGAAGGCAGTGGTGGGAAGTTTCCCTGATGGGAAGCAGAGAGAAGAAGGAAGTCAACCATTTCTCCCATTAGATTTAAACTTTTTGGATAGGGAGGAAGGAAGGATATCCTAAGATGCAACTCAAAAGGGAAAATGCTTAGAGGATAAGCTCTATGAGCATAAAGACCCTGCTTATGGCGGTTGGTGATGGATAGGGAGGCCTGGCATGCTGCGGTTCATGGGGTCGCAGAGTCGGACAAGACTGAGCAACTGAACTGACTGACTGACTACCACTGTAGCCTCCAGTGCTTAGTCTGTCGTAGGTATGCCACAAATATTTGCTGGGAGGGAGGGAAGGAGGGTGGAAGGAAGGGAGGGGGAGGGGATGAAGGAAGAGCTCACTGTTATCAAGGAAAAGCACATGGGAACCCAGTGACTCTGTCCCACGGCAGGTGGCCTCTGTCCACTCATCCTCCTGATCAGGGAGGAGAGCAAGGCACAGGAAGGAGAAAGAGAACTGAAGCAGCTCAAAGTGCATCCAAGAGTCCCTTCTCAGTTCTGCCTGAAGGTTTCAGCAGTCACTCGATGGATTCCATAGTTCTGCTTCAGAACAAGTAAGTTTTGGTAGCATCACTGCTCTCCCCTCTGATTGTAATGATCTCCCTCCAGGTCACAACTCAAATCTGACCCCTTAGAATGACTTTGGCCAACCTCTTATGTAACACTGACCTCCAGACACCATCACTTCTCCTCATTTTATTCCTTTTAAAGTGCTGATCACTGTCCCAAATTATCGTGTTTGTTTATGTCTTTGTTTATTGTCTGTTGCCACCCAGTAAAATGGAGCAAAGGAGCAAAGGTAGAAAGAGAACAAAGGTCTTGTCTGCAGACTTCATCACTACAGCTACTGGCTAACAGGTCCTGACACTTAATATGCTGTCAGTAAATATTTTGCTGAATGAATATCAAAGCAATGAGGACAGAGAGCAATGGGAATAATTCTAAAAAGTATAATGTTTGGTGGAAAAAAGTACAAGAAACATAATGGGATCTATAACAAAATTCCATTTATGTTGCTGTTGTTGTGATTAGAAATATAAGAATGTAAGGCATTAACACATTTTGAACAGCATTAAAATCCCTGACTATACTGAGGGAGGCAAAGAATCAAGATGTTAGAATAAAGGGAACCTCATTCATATGAAAATCCCATGGCCGGAGGAGCCTGGTGGGCTGCAGTCCATGGGGTGGCGAAGAGTCAGACACGACCGAGCGACTTCACTTTCATTTTTCACTTTCATGCATTGGAGAAGGAAATGGCAACCCACTCCAGTGTTCTTGCCTGGAGAATCCCGGGGACGGGGGAGCCTGGTGGGCTGCCGTCTATGGGGTTGCACAGAGTCGGACACAACTGAAGCAACTTAGCAGCAGCAGCAGCAGCATTCATATGAGCAAATAAGAAAGAAGTAACCATGGATCAATTATAATCACAACCATGAACTGAGATGGGAATAAAAGGGAAAGTTAGAGGTACCTAATACCGAACCAACACCAGGTTTTTATTTTTCATTGACAGATATAAATATGGGTACAGATTGGCATCAAACAGATAATATAACTAAATATAAATCATATTACTGTCTAGTAAATTGTATATCATTTGATATGGATTCAGAGCTTCTCCACTGACCTTTTGGTTGTTATGATGAAGCTCCCCCTTCAGAAACTATGAAGAAGAGAAATACAAAAAGCTTGGATCCGTTGGTGCAAGATTCTGGTGCCCAGGGAAGCCACCCTCCTTCCGGATGAGCAGAGTCCTTCCTGCATGGTGACACACATACCCGAGTTCTCACCCTTGGTTCAGAAACTTCCTCAAATCCCCTTTCCTCTACTTATCAAACTCTTTGAACGGGTATGCTTATATAATTCCCAAACCCAGCAGTTTAGGAGTATGAAACCAAAATGGTGCTCAGGGCTCCCCATGACACACATTAGGGGACAGGTGAGAGCTGGTAATTAGGCAGGATGAACAAATCCCCAGAAGCCACTGCTGGTTGTAGACACAAATACCCCCCAGCACTCGAAGAATGTTAGCACCTGATGAAACTTATACCAATCGAGGCAGACCAAGCTCCAGTCCTGGGTGGTAGAGTCCTGGAGAGCTTCATGTTCATATAGAGTAAGTGACAGAGCCGGGTAGAGCTGTGCTCTCCTGACTCCTTGCCAGGGCTCATTCCACGGCCCAAGGTCCACAGTGTGTCTCCACCTAGTCCAAGTGCTGGTATGTATGAGGAGGACAGCTCACTGGACATGGACCTGGGTTGGCCTCAGCTACCCCCCAAAAAACTGGAAGGTACGTGCCATACCTTTGAAATATATTCATTTATTTCACTCCAAACCCTCTTTTTCTCCCCACTCATTCTCTGAAGCTCTGAGCATACAATATTCTTACTTGTAATAGACACTGGCTTATGTCCAATGGATCTCAAAATACATTTTTTGTTTCTATGCTTTTATTCTGACAGCACTGACCACAGGTAAATATATATACACATATATGTAAACACATATATATTCACATTTCCACATGTATAAACAGTGCAATCAGGACTGCTTTTTACAGTAATCATTGCCCCATGCTCTCAACTATCCTTATTACTTCTGATGCAGAAAAAGGAAAAAACGGAAACTGCTCTAAAGATAACTTACTGGTGACCCCTGGTAAATGACAGGCAAGCAAAACTTCAAGGAACTTGTTACTTAGAGCTTGAATTTCAAGCAAACATCTTCCTGCATTTCTAATGAAAAACGGACCCTTTCTCCTGCTTTTGAAGTGCTCTTTGGGAATTGTTTGAGTGTTCTCTGCAATCTTTTATACCCAGCCTAAGGACTCTGACAAACTCTCTCTTTCCCTTCAAAGGCTGGTTAACTATGTGATGAATACACCTGTCACTTCCAATTCTAACCTGACTTTGTGTTGTGATGGCTGTAGAATTTGGTATCTATGGTAACTTTTCAGTGGCTCAACATCGATTAAAAAATGATTGGCTTATCAGGGTTGCTTGGTTGATTGATGGAAATAATCAGTTGCTCAAAATAATCATGACAGATAAAGTCTCTTAATTAGCTGGTATTCGCAAGATTCAGAAATTTTAGATTTCATGACTTTTTTATTATTTGATTTCCATGCAAAAGTAACTGAAATTCAATTCTACTGAAATAGTTACAAGCTAATCTGGACTGTCTCCATGAAGGAAATTTGATGCAATCCACATATCTTATTTAGAAGCCAAAAGGCACATTTTGTCTGGCCTAGAAAATCCACTCCTTGATTTTTTATGATCCCAAGGTCAGAGACTAATTAATGATTTTTTTAAAAATCAAGTTCAGTACTAAAAAATTTTTAGAAAATTTGCAAATTAATTATACAGCTTTTTATTCTGATGCCTCTGCAAGGATGTAGAAGCAAGAAAGATGATATTGTGGGGGAGAAGCATTAACTGAGCCTGACCTTTCCACCAAAATTGAAATGCCTTATTTTTTAACAGAAAACTTTAAATTGACATCTTCCATAGTGTAGCAACATACCAAAGATTACATACACATAATTTTAGGTAGCCCACATGTTTTTTCAATAGTCAGGTATTTATTTAATGTGAAATTGCTGTTACCAGACCATTTTGTATCTGAAAAATACAAAGGTTGAGATTTCATATGATTTAAGCTATTATCTTATTTTTAAAAAATAAATAACTGTGTTAGTTTCCTCAGGCTACCTAAATACCTAAATAAAGGCAAATACTTAAATAAAGGCAAAATACCTAAATAAAGGCAAAATACCACAAATTAGCTGGCTTAAAATAACAAAATGTATTGTCTCACACTTCTGGATGCTAGATAATTCAAAATGGCAACAGTAGGGCCGTAATCCCCCATAGGTCAATGGGAAGCCTTTGCTTCTTCCTACCTTCTGGTGTTTGCTGGCAATCTTTAGTATCCCTTGGCTTGCAGCTGCCCTTGATATCCCATGGTGTTCTCCTAGTCTCCCCATCTTCACATGGCCACCTTCTGACAAGGGCAAAAGTCATACTGGATTAGTGGCCAACTCTACCCCAGTATCACCTCATCGTAACTAGTGAGTGACATCCACAGTGGCATTATTTCTAAATAAGCCCATATTCTAAGGGGCTGGGGGTTAGGACTTTAATATATGAATTTTGGAGAGACACAATTCAACCGATAACAATAACCAACATATTGTGATTTCAAGGATAAGATTGCATAGGAGGAGGCTCAAATAGGCATTTTGTTTAAGCTGAGTTAAAGAAAATTAACAAGGATGGTAGGCGAACATTGCAAAGTTGAAATCATTGTACAGCACATGACTGACGTTGGAAGGGTGGTTGATTATAAAACTGGCCACAAATTCTTTCCCTCCCTGTTGCCATGTCCCTACAGAGTGCATCCTTGCAGAAATTCCCATCAAGAGGTAGAGTCTGTTTCTCTACCCCTTGGATCTGACTGGCATTGGGGTTTCCTTTGGCCAATTCAATGTTAGCCAGTATGCCCCAAGCAGAAGTTTGAGAAGTACATGTCCACAGGGCCTCACCCTCTTGCCCAGGCTGCTCTGCTGAAAGATGAGAGACCACAGGAAGTAGGATAGAACACCACTGATGGGCAGCCAGCCCCTAAGCTAACCAGCCGCTGACAGCAGGCACGTGACTTGATCCCCAGACAATGCTGGCCAATCCCCATGCTTTGATCAGCCAAGCCACCCCTCTGAACCTGACTCAAATTGCCAACATACAGAATTGTGAGCTAGAAAAATAAATGGTTGCTGTTTTCAAGCTACCACTGAAATGTTGGTCTTCCCTGGTGGCTCAGACAGTAAAGAATCTGCCTGTAGCACAGGAGACTTGAGTTCGATCCCTGAGTCAAGAAGATCCCCTGGAGAAGGGAATGGTTACCCACATCAATATTCTTGCCTGGAGAATTCCATAGACAGAGGAGCCTGGCGGGTTCCATGGGTCTCAAAGAGTCAGATACAACTGAGTGACTAACACACTAAATATTTTTGTTAATTTTCTGCTTATTTTGACTGGTGATTACAACAGTTTCCCAAATTTTCTGTTTCATTTTTCCCCTTCAGTTCAGTTCAGTTGCTCAGTCATGTCTGACTCTTTGCAACTCCAGGAATCGCAGCACGCCAGGCCTCCCGATCTACCCCCAACTCCCGGAGTTCACCCAAACCCATGTGCCATGTTGGTGATGCCATCCAGCCATCTCATCCTCTGTCGTCCCCTTCTCCTCCTGCCCCCAATCCCTCCCAGCATCAGAGTCTTTTCCAATGAGTCAACTCTTCTCATGAGGTGGCCAAAGTATTGGAGTTTCAGCCTCAGCAGAGTTCTTCATTGGTTCAGGGCTGAAACAAACACTGAGATAGTTTGGAAGAGGATAAGAGGGCTGGATGGGGAAGGTAACACAGTATTCTAAGTTGAAGTTCATCAACCTTCCTCCCCTTCTCTCACTGGCCTGTGCAGTCAATCAAAAAGCACCTTAGCAGCAGAGAGAAAGAAGCCATACCTAATAAGAGCACAACATATGAATTGGGTCCCCATCAATGGCCTCTGTCTTCCTGCAGGACACTTTCTGGTCAGCTGGCTTCAGAGAGTCAAAGAAGAAATTTCCAGAAACTGTAACAGATCATTTTTGGTGACCTAACTGTGCGACTTTATGATCACCCTTTGCAGAATCTTCTCTGGATGGAATATTGTTTGAGAACAACTCTGAACAGAATTATGAAAGAGAATTATGTTCTAAACCATGATTGCAGGGATATTTTTCCCCCAAGAAATCCACAACTGCCTGTGCTATCTGCCTGTACTTCTCCCCATTCTGTTTCCTCATTGCAATCAGGGCAATCATTCCAAAATACACAGCTGGCCCCTGTTTTAAAACCTTCCACTGCTTTTCATTACTCTTGGAGTAACAACCAGATTCCCTAATATGGCCTCTATGGCTACATTAGTCTGCTTGGGATGCCATAAGAAAACACTACTGACTGTGTGGTGTAAACAAAAGAACTTTGTTTCCCACCTATCTGGATGCTGGATGTCTAAGATCAAGGTGAGTTTCACCTTGGCTTGCAGATAGCTGACTTCTCCGTGTGTCCTCACGTGGCCTTTCCTCTGTGAAAGCACGTCCCTGGTGCCTCTCTCTTCTTATAAGGGCACCAGTACTATTGGATTAGGGCCCCACCTCTATGGGCTCATTTAATCTTAGTTATCTTCCTGAAGGCCCTACCTCCCAGTACTGTCACACTGGGGTTCAGGCTTCCAGTATAAATTTGAGGGAACACAGTTTAGTCCATAACAATGGCCCAGCTTAGCCTGTTCTCTGCTTACCTCTCCAAACCCTTCACATGCCACTTACCTCTACCCTCCAGCCCCTCTGGTTTTCTCCTTTATTGGACTACACCAGTCTCAGCAATTGTGATTTGATTTTTATCAAGGTGATGTCTTGCCCTCCTAAGGATGTAAGCATCAAGAGAGTAGGGAAGAATTATGCCTAGTTCTGCTCAGTGCTTGGCAGAGAGTAGGCACTGGTAAGTTTGCAGAATGAATGGAATATTTAGCAAAGGCCCTAAGATTTATGGTAACCACACAGGTCAATATAACTGATAGATATGGAAATAATTCCTAACTATTCATGTGTTCACACAATAAACATTTATTCAGAACCTACTGTGTGCTAGATTCTAAGAACACAAAGAATAAATAAGATAGGCAAGATAAGAGAGATGTTAAACCAATCCATGCACAGTCAGAGTTTTCTAATTGAACCATATTCCCTGTTCCCATTACATTCAATCTTCAATCTACTTTGGCCCAAGTGTGATCAGCCACTGAGATTTTTCCAACTATGTGATACTTACTTAGCATTGCTATTTACATTCATTGCACATACATTATTTGAAAATTGTAATGTTAGAAATAAAAATCATTCTACATCATTAAAAGTTTAAAAGGCAATTGTCATGGCTTCAGAGATGTATCCTGATTAGGGTCCCAGGGAAATGACTCTCAATAAATTCTTTATGGTTTTATGGGTAGCTAAAGAAAGCTGATCGCCGAAGAATCGATGCTTTTGAACTGTGGTGTTGGAGAAGACTCTTGAGAGTCCCTTATACTGCAAGGAGATCCAACCAGTCCATTCTAAAGGAGATCAATCCTGGATGTTCATTGGAGGGACTGATGCTAAAGCTGAAACTCCAATACTTTGGCCACCTCATGAGACGAGTTGACTCACTGGAAAAGACTCTGATGCTGGGAAAGGTTGGGGGCGGGAGGAGAAGGGGACGACGGAGAATGAGATGGCTGGATGGCATCACCGACTCTGTGGACATGAGTTTGAGTGTACTCCGGGAGTTGGTGATGGACAGGGAGGCCTGGCGTGCTGTGATTCATGGGGTCGCGGAGAGTCGGACACGACTGAGCGACTGAACTGAACTGAACTGAACTGAAAGAGAGAAATTTCAGGTAAGAATTTTAAGATATATAAATAATTGAAAGATACATACTAGTTTTAAAAATCATCCCCCAGGACTAATGTGACTATTAGATGAGTCACACATTTTTTCATAACATTGTAATACACACCGAATTAAGAAGAAGTAGAAGTAAAGCACATATATCATATCCATATCAATGCTTCTGAAAGTCCTAAAAACCTAATAAATTTAATAAGGGCAGGATTTAGGGCTTCCCTAGTGGCTCAGACAGTAAAGAATCCACCCGCAATGCAAGAGACCCAGGTTCAGTCCCTGAGTTGGGAAGATCCCCTGGAGAAGGGATTAGCTACCCACTCCAGTGTTCTTTCCTGGAGAACTCCATGGACAGAGGAGCCTGGCAGGCCAGTCTATGGGGTCGCAAAGAGTCAGACATGACTGAGCAACTAACACTTTTTAGGGGATTTTACTGGCCCCAAAACTTGACTTTGTAAATTCATTTAAATGTGGAAGTTATAGCAATCAATTGATGTTTGCCCAAGATCTGCTCTCTGTTAGGTGCCTGACAAACCCTCCCATCATCACAAGGGCAGACATCATCATTCCCTTTCCCAGAATGGAACACTTCAGAACAGGAAGCTTAACACACAATTACTAAGCAGAAAAAGCTGGGGCTTAAACTCCAGTCGGCCTGATCTCAGAGCCCATTCCCTTGGCATTCTCCCATGATGCCTCAAAGCTGTCAAGAATAGTTCTGACTGACCCCCTTCATGGAAGAGTTGAGGTACAAATAAGTAAATTAGATAAATTAAAGCAGGTTTTGGTTTCCATTTTGAGACTGGGAATATGATTCCTAAGTGCCTTGTGGAGCTCAGGAGAGAGAAAAGAAAAGTCCTAAGGCCTTTCATCCATCCTCACGAAGCAATTGAATTTCCCTTGTAAGAGCATTTTTAGCTTCAGCGGGAAGTGTTACAAATAGAGTCACACTCAAGACTAGAGTTTTCCACCCAGGAGAGCTGCGACTGAGCCCTCTCTGATGTTCTGTTAGCAAGGGTGAGGAAACATTGCAGATCTTTCCCCAGCCTGCAGTCTCCACTAGACAAGAGCCATCCCTTGTGATCAAGCTGTTAACCCCAGCTATCCTGTTTTAAAATGCATAGGACCCTCTCTTGTAGGATAATCGGGTCATTAATACCTTGGCTCATTTGGTTTACTCAAAAGCTGGGAGGCAATCCCCTAGCGTCCTTAAAGAAAGCAAACCAAGACAAGAAGTTCGGGGACTCCTTCCCAGAGGAGGGAGCGGAAGAGTGACCAGCCTTCTCTCCCTTCTTTGACAAAGTTGACAGGGCCAACATCACCTGTGATGTGAACCATTAGTCTCACTTAGCTCCCAGAAAGAATTCTATGTCTTAACGTTCCCATCTGTAAAATGGGGCCAAGATAACAACTACCTCATAAGGTGGCTTTGACGTGAAATGATTCAAGCAAGCACTAGACACTGTTTTGAGCACTAATCAGAGTGCTGGAAACCAGCTGGGTCCACAAGGAGGGTCTATGTGTGTAAGCCTTAGACCCTCTTCTGACCTCGATGTTTTCATTTGTGAATGAAAAGAAAATTGCTCTACCCTGTATGTGCCTTGCTTTCCTTGATTCATCCACCAATGTTTATTGAGTGCCTACAATGTACCCATTTCTGATCTTCACTGAGGTTAGGCTTTAAAGGAAGAGATAGACTTTATCAACAGTCAGAGGCAATCACCACACAAACATTTAACTATAACTGTTACAAGTGCTTTTGAAGGGAAAGGACTGGACCAGTGTGAGCTTAGGAAGGTCTTTCTGAGGAAGCGACATTCAAATTTACTCAAAGACAAGCGAGTTGGGCAGACAAGTTGGGTGAAGAGTGCTTCAAGTAGAGGGAGCCCCATGGCTGAAGCAGATTCAAGATAAATCTCAGGACACCTACAGCTTTGCTGCTTCTGAGACCACACAGGCGTTGGCCTCTGCCTTGAACAGAGGCAACTGTGGCCAATTCATGGTGGGCAGACAGTCCTGGGTCACCCTTTAGCCCTAGCCACACAAGAGGACACATGGATTGTGGACTTAGCATTAGAGACCCTGTCCAATGCCTTCAGGAACATCTGTTCTTGATGGCCTTAATCCAGCCCTGCACAGTCTTAAAAGGAGTACTAGCACCCCAGGACAAATCCTCTCATCTTCCCTTCCCTTTTTCTACTCTGATCTGCTCTTTCCTACTCCTTCTTTGCATTCTTCTGTTACCTTAGTAGATCAATGTGAATAGCAAATTTTAAGATTTGGAAGAAGTTTAAAAGACTAATACTATCAAATGCTGGAGGGGATTCCAGGAAAAGCAACATCATCAGTCACTCAGGGAGTGTGTAACTTAGTGATGCTTTTTTGACAAACAATTTGGCGGCACCTATAAACATTGTAAGTGCACATGCCTTTGAACTAAGCAATTCTACTTCCAGGAATCATGCTTTAAGAAAAAAACGCGTGCTTGCAAGCACAAAAGGAGGATGTTAAAAGTCATGTACAGCTATTGATCAGGAATGACAAGGAAAACTGAAAACAAATGTCCGTCGGTTGGGGAGCAATAAATAAATTATGATAGATCCATAAAAGGGCTTCCCTTGTAGCTCAGTCGGTAAAAGAATCTGTCCACAGTGCAGGAGACCTGGGTTCGGGAAGATCCCCTAGAAAAGGAAATGCAAACCCACTCCAATATTCTTGCTTGGAGAATCCCATGGACAGAGGAACCTGACAGGCTACAGTCCATGGGGTTGCAAGAATCAGACACGACTTAGTAACTAAACCATCACCATATTACAAAATAGGATGAAGCCAGTAAAACAAAGAATTAAACCCTAATAATTTATAAGAAGTGTTGTTCCATGAAGAGAGTAAGTTGCAGAACACTTGGAACGATGTGTTCAGTTCAGTTCAGTTCAGTCGCTCAGTCGTGTCCGACTCTCCGCGACCCCATGAATCACAGCACGCCAGGCCTCCCTGTCCATCACCAACCCCCGGAGTACACTCAAATTCATGTCCACAGAGTCGGTGATGCCATCCAGCCATCTCATTCTCGGTCGTCCCCTTCTCCTCCCACCCCCAACCTTTCCCAGCATCACAGTCTTTTCCAGTGAGTCAACTCGTCGCATGAGGTGGCCAAAGTATTGCAGTTTCAGCTTTAGCATCAGTCCCTCCAATGAACATCCAGGGTTGATCTCCTTTAGAATGGACTGGTTGGATCTCCTTGCAGTATAAGGGACTCTCAAGAGTCTTCTCCAACACCACAGTTCAAAAGCATCGATTCTTCGGCGATCAGCCTTCTTCACAGTCCAACTCTCACATCCATACATGACCACAGGAAAAACCATTGCCTTGACTAGACGGACCTTGGTTGGCCATCCAAGTACTGCATTTCGGACTCTTTTGTTGACCATGATGGCTACTCCATTTCTTCTAAGGATTCCTGCCCACAGTAGTAGATATAATGGTCATCCGAGTTAAATTCACCCATTCCAGTCCATTTTAGTTCACTGATTCCTAGAATGTCTATGTTCACTCTTGCCATCTCCTGTTTGACCACTTCCAATTTGCCCTGATTCATGGACCTAACATTCCAGGTCCCTATGCAATATTGCTCTTTACAGCACCGGACCTTGCTTCTATCACTGGTCACATCAACAGCTGGGTATTGGTTTTGCTTTTGCTTCATCCCTTTATTCCTTCTAGAGTTACTTCTCCACTGAGCTCCAGTAGCATACTGGGCACCTACCGACCTGGGGAATTCCTCATTCAGTATCCTATCATTTTTCCCTTTGATACTGTTCATGGGGTTCTCAAGGCAAGTATACTGAAGTGGTTTGCCATTCCCTTCTCCAGTGGACCACATTCGGCTGTGGTCCATGTGATCAGATCGGCTAGTTTCCCGTGATTATGATTTCAGTTTGTCTGCCCTCTGGTGCCCCCTAGCAATACCTACCGTCTTATTTGGGTTTCTCTTACCTTGGTCGTGGAAAATCTCTTCACAGCCGCTCCAGCAAAGTGCAGCCGCTGTACCTTACCTTGGGTGAGGGGTATCTCCTCAAGGCCGCCCCTCCTGACCTTGAACGCAGAGTAGCTCCTCTCGGCCCTCCTGCGCCCACGCAGCCACCGCCTGTTGGACGTGGGGTAGCTCCTCTCGGCCGTGGCCCTGGCCTCAGGCGTGGGGTAGCTCCTCACGGCCGCACCTCTTTGCGTTGTACCCACTGATATTTTTAAAGAAACGTGCATGTGGAGGTGTGTAGGCATGTAAGTACAGAGAAAGGAAACAGAGGAAGCATCACACCACCGGCAGAGGGCATCTCTAGGAGAGAAGTGGGGATTACGTGGAGGTGAGACAAGTGTTCATGGTCTCCTAGAAGAATCATGGTCAAGTTCATGGTTTCCTTCTATGGGGTCCCTAGAAGAGTCAAATTCATAGAAACAGGAAGTAGATCATGCTTACAAAGGGCTGCAGAGAGGAGGGGAGGGAGTTTATGTTTAATGGTCACAGGGTTTCTGTCTGGGACGGCGAAGAAGTTCTTGAAATGGATGGTGGTGAGAGTTGCAGAACAATGAGAGTGTACTTAATGTCACAGAACTGTTTACTTAAAAATGGTTAAAATGGTAAAGTTTATATTATGTATATTTTGCCACAGACTTCCCTGGTAGCTCAGTGGTAAAGAATCCACCTGCAATGCAGGAGACATGGGTTCAATCCCTCGGTTGGGAAGATTCCCCTGGGGAACGAAATGGCAACCATCTCCAGTATTCTTGCCTGGAGAATCCCATGGACAGAAGAGCCATGGGGTCGCAAAGAGTTGGACACAACTGAAGCGACCAAACAGCAACATATTTTGCCACAATTTTTAAAAATTGAATAATACGATTGATGCCATCAGGATTCATTTCCAGCGTGGAACATCTGAAGACAAAAGAAGACTCTTGGAGGAATGGCAGTTAATGCAGGAAGTCACCAAGGGAGGAACGTATCGACCTCCCACTCACCAGACCCTGTCACAGGAATTTTAACAAGGTATTTACAGGCCAAGCTTCAGTCCAAGCTCCCAACCTCAAGACCCTTTGAAATGGACTTCTTAAACGACCCAGCCTTGTAACCTCCCAATGCCAAATGGTGTGACTGAGGGACAGACTCATAACTGTCATTGAAGAAAAGAAACAAAAAGAAAAAAAAAAGCAAAGGAAAGAAAGGCCACAATGGTTTAGCTCAGTTTTCAAATGCTCCTTCTCAGAACCTATAGCGAAGTGAGCACTCCAGCCTCTTTTATAGTGTGTGTTCACATTTATGGCAGCTGCTTCTCTTTCTGGGCTGGCTTATTGGAGACAAAGCCCCCAGTGACATGAAGTCATGAGGTGCAAATAAGACTAGAGTTAAACTACCTTGTGTCCAAACACGTCACATTTGGCATCTGCACATCATTACTGAAGCCTGCTGAACAAAGCAGAAGGACCACGCTGATTACATCCAGCCAGACCACTCTGCGAAGGAACCAAATAAACACAAACAAACCCTCTTCTCATAACATTTCACTGCGCTTCTACAGACATCTGTCAGAATAAAAGAGAGGAGATGTTTATGCTGGGACAGGAAGTCCAGGTCAAAGGTGGCGGGAGAAAGGCTCCAGTACTTAAGAAGAACCCAGGGCAGGAAGGCGAATGTCACTGATAGAAAGTCCTTCATGGCCACAGGTAACCAAATCTTCTCAGCCTTTGATTTTTACAGGCGGGTGATTTATGAATCACGACAAAACAGAAGGGACATACCTTGAGTTAAATGCACGTTTAGATGAGGGGATAAAACCCTGGTGTTTACTCTCAGCACTGTTAATATCTCAAATGAATACTAATCAGTGATGTTTACTGAAAACGAGAACGATGCCATTTTCCGCTGTATCTCATGTCATCTGAGTGACCTTGCTTTGAGAATGGCAAGGCAGGAATGTATTCAGTCTCCAGGAAATTGTGAATGTCTAAATTAGCAGACAGGAGCCACCCAAGTGCCCCTTGAAAAATATAGAACTAAGCACGGTGGAAGAAGCAAAGATTAACATTTGGGATGGAAAGGGGGACGTGGGCTGAACTCTCTTAAAAGCCTAATATTGCTTTCCCAATACAAAAGAGCAGAGTGAAAACCGCATTTTCCAGTGAAAACACAGGCTGATGCAGACCAGGGGCTGAACTCCCCTCAGAACCAGTCAAAGGTGATGGCAGAATCATAGTGCTTAGAGTTGGTGGGGCCTTAGTGTGTCACCTCCCTGCTGCCCAGTCACCACCAGAATGCCCGCCAGCCCTGCCAGAGCTCCAGAGCTCACTTTCTCTGATCGAGGGCCTCCCACCCCAATAGCCGAGATGAAATTGCTCTCCTTACAGAGGTTGCCACTGCCCCCAACCCTGCAGTGAACCAGGACCAAAGTCTCCCCCCACCCCCTGCCACCCTGATCCTGCAGCTTTTAGTGCCCCTTCTCAAACTCTCCCCCAGGCAGAACATCATCCGGTCCTTGGGTGAAGTGATTTTTCTAAGCACTAAACCTCTGCCTCATATCCTGGTCAACACTTCCACCCTTTTTAGCCCAAGAGTTTCTTTGAAGCACAAACTTGAAAAAGCAATTGCCTCCCACATCCCCTTTAATACCACTCGAAGCTGTTAATGATCAATTACCCTTGGGATGTAAGAGAGCGGAGCCCCTACTGCAGACTTTGCAAAGAAAGGCTAAAGCAGAGAAGGAGAGAATAATAAGGTGTTGGGCCAGCAGGGAGAAGCAGTAAGAACAAACACAAGCCAAAGAAGAGGGAGGAATGACGAGAACTGTCTGAACCTCCATCACAATTTTACCCAAGGTGAATATGGTACACACGCGTGTGCACACACATGCACACACACATCACACACTCATTAAGTCTCCCAGACAAGCAGCCGAATAGCTCAGTGTACCGCCTGGTGTCATCCCTCTGACCATTAATAGAGCCTGCATTTTCTCCATTTTAACAACTTAATCACTTACCCATCGTCTCTCCATATGGATTTAGAGACAGTGTTTGAGTAAAGAACTTCAATCTCTTTACAAGCTGCCCAGTAAAGATAAGTGGAAGTATCAAAATTCTCTGTGAACTAAGACCTCAGGCTGCAGAGATTCCTCACATATAATATTTTCTGATGGCGATCAGGAGCCAGATGGAATAACCTAATAAAAGTTAAAACCGGGGCTAGGTAGAGCTATAACGCATGTGGTCAAGTGAGCTGTTCTGATATGGAAATTTCTTTTGCAGAACAGAAAGGGTTCTCTAGGCATTTTCCAGACTTGAATTTCTGGAGCTGATTTTTCACGCTTTCAACTTTCCATCGTCACTCCACTCCCTAGCCCCCAAAACTGTTCTATAAACCTATAAAATCAGGTAATTTTTTCAAGTCTTTTGTATTAAAGTTATTAGGAGAGAATAAAGCCCTCTTTGGATTGCAAATATCAAAACTCAATCATTTATTAACCTTTGTTTATTATAATTAAAATAATAACTATTTTTCTTTGCATGTTGATAAGTCCTCTAAATATTAGACCATTTCGACCAGTTTTCTTACTTTGCATTGAGGCGTACAATGCCCCTTCCTCAAGCAAGTAGAAATAAAGAAAGTAAAAGGGGGAGATCAAAAGGAGAGTAGAAGTAGAGGTATCATTACTCAGCCATCTCCTTTGCTAAGAAAAATGATGGACATGTTTCAGTTGCCTATCAGCTCTAGAAAGTGTGTTTATACAACGACCTTGAATCTCACACACACTGCAGGACAAGCAGGGAAGTAGCCATTATTCCCATTTTACACATAAGAAGACTGAGGGTCAGAGGAATCAAGGAATTTGTCCCAGGTCCTGATGACTCACAGGCCCCAGTGCATAGTCCAGCCTGCATTGGGTGCCACTTGTCACTCTTTTGAAGAGCTACTAGAAGACCTGGCTAGCTCTGGCTTTCTTGCAAAATTGGAGACTCTGAAAAATTCCCCCGGCTGTGTCCTTCTCCTGCCTTTGATCCCTTGCTACCCAGTGTCAACCTCAACACCATCAACACCTATCAAGAGTATCTGATTATGCTCTCTCAACCCACCTCTTCAACTAGCCTACAGATGAGCAAGTAATTTGATAAATCAACTCTTGCTAAAGCCTGTTCAGTGGAACCCAAGAAGACCACATACGTTTGCCGATGTCCACAGTTAGTTAGTGGTGGCACCAGGACTTGAACCCCAAACAGATATATTCCAGATCTTATCATAGGCATGGTGAAGTAAAAATTCCCAGAAATCCCTGATGACACCACACTAGAATTAAGAATTATCAGCAGTAAGAAGATTCATGAACTTTACAATTGCCAAGCATGGCTATCAGAAGGAAAGCTTTTAAAGATCCCCCACACAGAAGCAGTTTTGCTCTTGGAACACCCTGTCCCAGGGCATGGGGACATCCTTTCCAATTGCCACCAGGTTCCACAGAGCCCTCCAGGCCCTGTCTTTGCCCAAAACAGATCTCAGAATCTCAGTGTGAAGCCAGTGACTGACCCCTCTCTTCCCATACCTACGACCCTGCCTCTCAGATGATGGATTAAACCTGAAGCCTGTTCATTCCAGCAGGGACAGTTCCAGCATGCCCCTAGACCCTGTTTCTGTTCAAATCCTTCATAATACACATCTAAGGGAAATCAAGGGCTTCCCTGGTGGCTCAGCAGTAAAGAATCTGACTGCAATACAGGAGTTGTAGGAGATGCGGGCTCAATCCCTGGGTCGGGAAGATCCCCTGGAGGAAGGCATGGCACCCCACTCCAGTATTCTTGCCTGAAGAATCCCAAAGACAGAGAAGCCTGGAGGGCTACTACTACAGTCCATAGGGACACAAAGAGTCTAACACGACTGAAGTGACAGCACGCACACATGCAAGGGAAATTAAACTTCATCTGATACTTATATCTACACTCTCAACAAAATAGAGAGAATATTCTAGATTACTCCATGAAAGCCTCTGATTTAGATTATGTTTTATGTAGTACAGATACATGCCAAGCCCTGGTCCATGTCTGCAACTGACAATGGTGACGATGCCAATCACCACTTCCTGGGCTTTGACTCTATGCCACACACTGTGGAAATCCCCTTATTAACATTATCTTATTTACTCCTCATTATCCAGATGTACATATATTATTATTCCCATATTAGGTGAGAAAACCAGGGCCTATGGTGATTAAGAAATTTGCCCATGGTTAAATACAAGTCCAGCCAGAATTCAACTCCTGTTTGTCTGATGAAAAGTTCAGGAACTTTTGTTGCAGTATTATTAAGACAGGCCTCGGCAATGAGAAAAGCTCAAAAGCTTAAGACTGGCTGGAAAGAAACACAAATATGTGAGTACTTATTTCAAACTCCAAACCTACACAATGATGCTGGATCCGGAACAAACAGACACTACGCACAAGCTCCTTCTCAAAGTATTACTTTCTGTTCTGGGGCCAATTGTGAATACCATATAACCAGACTTTCTCTGTGTATTTTTGGAACTTTCTCAGGCATAACAGGAATGAAAACACTCATCTACCAGAGGGGGAAATGGAGATGAAGTGAGGAAGAAATGCTTAGCAAGCAGTGCTGGTGTGGACAAAACAGCAAGGGGGAGCTGAGCCCCTCCTCTCGAGTTCAGGGTGGAATGGAACCCGTCCCATCTGACTTGGCCATTGCCCTGGGAACCTTCACTAACATCTTTGCCCAAACTTTCATCCTTCTCTGTCTCTCTTCTTTCTCCTATCCTCTTTTCTCTCTGACCACCATAATTAATGGACTAGAACAAGATATACAAAGATTGGTATCTAGAGGAGGGAGAATAAAATACATAAAAGGCACAGTATCGGGTTACACTGCCTCTTATTCCTTTGCTCCTCCAGTGAATGACTCTGCTAATCAAATAAAGGCGTTGGGAGCGGACAGAAAATCCAGTGGCCTAGGAATTAGTAGCCCAGGATTCTAATCTTGACCAAGTAGGTGTGTGACCCTGAGCCTCTATTTCTTTGACTATAAAGTAGGAGACCACAGAAGCATCTTTCAAGTTTCTTCTCATTTTTGAACCCTCAAATTGCTGTAGCTTGGAAATAGTATTACAAAATAATTAGTGTTACAAAATAATAATTCCATTCCATTCCGTTCTGTCGCTCAGTCGTGTCCGACTCTTTGCAACCCCGTGGACTGTAGCCTACCAGGCTTCTCCGTCCATGGGATTCTCCAGGCAAGAATACTGGAGTGGGTTACCGTTTCCTTCTCCAGGGGATCTTCCAATTATATTACTATTATTAATATTGTTATTGTATGTGTGTGCTCAGTCGCTCAGTTGTGTCCAACTCTTGGCGACCCCATGGACTACAGTCTACCAGGCTTTTCTGTTCATGGAATTTTTCAGGCAAGAAGACTGGAGTAGGTTGCCATTTCCTCCTCCAGGGGATCTTCCCAACCCAGAGATCAAACCTGAGTCTCTTGCAACTCCTGTTTTGGCAAGCAGATTCTTTACCACTGTGCCACCTGGGAAGTCCAAAATTATTGTTGGACTTTTTACAATTGCAAAATAATTATTGGCCTTTTACCAGTTACAAAGTAATTGGTCCTCTCTCTGATGCGGTAGCTCTTAGGTGAGACCCAAAGACTCTTCACTACCCTCCTCCATCTAATTACTCATCCGGGTATTGTTTAATAAATGATCATTGTAAAATCAGCTGAGATAATCTCAACCTTCCAAAGTGGGTATTTTTTTTTTTCTCTCAATACCGCACTTATCAAACAAATCCAATAACTGCCTAACTTCTGCTTCAAGCAGCAGGGACACACCTAAAGACGATACTTTATCTGAGAAGGGTTTCCAAGCAACAAATGTGAATAACCATTTCCCTTCCATGCACTTTGGCTTTACATTATTTCCACACTAATGTTGACTTTGTCAGAGTTCTCAGGCAAAGAGAAGTGAGAAGACAAGAATAAAGTTTAAACGTTAGACGTTTATTTTCTTTTCAATCCATCTTCAAGGTGAACCAGTCTCTTCATGGGAAAGACAAGTCTTCTGGATGTTAGGAGCTTATCACCACTCCTGGGGCAAAGTTACAATCTGTTAACAAAGGACTATTGTAATCAAAGGAATCTAACAGAAAGGTTTCTATTGCCCCTTCCCTGGGAAAGAAAGTTTTTCTTTCCCTAACTAGTTATTAAAGTACTTAGGTTTAAATCGGAGATATTTTAGAGACATCAGAATATAGACCAACCCTGAGCCTTTGTACAAACTGAAATTACTGCTTGAAAATGTTCTGTTAACTTTCAATTTACTTGTATTTTCCTTTATTTTTTTTCATACCTTGCAACATTCTCCTAGTGGATTCAGTTAGCCAGAGGAGTTTTTTTGTTTTTGTTTTTGTTTTAATGCACATACGAACAATGATATTCTTTGAACTTCATTGAAGGTAGCTATTTAGAATTTTCGAAATTAGATGGACTGAGCATTTCAGTTCTGTTGCGCGAACACATCTGATAAGTCTTTGATGTATATCTCTATCGGCTTGTGGTAAGGGCAAAAATTAAAGGCAGGTGGGGAAAAGCAAGCTGAGCACCTAAAAGGCAAATCTAGAACATGTTATAACATTGTTATTATTGGCTGGGGTTAGGACTCTGTATCTCCCCACCACCACCCCTGCATCAGGAGTTGGGGTTTGTTTGGCGACACAGAGGGAGGCCCCTGATTGGATTCATACTGGGCTGACAGTGGGAGAAAAAAGATTGCTGGAGCGGCTACAAGGCAGGGAAAGAGTGGATCCTGGTGGCCAGACAGGAAAGCTGCAAAGAGAGGGGGGCGTGGCTCAGGGCTTCCGAAGGTGGTATTTTCTGGTTTATCCGTCCTTAAGAACTTGTACCTTCGGCAAAAGCCGTCATTCTTAGTATTTAAATTAACATCCCATATTGGGCTTCACCCGTGGCTCAGCGGTAAAGGATCTGCCTGCAATGCAATGCAAGAGACACTGCAGGGTCGATATCTGGGTCGGGAAGATCCCCTGGAAAAGGAAATAGCCACCCACTCCAGTATTCTTGCCTAGAAAAATCCCATGGACAGAGGAGCCTGGTGGGTACAGTCCCTAGGATCGCAAAGAGTCAGAGACGACTTAATGACTACACAAAACAACAACAACTAGAAGCCAGAATAATCGTTTCCTTATTATTTAGGAGATCTCATAAAATTGAATGCCAAGACTGGAAGGTGACTTTAGAAATTTCAAATGGGATAAAAATCAGATACCAAAATGGTAACTGCTTGCTCTGTCTTGTGTTTGTGTGCTTTCTCTTTATCCTTTCCTGAAACTGAGAGTTGGAGAAAAGGAAGGAAAAGATCCCGAGAAAGAGAGGGGAGGCAGGTCAAGAAAACCAACCTTCTTCCTCCTTGCCATCACCAAAACCCCAAGAGACATCAGCAGCTGGAGTGGCAACCTTGAACTTTCTATTCTCTGTGTATGAAATTCCCCTCATTTTACCCTTTACGTGTATCCACATTTCCTTGTCAGCAGCTTTACAGCTCAAACAAAACCTTGTAAGAGCTCAAACAGGCTCAGTCCAGGCTCTGAGAATCCAGGCACACCTTGGGGAGAAAGGTTTGCATTCTCTGCCAAAGCTACCGTACTTTGGCACACCGGAAAATGATAAGGGCGGGGGTGGGGATTGGGGGGGGTGGCGTGTTTCACACATCTCATGCCTGTGCTATCTGAGCACAAACTTTTGGTAGGCACCTGAAAAATAAACCAGAGAGTATGTGTCAATACCCCGAGCAAGTGCTCCACCCAGCTTTCCAGGGCAAATGCCTCTTATTTGCTGAATCTCTCCTGTAAAGCCATTTCTAGGAAGCATGAGCCAATGTCCCCAGAGCACTGGGGGCTACCCAGGGGATGGTACATTGAGAACAGCCCAGGACACGGTCCTGGGAGATTGGGCTTAATGGGGTGCTTGGCTGTGAGCTCCATGATGTCACTAAATACCCTCTATTGTTCAGAAACTGGCCATGGCATTCTCTGTGGTGTGAATGCCAAGCTGAGAGCCCCGTGTGGCATCTTGGAGACAGCTCGTGCTCTCCAGCTCTGGACACTGCGCTTTGGACTCCATCTTCACGTTACACTTGGTGGCCTCTGCCACTCAGAGAGACACAGAAGCCACCCGGGGTCAGATGAGAGATGACACGTGCACATCCCTCACTGGAAGGAACTGCACCTTTCTCCCGGTGCTGCTCAGCCCTGGGGATCCAACTCCTCTTTTGCACCTCCCATATCCTGCCCTTATGCCCCTTTTCCTTTTCTTTTCTCCCAACTATTACCATAATGATAACAGCTAACCTTCACTGAATGCTTACCTCGTGCCAGGGACTTTCTGTGGGTTAACTCAATTAACCCTGTTGTGATCCCCCCATTTTAATGAGGAGGAAATTGAGACTGGAGGGTTAGCAACCTGCCCAAGATCACAAAGCTAGAAAGTAAGGATTTGAAGGCAGACTTTGAATTGCCTGAACTTATGCCCTGATACCATTACATGATCCTTCCCCTGTTGTTGAGATATTGATCACATCACGGTTGCCCTTGATATCCATTTAAGGAAGAGCTGAGTAAAAAGGAGGCAGGTGGAGGGAAGTGTTGGTTCACACCATGATTCTTAAGGAGATTCCTACATACATGGTCACCTTTCCTTAACACCAGACTTCTGGCTGGGTGGTCTGCAGACCATCAGTGTCAAAATCATCCTGGGAAGCTTGTTAAAGATTCTTGCTTCTGGGCACTAACCCACACCTGCTTTGTCAGATTGCTGAGGCTGGGGCCCCAAAACCTACAATTTCAGTACACTTTCTAAGTGCTTCTTACACTAATATTAAAGAACCACAAACTTAGAGAACCACAAAACTGCTCTCAAATGATCTGTGGGACAATATCTGTTGGCACTAATGGTGGGGGGGGGCGTTGAGGGGGAATTGGAGGGATACTCTTCATGTTGGTCCAACGAAGCATAGATATAGTGGCAAAAACCACATCTGAAATAAAATTCATCATCTGTTCCCTGACAAGATATTTTTAGGAAAAGAAAAGAAACAAACCTATCCTCCCAGAAATTGAAAGTAGAGGGAAACTCCGTTGTTAACTATGAGAGTACTTAATTTGCTTTCATTCGTCTTTTGTTTTGTTTGTTTTGATTTGTTTTTTTCTTCTTGAAAGATTTTGATGTTTTAGCCTGCAGCACCCACATTCCTTACAATTGCCCTGCAATTTCCAAGGAGATCTGGAGCTGGTGGTTCCACAGAAATGATGTCAGGGTTCAAGCCAGGGAGCTGTCCACAAGCTCTCAGCACCCATCAGGACACAGGATGGTACCATGACCACTGGAGAATCTCCAGGCATGATCTGTCTCCTGGGAAGAGACTGTGTTTAGAAATTACTGTCATGGAAACACAGAGTTTCAGACCTGGAAAGAACTTCAAAGATTATCCAGTGGAGTCCTCCACAGTTACAGACTACAGACAGCAAGAGATTGGCCAGTACTAAGAACCCAGGCTTCCTCCTACCAGGCCAGGTTCTGGAAAGAACCCACCTGTGTTTCCTGAAGGTCACTGATTTGCATAATCCTTCACAATTGTATCTCCTTTTAGCCTCACCTTTCTAGCCAATCTACTATTAACATTTCTCTTTCAACCAACTCATTTTTTTACTCAAGGTTATTTAAGAAGCAAACTTTGAGTCACTACTATAAATGGCAGATCCCAATCCTGCTTGTCTGAACTCACTGAAACTCAGGGACCAGGGACCAGGACTAAGTGTCCACCCCTTAGATAAGAAGGGGTGTGCTTCTAAATTCTAGCTAGAAACCTTCCCGGGACTGTAAGCCTGGAGCCTGCTCTCTCTTTGTCGAAAGGAGAGATTGGCCAGGGTAAGAGGACTATCACAGCCATACTCCTGGTCAACTGAGAGGCAATCCAATTCAGCTGAGGATTAAAAGGAGAACTGGAAGTGGGAAGTGGTGGTAATTTGAAATATAATTTGAAATTCATCCTATCTACCACTGTCTCTGGAGGAGGCCATGGCAACCCACTCCAGTATTCTTGCCTGAAGAGTCCCATGGACCGAGGAGCCTGACGGGCTGCAGTCCATGGGGCCACAGTGTCAGACATGACTGAATCGACTGATCACACACGCAATGCACCACTCTCTCCAGCCCACCAGTGGGGCCTGTTCTCTGATGAAGGCCATGCTCCACTGTTCTGCTGCCCCGGGCTGTGTTCTCTACTCTTGCCACTTCTCCCCCTTGACTGTTTCTGTCTGTACCATGTAGAGACACTAGACCGTGTCACAGTGGACTTGGCGATGGTCACCCCTTTCCAGCTAAAAGCATTAATGAAGGGGCAGCTTGCTCTTTTCCTTTCCTTGCCTGATGGTGGCTGTCAGGTTCCAAAGCAATGAAATATCCCAGGTTAGAGGTCTTAAATTATTCCTCTGCTAGAACATCTAACATGTCTCTCGCCACCTATAAAACAAAGTACAAATCCCTTGATCCAGCACTTAAGGCCCTCTACTGCCTGATCCCAACATACTTTTCACAGAATCAAAGTCCTTGAGAGTTAGAAAGGATTTAGAGTCCTTCCGTTCGGATGGAGTCTCTAGCCAGCCCTCCAGTAAAACTTCAGACTCAACCAGAGATCATGGTTCTCAGCCTAGCTGCTCATTAGATCAACATGGGAACTCTGAAAACTCCCAAAGCCTGCCCTCACCCCCCCGACCCAGACCCACTGAATCAGAATCTCTGTAGATGGAACCAAAGCATCATTAGTTTTTAAAACTCAGACTCAGCTGAGAGAATCACTACTCCTGGGTCACAGCTGTATCCATGGAAACATGATCTCCAGGGGTGGGATCCTGGAATCTGTACTTTAAACAGACACACAGGACCTTGTAATGTGAAACCAAGTTTGAGAATCAGAACTAGTTCAACTTCCATAGTCCAGCAGTTAAGAAAGAGAAGCCCCAGGATTTCCCTGTTGGTCCAGTGGTTAGGGATCCACACTTCCAATGCAAAGGGCATGGGTTTGCCCCTGGTCTTGGATCTAAGATCCCACATGTTGTGTGGCCAAAAATAAAGAGAAAGGAAAAGAAAGAAACAGAAGGCCCAAGTAGATGCATCATAGAACCAGCACCAAAGACTAGTTAGTGGCAGAACAGGAAACAGAATCCATGTCCAAGGCTTCTCCCATGATGCTCTACTGCTTTCTAAACTTTTCTCACCCTGATTTTCATTTACACCCTCTCCTCCAGCCAACCCTCTGTCTGCTGACCCCTAAAGTCATTCTGGCTTGTGCTATGTTGGTGTCGCTGACCCCACATGGAATAGCTATGCCATTTCTTCCAATTTAACTAAGTCCTGGCTTGGCTTCTTTTTAGAATGTTTCCACTTCCTGCATAAGCTTTCCAGCCTCTTTCTAGTACACACCACCTCTCCTTCCTTTCCACCATCACAGTTTAGCATTGAGTTATTCTGTAATAACATGGAATAGAAACCCCCAGAGGGCAGAGACTATGGCTCATGTTCTTCTCATATCTACCCAGTACACTCAGAGTAAGCACTTGACAAAGGTTCTTCCATTCCCAGAGAGTAAACCTTCAGATTCCTTCAAGTATATACCTTGTTGAAAATCACCTTTTGGGCCCCTTTCAAAAATCTGCTGCAAGTGAAAGGAAAAAGGGGGAAGGGAGAATTATTTTCTGTGTTTTTCCCCTTTTTTTCCTACTTCATTAAAAAAAAATAGCCTTGAGGTTTATGTCACTTACAATCAAGCAGCAGTGAACTTGATACCCATAACATTCAACTTTTCAAGAGACCAGAATGACATATGCATAGACATTGAGCACGTCTTCTTTTGTCTGCTGTCTTTCAGTGAATGCCAGTGGCTTTTCAGAATAATAGACAATCCTGGGCTATTGCAGCACCTCTGCACATGTATTGCTAGAAATCACTCAGTCTTAGAAATAAGCAGAAAATCCCCATAATACCTCAGGGAATAAAGGGAAATACAAATATGGCAGTTTTCATCATTTACCTCAATTGATGTCTTCAAATCAAAAAGCACCAAAGCTCCCAAACCCCAGAGTTCAGTTTTAAGATTTCTCATTAAAAAAATTCTCTGGTTTCTAATTGGTTTTGTTAGAGCTTTACTAAATTGTACGGATACTTTTTGTGCAAGTAAGTGACCAAGGTATAAATTATGCTATTATTTGTTCTCACTGAAGATTTCAAGCTGTAAATGGTACCTCATTTTGGAAAATAGTCTAGCAGTTCTTCAAAAGGTCAACCATAGTTACCACATGACCCAGAAAGTCCCCTCATAGGTATATCACATGCCAACACAGAAACTTGTACATAAATATTCACAGAAGCAGTATTCACCATAGCCAAAAAATGGAAAAAACCCAAATGTTCACCAATTGATGAATCAATCAATAAAATATGATATATCCATGCAAAGGAACATTATTCAGTCATGAAAAGGAATGAAGTGCTAACACATGCTACAATGTGGATGATCCCTGAAAACACTCTGCTAAGTGAAAGAAGCCAGTCACAAATGACTGCATGGTATATGATACCATTTCTATGAAACAGATAAACCTTTAAAGACAGAAAGTAGATTAAAGTTGCCTAGGGCTGAGGGGTAGAAAGAGGTTGAGGAGAAATAGGAAGGGATTGCTAAAGAGTATTAGGGTTTCTTTGTTGAGAGATGAAAATGTTCTAAAAATCAATTGCAGTAACAGTTTCATATCTGAGTAAACTCAAAACCAATGGACTGTACACTTTAAATGGGTGAATTACAAAGTATGTGAATTATATCTCAATAAAACTGCTGCCTTTTAAAAAGTTTAAAAAGAGAAAATCAAGTGTTCTGATCCCTCTGCATACCTGTTACTAGCTGTGTAGTCTTGAGCAGCTTAACCTCTCTAAGCCTCAGTTTCCTCATCTGTCAAACGGACCTGCATTATTGTAAGGTTTAAATAAAATAATCCATATGGAGGACTTAAGCTGTCAATAAATGTTAAGTATATATATTGTCATCTCCTCACTACTAGAGGAAGAGTGTAAATTTGGGGTCCTCTTGGAGAAAGCAAGAGAGTTCCAGAAGAGCATCTATTTCTGCTTCATTGACTATGCCAAAGCCTTTGACTGTGTGGATCACAGTAAACTGTGGAAAATTCTTAAAGAGATGGGAATACCAGACCACCTGACCTGCCTCTTGAGAAACCTGTATGCAGGTCAGGAAGCAACATTCAGAACTGTACATGGAACAACTGACTGGTTCCAAATAGGAAAAGGAGTGCGTCAAGGTTGTATATTGTCACCTTGCTTATTTAACTTATATGCAGAGTACATCATGAGGAACGCTGGGCTGGAAGAAGCACAAGCTGGAATCAAGATTGCTAGGAGAAATATCAATAATCTAAGATATGCAAATGACACCACCCTTATGGCAGAAAGTGAAGAGGAACTCAAAAGCCTCTTGATGAAAGTGAAAGAGGAGAGTGAAAAGGTTGGCTTGAAGCTCAACATTCAGAAAACGAAGATCATGGCATCTGGTCCCATCACTTCATGGGAAATAGATGGGAAAACAGTGGAAACAGTGTCAGACTTTATTTTTTGGGGCTCCAAAATCACTGCAGATGCTGATTGCAGCCATGAAATTAAAAGACGCTTACTCCTTGGAAGGAAAGTTATGACCAACCTTGATAATATATTAAAAAGCAGAGACATTACTTTGCCAACAAAGGTGCGTCTAGTCAAGGCTATGGTTTTTCCCGTGGTCATGTATGGATGTGAGAGTTGGACTGTGAAGAAAGCTGATCGCCGAAGAATTGATGCTTTTGAACTGTGGTGTTGAAGGAGACTCTTGAGAGTCCCTTGTACCGCAAGGAGATCCAACCAGTCCATTCTAAGGGAGATCGATCCTGGTTGTTCATTGGAAGGACTGATGCTGAGGCTGAAACTGCAATACTTTGGCCACCTCATGCGACGAGTTGACTCACTGGAAAAGACTCTGATGCTGGGAAAGGTTGGGGGCGGGAGGAGAAGGGGACGACCGGGAATGAGATGGCTGGATGGCATCACCGACTCTGTGGACATGAGTTTGAGTGAACTCAGGGAGTTGGTAATGGATAGGGAGGCCTGGCGTGCTGTGATTCATGGGGTCGCGGAGAGTCGGATACGACTGAGAGACTGAACTGAACTGAACTTGCCACAAATGCAACTGAATTTTGTGGAGTGGTAGACATAGCATCAGAAAAGAGATTCAGAAATGAGAAAAACTCATCTAGGGAAGATCTGTAGTCCGGCCAGACTCCACTTTCTCCTTGCCTTCAGTCCCTCACCAACAATGCAAAAAAGGATTTAAAGGTATTTTTCATCAACAAAGTTAAAAGACAACCTATGGAGTTGGAAAAGATATTTTCAAACTATATATATAATATATAGTTTGGGTTTCCCTGGTGACTCAGACAGTAAAGAATATGCCTGCAATGTGGGAGACCTGGGTTCGATCCTTGGGTCAGGAAGATCCCCTGCAGGAGAACATGGCAACCCATTCTGTAGTCTTGCCTGGAGAATCCCGAAGGACAGAGGAGCCTTGTGGGCTACAGTCCATGAGGTCGCAAAGAGTCAGACACAACTGAAGGACTTAGCACACAGCACATATATTTGATAAGGGGCTAATATCCATAATATATGAAAAACTTATACAACTCAACAACAAAACAACAAGCAACCCAGTTTAAAAATGGGCAGCGGAACTGAATAGACATTTCTCCAAAGATATATGAAAGGTCAACAAGTACATGAAAACATGCTCAATACCACCAATTATCAGAGAAATGCAAAATAAAACCACAATGAGATATCATCTCATGACTGTCAGAATGGCTGTCATCAAAAAGACAAGAAGTGCTGGCATGGATGTGGAGAAGAGGGAGCCCTTGTAAACTGGTGCAGCCACTAAGGGAAAAAATGCAAGGAGGGTCCTCAAAAAATTAAAAATAGAATGACCATATACCCAGTAATTCCACTTCTGGAAATACAACCAAAGGAAAGGAAAGCATTAACTAAAAAAATATGCCAGCACTTCCATGCTCATGGCAGCATTATTTACAATAGCCAAGAGATGGAAGCAACCTAAGTGTCCGTAGTTGGGTGAATGGATAAATGAATATTATTCAGCCATAAAAAGAAAGGAAATCCCACCATTTGCAAAAATACAGATGGACCTTCAAGGCATGATGTTAAATGAAATAAGCCAGAGAAAGTCAAATACTGTATGATTTCACTTATATGTGGAATCTTAAGTAACAAACAAATAAATAAAATAACCCAAACTCATAGGAAAAGAGACAAGTCTTATGATTAGCAGAGGCAGAAGGAGACAGGAAGGCTAATTGGAGTAAGGTGATAAAAATGTACAAACTTCCAGTTACAATATAAATAAGTATTAGGGATGTAATATACAACACGATGGATACAGCTAACACTGCTGTGTGATATACAAGAAAGTTGTTAAGAGAGTCCTAAGAAAGAGTTCTAAAGGCTTCCCTTGTGGCTCAGCTGGTAAAGAATCTGCCTGCAACACAGGAGACCTGAGTTGGGAAGATCCCCGGAGAAGGGAGAGGCTACCCATTCCAGTATTCTGGCCTAGAGAATTCCATGGACTGTATAGTTCATGGGACTGCAAAGAATCGGACACAACTGAGTGACTCATATTCAATTTTCAAGAGTTCTAATAACAAGGAAAACATATTTTCCTTTTTTGTCTTTTCTTTTTACTGAAGAAGTGCAAATCTTTTATTTTATTCACAAGGAGATGGATGTTTGCTGAACCTACTGTAGTCATCATTTTACAATATATGTAAATCAAACCATCAGAGTGTCTGCTTTTAACTTATACAGTGATGTATGTTAGTTATTTCTCAGTAAAACTGGGAGTGGAGAGACATTTTTCCCTCTCTGCATAATTTCCATTTCAGCTGCTGCAAGTGATGATCCAGAACTTCTGGAGGATCCGAAGAAGTAACCAAGAGAACAGTATATTTAATTAAAGCAATGGGTGGAAGGCAAATAGAAGAATGCTTACCTGCCAGGCACACCTCACACATCTTCACAGACTCAGAAAATTCCATTCTGAAGGGCATTGAAGCTATTACTATCTGGAGCAGCCAGCCAGTGAGAAATTATGCTCTGGGTTTCAGCTCAGCCAGGTTTCATTACTGTTGTGAAATAGCACCATATAATTCAACCCAGCTCAGGTCTTACCTCCTCTCTCAAGACTTTCTTGACTATCCCAGTCCCCAATGATTACTCCCCACCATTGAATTCCTGTAGGATTAATGTGATAACATATGAAATCACCCAGGACTGAGGCCAGCACATTAGCCACTGCTCAAAAACCATCTCCCAGCCATCTTGTAGTACTTATTATTGGCACTGGTCCTGTGGCTCCCAACAATCTCCACCGTGTGTTATCATTTATCTTTTTATATAGTCATTTTCCCTCTCCTCAACTCATCTGTAAGCCTAGGAAGGACAGGGACGCAATAGTATATTTCCACTTTTCCCAGCATCATGCATTCCTCTGTAATAAGGTGCTCAGGAAACACTTGTTTATGTGATAATCCCCATCCCATATTTTTTGCAGAATAAATCTCTGAATATGTGGGGGAAAGTAGTACTGTAATAGTATTTCATGTAAAGGTAAGTTTTGCCATTTAGACATCCAATCAAAGCTATATGAATAGATGGAAAAAAATTGATTTTTAAAACAGTAGGAGTGGAACAAACTTGTGCTTAGGAGAGGGAAAAATGTACATAAGCAAAGTTTAACACTAACTTATTAGATCCAACCCTCCCCAAACTCCATCAGGTCACCCTTATGAGTCCAAAGCTTAATCTCTATGGGGTCGGCATAGGAAGTATTATAGGACTATGGACTACAGGAGATGGGCTAGATGTGCTCAGTTGATTCAATTGGGCCTGACTATTTGTGACCCTGTGGACTGTAACTTGCCAGGTTTCTCTGTCCATGGGATTCTCCAGGCAAGAATACTGGAGTGGGTTGCCATGCCTTCCTCCAGGGGATCTCCCCCACCCAGGGATCACATCTCCTGCACTGCAGGCAGATTCTTTACTGCTGAGTTAGGGGGGAAGCCCAGAGATAGTCCATGGAGTCTGAAAAAAAAAAGGAGTCTGTTCCTGAGTCCTACCTTGCTCTAGTTAGACATGTTACAGAACAGCTCTGAGTCTCAATTACCTGGACTGGTGCTTGTGGGTTAATAAATCTAAACCTTAGCATCATCATGAAGGAAAAGGGCTCAACAAGTGGCAACTATAATTACTACAGAGCTTTAAATAGGAATTTTTGGAGGTTCTATGATACCCTGCACCCCTAAATTGTTTCTCAGCCACTGACTAGCTGAGTTATCTGGGATAAGTTAAAACTTCTTCACCTGTAAAATGTGGAATTATCATTTCTTCCATTTAGAGCCTGTGACAAAGATTACCAGCCATTCATCAGATGTTCCATTTCCTCTGCTTCCTGGGTACTCAGCTAGGCTACATTTGCCAGCCAACCTTAACGTCAAGGATGTCCCTGAGACTCAGTCTCGGTCATTGAAATGGCTACAGGAATAATAAGGTGGAATTTCTAAGCCAGAATCATAACCCTCTACCCCATCACACACGCTTCTTCAGGCTCTGTTTACTCCCTACCCCCAGTGTTGGCAGTAAAGGAAAACCTGGAAGCCCCACATTGTAAAAGGCAGAGCTTCCTTTAGCCTGGGTTCTGAGTCTCTGCATGAAGCAGAGGTCCCACCCCCTTCACTCACCCCCATTTTTTATACCATCGTCCTGGAACCAAACTGGACTATTCTCATAAAGGAAGGATAATCTATTTTAAGTCACTTACATCTGGATAGCAGTTATTTGCCATGGAAGTTTAATCTCAATACTAACACTTGTCCACGTACATAGGCTTTTGATAAAGACCCTGATGCTGGGAAAGACTGAGGGTAAGAGAAGAAGGGGGCGACAGAGGATGAGATGGTTGGATGGCATCACTGACTCTGTGGACATGAGTCTGAGCAAACTCCAGGAGATGGTGAAGGACAGGAAAGCCTAGCATGCTGCAGTCCATGGAGTCACAAAGAGTTAGACACAGCTTAGTGACCAAACAACAACACAAAATAATACTTATAAAACTCCTAAGTCATAATAACTCAGTAATTGTTCATGTCTTTCTATTCATGGGTCTGATACACACCTGTACGAGTTTTCCAGGAATATTTAAGTGTACAGACCAGAGCTAACCCTTAAAAGCTTATTATCATGTAACATTTTGGGGAGGGTTCTGATCATTTGCCTCTTTAAATCAGTCTGACCTAGAATGTGATGCTTGCTTTGAAATCTAACTTGAAGCTGAGAAAGACAGAGGTCTGGAACAGAGACCTCACTCAGTGGATGGCAGGCCCTTTCCAGTGGGCCAAAGCAGGTCAAACTTACCTGGAATTTAGTGGGAGTGCTGTAATTACTCATATGCATCTTGCTTTTCTTACTGTGACCAATTTGAGACTATTTCTAAGCTGTTACAATGGAAATATGTGTTCATAGTTTATGTAAGATTCCATAGAGCTCAACAGCCAGAGAGATAAAAATTTACAATTACAACTCACCCTTTAGCTCTAGCAGCTTCTTATCAAAATGTGGAAACAGTTCTTTTAAAACGTAACCCTGATTACAGTCTGCCAGGGAAGCTCCACTCCACAGCCAAGCTTCTCCTCCGCACGAGCAGGACACAGGTGAAACAGTGCGGTAGGGTGTCTGGAGGAGGGAAAGGTTGAAAGGGCAGGGCTGGAGGATAGAAGGATGGAGTTAAGAGAAAGGGGTGGGAGAGAAGCTAGGGACGAGACCAGCATCATGAACGCAGAATGTGACCACAGAAGGAAGGAAAAGATGGTCAGTGATCCTAAGCAGAAAAAATGAAACGGACTTGGAGAAAATAGCATGTTAATCGTTGATTTTTAATGGGAAAATAACTTTAAATTATTAATATCTCGGAGGTGGGGGCTAGAGCCAAGAGTTTGTTTGGTGCATAACCAAGATGGGCTTCCCTGCCACGTCTCCTGCTCTGGAAACACTTGGGCTGCTGTGGCCTGGGATAGGCAGTGGTCAGAGAAGCACATGAGCACACTGAGTGGCTCTGGTCAGAGTGGTACGCTGTCATATGAGCAACACCAGACAGCCTAACAGTCTGGAGTCACTTCAGGCTGATAGTCCTTAAAGCCTTGTATCTATTTAGTGGAGCAGAGCAAACACTGGAAGATGTTTTATTCTCCAAGCTCCATTGGGACAAGCAGACAAGCTTGTCTGCTTCTCTGGCCCCTTCTGCTGCTGCTGCTGCTGCTGCTGAGTCACTTCAGTCGTGTCTGACTCTGTGTGACCCCATGACGGAAGCCCACCAGGCTCCCCCATCCCTGGGATTCTCCAAGCAAGAACACTGGAGTGGGTTACCACTTCCTTCTCCAATGTGTGAAAGTGAAAAGTGAGAGTGAAGTCGCTCAGTCGTGTCTGACCCTTGGCAGCCCCACGGACTGCAGCCTACCAGGCTCCTCCATCCATGGGATTCTCCAGGCAAGAGTACTGGAGTGGTTTGCCATTGCCTTCTCCCTGGCCCCTTATAATGACCTGGTAACTGGGCCGCTATTTCTAGTGTGTCTGGTGACGTCTTAACACCCTGAGCAATCGCCCAGTGGGCCTGCCCCCTCTCTGGGCTCTTGGGAGTGACATTCTCTTTGAGGTAATGCCAGGAAGCAAATACAAACCACGCACACCCCTCATTTTAACTCATCAGTGCTCTTTCCTACCTGGAAATGCTTCTCCTTTCAGGACGAAGAGCCCATCACATCACTTCCTGACTGACTCTTCCACTCAACCAAGTGTGGACTTGCACCCCACAATTCTCATGGCTCATCTGGAGAAAGAGGAACAATGATGCTGAGAGAAGGCAAATCTGCATGACTGGGGGAGAACTATTTCCAACCAAATTGTCTATTCAATTAAAATTCAATCCCACGAGAACAGTGGAGCAATTCAATATTGAACTGAGGAATGACAAGAAAACATCTCCCTGATGAGGCAAGCTGTTTCTGGGAGCTTGCTTCAGTTCGACTGTTTTTATTCCATTTCTACTCTTCCGCCTTCCTGCTGAAATTTTCTCTCAGATACCATAGATGTCCATGTGTGTGTATCCACACACGTGCACAGGAGAGAGTATTTGTAGTTTGCAAAACTGAACCTCCAAGAAGCTATTTCAAGATTTCATTTTCCTGGGCTGCGCAAACCATGAATTCATATGACAGTGTTTCCAAATTACGCTGAGAAGGAAAAAACTGTATACATAGTTTAGGTAATTACATCTGATCAGAAAAACTGAAATTGTACAAAATCATTGTGGAGAAAAGCATTTTTGAGACAGAACACAAAGACCCAAAACATAGAAAGAGACAACTTGAATTTAGAAAACTCACCATGTCCAGGCCTCTTCTGCAATTTATAATAATTTGAGTCAGTCTGTGCAATTTTTCGGTATTGCAAAAACTAAGTGGGACTGAAAATATACATATAATTAATAAAATTTAATTCTTTACCCTTCCTCTCCCACAAAAAAATAAATTACCTGACCTTCAAAACATGTCTGTGTCCAACTTCATTAAGGGTCGTATTTGTGTTTTCTTTGGGTGGAAGGCTGATGGTTTAGTCCAAGCTGTCACTTGAAGTCTAAGGGTTAAAAGGTCTCCATTTATTTATCTTGGGTGCTCATATTAACCAGTTAAATGGTTGAACAGCAGTCAATGACTGAGAAAAACAGATATTTGAGAAGTAAGACATTTGGTACTTGAAAATTTACAGAAGTTCTTTGGTGGAGTTGATTATTCACTAATTATTGACTAAGCATACGAAGTTGTATATTTTCCTACCTTTGTAAATAATAAATCATTTGGAGTTCCACACATCACTCTAAATGATTGGTACAAATTGCTCTACAGAACCATCAAAAACAGACTACAAGGAGTTTTTCTTTTCTAACCACTGACATTTTAGAGATGTGAAACTCTGACACATGACACAACTACACACACACATATACACACATGTAATGGTGAAGCCACATGTAAAATTGGCATTGATGGTGGTAAGTCATGGAAATTCTGCAGATGAGGGAGGAGCTTCCTACAGTTGAATGAGACCAGAATCCACTCTTTAAAAGCAAATTCACCAACTGCCCTTCCAGCATGGTTACCATCCCAGGTCCCTCACAGCTCTCAGTCACAACACCCGTCTCTCAAGCATGGTATTAGTCATCACCAGCCGCTCTCTGGCCTTCAGCCACTATACGTGATCTGTGAATAAGCCCCATCATCTCTACTCACAGTCTCTCAATTCACCCCTTCTCTTCCACAGGGAAGATTTTTTTTTAAGTCTCATAACTGCAAGTTAATGTTGTTGTTAGGACATTTCGGCCAGTAGCACCACCCTAACCCCAGCCTTCCCTCCTTCCAACAGGCTTCTCTTCTGCCCTTGAGGACACTTCTATTTCAACAGGATTTGCTCTGGTTGTAAATGAGAGGGAACATGGCCTTTGCTGACACCTTGATTTTTTACTTCTGGCTTCCAGAATTGAGAGAATAAATTTCTGTTGTTCTAAGCCACTCAGTCTGTGGTAGTTTGTTGCTGCTGCTGCTGCTGCTGCTAAGTCACTTCAGTCGTGTCCGACTCTGTGTGACCCCATAGACGGAAGCCCACCAGGCTCCCCTGTCCCTGGGATTCTCCAGGCAAGAACACTGGAGTGGGTTGCCATTTCCTTCTCCAATGTGTGAAAGTGGAAAGTGAAAAGTGAAAGTGAAGTCACTCAGTCGTGTCTGACCCTTAGCGACCCCATGGACTGCAGCCCACCAGGCTCCTCCATCCATGGGACTTTCCAGGCAAGAGTACTGGAGTGGCTTGCCATTGCCTTCTTGTTACAGCAGCCAAAAGAAACTAACACAAGGGCAGAGAATTACCCAGATAATCAAAAGCTTGCCTAAAGCAAGTAACTGAGGCCACAATTAGCCTGAAAGCCTAAATTATCTCCATCATTCTCTCAGTTCTCTCCTTCACTGTGGATCTCTATAGAGATATGTAATAGCCCCTCTGAAATTAATAACAATGACAATCATTATTTTTATCTTTTTTGTTGTTTTAGTCACTGAGTCATGTCCAACTCTTTGTGACCTACGGGCTGTAGCAGCCAAGCTCCTCTATCCCTTGGATTTCCCAGGAAAGAATACCAGAGTGCATTGCTGTTTCCTTCTCCAGGGGATCTTCCCAATCCAGGGACCAAGCCTGCATTTCCTGCACTGGCAGGCAGATTCTTTAACACTGAGCCACCAGGGTAGTGCTTTTATCATTTTGTCCACTATTTATTAGGTGCCAAACTCTGCTTACTTCCATAGGTTGTCTCATTCTGTTTCCTATCAGGCATACCAGTCTCCATCATTATCAAACCTATTTCTGAAGACATTCAGTTCAGTTCAGTCGCTCAGTCATGTCCAACTCTTTGCAACTCCATGAACTGTAGCACACCAGGCCTGCCTGTCCATCACCAACTCCCAGAGTCCACCGAAACCCATGTCCGTTGAGTCGGTGATGCCATCCAACCATCTCATCCTCTGTTGTCCCCTTCTCCTCCTGCCCTCAATCTTTCCCAGCACCAGGGTCTTTTCAAATGAGTCAGGTCTTCGCATCAGGTGGCCAAAGTATTGGAGTTTCAGCTTCAACATCAGTCCTTCCAATGAACACCCAGGACTGATATCCTTTAGGATGGACTGGTTGGATCTCCCTGCAGTCCAAGGACTCACAAGAGATTTCTCCAACACCACAGTTCAAAAGCATCAATTCTTCTGCAATTAGCTTTCTTTATAGTCCAACTCTCACATCTATACATGAAGACATTAACTCATAACAAAGATCACCTGAAAATACTTTTCAGTTTATTCTTCTAGACATTTATGCAACCTGTATCTTTCTATTGGAGTTTCTACTCTTGCATTTGGGACCCACAGAGGAAACAGGGGCCTCCCCTCCAAGGACAGCCCAGCCTCGAAAGCACTTGCTGTTTGGACTCCTGCAGTCACCTCCTTTTCTACAACCTCTCTGCAAAAACTATCAGAGGAAGCATCTGATGAAGAAAGCCCTTGCATCCCTGTTTCCTCTCTGGCCGTGTCTGCAAATGACACTGTTGTGACAGGAAATTTCAAACAGACACCGCTCGACCCTCAGTGCCCCCGAGGTAACTGATCACAGGTCAGCACGTGGCTGCTTCCCGTGGGCAGAGCCAAAGGCCAGGCTTTTTCCTTGGTGGCTTTGGCTGCTACAGCTGCAATCAATTAGGGGCAAATTCTTTTCAAAGAAAGCTTTTGTTTTGTTATTCTTTTTGCTGCTCTTATCGTGCCTGGAGACAGGCAGGAGGGAAATGCAAATTTTGTAAAGAGTCAGGTAAGCAAACAAAATACATATTATGATTAACTGACAAGAAGAGAGTACAGTGGTGGTATCTAGGAATGTCCAGGAGGAAGCTCAAGGTAAGAATCTCTACTCCACCACAAATACTTGGTGAGATCTCCAAAGCCTGACTTCAAAATAGAATTTCTCCCCAACTCTTCCTTCCCAACTTTTACTAAAAGAACTATCAGGCAGATCAAATATGTCTCCAGACTTTGGCTAATGTCCTGGGGAGGGGGCAAAAATCACTCCTAGCTGAGAACCACTGATCTGGTGAGCAGAGAGAATAGCCAAGGTGACAGTGCCATTTGGGGCCCCCGATTGAGGTTGAGTGTGAAGCACTGTCACTGCTTTTCAGGTGGACTCTGAAGCCACTATACCTTTCTTTTTCCATTTTGGCTCCTCCTTGGGTGAGAGATACAACTGGATTGAGAACAAGACAAAGCTGTAATGAACCAGCCTCGGTTTATAACAAAATTTCAGAACTGGTACAATTGAAGGAGTCTGCTACCTTCCAAAAAATCATTTTGGGAGATAAAAGACCTCTTCCCTCGATGCCAGAACTTGATTTCAAATATCTTGGCACTTCTCTTTGGAGAGCACCTTCAGAGTCCATATGAAAAGCAGTGACAGTGCTTCATACTCAACCTCAACTGGGGGTCCAGAATGGCACTGTCACCTGGGTCATTCACGGTACTCACCAGATCAGTGGTTCTCAGCTAGGAGTGATTTTGCCCCCTCCCCTTAGGGACATTAGCCAAAGTTTGGAAACATATTTGATTGTACTCTTGGGGTAGGGAGACACCAAGGGAACATTTCATGCAAAGGTGGGCACAAAAAAGGACAGAAAGGGTATGGACCTAACAGAAGCAGGAGATATTAAGAAGAGGTGGCAAGAATACTCAGAAGAACTATAAAAAAAAAAAAAAAAAAAAGATCTTTAGGACCTGGATAACCACGACGGTGTGATCACCCACCTAGAGCCAGACATCCTAGATTGGGAAGTCAAGTGGGCTTAGGAAGCATCGCTATGAACAAAGCTAGTGGAGTTAATGGAATTCCAGTCAAGTTATTCCAAATCCTAAAAGATGATGCCATGAAAGTGCTGCACTCAATATGTCAGCAAATTTGGAAAACTCAGGACTGGAAAAGATCAGTTTTCATTCCATTCCCAAAGAAAGGCAATGCCAAAGAATGTTAAAACTACTGCACAATTGCACTCATCTCACTTGCTAGCAAAGTAATGCTCAAAATTCTTCAAGCCAGGCTTCAACAGTACGTGAACCAAGAAATTCTAGATGTTGAAGCTGGATTTAGCAAAGGCAGAGGAACCAGAGATCAAATTGCCAACATTCATTGGATCATCAAAAAAGCAACAGAGTTCCAGAAAAAACATCTACTTCTGCTTTACTGACTATGCCAAAGTCTTTGACTGTGTGGATCACAACAAAATGTGGAAAATTCTCTAAGAGATGGGATACCAGATCACCTTACCTGCCTCCTGAGACATCTGTATGCAGGTCAAGAAGCAACAGTTAGAACCAGACAATAGATTTGTTCCAAATTGGGAAAGGAATATGTCAAGTCTGTATATTGTCACCCTGCTTTTTTAACTTATATGCAGAACACATCATGCAAAATGCCAGGCTAAAGCACAAGCTGGAATCAAGGTTGCCAGGAAAAATATCAATAACCTCAGATACACAGATGACACCACCCTTATGGCAGAAAGTGAAGAAGAACTAAAGAGCCTCTTGATGAAAGTGAACGAGGAGAGTGAAAAAGTTGGCTTAAAACTCAACATTCAGAAAACTAAGATCGTGGCATCTGGTTCCAACACTTCATAGCAAATAGATGGGAAAACAATGGAAACAGTGAGAGACATTTTGTGGGGCTCCAAAATCACTGCAGATGGTGACTGAAGCCATGAAATTAAAAGATGCTTGCTCCTTGGAAGAACAGCTATGACCAACCTAGACAGCATATTAAGAAGCAGAGATATTACTTTGCCAACAAAGGTCCATCTACTCAAAGCTATGGTTTTTCTAGTAGTCATGTATGGATGTGAGAGTTGGACTATAAAGAAAGCTGAGCGCCAAAGAATTGGTGCTTTTGAACTGTGGTGTTGGAGAAGACTCTTGAGAGTCCCTTGGACAGCAAGGAGATCCAACCAGTGTATCCTGAAGGAAATCAGTCCTGAATATTCATTGGAAGGACTGATGCTAAAGATGAAACTCCAATACTTTGGCAACCTGATTCAAAGATCTAACTCATTGGAAAAGACCCTGACGCTGGGAAAGACTGAAGGCAGGAGGAAGGGGACGACAGAGGATGAGATGGTAGGATGGCATCACTGACTCAATGGACATGAGTATGAGCAAGCTTCAGGAGTTGCTGGTGAACAGGGAAGCCTGGAATACTGCAGTCCATGGGGCTGCAAAGAGTCAGACATGACTGAGCGACTGAACTGAACTGAACTTGGGGGAGAGAAGATGCTATTGCCATCCAGTGGCTAGGAGCCAGGGATGTTGCTAAACATTGCACAATGCATAGGGTGGCCGCCACAGCAAAAAATTATCCAGCCAAAAATGTCAACAGCAGCACCATTGAGAAGCCCACACCTGACTAAGCCCTGAGTGACTTCAGAATGCCAAAGAACCCCTTGGAAAATTGAGTTATTATTTGGAAGAATATCCTGAGCCTTTTGATGGTAATTTTAACAGTTAGCAGCAGTTTTTAAATTGACACATAGTTGATTATGGGCTTCCCTGGTGGCTCAGATGATAAAGAATCTGCCTGCAATGACAGAGACCTGGATTCTGTCCCTGGGTCAGGAAGTTCCCCTGGAGAAAGGAATGACAACCCATTCTAATATTCTTGCCTGGAGAATTCCATGGACAGAGGAGCCTGGCAGGTTACAGTCCATGGGGTCACAAATAGCTGGACACAACTAAGAAACTAACACATAGTTGATTTGCAAAATTGTTAGTAGCACCAACTTACATTCCCACTACAATGTAGGAGGGTTCCTTTTTCTTCACACCTTCTCCAGCCTTTCCTATTTGTAGACTTTTTAATGGTGGCCATTCTGACTGGTGTGAGGTCATACCTCATTGTACTCTTGGTTTGCATTTCCCGTATAATTAGTGATGTTGAGCATGTTTTCATGTGCCCATTGGCCACCTTTATGTCTTCTCTGGAGAAATGTCTATTTAGGTCTTCTGCTCATTTCTCAGTTGGACTGTTTGTTTTTTGTTGGCATAAGTTGTTTGTATATTTTGGAAATTAAGCCCTTGTCAGTCACACCATTTGCAAATATTTCGTCCCATTCCATAGGTTGTCTTTTCACTTTGTTTATGCTTTCCTTTCCTTCCCTTTGCTGATAACTCTCCTGGTTACCAAAAAAAAGTCTCACCTACTCAAAGATATCGTCCCAAGATGCTTCAATTATTATCTCCCAGGCTGGAATTTTGTAGATTCCTTTCCTCTTCAAGCTGCTAAATCTTTTCTCAAAATGAACTTGTTGCTATGTGGAAACCAATTTGAAAAATTATAGAGCTACTCTGCTTGAAGAAAGGGAAGAAAGGAGGGGTTGAAAACTTCCTTGTGCAGGGCTGGCCTTAACCATGACCTCTTCCCCCGACCCTATCCACCCCCCTGAACTCTACATGTGTTATTTTGAAAACCACTGTCCAGTAGCTGAGCTGTGAAAAGTACAGGACTACACGGACCAGGAGACCTTGCATGTTTGTATGCTCACTTCATGACAACATAATCTGATCCTTTGATCTCAAAATATATTCCCTTGGAAATGTTTCTGTCATGTCAATTTATCTACTAAGTTCTGAGAACAACAGCATTGACTGTCTTTTCTTAATGACTTCTAACTAATTAGAAACTCACTTATGTGAATAACACAGAAGTATAATATACAAGCAGTGGAAATAACCACAAAGCAGGTGATTTTATTTTTTAAATCTATCATGTCAGCATGCCTTAGGCACTCCTGTGCCCTCCTGACACCCGCCGTCAATGTGCTGAAAATAATGCCATGCTTATAAAGCAAAAATTAGAAACTTTTATTCTAATTTGCCATTTGGAGCCTAGGAAATATGATGGCTTAAGGCCAAGACTGCATTCTACACTCTTAATTGTATGGGATGCTCATATTTCTTCCAAAGAGTCAAAAGCTACATCAGCTAAAATGATGTATCTAAAATGGTGTTTGGATTAAAATCCCAAAACATCAATAAAGAAATGCATAGAGAAAATCATTCCCAAATAGACCAGAGGCCATCTGGACTGAGCCCGAGCCAGCTTGGAAGTTCTCAAAAATGCTATTTTCCGTTACAGACAAAAAGTCCCAACCTCTTGTTATTCATACTCTTCTGCTGTCCCCTCCCAGATTCTACCAGGACTTGGTCTTTTTGAAAAGCAGCATATGGCAGAAGTAATGATTTGTCAGTTCCGAAGAAGCTAGCTGCTATGCTTTGAGCTGCCCAATGGAAAGGCCCACAAGGAAGGGGACTGAAGAAGACTCCAGTCAACAGCCAGTGAGGAAGTGAGAACCTCAGCCTAGGAGCCTGCAAGAACTGAGGCTTTCCAACAACCATGGGAATGACGTTGAGAATGAAGACCCTCCTTCAGTCAAGTCTTCAGTTAAGGCTACAGTCCAGACAATAGCTTGAGAGCCTATGAGATACCCTGAACCAAAACCACATAACCAAGCCACTTCTGAAAGAATAGCCTTCACAAATAATAAATATTTATATTTACTATTACTGATGTGAGATAATAAATATTTTTTTATTTTCAGTTGCTAAGTTTACGGTTAATTTGCTATGCAGCAATAGATTGCCTTAACCATATCTTAAGACCCAAGAGGGGTTCAATCATAAAAAATGGGGTTCATAAGATATCTGATGCTGAAGCTCCAATTCTTTGGTCACCTGATTCGAAGAGCCGGCTCATCAGAAAAGACCCTAATGATCGGAAAGATTGAAGGCAAAAGGAGAAGGGGGAGACAGAGGACGAAATGATTGGATGACATCACCAACTCAATGGACGTGAGTTTGAGCAAACTCCAGGAGATAGTGGAGGACAGGAGAGCCTCATGTGCTGCAATTCAGGGGTCACAAAGAGTCAGACACAACTTAGCAGCTGAACAATAACAAGAAGAAGAAATCTGAAGATTAAATCAAAGGAATTAAAATGATTAGGGAACTCCAACTCTGAGCATAAATCAGAGGGCAGAAGTCTAGCTGAGATTCCAGTATCATTACAGAAAGGGATGAAGAAGGCAGGAAGAGAAAGTGACTGCAAAAACTTCCTAAGCTTCTAGAATCAGCTTGTTATTTTTATCATGTATTTCCATGAAGCAATCAACACATGAAACAAAAAGGGCCTGTGAACTTTTCACTGAGACAACACAAAGCACTGAACTGAGAAAATGGACTTCTACATCTTAGCCAAGTTTTGAGGGGTGGAAGAACCCCAAGACCAGGGAGCAGGCTGAGGTTCTGAGACTTCACGAATGACTGAAAAGGAGAAAATACAGACACGGTATGGGTCTGAAATGGAGGCTTAGAGCTTAACTTGCTAAATCATTCCTTTTAAAAACCATTGAATGAGCATTAACATATTCTAGAGAGTGCGCTATGGATGGTAATAACTATAGCATGAAATATTGGATGCCATGGGAACCTAGAAAGAGACATCATAAATCATAATGGAGGGGGAAGATCAGAAAAGACTCTCCAGAACAACTGGGATTTGGTATGAGTTTTAATGAACTAGTTAACTACCAGAGCACTAGGAGAAAAGCATCCACGGGAAACGTAACAGGTACAAGGCACAAAAATGCCCAATATTGTGATATCCTCAGAGATCTGCAGAGATTATAGTATACTTGGAGGGAAGAATATATCCAGAAGGGCTGTATAAGAGGAAGATAGATAACTAGGGCGAAAATCATGAAGGAATTCGTGAATTAAAGTATTAAGTTTTAACCCGGAAACTAAAACATATGGTTAACCATTGAAAAGTTTTAAACATGTATATATTCTATTCAATCAACAAACATTAATAGAGCATCTATTCTAGGCAAGGCATTATGCTAGGACAGAGCTACAAGATATGTCATGGACGAGACTCCCCTCCCATGCATCAATCAGAAGAAAAACAGGTGTTAAAGACTTAGTGTTTTGGGTAGATCCCTGCAGCAGTTGTGGGGGATGGATAGGCATGGGAGGGGGGAGGAGGATGAAGAGTTTCCCAGGTGCCTTTGCAAAGATATTCTCATAGTCTGTCCTCCCCACTTGTCTCACCCTGCCTCCATTTGTCAAACACACTTAGGAAAATTCCATTTGTAGGATAGCAGTTGTGTATGCCCCAAGCAAGGATTTTCCAAACCTATCCTTTTAAGATCCTTTTGAAGAAAAGGCGAGAAGGACTTACTAAATGTCAGAATTGAGAAAGACTCAGGAAATCATCTACTCCAACCCATGATGCTATAAACGTGGAAACTGAGGCCAGACAGGGAAAGAAGGGACGGAGCCCCCTCTAAGATCTCAAGGCTGGCTGAGTCTCTCAGGTTCCATTCCAGCACTTTTTCCACTGCATCTCACTAATGCCATCATCCTTTGACTGCTATGATTCAGTAGCCTGCCAGATCAGCATGAAAAAAAAAAGCCCGGAGCATGACAGAGAGTTTAGCCTCAGTGAAACGGCGATGGCTTCATTCGGCAGCTATCCAGGTCGCTGCTAAGGCTATTTTCCTCTACTCAATTAGACAGAGCACTGGGGGAAGATCAGCCTGAGAAATTCTCTGGGGTCCCATCTGTTAATTGAAGCCACTGTCAGATTTTCCATAGCATGACGAATGATCAAAGATTTCTTCTCACTTTCTTTATCACCCTCTTATTTCAAGGCAACATTAGGCCAAATTACAAGTAAGAAATGGTACAATCTATTTTAAAATGGAAATAAAACAGTCAAAAGGGAACAGATAGGTCTAATCACTTAGTTTCAAAGTTTGATGCCAAGGAGCATCCATTTTTCAAAGGAGAAGAGGATCTCATTTTGGATAATTCTATCAAATTGTGTGAGCTTCATGTTGGCCTCGTCCCTTTTAGCCATGTTTCAATCACCTGCTGTTTAATGGAGGCACAGTCGCTGAGGTCCTCTGAGCACTGGATGCATCAATGACCAGTAAATTAACAGCCTGTGTCTATATTGACATTCGTGTTCTCAACTTAATGCTTAATTTATTTAATGAACAGCTTCTGTCCTCATTAAGAGGGTCAAAAGTGTATTGGATGGGGCAATATGATAAAGATTGAAGGCAGGAGGAGAAGTGACGACAGAGGATGAGACGGTTGGATGGCATCACCGGCTCGATGGACATGAGCTTGAGCAAGCTCCGGGAGTTGGTGATGGACTGGGAAGCCTGGTGTGCTATAATCTGTGAGGTCGCAAAGAGTTGGGCACAACTGAGTGACTGAACTGAACTATGATAAATAGGTGGTGGGTTTTTTCCCCCCTATTCCTAGGGTCAGTTGTTCGCATTTCATTCATTTCACACACATTTATTTTTCAGTATGTGAGTGCCTGACTCCAGGATAGGTCTAAGGCTGCCAGCCTGAAGGCTTTCCCTCTACCCCAAAAGAGCTCAAGGTCAATGGGTAAGTCAAAGAAATCAGTTCACAGTTACACAACAATGAGATGAGTGTCCTGAGACTCTGAGAGTTGAATGAAGACAACTGAATAAAGTGGGGGCCATTAGGTTGAGGACAGAAACATCCACCCATACACGTGTCTAAATATCCACCGATGGTTGATAGACATTAGTTAGTCCCATATCCGTTCCGTTCTGTTCCGTCGCTCAGTCGTGTCCGACTCTTTGCGACCTCATGGACTGTAGCCTACCAGGCTTCTCTGTCCATGGGATTCTCCAGGCAGGAATACTGGAGACCCAGGAATACAGGAGTGGGTTACGGTTTCCTTCTCCAGGGGATCTTCCCGACCCAGGGATCGAACCCGGGTCTCCCGCATTGGAGGCAGACGCTTTAACCTCTGAGCCACCGGGGAAGCCAAGACTATCCAACAAGGAAAGAATCAAGAATTGCCCATTCCAAATTAGATGAACAACGAAAATCCTATGTAACATAGAACTAACAGTCATTTCTGGTGAGATATTCCAACCACTAAAATCAGAACAGGTTGCTCCCTCTTGGGCTTCCTCCTTTGTACTGATGGAGTATTCTCTTAGCCTCTCACAGCACTGGTTGCTTTCTGCCCTTCACCATAGCTGTTTGCAGATATGTCCATCTCCCCTACTCCATAGTAAGTTCTTGAGAATTCTGGGTCTCTGATGTCTAAATCACAGATGGGTTATGCTGATTTCTCAATTACTGATAGTTGAATGGAAATAAAATTCCAAAATGGGGGGGCATGTGTTTCTTGTTTTGGACTCCCCTCCTCCCTCACTGAAGACCAGAGAATTGGTTAACAGTGCAGATCCTGGAGCCTGGCCATCTTTGGATCCTGGCCGACACATAACATGTAACCTTGGGACAAGTTACTAACCCACGCTCTGCACCAGTTTTCTCATCTATAAAATGAAAACAGAAATAATACTTCCTAGCATTGTTGTGAGGTCTAAATGTATTCAGTATACAGAAAAGAATTTAGAAAAACAACTGAGAGTGAGGGAATTCTGTCGAATTTGTCCTTTCCAGGGGTGAAAATGCCCTAGGAAAACTGCTCCCTATTATAAGTGGATTTACCATCTCCAGAATACTGCCCACTTTGGGGTCTGAGTCACATGGTAGCTGAGTCTGAGTCTCATGCTTCTAAAGTTTTCCCCTTAACTTTTCTGTATTAAAGGGAAATACTAAGAAAGACTAAGCACTTGTTATATGTCAGTGATTCATATATTTAAAAAATAGAAATTAAAGGAAAACTGGCAGCCTCAATAATATTGTGAGTCTCTCATAAGACTACTCTTTACACTGTTTTAGAACAGAAGTATTGCATGGAGGACACTGTGGAAGTAAAACCCATATATTTTTATCTTTGACATCACATCACCTAATACAGTATCAGACACATAGCAGGTACTCAATAAATGTTTCATCAATGAACAGCTCATTTTGTTTTGGCTCATATGTTTTATACCGTTCCTTGAAATAAATGAAGCTATAAATTATATTGATACATATACACACATGCATGTGTGTGCATGTGTATGCATGTTTGTGTGTGTAATTCCTTTCCATTTTATAGAAGTCTGTATGAAAAAAAAAGAAAAAGACTTAAAAGGGACCATAATTGAGGCTGTGGACAGAGCTGTAGGCCCAAATCCATCTAAAAAAGAAATTTTCCAGGGATGTTTTTGCCCCGGGTAAGACAAAGAGTTGCATATTTTATTTTCTACTTTCCTGCAAGTATTTCAGAACCCAAACCTGTGAATTGTGTGCCTGACATTTATACTATTTCTAGCCCAACTGACACTGGAAATTCCAAATAAAATGCATCAAGAAGCAGACGTCCCAGTCCCATGTACAATGACATAACAGCCTCAGGACAAAGATCAAGTGACACCCTTACACCAGACTTACCCTCCCTTATGACCAAAACAGCTTCTGTCTTCTTCACGTCTTTGCTTGGAGACACAGAAGATTCCTCTCCCATTCTCCCCTGGAGCCCCTGTTGGTGGGAAAGCAGAAATTATCTGAGATCATTAAACTAGTCCAGATACTGTTCACTTTGGCTCAACTTCCCTTTTTTCTTCTAGGTTACATTTGGTAACCCAGGTACTAAACAAGGCTATTAAGTTTTTTAAAGCCTGGCTCCTAGGGGGCCCTAGTGGTTAAAGTTCACCTGTCACTGCAGGAGACACAAGAGACACAGGTTCAATCCCTAGGTTGGGAAGCTTCCCTAGAATAAGAAATAGCAACCCGCTCCAGTATTCTCATCTGGAAAATTCCATAGACAGAGGAGCCTGGTGGACTACAGTCCATAGGGCCATGAAGAGTCAGACACAACTGAGTAAACACCCACGTATGTATGCGTATTTGGTCAAGTAGGTTCCCAAGTTATGTTGACTTGGGAGGGAAATTTTTGGAAAGACTTCTAAGTGGTAGAATACCACACGTAGTTTAACCCGTGATGAACACAAGATTTTAATATGCTTAAAGAATAATCATTTACAATTTCCTCACTCTTGCTAAGTTTGTAGAAATAAGAAAGGATTTTAGCAAGAAGCTAAAGAGAAAAGTTTAATTTATGCCCTTTTAGTTGACCAGAAAGGATACCCTTTTGTCTAGATTATGATAGAGAGTACTACCTCTCTTGAAAAAGCAATAAAGAGAAAGGAGTGTTCATAATAGTGGTTCTATAAGAAATAGAAAATAGGAAATAAAGCCTTTTTCAGGTTTAATATCAAGACCATGTTTTAGCTTGGTTGTGCTAAAGAACACATGAAAAATGTATATGAGATTTCTGTTTGTATTTTCTGTGAAATCATTTTTCTTTACTTTGTATTGCATTTTTAAAATAACTAAATCATATTTTATCCAATGTTTTAGCTCAGAAACTCGTTCTTATGTCATCAGTGAAAGCCCTGTTACATAAGGTTGATCAGAACATATATAGCTCTACTGCCACCTGATGCCAATATATGGAAATTGCAGGAGCAGATCTTTCAACCCAGAATTCCTCTAAGACTTTAAATTTGCTTAACAAAGACAGTTTTGTAATTTCACAAAGAATACAACTTTGACTGGCACCAATGCAAATGAGTAAATGCAATTACTAAAAGAATTAATAAAAGCATAAAGGGGACAACATTTTCCAGTCTTGATAAAATTACCAATAACAAAATTGCAATACAAGTTCACCTCATTGGTATATGGTTAGTAGTTTGTAAAATTTTGTGCTTTTTTTTTCTCCTTTGGCAGAACTATTCCAGAGATTTGAACAATTCCATAACTAGTGGTTCAGACAACTGTGTACTTGTACAAATGCTCTAAGAGAAGACCCAAAATAAGAATGACTCATACAAAATAAAATGGGGGGGGTGGATTTCAAGTCCTTAATTTTTTTAGAGGAAGGGGGGTAGAGTTAATTAGACAGACAAGGGCTGGCATGGCTGCTCCACCTTATCAGGTTGTTGATGAGCCTCATGGTCCAAGGGCATTATCCTGCTATCATATCTTTATTCTCCCTTGCAAAAATATGTAAATAAGACACAATCATTCCCATTAAGGGCTTGATCTAGAAGCTGTACACATTACTTCTACTTGCTTCCTATTTTAGTCACAGGGTCACAACTAGAGATCGCCTGGGAAAGATAGTCTTTAAGTAGGTGATCATGTATCCAACTAAAATTCTAAGACTGTGTAATTCCATTACAAAGATGAAAGGAAAATTGGCAGGCTCCACAATATTTTGATTCCCTCCTTTAATCTACTCTAGATACTTTTAAATATGCATTGCTTTGAAGAAAGACTAGGATACCTTTCCAAAACAAAGAGAGCTAAGGGGACATGACAACTAAAGGAATATTTGATTTGGGGGGTTATTTTGCTATAAAAGACATTATTAGGACAACTGGCAAAATCTGAGTGACGTTTATAGAATTGTGTTAATATTAACTTTCTGATTTTGATAACTGGCTTTGTAAAGGAATTTCCTTATTTTTATGAAACACACACTGAAGAGTTTATAGGCAGAGAGGCGTCATGTCTGCAACTTCATCTTAAATAGTCAAGAAGTGAGAGAGGCAGAGAGAGATAAAAATAAAGTAAAATATTAATATTGGGGGAATCTACATGAAAGTCATTTGTACTAGTCTTGCAATTTTGCTATAAGTCTGAAATTATGCAAAAAAGTTAAAAGTTAAAAACAGTATGACTTTAGTTCTGGCTCAAATTAATTCATCAGATTCTTTTAAATGTGGTTTATTTACAGTTTAGCCATTAGGTAACCCCTTGATCAAACTCAAATTTAGTACTCTTAATTTTCATATTTGGTTTAGTTCAAGCCTACGCCCGCTTACTGCGCGTGCACATACACACACACAAACACACACACACACACACTTTAAAATAAACAAAGCTAAAATGCAGAAATTATTTGCAGCAATATTACAAATGGTGAGTAGAGGCCACATCCGTGCAGTTTCCTATCCTGTGTAACCAGGGATGCAGAGAAGCCAGCAGGGAGGCTTCTTGGCCCAGGAGCAGGTGCAAAGACTCTGCCCCAGCTTCTTTCTCTGCCAGAGTTTAGGGAGAACACAGATTCCTGCCCCTTTTTGCTCAGGCTCACATCACCGTGACTCTACCATTCTGTGAGTTTCCATTTGGAGAATGCCTCAAGTCCTCCCAGATCTTAAATCAAATGCACTGTCAGCCAAGGCTTTCTGCCTTATCCTTGTCAGAGCAGACAAAGCCATGTTGGTGCCCCGCTGTCCCTGAACAAGACTCCAGGCTGCAGTGTTGCAGAAAGCCAATCTCTCCATGGAGACGCTCTCCAAACAGCAGTAACTCCAAGACATTATGTTCCACAATCCTCCTAGAGAAATGCTCCTTCCATTGGATCTATCACAAAGAGTTTACCCTGCAGACTCCTGCTCTTCCCCTAGTGGAGGGAGCTAGCCACCTCCAGGCTAGGGCACAGAACTTGATTCAAGTAAGAATGCATCTCATTCTGGAGCCCCAGCATCAGCAAGGACTGGTCCTTGTCCAGGGTCAATTGTGCTTCCATTTCTTTTTAAGCAGGGAGCTGCCACATAGCCCCTTTATGCACGGCACAAACCCTCACCACAGTGATTGTAACAGCTCTTATTAGCACTTCCCAAAGGTGACGCTTCAAAGGAAGACCCAGGGGCTATGAATGGTTGGAGACCCAGCCCCACCATGAGCCGCCATCCAGCTGTGTTATGTCCTTCTGCCTCACTGACCTGAAAGCAGCAGAGCAAAACCCCTCCCCAGCAGCCCATTAGGCTTTAGCAGCAAGGAGCCCTTCCTTCACTGAAGTTACTTATAAATAGCACCCTGGGGGCAGCGTGCTCTCCCGCTTTGTGCCTAGCTATACTCAAAGGGGAAAGTAACCTTATTAAACATTTTTCATATTGACAACTAATAACAATGCCCTGGATTTGCCAAATAATGTTCACAACATCTACTCTCTTTGGATTTGGAAAACAAGTACAGCCAGTCCTCTATCCAAGGGTTCCATATCCTGAGACTCAACCAACCTGGGATCAGAAATAATCAGGAAAAAATAAATTCTAGAAAGTTCCAAGAAACAAAGACTTGAATTTACTGCCTAGTATTTAAACATTGTATTTACAGCTATTTACATAGCATTTACATTGTATTCTGTATTACAAGTAATCTAGAGATTTTAAAGTATATGGGAGGATGTGCATAGTTTATATGCAAATGATAAACTACATTATTTAAGAGACTTAGCACCTGCAGGTATTTGTATCCACTGGGTGCAGGAGGAGATCCTGGAGTCAACCCCCTGCAGATATTGAGGGAGAACTGTATTTCCAAACTCATGCTCCCACAAATTAGGATTTTGCTGGTAGAGAAATTCAGATTCTCTAAATGTAGGTTTATAGGGTTATTTGCTTGCTAGGTTTTTAATTGGGAAATGTTTCACAAGGATAAATAAGAGTGTTTTCTCCTCGGTTGTCTCCTAAAAGAGCCAGGAAGCTAGACAATTTCAGAAAATACTCAGCATCATCACAGACCTGTAATCTACAAAATGGCAAATTATCTTGGGAGAACAAAGGAAATCTTGCATGTCCTCACCCAGAAAGTAGATCATTTCTACTTATTTTAAATCCTATTGCTCTGCTTTAAATGAATTCATGATTCCTCTGATGACTTATAACAGCTACAGCAAAAGCAATGGTATAGATTCTATTTGACCTTCCTCAAGCCAGCACTCAGAAGCCAACACTTCAAGGCAGGTCCCTGTTTTAACTGAACAGACAATTTCAAGCTGCTGTGATCCTAAGCTCTTAACACACAGGAGGCTGTGACTATTTCTTCCCCCCATACTTGCCTCTGGACCTATCAATGGCCTTTTCCTTGCATGACCACTAATTTGATGAGAAGAAAAAAAAAAAAAAAAACTGCCTTGGCAAAAAGCATGTGTGCCATTTCCTGACCTTGGCAGCTCTAAGCTCTGCAGGCCTCTCTCAGAGCCACCATTAAGCAAATCTCTTCCTTCCACTGTGAATCTGTTCAAAAGGAGAAAGAAAGTTGCAGAAACACTTGCAGGTAAACAGCCTCTGAAATCAATGAGGACAGAGAATTACTCCTGTTCCTAATCCCTTTTTCCTCCCTCACAGCAAGCTGCCAATAGTCCTGACCCGATTCTAACACCTATCATGACTGATTCTCCCTCTGCCCTTGAAAGGGCATGATACTGTATACCCCCAGAAACTAGCAGTGAAGGAGAGCTGGAAAATGCTACGCCACACCTTTCTGCACACTTCCATTGACACTGGCATTTTCCAATTCAGGCAGACAACCACTCACTGGTGAGGCAGTGGTTTGCACATCTTTCAGCTAAGTGGTTTTCACAGTCGCACAGGAAACTGACACACTGGGTGTGGAATGGCCAGTCTGTACAGTCATCCTCAGTGGCTGACTTTACACTTGAGCCCACAGTTTGCACCTCAAGTTACTGCCTGCCTAGCAAGCAGGGATGGCATTAGAGGGCCCAGGCAATCAATCCTTTCTGGTATCACTATTTACTCAACATTGACTTGGGAAGGCTGGTTATTAGCCCCAAAGACTCTGCTTTGAATCCTAACTGCCACTTACTAGCTGTGTGATCATGAGCAAGATATGTCACTTCTTTGCACATCAATTTTCTCATCTGTAAAAGGGAAATATTTCATAGAGTTGCGAGAATTCAACATCTCAATACCTACCTCCAGAGTACTTAGAAGAGGGCTGGCACTCAATATGTGCTATTTATTAATAGAAACTAATTTTAATAACTCTTAACTCAGTAAATGTTAGTTTTGTCATTATAAGCTTATCTTCATACCTACTAGCCCTTTTTATTAATTCTGGCCATATCCACCAGGACCTGGGAATACCTAAATGTAGTTTCATTCATTTTGACTGCTACCCTGCATCCTATTAAATGGAGCCGGAAATAGGTCAATTAAAGACCTGGTGTGACAGTGGTGGTTTAGTCGCTAAAGTCATGTCCAACTTTTTATGACCCCATGGACTGCAGCCTATCAGACTTCTCTGTCCATGGGATTTCCTGGACAAGAATACTGGAGTGGGTTGCTATTTCCTTCTCCAAGGGATCTCCCTGACCCGGGAATCGAAGCCGCATCTCCTGCCTTGCAGGTTGATTCTTTACCATTGAGCCACCAGGGAAGCCCAAAGACCTGGGGAAAGGAGCAATTTTAAATTCAAATTCTGAGCCTCTGACAGCAGTCACCTCCCGCCCCCAAGCTCCTTGAGCCCTTACAGCACTGACTGTGGTACCACACCCATCCCCACCTTGGGGTCCTCTTCTTCAACCTCCGTTGAAGAAGGTCACTTTCTCCACTCTCATTCTTCCAAATTCTTACGTTTATTTGCACTCTTCTTTCAATACCTCTACAGGTCTTGCATGCTTAGTCTCTCAGTTGTGTCTGACTCTTTGCAACCCCACGAGCCTGCCAGACTCCTCTGTCAATGGGATTCTCGAGGCAAGAATACTAGAGTGGGTTGCCATTTTCTCCTCCAGGGAATCTTTCCAACCCAGGCATCGAATCCACCTCTCCTGTGTCTCCTGCATTGGCAGGCAGATTCTTTACCACTGAGCCATCTGGGAAGCCAGGCCTTAGGGTTTCATTAGCAGCATTGACAGTATCACATGGCTGAGAGTCCTGATCCATGAACAGTGCACAAAACAGTTCTTATAGAGTGGTGGTGCTAGTCACAACCCAAGTGTTAGTCTGTTTCTTTCTGCTACTGCAGAGATCGCATAGGGTCAGGGCATGTATATTATCATATGTGAAATGAATCGCCAGTCCAGGTTCAATGCATGATACAGGATGCTCGGGGCCGGTGTACTGGGATGACCCAGAAGGATGGGATGGGGAGGGAGGTGGAAGGGAGGTTCAACATGGGGAACACATGTACACCCGGGGCAGATTCATGTCAATGTATGGCAAAACCAATACAATAATGTAAAGTAATTAGCCTCCAATTAAAAAAAAATAAATTTAAAAAATAAAAATAAATATGCCAAAGGGAAATTCTTAGATGTGATGAACTGATATTTTGAAAAATTATTTACAAGGTACATTTAAATCAGCTTTAGAATTTTTTAAATAAATCCTAATCATTTCGTCCCCTATTTTTCTGTAGCATGGAGCAATGCAAGAGCAATAAGCCAGAAAGAACTGGAAAGTCTGGCTCCTAGTAGCCCTGCTAACTCTTACTTATCATGTGACCTTGGACAAGGGAATTTCAGGGTTCTCATGTAGCTAAAATATAGACAAAGCTGCCTGAATCTTCTTTATTGGATGTTATAAGGAAGCAGTGAAATGATATATTTGTTTTAAAAATTATAAAATGCTTTACCAATATAAAATGATATACGATCATGACATACCTTACAATGAGTCCTGGCAAACTTAGAATATACAAAATATTTAACAAGGAGTCAAAGGCTAGAGTTCTAGTTCCAAATCTGCTACAGCTCACCCTGTGCAAGCTGCATGCTAGGTCACATCAGTTGTGTCTGACTCTTTGTGACCCCATGGTCTGCAGCCCACCAGGCTCTGCTGTCCGTGGGATTTTCTGTAAGTTCAGACAAATATGTTCCCCTCTCCAGTCCTCAGTTTTATCATCTATAAATGACACAGTTAAATTAGATGAGTTCTAGGGTCCCTCTCAAATCAACAGTCTATGAGTCCAAGCAAAACAAGGAGAATAAAATGGATGTAAAATGGACATGTGTCCAAAAAAAAATTTTAGACTAAATTTTAAAATAATATTAATAAAGAAAATGTAAAAAATCAGAAGTTACTGTAAAGGACTGGCCAGGGCAAACATGGTTTATTGATGACACTCCCTCCCAGAACTCAGGCATGCCCTCATAGCCTGCATAGCTGGTAACAACAAATAGGTTTTGCAATGCACAACGCAAATGTCTTAAGGAGGAGATTTTTAAGACAAATCATTTACAGACAAAGGTTTCTCATTGCAAAGACTAATTATAGAATTTTGCCTGGTCTCATGTCTGCATGTGTCTGTGAGCAAGCATGCATACACACCACACACGCACACACACACTTCATCAATATTTAGGCCCACTCTAGGGAACAGCCTGGAGAAGGAAATGGCAACCCACTCCAGTGTTCTTGCCTGGAGAATCCCAGGGACAAGGGAGCCTGGTGGGCTGCTATCTATGGGATTGCATAGAGTCGGACACTACTGAAGCAACTTAGCAGCAGCAGCAGCAGGGAACAGCCTTCATTGCTTTGGTGTGTGGAAGTCAATGCCTCCATAAATATTCATTTACATAGAATTTTAACGCCTTTTTATGACAGATGAGGAAATTGAGATACAAAGAAGGTAAAATGAACTGTTGAAAGTCAATGGCTATTTAGTGACCAAGAAGGCAAGTCTTCTGATCTGGTTATGGCTTTTGTTTTGTTGATACTTTTTTGACCTTGACATTAGAATCTACATAAGGGCCCAATATTTTATCCATTGATGGCCTTCCAAACTGGAGTGGTTTTCTCTCAGTTTTACTTTTCTTTAAAAAAATGCCTAAGATTGCTCTGTGCAAAGTCTCTTCATGTCAAAATCTTTCTTGTCCCACATTTACTGGTGATGTTGATAGCTGTTAACTTTTACATGTATAAGCACATTCTTTGTTTCCTATATACCAGTCACTTGCTCACAATTCTATGTTTAAATTTCTTTTCAGTTGAACTATAAATTCATCCCTCAGCTTGTTATTTTAATAGTAATTGTAACAATTAACCTATAACTGTTTTCATTGCTAACATAATTATTAAATAATAACTTCTGTGCTCATTAACATAATAAGTCTCATTAATTGCATGCCGCCTCACAATGAAATTAACCTACAGAGATCAGGCAGAAAACACAGGATGTAAGCAGAATCAGAGAATCTCTCTGGAGCTGCCTGGGCAAATTTTCAAAAAATTAGCCTTCAGAAGGTGGGGGCAGAGACTTAGGGGCAGGGGAGTGGCAGTGTCATAATTGTAACAAGATCTGTTAGAGCAACGAATATACAAAAAGAGGTTCATGAAGGACATTAAAAAATAAGAAATGTTAGAGAAATAATACAGAGTTTAGAAATGATCATAAAATCAAGGCTTTGATCTTCTGAACAAATAGAACGAATGAGAGACTGTCTCCCCTCCTAGCCAATTAGATTCCCAGAACCACAAAACATTGCTTTACTGGTAACTTCCTGATACTGATACTATGTGTCCTCAACTATTTTCCCTCCCACCTTCACCTTCAATCAATATAAACATTATTAACCTCCCGGTTTACCCTGCTACAATCCCCCTTTGCCTATAAAACTTCTCTACCCTCTTAGCCAATCATGTTTCTCTTGGGTATTTGTTCTTCCTTTCCCTTCCTCTCCATGGTCATGCTTATATACATTGATTTGTTGTTCTAGCCCTTTGGAGATAGGCTAGACTTACCAACTTACCAGGGCTTCCCTGATAGCTCAGTTGGTAAAGAATCCACCTGCAATGCAGGAGACTCCAGTTCGATTCCTGGGTTCAGAAGATCCTCTGGAGAAGGGATAGGCTCCCCACTCCAGTATTCTTGGGCTTCACCCGCAATGCGGGAGACCTAGGTTTGATCCCTGGGCTGGAAAGATCCCCTGGAGAAGGGAAAGGCTACCCAACCTGGGATTCTCCAGGCAAGAACACTGGAGTGGGGTGCCATTTCCTTCTCCAATGCATGAAATTGAAGTCGTTCAGTCATGTCCGACTCTTCGTGACCCCATGGACTGCAGCCTACCAAGGCTCCTCTGTCCATGGGATTTTCCAGGCAAGAGTGCTGGAGTGGGTTGCCATTGCCTTCTCCAGTATAGTACATGGGGTCGCAAAGAGACACAACTAAGAGACTCACTTTCACCAACTTAGCACTTGCCCCACATGGACCCTTATTTTCACTCTGAAACTTAGTTGCAATATTTAAGGTTTCTAAGTATCTTAAGAAGGGTCTTATCTGCATGCTCTGAGAGACAGTAGGCTTGGGGTTAAATAGGATGGGACTCTGAATCCCCACATGATCACTGCCACCACCTCTGCTCAAAAAATATTGCCAGTTCCTCCTGAGGCACAGAATAAGTTCCAAACTCTTTATAGTCTATCTTTCAGATCTCTCTACAGCTCCTTCCAAACCTATCTTATCTCCACCCACACCACCTATAGTGAAGGACAGGGTAGCCTGGCATGGTGCAGTAGTCCATGGGTCACAGAGTTGGACACAACTTGGTGACTGAATGACCACCACCCATTTTGGGTGATCAGTTATTCTCTTGAAAGGTGGGGCAGTGGAAACATGGACAGTATATACAAACAAGCCAATTCTAAAGGAAATTAACCCTGAATATTCATTGGAAGGACTGATGCTGAAGCTGAAACTCCAAAACTGTGACTACCTGATGCAAAGAGCTCATTCATTGGAAAAGACCCTGATGCCGGGAAAGATTGAAGGCAGGAGGAGCAGAGGATGACAGAGGATGAGATGGTTAGATGGCATCATTGACTCAATGGATATGAGTTTGAGCAAATTCCAGGAGACAGTGAAGGACAGCAAAGACTGGTGTGCTACAATCCATGGGGTCGCAAAGAGTCCAACAAAACTTAGGGACTGAACAACAACACACTATTTTAAGATTTCTGTTTTATTTCTAGATGTTCTACCTCATTCTCCTTCCAATCGGTTGGTCATTTTGAACAGTCTCTTACTTATTCATACTTTTGATTTAAACTTTGAATTCTTTAAACTGATCAAACATATCTACTTTACATTCTGCATCCAGTAGTTTCTTTATCTGAAGTTCTTCTGGGACTGCTTCTGCTATTTGTTGTTTGTTCTGACTCTCACCCATGGTGCCTTCGTCTCTCATGTATTTTGTCATTTGTTTGTCTACTGTTGTGTGAGTTTGTGTCTTTTGGAACTTTATATGTAGCAGTTTTATGAGGCCTGTGTTACATATTTCTTCTGCCAGAGAAAATATAGATTGGCTACTGCCAGGCATCTGGGGCACTACTAATTTGAAACTGAAAGTGAAGTGAAGTTGCTCAGTCGTGTCCGACTCTTTGCAACCCCGTGGACTGCCTGCCAGGCTCCTCCGTCCACGGGATTCTCCAGGCAAGAATACTGGAGTGGGTTGCCATTTCCTTCTCCAGGGGATCTTCCCAACCCAGGGATCGAACCCAGGTTCTCCCGCTTTGCAGGCAGACACTTTAACCTCTGAGCCACCAGGGAAGCCCAATTTGAAACTACTTGAAACTAAATTATGGGAATCTTCATATCTTGCACAATGTGTGAACCCAGGCCCCAGGTCTGCATGGGAGTTAGACTTGTGTTATGAATCTTCAGGGCAGAATATTTTTTTCCTTACTCTGAACCAAAGACTGAAGCAGCAGTTTTCTCTGTTATCTTCCTTTGCGTACCTTGTTTATCTAGGTCAGTCTCTCAGCAACAGTGTTGTCCTCAAGAGTTCCAGTGTTATGACGTGGGGGGATGGGACAGTTCAACTCTCTTCTTTGCATTTGCCCAAGGCTTGGTGTCCTATCCCTTCAGCAGTGACCACAGACCAGAAAATTCCCTCAGGGCAGCTGCCAGCTTCAGAGCTCTCTCAGCCACCTGGGTTTGTTTTTCTTCTTCTTTTTTATTATAAAAAAAAAATTTTTTTTATTGAACTACAGTTGATTTACAATGTTGTGCTAATTTCTTCTGTACAGCAAAGTGACTCAGTTATACATATATATAGTTTGTTTTTCTTCTTTGTTTGATGCACCTGAAATTTACCCTTACTTTCCTTCCAATACAGCTATCCATTTAAAGACTGGTTTGTCTATCTTCCACACAGCTGGTTATGTTGGAGCAGGATTTCAGGATATAGAATTCACTTTATTGCCACAAGTGGAAGAGCTACAATTTATAATCACTTTCAGCTCTGTTTCTTGCCTTTAGAATCTTGATATAACTATAGTAATCTTGCTTCTAAAATGGACAACTAAACATTCTGGGATAGCACTTCAGTAATATGCTAAAACCAAGGATCTCTGAGTCTCACAACCACCCTAGGCCAAGGGTCACAAACCTTTCCTCTAACATGCTAGATAGTAAGTATTTTTGGCTTTGTGGGCCCTACAGTCTACTTTAGCTGCTCAGTCTTGCTGCTGTAGGGGGACAGCAGTCATAGACAATACATATACCCATGAGCATGGGTGGATTCCAATATAACTTCACTTTTGGACACCGGAGTCTGAATTTCAGATTATTTTCATATGTCATGAAATACTATTCTTAAAAATTTATTTTCAACCATTTAAAAATTTAAATGGTTGGTTCACGAGCCATATAAAAGTAAACGGCAGGCTGAATTTGGTATGTGGTCCACAGGTTACTGACCCCAGCCCTATACCATAGTTCTCAATTGGGGTACACATCAGAACCATCTGTGCAACATTTTTAAAACAAGGATGTTCAAACATCTCTTAAAACCAACAGAATGAAAAATTCTGGGGGGAGAATCCAAGACTAAAACTTTTAAGTCCCATAGATAATTCTGATCAGTCAGTTCAGTTCAGTCGCTCAGTTGTGTCCAACTCTTTGCAACCCCATGGACTGCAGCACGCCAGGCTTCCCTGTCCATCACCAACTCCCAGAGCTTACTCAAACTCATCTCCATCAAGTCAGTGATGCCATCCAACCATCTCATCCTGTCATCCCCTTCTCCTCCCACCTTTAATCTTTCCCAGCATCAGGGTCTTTTCCAATGAGTTGGTTCTTCACATCAGGTGACCAAAGTATTGGAGTTTCAGTTTCAGCATCAGTCCTTTCAATGAATAGTCAGGACTGATTTCCTTTAGGATGGACTGATTGGATCTCCTTGCAGTCCAAGGGACTCTCAAGAGTCTTCTCCAACACCATGGTTCAAAAGCATCAATTCTTCAGCACTCATTTTTCTTTATAGTCCAACTCTCACATCCATACATGACTACTGGAAAAACCATAGCTTTGACTAGACGGACCTTCATTGGTAAAGTAATGTCTCTGCTTCTTAATATGCTGTCTAGGTTGGTCATAGCTTTTCTTCCAAGGAGCAAGCGTCTTTTAATTTCATGGCTGCAGCCACCATCTGCAAATGATTCTGATAAGCACCCCTAATTTAGACAGTGTGCTCCAGATTTTGCTCTTTCTAGACTTTTCTGGGGCTCCTTACATATGCCAGGCTATTGTTCACAATTATCCCATTTATTTTACTCCAAAGCAAGTCATATAATTGTCTAGTCATGATAACCTGCCACAATACAAAAATAAATACACAAATAAAAGTAACTAATGCCAAAGGCTTTGGTATAGCTTTTATGAAAACATGCAATTTAAAATTTTTTATATATAATAAAGAAGACATCACAAATCAGAAAAGAAGAGGAATTCAATCAATATAATAGCTTCACAATTTGGAAACAAGAAAAATTCATATCCATTTCTCACACCATACAGCAAAACACATGGCAGGTGCACTAAAGGGTAGAATACAAATGGATAAAGCCAGAGAGAGAAACAAAAAGAATGAATATCAGTCAAACTTCTGGAATGAAAAGAAAGTTCTAAACCTAAAAGCTTGGAAAAGCCGAAAAGAGAAACTACATGGATTCAGTTCAGTTCAGTCTCTCAGTCGTGTCCAACTCTCCGCAACCCCATGAATCACAGCATGCCAGGACTCCTTGTCCATCACCAACTCCCGGAGTTCACTCAAACTCATGTCCACAGAGTCGGTGATGCCATCCAGCCATCTCATTCTCTGTCGTCCCCTTCTCCTCCCGCCCCCAACCTTTCCTAGCATCAGAGTCTTTTCCAGTGAGTCAACTCATCGCATGAGGTGGCCAAAGTACTGCAGTTTCAGCTTTAGCATCAGTCCTTACAATGAACACCCAGGACTGATCTCCTTTAGAATGGACTGGTTGGATCTCCTTGCAGTCCAAGGGACTCTCAAGAGTCTTCTCCAACACCACAGTTCAAAAGCATCAATTCTTCGGCGATCACCTTTCTTCACAGTCCAGCTCTCACATCCGTACATGACCACGGGAAAAACCATAGCCTTGACTAGACGGAGAGAAACTACATAGATTAAATGTATACAAATTTCAAGCTTCTGTGTATAATAAGATAAAATAACTGAAATAAAGAGATTAAACTGAGAAACAAATTTGCATAATTAAGGAATTACAAATAGTTGACAAAATATGAAAAAAAAAAGAGCCTGAGTAGCAATCAAAAGAAATACAAGTTAATCGAAAATCCCTTTTGTGATCTATCAAATTATCCAAGGGCTCCCCTGGTGGCTCAGCTGGTAAAGAATCCGCCTGCAATGCGGGAGACCTGGGTTCAATCCCTGGGTTGGGAAGATCCCCTGGAGAAGGGAAGGGCTACCCATTCCAGTATTCTGGCCTGGAGAATTCCATAGACTGTATAGTTCATGGGGTCACAAAGAGCCAGACACAACTGAGAGACTTTCACTTTTCAAATATGAAGCAAGACTCATGGTGGCCAGAGTGTATGAAACTCACTCATATATTCATATCTGCAGTCTGCAATGGCAGAAAAGCACAAATTTAGAAAAGGACTTTGAGCCAGATTTCTCCTGTGGCTAACTGTGTAACCTCGCCAAAACACTGGAAACAACCAAGAGGTCTTAAAGAGAACTGGTTCAGCAAACTATAATATATTCACTTAGTAACAGATTATGAGGTCATTAAACATTATGTTTACAAATACCATAAAATAATGTGGATAAAGGTTACAATATATTAGGTGAAAAGGGCAGGATATAAAATTGTGTAAATACTGTAGTTACAATGACATAAATCTTAAATAAACTGATTAATAACAGGGAAAAGGTTAAAAGAAATCCGCAAAGACAGGAACTATGTTTGTGTGGGTGGTGTATGTATGTTAGTGACTTTTTTCAGATTCTGTTTAATAACACTGCACTATATTTACAGTGAGAAATAACCTTTTAAAAAGAGAAACTGTTGTTTGTAAACTGCAGCGTGGCAGACGGGTCAGCAGGAAACGGTCAAGTTTCAGAACCATATTCTGAAATTTTACTCTAAAAACCCCAATTCATGTAAATAGTTCATGTGGCGAAATCCCAGAGCATTAAGCTGAGAATTAACTTTTAACTCTGCCCTGTGTTTTCTTTACACTTGTTATATCATTAAGACTATAAAGTAAATAGCTAGTGCTCTCACTGATAACTAAGTGAAGCCTAATTATGTGGTTTTAGTCTCAATTAAAATTACTAAAAACCTGAAAGCCTTTCCAACAGACTCACAGACAGATGACACTTTAAACACAGAGCCTTCGATTGGAAATTTTTTAAGATTTCCTTAGCTTTCTAGAAATCACTGTGCAGAGATCTTATGAGCTTTCGATACTTCTGTGACATTTAAATTTACCCTTCTGCTTTGACCTTGATACAATTTCCTTATTTGTTAAAGGACATTTGAATTTCAAGACAATATGCAGTTCTTTAAATAACAATGACATACAATTTAATCATCCAACCCACATCTGCCAGGCGCCTTTTGTCTTCAGTCAAGTTCCAAAGAGTGTGTTCCAATTCATAGTGATTTCTAGAAGGAAATAACAAATCACACACATGATGTCCCCCCAGAATGCTCCGAGGACCCCCATGTTCCCCCCACCCATATTTCCTTCAGTGCTTTTGTACCTGTTTGCTAAAATATAGGAGACACATTTGCCCATAAGTGAAAAACAGCATTTTTAACAGGAAGTTGCATGGTCAGCTTTCCTTATTTCTGCTGCCAATACCAGAACACACCCTCCTCATAATGCTTTCTTTTCTCCAGGAGGCCAAGATGGAAACTGCCTTCAGCGCAGCCCGACAGAACACAGCGTGACAAACCTCATCTCAAGTCACAGCCAGCTCTTCCTGGAGACCCTGTTTTAGGGCTTTGCAAAGTGCAGGACCGTCCATTACAGCTGGGCATTTATGCTTTCAAAATGCTCCTTTCTTCTTATGAGACAATAAAATACTTCCTGCAGCAACAGCAGGTGAGCACAGAAAGCGTCTTAAATATCTGACCTCAAGTGCTAAAGATGCTTAATAATCTTTAAAGTTACCAACAAGATTGTTTCCTCCCGTTACCAGGATGTTGTAAAATGTCCTAATTAGTCTTTATGATAATGCCGACACCTCCACAGCACATAAAAAGGACTTTTAATTTTTAAAAGGACAACTCTGGTTGGTTTGATTTTTATCTCTAATTGGTCTATAATGTCTATTCCTCTGGCACTCCAGACAGGCAAACATTAATTTAACAAGCAACTCATACACCATGGGAGACCAGAAAATCGAGTGTGAAAAAGAAGGTTCCAGCATTTTGGATGGGTAATTGGCTTCATTCTCTTTTACCTCCTAGAAGGTGCTAAGCAAGCATGTCTCCTGAGGGGGTGGGGCTCCCTCTAAGGCACCTGTTCCCTGAGGGCTCCTCACCCTCAGCCAGGCCCTGCTGTGGCGCAGTCAGGACTCAGCAAACCCCAAGGACCAGTCAGACTCCAGAAGAAGTGGTGCAGTGAGTCAGCCAAGGAACCAAGACCCAGAGAGCCGAGGCCAGTCCCTAGTTCTGCACCAAGGGCTCTGTGGCCTCAGACTGGTCATTCGTCTTCTCTGGTCTGCTTCCCTGACTATGAGGTGAGATGAACGATCTCAAATAATCTCCAAAGTCCTTTCTAGCTTTCCTATCTCAAGATTTGCTAGTGGCCACAGCTCTGCCAATAGCATGGATGATGTCTCCAGCCTCCCTGCCAGCTGGTAATGCTGAGACTGGCTCAGACCCCTGGGAGCCATCAGCTCTTAATATGAAGTCCAATCTGATGCCAAACACTCAGTCCCAGCCCAGTTTCTGACCACATTGCCGAGGATGCTCCAGACTGGTGTGGAGCAGAAGCCAAGCAGAAGTTAAGTGTACTACAGGATAGAAATTGTTCCTCCCCAGCCAAATCGGGAAAGGAATACATCAAGGCTATAAATTGTCACCTTGCTTATTTAACTTATATGCAGAATACATCATGCAAAATGCCAGGCTGCATGAAGCTCAAGCAAGATTGCTGGAAGATATATCAATAACCTCAGATATGCAGATGACACCACCCTTATGGCAGAAAGTGAAGAAGAACAAAAGAGCCTCTTGATGAAAGTAAAAGAGAAGAGTGAAAAAGTTGGCTTAAAACTCAACATTTAGAAAACTAAGATCAAGGCATCCTATCCTATCACTTCATGGCAAATAGATGGGGAAACATGGAAACAATGACAGACTATTTGGGGGGCTCCAAAATCACTGCAGATGGTGACTGCAGCCATGAAATTAAAAGATGCTTGCTCCCTGGAAGAAAAGCTATGGTAAACCTAGACAGCATATTAAAAAACAGACATTACTTTGCCAACAAAGGTCTGTCTAGTCAAAGCTATGTTTTTACCAGTAGTCAAGTATGGATATGAGAGTTGGACTATAAAGAAAGCTGAGCACCAAAGAATTGATGCTTTTGAACTGTAGTGTTGGAGAAGACTCTTTAGAGTCCTTTGGACTGCGAGGAGATCCAACCAGTGTATCCTAAAGGAAATCAGTCCTGAATACTCACTGAAAGGACTGATGCTGAAGCTGAAACTCCAATACTTTGGTCACTTGATGCAAAAAACTGACACATTGGAAAAGACCCTAATGCTGGGAAAGATTGAGGGCAGGAGGAAAAGGGGACAACAGAGGATGAGATGGTTGGATGGCATCACCAACACGATGGACATGAGATTGAGCAAGCCCTGGGAGTTGGTAAAGGACAGGGAAGCCTGGTGTGCTGCAGTCCATGAGGTCACAAAGAGTCAGACATGACTGAGTAACTGAACTCCCCAGCCAAGGCTTCAAGAAATATAATTTTGATTTCAGGAGATTTAGCTGAGTGAGTCTGATGATCTCTGTTCCAGTACAGGAAGCTACACCCATGGGTCTTCCTGAACCAAAGACACATCCCCTTTGCGCCAAAGGAGAGAAAAGGCTTTTTCTGTGCACTGACAGTTGGCTCTTCAAGGCCTCCCTCTGGATATGTCTGAGGGCTCGATACACTTGGGGGCCTCATCTGTTCCTGATGCAATGGAGATATGGAAGGGTGTGGAGGGTGGACGCTGCATACTGACCCCAGATGATTTCAGCTGCTGCCTCTGCTGGCAGCACCCTTGCCACCCCACTCCCTTGTTCAGGTCCCAATCTCCTCAACTGAGCTGCTGGCAAAGCAAGCAGGAGCTGAATTGAATAACATTGCTGTTGAAAAGCTTTTTTCTTCCAAAACAAAGAAAGCCATGACAATCTTTTATTTATATTTCCAGTACTTCAATTCAGAGTAATAGTTGTAATGGTGCTGCCGGTTTTCCAGCCACCCCCTCTGGCGATGGCGCCGTTGCCAGGCATCAGACACAGCTCATCAGCAGATCGGGGGAGGGGCAGGGGCAAGGCCACGGAAGTCGTGGTTTTATTCACCCGCCGGCTACTAGACGTGGAACTCACTCCTCCAGGTTGGCCTTTTGAGAGAGTGCTCTCCTGGTCCCCCTTCCCGAGGCTCTGTTAAATCAATCATGCTGCTAAATACATTAACACCACACACAGACAGATTTTTTAATTTCAGTACCATGAAGGCTGAAACAAAACACAAATAACGTAAAGAAACTATGAGCCAAATTTTCACTCAAACCTCAACAAGGCCTCCACTCTGTTGATCCCTGCCCCCTCACTCTCTAAGCCCAAACCCTAATTAATTACAGGGTGGGAGGAAGAGCGAAATCTGCCTGAGAGCAACGGTCAAGACTGAATTTTGGTTTGCACAAGGTTGGATGACACTCAAGTTTAACTTTCTCCTGTTGAAAGTTCCTTTTTTTTTTTTCTCTTTTCAGGCCATATGGTACCCATCAATACTAACTCTAAATTCACTTCCTTTTGTTCTATACAGGGTCAGATCTAATCGCAACTTTAAAATAGAATTTAGGATATATTGATTTGCCTGCCTCTCGGCCACAAGATTGGAGAGAAATAATTTTTCTCAAACAGAAATGTTAATGTCTTAAAGTGATAGAATAGTCTTCCATGGAAAGAAATCAAATTATTAGGTGGCATTAGTGGTAAAGAACCCGCTTGCCAATGCAGGAGACATAAGAGTAAGAGACATAGGTTCAATCCCTGGGTTGGGAAGGTCCCCTGGAGAAGGAAATGGCAACCCACTCCAGTATTCTTACCTGGAGAATCCCATGGACAGGGGAGCCTAGCGGACTACAGTCTTCAGTCACACAGTGGGATATGACTGAAGTGACTTAGCAGTCATGAGCCATTTATGAGGTTATGTGGGAATTCTTAAATTGTGAAGGACCAATTTACATAATCACCATCCACTATCCTTTAAGTCACCTTGGAGGAGGGTTGCAGAGTATCAAAGCCACATTCTTCCTCATGGTTTAGGAGGAATGGCAAGGTGTGTTGGGTGCACTGGGGCTTTGGAGAACCACAGATGAGCTCCTGCGCCCCTTCCACCGTTCACTGCGTGACCTTAGTCAAGTCTCTAAGCCTGTTTCCTCACTCATTAAATGGGAATTATACCATCTTGTAGGGTTTCTGAATGGGTTAAAAAAAATAGGCATGCATAAAGTACACTTCACCCAAAATAGAAGAAAATCAATTAGTGATACTATTGCTGCTGTTATCATAAATAAAAGAAGACCCAGCTAAGAAAGAAATGATATTCAAAACTTATGGAAGAGCTGGGTTGTGGTACAAATAATCTCCATAAGAAAATCTCACATTAAACTGATGTGAAATCTGTAGAATTACTGAGAATAAGAAAATGAACTACTGCACGAATCCTTATATCATCATTAGGAGACAGACAAAAAATGTGCAGCCTCCATCAGTTTGCCTCTCTGAAGACCTCTAGAGAATCTGTCTAAATACCCACAACAAGACACAGCAAAGCTTGCATTCAGCCACGTTCTCCTTCAGTGCCATCTTATTAAAACTCATCCTTCTCCACTCTCTTGTGTGTGGCATCATCAAATGGCTGGCCCAAGGCTCATTATGGATCCCCACAACCGTGTCTTGAACTTTGACCCTCTCCCTAGCACTGTCCACTCCATAGCTTGTAGCACTGTTAAGGCACTTTATTTTAACCAATGGCTGGTTAGAAATAGGATTCAGTGTCTTAGAACACAAGCAGGCATATCTAAAATTTTCAGAGACCCTTCTGAGGGACTGCTAGCATTTATCTGCAATATTCAAATCTGAGAATCACCTGATAGTTCTGGGGGCACAAAGTCCTTTGTGGACCCTCAGAACACACTGTATAATGGCTCCCTCCTCTGCCAGCCCATGGCTGAATATGACTGGCTCATTTGTTTTCTAGAGAAGTTTTATGAGGAAGGCCTGATGACAAGGTATGGCAAGACTAGTTCAAAACAACAGGTCCTGGAAAGAAATCTGTCTTATAGACAGATACAAAATGAGATTAAGTGGGAAAAGGACCTTGCCTAGAATGACATATCCCCATAGAGGGATCCCAGAGTCTTTCTCAATAAATTAACAAATGGCCAGTTTATGGAGTAACGTTGCTTGGAGGTAAGAAGAGGTGCTTTAAATTTCCATGGACATCATTGTCAGTGAGGCAGATTAGCCAGAAGCAGACAGAAATCAAGCCAGGGAGTATTGGTGGGGAGGTAACCCTTCTTAAGATCACCTGTGCTGCAGAAATATCACAGACCCAAATCAAGAGATAGGAACCCCAACAGGAACTGAGAAACCTGTGGCATCACCCTATCCCTGTGAAGCCTGCCTCACTTCCCAACTGTAGAATTACTCTACCAATACTAGACAGAAGGGTCTCTATCTCTCAGATGCTACTGCAATTGGGATCCTTTTACCAAAGTGTTTTTTTTTTTTAAAGTATAACAATTTTCCACCTAAACAATAGAAACCAATAAAGTCAGTGATTTTTATGGATCAAGCTTTTATGGAAGCTACATTTAAGTCCATATCAAAAGTGTAAATAACATTTCATCAGTCATAACTTTTTTTAAAAATTTAGCCTTATTCTTGGAATTTGTTTAGAGTTCTTTCCCAAATCACCCAGATTTACAATTATTCCAAGTCAAAGACTCCTTGGGATTGATTTGGACTTAAAGCCAACTTAGAATCAAAACCTTATACTGCTTTCCCCAACTGCCAGCTGTTGTTGTTTCAGCCTAGGAAATTGTGATTTACCTCTTTTACAATTTAATTTTGAAATAATTTCTCACAACTTGCAACCAGATTTTCTCAGAGCTCTACTTTTCTTCTGTATAGCTTAAGTGAAAAGGAACCAAGAAAGTTATGTTGTAAGTCTCTACCAAGCTTTCTACTTCTCTTGTTATTTCTACCATATCTGCAATTACTTCCTCCACTGAAGTCCTGAAGCCCTCAAAGTCATCCAAGGGTGGGAATCAATTTTTTCCAAATTCCTGATGATGCTGGTGTTTTTACTTTTTCCTATGAATAGCAAACATTCTTAATGGCATCTAGAATGGTGAATCCTTTCCAGAAGATTTTCAATTGCTTCTGCCCAGGTATGTCACAGGAATCATGCTATATATAGCCTTATAAAATGTATTTCTTAGATAATAATACTTGAAAGCCAAAATTACTTCTTGATCCATAGGCTACAGAATGGATGTTTTGTTAGCAGGCATGAAAACAACATGAATCTCATTGTACATCTCCATCAAAGCTCTTGGGTGACCAGGTGCATTGTCAACAAACAGTAATATTTTGAAAGGAATCTTTTTCTCTGAGCAGTAGCTCTCAACACTGGACTTAAGATATTCAGTAAACCATGTTGTAAACAGATGTGCTGTCATTTGGACTTTATTTTTCCCACTGATGGAGCACAGGCAGAGTAGATTTAGCATAATTCTTAAGGCCCTAGGACTTGGGGGATGGTAAAAGCACACTGGGTTCAACTTAAAAGTCACAAGCTGCACTAGCCCCTAACAAGAGAGTCAGCCTGTCCTTGGAAGTTTTGAAGCCAGACATTGACTTCTCCTCTCTAGCTATGAAAGATATACATGGCTTCTTCTTCCAACATAAGGCTAATATACTGAAATTCTATTTGTTTAGTGTTCATTAATTATCTTAGCTATATCTTCTGGATAATTTGCTGCAGCTTCTAGATCAACACTTTCTGTTTCACCCTGTACTGTTTCGTTATGGAGATGACTTCTTTCCTTAAACCCCATGAACCAGCTTTTGCTAGCTTTAGACTTTTCTTCTGCAGCTTCCTCACCTCTCAGCCTTCACAGAACTGAAGAGAGTTAGGCTTTGCTCTCGATTAGGCTTTGGCTCCAGGGGATGTTACAACATGGTTGATCTAGACCACTAAAATTCTCTCCATATCAGCAACAAGGCTGTTCTGTTTTCTTATCATTCATTTGTTCACTAGAATACCACTTTTAATTTCTTTCAAGAACTCATCTTTGCATTCACAACTTAGCTGTTTTATACAACAGAACTTTCAGCCTAACTTGGTTTTCAACATGCTTTCCTCACTAAGCTTCATCATTTCTAGCTCTTGATCCAAAGTGAGAGATATGTGACTCTTCCTTTTACTTGAATACTTAGGACCATTGTAGGGTTATTAATTGGCCTAATTTCAATGTTTTCATGTCTCAAGAAATGGAGGCTCAAAAGACAAAGAAAGGTGGGAGAACGTCCTGTCAGTGGAGTAGTCAGAGTACACACAATTTATTGATTAAGCTCACTGTCTTGTATGGGTGCAGTTCACAGTACCCCAAAACAACTACAAAGGTCACTTATCACAGATCACCAAAGCAAATATAATAATGATGAAAAAGTTTGAAATATTGTGAATATTACCAAAATGTGACACAGAGATGCAAAGTGAGCAAATTTATTGATTGCAGAGTTACCACAAACCTTTAGAGTGTAAAAAAAAATGCAGTATCTGTGAAATGCAATAAAGCAAAGTACAATAAAACAAGGTATGCCTGTATATTCAACGTTTGGTGTCTTTGGTGGAGTATTCTATGTAACTGGCCTGCTGTAGAATTAGGGGTGAATCGCCGTTTTTTCTTTTTAGCAAATAATTGGCATGGCTTGAAGTCCCAGAGGCTAAAAGAGTACTAAGAGATCAACCTAGAAGCTGCAGTAATGATTTCCAAGGGAAGTAGACCATGGAATAGAAGTCTTTCTCGTTCAGTGCCAGCAGGTAAGAGGTGAATAAATACATACCAATCATAGAATGTGGGGGAAAGAGAATGTCATTTTACTGGGGTCTAGGACTCGTGGAAAAACACTCATTGAAACAAGGAATTGGATTCAATGACAGCCTTGTTTTCTAGAGTTATAAAAGTGTGAGTCACTCAGTTGTGTCTGACACTTTGAGACTCCATGAACTGTAGCCCACCAGGCTCCTCTGGCCAATGATTTCTCTGGGCAAGAACACTGGAATGGGTTGCCACTTTCTTCTCCATTGCACACAGATTCTTTACCATCTGAGCCACCAGAGAACCCCCTTTTCTAGAGTTATCTGTATTTCTATTTGTGACTCATAGCTGATGTTTCCCCAAAGCCACCTCAATCCTACTAAGCTGATGTACCACCTCATACACATTCCCACTAATAAGAACTAGCATCCATGTGGATTGTATGGTTTCTCTAAAACATTATTCTCTAAACACATAATGTCTCTCGATCCTCCCCCTATCCCTATAAGGTTAAAAATTGTTACTCTAATTTTATTAACAAGTAAACAGAGAAGTTAAGTAAGTTGCCCAAGGTCATACAGCTTGTAATGGAAAAGCTGAGACCGAAGTTCTTCTAACTTAAAGTTCAAATTTTCCATTTCATACTGGCCTGCCCCTCCTCCCCATTCCTGTAGGCTGTAACAAATTTGAAGTTACGCTACTGATCAGCAGCAATTGGTTTGAAATAAGAAATCTTTGTATTTAAATATAAACATGAATATTTGAAAATTGCTAATTTGGGCCAAATGTTGGGCTTAAAATGATTGCCAGCCTCTTTTGTGTGCTCCAACTCCCTTAAACCATTTGTTCTCATATAACATTTAGCTTAAGATATAATACACAATACACATATAGTGTTTCCCATGTACAATGTTTTCCAGCTTCTAATTCACTTTAGGCCATCAAAAGCGAACATAAAATGACTCCAGAGCTCTAGACTTTTGCAATTACCTTGTGGACAGGGAAAGGGAAGAGCGGGAAGAGTTTTTACAACTGAGAAAATCCAGATTTCTTATTAGTCATGGTCTAAAAATGACAACCCCCTGCCTACCCAGCAGGCCTCCCTCCACCCCACTCCCCCCAGCCCACAAGCTACAGCTGGCAGACCCCGTTGCAGACCACATTTTTCTGCCTGGCAATCCATCTACAGATCTGAGCAGGAGAACCCATTCTTGCACAATGTGGCATGGTCCTCATGGCCTTAGGGGCTGAGTACCACCCAGGAGGGCTGAAATGAAGCTCATGAGAGGACCCAGCTGCAGCTCCAGCCCCAGGCCATGACTTCTGACCACTCATAGCCTCTCAAGAAACGGAGCTAACAGTGAGGCCCCACCTCACACACAAGCCTCCTTCCCCTACCAAGAGCTCACAAATGAGTTCAATAAGGTTTCCCTGAATACTCCCTTATGCTCCCCACCCCCAGAGGCCTCTGTTTATCTAACTTGACCACAGTCGGAGAGTCTTGTGGGTGAGGTGAGAAGGGTGGCTCTGCTATCAGAGCTGGTGGAGAGTGGAGTAACCACACCTTATAGCTCAGAAGGAAGAGAGTGTTATTTATAAATCTCAGGAAGCAGTCCTGTCCCAGATGTATTTCTCCTACAACTACTCAGCTACCTGAATACATAGGGTGAAACCCTTTGTTAAAGATAAAACCTAACATAAAGGCAGGACAGGATTTTTTGACAGGGAACTCCTTTTCCTCTTTCTCCTTGCCTTTCATGCTGATTTCCTTACATCATGGCTCCCATGTTACAAACTGCACATGCCCCCCTTTAGAAGAAGGTTCAGTTCAAGTTCTCCCTCCATTCCCCAAACCATCACATTTTCCCTTAGGCATATAATTATGATTGCTCACGAATTTAAACCCCAAACAGAGGCCTGTGCTCCAGATGCAAATAGCTCAGAGCAAAATGGTTACAAAGTTTTTATACCCTTTTCCCAGGGGGCCGGCTACATTCCATCCAATCATGGTTCTAGGCCTTGGCCGCATGTACAAGCATCAAAGAACTGGTTTGGGTTTATGTTTCCACTCGGATGGTGTCTGAAACTGAGATCTTTGGAAACAGACTCTGAGATGGAAAGTTGCCTGCTGACGGTTTACTGGGGGGGTGCTCTCAGGATCCAGGGAAGAGAGGACCGAAGGACAGGGCAGAGGAAGAAACCAGCCAACAGAGTGGTGGCAACAGAGACTTGGGTGATCTGATGGGGAGCTCTAAACTGGATGGGCCTGTAGGAGTTATCCCAAATTGAGAGACAAGGCCAGGCCTTTTAATCCCTTATCAGACAATTACATACCTTGGGTAAGGCAGTTCTTCGTGGTCAAGAGTAATTCCCACCAAGTGACCATGCTGTGAGCCAGGAGCAGCCAGTGTCCCCAGCAGCTAGGGATGCATCGGTTCTCAAGAGGAATCTAGATGGAACATTATGGCTCATGATAGCCCACCTCTTATGCACCTGTTTTTACAGTAAGTCTACCCATGAAAGGAACAGTTTTTCCATGATTATGGTTGACTTTGTTTCTGGGGTAAACTTGCAAGACAAAGACTTGTACAGAGAATCATCTGGCTTCTACACTTGATCTCAAGGCTGAAACTTGATAATTATTATTTGGCTCTTCTGCCACACGTCTTCTAGATTCCCTGCACTCTTGACTAGAACCTCTGCTGGTCTAAACAGCGTATCTGGTAGGATGATCCAGACTTTCATTTCTGAGGGTTCTGAGCTACTAGCTCTGATGTCAGTTTCGGGCAGAAGCTGTTGTACTTTCCTATTTTCAATTAAAACTGGGTAAGGTGTCCTAGTACATCACCTAAGAGTCAAACTCTCCCCACTCTCTTTGTGTAGCAGCAGCCCTTGCATGCTAAGCTGCTTCAGTCCTGTCCAACTCTTTATGACCCTATGAACCGTAGCCTGCCAGTTTCCTCTGTCCATGGGACTCTCCAAGCAAGAATACTGAAGCAGATTCCATTTCCTACTGCAGGAGATCTTCCCCACCCAAAGATCGAATCCATGTTTCTTTTGCCTCCTGCACTGGCAGGCGGGTTCTTTATCAATAGTGCTACCACATCTGCCTAATAATGAGGGTGAATTACTTATAACAATATGTAACTCGTTTCCTTAACTGCTGGTCTCTGGAGATAAGAAAGTCAAAGTGACTCAGTGGCAACCACAGTTCAATAGGACACTTACTGTGTCCCCTTTGGGAAACATTCTTCCTCTGGGACCAGGATCTTTAGATTCACAGAACTCAGAGCTATGCGAAAAGGAAGTAGCAATTCTCCAAGTAGGTCACTGGAAAAAATGGTAAGGGGTCATTCCTACTTCTTTACCTCTTTGGTTTCCAGACCTATGTCTTCCACCTATTAAAGAATACTACAGAATGGTCATTGATTTAAGGCATATACCTAAAATGGACAATGATGTGTCCCATCTTTGCAATATATCATCTTCAAGCTGGCATTTGAGCAGCTTCTTTAATAGACCATTCCACCACCCTATCATTCTTGTGGTTTCTGGGTAGTGTAGTAAATAATAAAGACCAAAAGATCCTAAGTCTGTGGCTTTTTGCTGTACAGTGGGTCCCTTGACTCAGAGTAATGCTATACAGAGTCTCATGTGAGTAGATTAAATGTTCTGTAGGTTTTGAGGCTCTGGTACTTGCTGAGGGTGTGCAAGCAATAGGCAAACTCATAAGTGAAGTATGGGTCAACACCAGACAAGATGAACTGATGCCTGTTTCAAGGTAAAAGGTATCCAGTGTAGTCAACTTGCTACCAAGAGGCTGGTTGGTTTCCTTAATGGATGGTGCACTGGTCTCTGTTGCTGGCCAGTTGGACATTTGGCAGTGGATATAATTAGATCAGCCTTAGTGAATTGCCCTGATCCTGACACCATGGCTATTCTTTCCTTTTACTCATTGTGCCACCACTGAGATGGTCCATGACAGCTAGGCTGATGTCACCTGGCTGAGTCACTTTACAACTTTGTTTTGGGCCTCATAATCTCTTGTGATCATTTACATGCCATACAAAATTCATGCCCATTCCCACAGATCCATCTTGACCTCCTTGCCTCTGATCTTCTAATCTTTCTCCTTCTAAGCCTCTAACCAAGCATCAAGGCCATGAGTCTGAATATATTCCTACACAGGACCACTTCACTTTCTACATGAACTGGATGACCCACTGTACCACGTGGAACTCCACCCACTGCAGGACATCCCCCTGCCTGGTGTCTCTCAGAGACACTGAAGTGGGTCTAGAGTGCAGCTACTCTCTGACTTTGGCTTGTATCCACCAATCCATGAGCCTGACTAAGGCATCTTCCTTCTTTGTCAGCTGGTTGGTTATAAGGGTTGATTGACCACAGATGTAAGCAGGTCCAGGGCTAGTACAACAATGATGGGAGTTATGGACTCTGCAGCATCTGCTCCTACAGCTTACTTACAGCCTCTGGTCCTGTGGGAGCCTTGTCATGAGGGTTCTTCTCCCATCTTACAATGAAGGGCTGGAGGGTCCACTGTGCCTGAGGATACAGCCTGCTCAGAATGGCCACGTCTGGCTGCATGGCCACTTGATGTCCCATAGTCAGATGCTCAGCCTTTACCAGGGTCCAGAGGTGTGCCAGAAGCTTTGTTTTAAATGATGTATACTTCTCTGCTGTAGATGGAATGGTCTAGTTCTAGAACCCTAGGAGTCCATGATGAGATTTTCCTATCACTGCTTCCCATAAATATTACACAGTGCTTTTTTCTATTACCAATGCCTTCAGAGCCACAGAGGTTGCCAGGCTATGTGATCCAAAACAGCAGAGCTGCTTCCATAACAACCTGGGCCTGCTGCAGAGCCTTCTCCTTCTTTGGGCCTGTTTCAAAGCAGCCTACCGTGACGCCCTGTTAATGAGCAGGAACAGCACTCCAAAGTACAATATGCTTCCTCCAGAACCTGACACATAGTGCCTCTTTCTTGGTAATGGGAAATGAAAGTTGTGATGTTTTCCTTTACTTATAGATCTCCCAGCATGGTTCAGGCCATTGGACTCTAATATACTTCATTAATGTGACAGGGCCCCGAATCTTCACTGGGTTTATTTCCTACCATCTGGAGCATGTGTACCTTACCAAGACCTCCAACATAGCTGACATTTCTTGCTAATCTAATCTGATGAACACAGCATCATCAATACAGTGGACTATTGTAATGTTCTAAGGAATGTCCAAATGGCCCTTGTCCCTTTGAACTAGAATATGCTACAGGGCAGGGACAGAGTTAGTGTGGCCATGGAACAAAGTAAACAATGGTTACTTTTTTCTGTTACATTGAAAGCAAATTGTTTCTGACCATCCTTTCTAATAAAGGTGGAAAAGAACAGATTTTCAAGATTAACGATCAAATAGTAGAGCCCAAGGCTGAGCTCATTTGCTCCAGCAAAGAAACTCAACTCTGGCTGAGAGCTACAATTGGGATAGCTACTTGGTAAAGTCTGTAGTCTTCCACTGTCATCAGCCACAATTCACCTGGTTTTTACAGGTTATACTGAAGAATGAAAATGGGAATATGAAAGGGACAACCATCTCTGCCTTCCTTAAGTCTTGGATGTCTGGCAGGCAGTCATGGTTTTGATTTACTATCTGGGTTAGGACTGGGAAAGACCCAGTCCCAGAGGCTTCTACTTGACATTCCCACAACGATAACTGTTGCCCTTCAGGTAAGAAAGATTCTGACAAGTTCCAAGTAAGTTTGTTCCAATTGTACATTTGGGACTAGAATGACCATCAGGTGGGTCTGGATCCAGAGGGCCCACTGTGATCAAGGCCTGTACCAGGCTTTGCTTGTTACCAGGCCCCCACACACCTTCACTTGAAAAGTGGGGCTATGGTGATAATTTGGATCCCTGGCATCACTATCAATACAGACCATGTCTTTCAGAGTCTGTGGCATCTGCTCCTACAGTTTACTTGTAGCCTCTGGTCCTGCAGGAATCTTCTCATGAGTGTTCTCCCATCATACAGTGGTGCTCTGGAAAGAGCTTGGTATTTTCCTTTTCCCCAGCTCATGGATAAAAGTCCTTTGGGAGAAGAACTGAGGGAATTACTACTGAATATATTGCTGCTATGTTGTAGAGTCCTTCTTCATATCATCCTGAGCACCCTACATAACATAAGCTTGCTCTCACACCATTATTCTTTATACGGCACCTTGTATGTTGCCTACCTAGCACTTACTATGGAGTTTCCCTTGGCTCAGGTGGTAAAGACTCTGCCTACAATGCAGAAGATCCGAGTATGATCTGAGAAGATCCCCTGGAGAAGGAAATGGCAACCCACTCCACGATTCTTGCCTGAGAAATCCCATGGACAGAGAAGCCTGGCAGGCTACTGTCCATGGGGTCTCAAAGTTGGACACAACCGAGGGAATAACAAACAAAGCACTTATTATAATCTATAAACCTTTAGCATGTTTGTTTATGTATTTATTGCCTGTGTCTCCCTCCAAAGCATAAGCTCCATGAGGCCAGGAACCACATCTGTCTATTCATTACACTTTTTCCAGTTCTTGGAACCCAGTAGGTAGGTCAATAAAAGTTTGTTGAATGAATGGACTGGAGGAGAGAAATGACAGGTTCAATTGACAAAGAAAAATTAGTCATTGACACTAATGAGAAACGAGGTTAAATTAAGCAATTGCCAGATTGCTAAAACTCCCTTGGATGTGGGTTGGACTGTCTAAAGGGAACACAGTATGAAAGGCAGAGTTTGATTCTAGTGCCTTTGCTTCCTTCCTATGCATCATTTACACACCTATATGGCCAGGTGTGTTAGTGGTTAAACTGAGTCCCAGCCTGCTTCTGTCACTGCCATGGGGAAGAATGAGCCCCAGACATAGAGATCCTAACATGACTGGGATTTTATTTGTACCCACTGGCTGGTGAAACCTGGGCAAATCCAGGGTACTCTGGCATAAATCCAAGCCAATACTTTTCCCAAGGGTAATTTTATTTTCTGTCTAATGTCTTATTAAGAACAAAAGGAGTTTTTTCTTTATTAAGACAAGTTTCTTCTTTATAAAGTATTCAGATGCCTGGATGGATGTAAAAGAAATAACCTCTCAATCACAGAACAGGGCCCATTGGATCATATCCTTACAAATTTTGCTCGAAACCCACAGAAAAGCATCAAGAGGCCTGCTGGTCACCATCACCCATTAACTAGCTATTTGACCTACTTGGTAAGTCATTTAACCTCTTCAGGGTTCAATTTCTTCATATGTAAAAAGAAAGTTAACATGGATGTGGCAGAAGGAGTCCTAGAGTGGGACTGGGCATGACCCCGGCTCTGCTAAATTCCTGTGCAACCTTACACAAGTACTCCACCACTCTGGGAATTTACAATTCATTAATAAAGGATTAGATATGATACCCTCTCAGGTTTCTTCCTATTCAAATAAGCAATATTCTTTGTGTGAAGTGAAGTGAAGTGAAAGTCACTTAGTCATGTCTGACTCTTTGCGACCCCATGGTCTATACAGTCCATGGAATCCTCTAGGCCAGAATACTGGAGTGGGTAGCCTTTCCCTTCTCCAGGGGATCTTCCCAACCCAGGGATCACACCCAGGTTTCCCACATAGCAGGTGGATTCTTTACCAGCTGAGCCACAAGGGAAGCCCAAGAATACTGGAATGGGTTGCCTATCCTGTCTCCAGCAGATCTTCCCAACCCAGAAATTGAACCAGGGTCTGCTGCAGGCAGATTCTTTACCAACTGAGCTTTTAAGGAAGCCCTTTGTGTGTATGTCCCCAACCCTAAAGCAGATGGGCTCCACCCTTCCTAAAAATGGAATCAATTTTTTTGCCAACTTTCTTATGAAAAGTTTCAGGTATAAAGAGAATCAGCTTGTAAAACAGATGACTGAACATTTCTCAAAATAAACATTTGCCAAAGCTAAGTTAGATAGGGAATTGCCTGGAGTTATGAGCTTCAAATGCAGCATTAAAACTCTTAATAGACTTGGAGATTCATTTGGAGATTTAGTATTTATTAATATCCCCACTGATTCTATTTTCCATTCTAAATTCAATGAAAATCTATTTTTACCAGCGTCTTTATTACATTTCTTGAATGGCATGAAGGCATCCTATAGAATTACACACAGATATGTCCTGAAGTTGCTTTTAGAAATTGCTATTTTTATTCTGTAGAGTTAATTGAACCTGCTGCTATATATCTAATTTATGTAAAGTACAAAGACAGCAAGTTGTTAAACAAAAGTGTATCTGGTGCATAATATTAGGAATCACTCTCTTTAATGTTATGGTATATAGGCTATCAAAATGATCTTTCTCTCCTAAATGTATCAGCTGAATTTTATTTATGGTTGCATAGTATACATACTAAGATCTATGTAATCCTATAAATATGGTGGAATGCAACAATTTTCTCAACTAGTATTGGCAGATAAAGTCAATATTTTGGTAATTTAAGCACTGATAACCAGCTCTCGAATACATTAATGATGAACCATTTCACTACACATCATGATCTAGATCAATTTATCTATCCCTTCTTTATACAGATTTAACTGGCTCAACTTCCATTCACTGATGTAAAGTAGCATTAGGACACATTACTTTTAATACTGTTTCCCTCAAATATTGATTCTTAATTTCTTTTTTGTCAAACAGAACATGTGCTTTCATTTTGTATTGTCAGGGTACACACACACACGCGCATACACACCCTAGGTGAGAGTCATCACATGTGTGCATGTTCAGTTGTGTCCAACTCATTGTGACCCCAAGGACTGTTGCCCGCCAGGCTCCTCTGTCCATAAGGTTTCCCAGGCAAGAATACTGGAGTAGGTTGCCATTTCCTCCTCCAGAGGATCTTCCAGATTCAGAGATCAAACTCGAATCTCCTGTGTTTCCTGCTGTTCAGGCAGATTCTTTACCACTGAGTCACCTGGGAAGCCTATTGAATTGTACCTCAAATTAATCAGATTAATCTAGAAGTAGCTTTAAGAGTCATAACACTTTAATTTTCCTAATAATGTAGGAGCCATAATGCATGAACATCAATATTATTTAATTTATTCTTGTTTCAAGAAATAGAAGCTAACTCTGACTTGCTTAAATATAGGAGGAGAGAAAGGATGTTTGTAGAGAAGATCCCATGTTATCACTTAGAATCAAAAGAAGAACTAAATAATAAGACTCAGAAAGCAAAGGAGCCCAGAGCCTCAAAACAGGCCCTCCTGGCCTCAGCGGGAGATAAGTAACTGACATGTTGAATATTTTCTATATGTCTGGCACCGTTCTATATATTTTAAAGATATTTTCTCATAGAGTCCTCAAAACAGTATCACTGAGTAGATGATTTCAAAGACAAAGAAGATAGGTAAAGAGAAGTAAAAGTCACAGAGATAATAAGTAGCAGAGTTGACTCCTTACTGTTCCCACGTGATACCCTCTTCCTAGAGAATGGTCACCAGGTGACCCAGCATCATCAATCACCACTCTCCATGTGTTACTATTTCAGATTCTACACTCACGGGAGAGACATTCCTACCCACTCTCCTGGTCAGAGAGACAGGGCCATGCTATACGACCATGGTCTACAAGGACAATACCCATATATCCCAAGCTAGCCCCAGAGAAAGAGAAATTCTGGCAGCCTGGAAACCCAACCAAAGAGCATCCGTTATGTTACTGCAGTGAGAACACTCTGAACCTGGTATCTCAGAAAACCTAGTTCTAGTTTCTGCTCTTCAGCTAATTATATAAACTTGGTAATGCTTAATCAATTGGGAACTCAGTTACTTCATTTATAAAATTAAGCAAATATTAATAGATTACACTTACCTTATTTTTTCCACCTTTAAGATTCCTTTTTATTTAATTTTTAAAAAAAAAGGTTATCCTCTTAGGCAGCACCTCTTTCTGCTGCTAGGTGCTTGAAAAGTTTATGTTACACAGCTTCTCTTCTCCAAAGTAAACCTCCAAATATTATTATTAAATCAGTCACAAGAATCTGTCACCTTTGGGGACATTCCCATGCCTTCTTCATTCAGACAGCATTGAGGTCAGAAGAGTGGTACCTGGATTCTGTAGTTCTCAGGGCTCCTCTTAGAAAGCCACCATGTATTTATTACCTCCAAAGTGTCACTTGGCCTCCTCTCCAAAGGCTGAACTAGCCAAGCAGGATTCCATCCTGACATCAATGAAATATACATTTTACTATCTCTTTGTCTATCTGTTTGCTCCAAGTAGCTATCTTGAAATTAGTCTCTCAGTGTCCCTTTTCCTCTATCCTTTCAGAAAGGGAATGTCAAAGTTCAAGGGGGCAGAGATTTGAAGGTAGCTGGGGGTGGAGGAGATATTGAGCTGTGCAGGTGCTATGGACTGAATATTTGTGTCCCTTAAAATTTCACAATGAAGTTCTAATCCCCAGTGCGATGGTTGTATGAGGCAGGGCCTTTGGGAGATAATTGAGTTTAGACGAGGTCATGAGCTAGGTTCTCCCATGATGAAATTAGTGTCTTTATAAGAAGGGGAAGGGGCTTCCCAGGTGGCTCAGTGGTAAAGAATCCACCTGAAATGCAGGAGATACAGGAGTTAATTACTGGGTCAGGAAGATCCCCTGGAAGAAGAAGTGGCAACACACTCCAGTACTCTTACCTGGAAAATCTCATGGAGAGGAGCCTGGAGGGCTACAGTCCACGGGGTTGCAAAGAGTCAAGTACAACATAGCGACTGAGAATGCAAGAAGAGAAAGAGACCAGAGCTCGCTCTCTCTCCTCCCCCCACCATCCGCCAGGTAAGGACACAACAAAAAGGTGGCTGCCCACAAGCCAGCAAGAAGGCTCTCACCAGGAATCAAATCGGTTGGCATTTTGATCTTGGACTTCCCAGCCTCCAGAATTGTGAAAAATTAATTTCTGCTGTTTAAGCTACCCAGTCTATGGGTAGCAACCTGAGTGAACTAAGACAGCAGGTTCCTGACTTTGACTCTGACTTAGCAGAACTGTTAAAGGATGTGAATTTCAGACTTTAACACCTAAATGCAAGTGTTAGCCCTAATTCCCAGTCTTTCTAGTCCTATACAACCAATTAAATTACAATTGAAGTAACTCCAAATATACAGTAATCTGTTATTTTTCCAAAAAGATTTTTTAAAAGTTCTTATTCAACATGAGTATATACATTTGCAGGAACTGTGATTGTAGCAGGCAGAATAGTAGCCACAAAGACGCCAAGTCCTAATCCCTAAAAACTGTGAATATTACATTACATGGTGAAGATTTCACAGATGATTAAGTTAAGGATCTTAACATGAGGGTAATTATCTGGATTATGTAGGTGGACCTTAAATACCCTCAGGAGTGTTCATATAAGAGAGAAGCTGAGGGGGTGTTTGAGGCAGAGCAGTAGCAAAATGATGGAGTAGAGAGAGATTTGAAGATGCTGGCCTTGAAGACTGCAATGATGTGGCCACAAGCCAAGGAATGCTGGCAGCCACCAACAGTTGAAAGAGTTAAGATTCTCCACTAGAGCCTCTGGAGGTAGCACAGCCCTATTACCCACGAGTGATCCTGATTCTGAACTTCTGGCCCTTGTATCTGTGACAGTATAAATTTCCATGGTTTTAAGCCACCAAGTTTGTGGTCATTTAAGAGAACAACCATGGGAAATGAATTCATCATCTGTTCATTTCCTCCCTTTCACTTCAGTGAGAAGGGAAGATGTGACTTCCCATTGATGCAGGGCTTGGCCATGAGACTGCCTGGTACCTCTTAGGTGAATGGAAAGTACATTTCTGCCCCTTCACTTTGGACTCAATCATGTGACTTGCTTCGGCCAATGGCATGTTAGTAGATACAATGCAAGCAGAAGCTTGAGATGTGCTTGCAAGGTTGGACTTGTCCTTCTGTCATTACCAGGGAAGAACATGCCCTGGGCAGCCCACTGGTCTCAGAAGAATAGCCCCAGGTGCCAACTTGAACAGAGCATACAGCCTGGAGCTCAGCCCAGAGAGCTGGGAGCAGCTCAGCTCAATCCCAGGCAGCCTGAACAACATGCTGGGGAGATAAGTACATACTCATTGTTTATCCCACTGAGACTTTATGGCTGCTTGTTATATGGACAGATGGTTGAAATCATTAGCTCTAGTTATAATATTTAATTTATTAATGTAGTTATGAACATGTACTTAAGAAACTTATATAAAATAATACATGAACACATTGTTTTTCCATTCTCACACTTCCCGAAACCATCATATTAAATGTTCCATAACTTGGACAGCAGCTTCTTAGTGCTGTACAGTTCTCCAGCATACAGCATCTTCATTTACATCTAAGTTATGTGAGGACTTGACTGTCCAATTTTGCACTGAAAATTTCATTCCAATAAAAAAGTACCCAGACTCATAACAGTAGAACAAGTTTTTTGGTTTTTGTTTTAGTTTTGTTCATTCATGGCAATTCCAATAGTGTCATACCTATTGTATTTTTTTGGTACACATAAAAATTTTATGGTATATTTATTTTTCCAAAAAAAAAATATATGAACCTAATGACAAACTCATGAACCAATTAGCACTGTCTTACAAATATGGCATTTCAAAACATAAGAAAAATTATTCCAAATATGTTTCCTCCTTTGTAAAATGATTAGTAATTTCTTAAAGGCTTCCAAAACAGGTATTAATCATCAAATGACCCACTCTTTGAGGATTATAAATACAGACTCTGAATCCTCCCCATCCATATTAGCTATCTGAAGCCTGGACAATCTGTTTCAAACAATCTTTAAAAGGCTGGCTTAAAGTGGCATCCAACATTTATAATTACAAGGCCAAAAACTCAGAATTAATTACTAAATTGTTTTCAATATTTTGCCTCTTTTTAAAGGTTTACCTGTTGAGTCAGATGATTAGCTAGCATTAATGAAGATCAATTCAAGATAATGTATCTTGGGACTTCTCAATTGGTGCAGTGGACACAGGTTCAATCCCTGATCTGGGAAGATCCCATGTTCCATAGAGCAGCTAAGCTCATTAGCCACAACTACTGAGCCCATGTGCTGCAACTACTGAAGCCCACTTTCTAGAACCCACACACCAAAACTGCTGAGACCCACATGCCTAGGGCCTGTGCTCCACAACAAGAGAAGCCACTGAAACAAGAAGACCACTCACCACACGGAAGTGCTCTTCCCCTCACCGCAGCGCAGTTCCCCTCACTGCAATTAGGGAAAGCCCATGCAAAGCAACAAAATCCCAGTGAAGGCAAAATTAAATAAATAAATAAAATTATTTTAAAAATAATAATAATGTGTCTTTGTCAAACTGTTCTCTACCACACAGCGACCTGATCTTTCTCCAGTTACCTGGTGACTTGAGAAGTCCAAGCAATGTTTCGTACAGACAACCATTTTGGGAAAATGTGCAAAAGTAAGACAGTTTAACTGCAATGTGTTAAGACCACCATGCTTTTTGTTCTAATTTCCTCTCCATCAAGCTTTCCACTTGATCAAGGTGTTTTAGAGAGTCATAGCATTCAAGAGATCTGGCTGAGGGCAGGCTGAGCTGGAGTGTATTTAATTTGAGTTCAGTGGGAGGCATTTCGATGGCTCACAGTCACTTCTGTGAATGGTGCAGTCATAGTTAGCTGTCCCAGGGTAGGACCACTCTTAGGAGCACTCTTCTTGCCTACTGTGCCATCTTACCTGGCACCAGCACCAGGGCCAGAGGTCATTGGGAGACATTCACAGCTCATGGGAACCCAGCATGGAAGTCTGTGGGTACTGGATGAGAAATGTAATTTGAAATGTGTGGAACAGAAGCCAGCCTGAGGAAAATTCTTCCAATCACCAGAGGTTTAAAACCATAAGTAGAAGATTTGGTTCTCATTAATGCCTAATAAGAACAGAAGTTCTTTCTTATTGAGGAAGTATACTCCATAATGCAGCATATACAATTATAAATGCACTATTGGTTTTTTCTCCTTTTGATGGAAAACATGTGAAATAAATTTATCAGAATTCCTGGATCTATTGGGGGAAAACCCAGAGCAGTACCACAAACCGAGTGCCTCATCTGTAACAGCTCAATTACAAATGAAACTCACTAGAGGTTTTCTCAAACCTGACAGTCAACCTGAATGTAAATGACATTACCAAGAATAAATTACAAAGTTCAAAGGAACTCTTGTAAACTATTTACATATTTTTTAAATGCCAACAAACTGAATTATTTTTATATTTTTATTATGGAAAGTGATTTTATAAAATCATTGTCATATGAAGACATACAAGATTGTTTTCTGCATTTTGCAGTGCTTGTGATATTTATCAACTTTTTAAAAATAGATGACTTCTCTTATTCTAAATAATTCTTCAGCTTTGAGCAAATTTTGTATTCTCTTTCTTAAAATGAGTCCCTGAAAATTTATTTCTGAAAGATTTATTAAATGCAGAGTGATAATCATATTGGGGTTTGAGTCTGATTTAGTGACTGGAGCTGTGCGTACCAACCAACACCTGATGTTCTTGGCAGGACCACACGGTGCTGCCTGAATCACAGACAAATCCACCCTTAGCTCTACGTTCTTTTGTGGTTGTTGTTACTCAAAAGCATCACAGACCTAGTAGCCTTACCATGGAAATGTTTAAAGCTGAGAGGTAGAAGAAAAGAAAGGAGAATTTGTAAGCTGCTACTGCCAGGGTTCAAGTCCTGGCTCCTCAATTTTCTAGCTGTGTCATCTTGGGTGACTTACTTAACCTCTGAGAATAATTATAACACCACTCTCATGAAGCCACTGTATTAAATGTGTTAATTCATACAGAATGTCTAGATCAATACCTAGTACATAGTGATAAACTCTCTGTAAAGGTTAGCTCTTATTATATTCTTGTAGCTGTTTTGCCTGCCTGCCAAGCTGTGTTGATTGCTCAGTCAGTTCAGTTCAGTTCAGTCGCTCAGTCGTGTCCGACTCTCCGCGACCCCATGAATCACAGCACGCCAGGCCTCCCTGTCCATCACCAACTCCCGGAGTACACTCAAACCCATGTCCACAGAGTTGGTGATGCCATCCAGCCATCTCATTCTCGGTCGTCCCCTTCTCCTCCCGCCCCCAACCTTTCCCAGCATCAGAGTCTTTTCCAGTGAGTCAACTCGTCGCATGAGGTGGCCAAAGTATTGGAGTTTCAGCTTTAGCATCAGTCCCTCCAATGAACATCCAGGATTGATCTCCTCTAGAATGGACTGGTTGGATCTCCTTGCAGTCCAAGGGACTCTCAAGAGTCTTCTCCAACACCACAGTTCAAAAGCATCGATTCTTCGGCGATCAGCCTTCTTCACAGTCCAACTCTCACATCCATACATGACCATGGGAAAAACCATAGCCTTGACTAGACGGACCTTGGTTGGCAAAGTAATGTCTGTGCTTTTTAATATGCTATCAAGGTTGATTGCTAGCTCCTCCCTAAATTCTCATAACCAGCCTTACCATTCTCATGTTGCAAAAGGACAAAATAGGTTTAATAGAGCTTCAAAATTTACACAAAATCTTATCACATAGCTAGTATGAATGATAGAAGGAAAATTCAAATCCAGGAATACTTGACCCCATTCTACTTCTTATTATACCACGAACCTCAAAAATTGATTTTGTTCTCACTTCACACAAATGAAAAAGATGGATTATATTGGTGTTTTTAAAAAAAACTGCCATGAGTAAAATAATAATTGATACTTGGGTTGGAAAGGTTTGTTTATTTGTTTGCTTATATGTTTAAGTAAACAGAATCAAAATTGTTAAATAAAACTTAAATATATGCAATACTTGCTATTTCATACCCTTTACAAATCTAGAATCATTTGATTTAGAAACATAAAAGCACATTTTATATGAGTTGGTTTGCTCTTGAAATTATTAGTCTGCTAAATTAAAAGCATTTTTATTTACACATTCCTGATGAATTTTCCAATTGTGCTACTTTTAAGCTATTTTTCACTTTTGTTGCAAATGGAGGTACAAGCTGCTTAATTTTAAGGAATCCAGCATCGCTTCTTTTTTTTTTTTTTTGGCCAATTTATAAGGAGGCAAACTGTTGAGAACAGAAGTACGCCACCACACTATAATAAAACAGAGAGCTATTATGTTGTCTGGAGTTGGTTTTCTTTATACTGAGGAGTAGAGACAAAAAGCACTCATTTTCAGAAAAGAAATTGAAAGGAAACAAGGAAAAGCCCTCATTTTTTTCTCCCAGGCGCCCCGATGGATTGAACACAATGTCTACCATGTAGAACACAATCATCTGGTAAATTTCTAAGAATTTGTGATTTTTTGAAGAATTTTTTATCATACACACAAAATTCTAAAATCCTTCACCTTTAAATCCTTATTATTATTTAATCTTGACTATATTATCATCATCACAGTCATACATTCCTGCCCTCGGTACAGAGCTTTGTCAGCATGCAAGCCTGGACCAGCGGCTGTCCCATAGGCAGCATCCTGTACCCACATGAATTTTCTTCTGTCCACACAGGGTATTAAAATTTTCCTGAATATGCTATCAATATAAAAACGAGAGATGTGACACTAGGGTGTGAAATTCTGGCTTTTCTTTGAAAACCAGGACCTCTGGCGATTCTGGACTTGCTTTCCCCTCATAGCAACAATCAGGAGGTGCTGAGGAACTGCAGCCCCCCTAGACAGCAGGCGTTCTGCAGCTGCCACAGGTTCCACCCTCTCAACAGGAAAGCCAAGCCTTTGCTGCTTTTATCACTATTCTGAAGCTCCTATATGTCTTAGAGTTCAGTCAGTTCAGTTCAGTTCAGTCGCTCAGTCGTGTCCGACTCTGCGACCCCATGAATCACAGCACGCCAGGCCTCCCTGTCCATCACCAACTCCCGGAGTTCACTCAAACTCATGTCCATCGAGTCGATGATGCCATCCAGCCATCTCCCTCTGTCATCCCCTTCTCCTCCTGCCCCCAATCCCTCCCAGCATCAGAGTCTTTTCCATTGAGTTAACTCTTCGCAATTCTCAAATATTTGTCTTGGGATCCTCCCACACTCTAAAAATATCATTAAGCCCTCAAAGACTTTGTTTTTGTATAAATCTACAAATGGATTTTGTGTCGATCTATAAACATTTACTATATTAAAAATTAAAACTGAAAAAGTATAAAATAAAAGGTATTTCCTATTAACATCAATAAAATACTTTTATGAAAAGTTATTTTTCGAAAACAAAAAAAGATCACAAGAAGAATGACTTTGTTTTTATATTTTTGAAAATCTCTTTAATGTCTGGTTTGGTCGAATCAACTGGTTTCTCTTAACAGTTTATGCATTTAGTGTACTGTGCTATGTTATTTTGGCTAAAACAAATGAAGAAAACCAGCCTCACACAATCGGAAAATGGAAACATGTTTTCGTAGCTTTTTCATATAATTGTGAACATGATTCTTTGATATTACACTGAAACTCAGCTAGTGGTATATTCTTAAGTGTTAGTTATAATGTGGAATCTGCAACCATACCAACAAACTCATACTCTGCTACATTAAAATCCATTGGTCTTATATTTTGAAAGTATCTTCTACCCATGCAAGATTTTACAATACAATGTATTAGTCACTTGGAAAATATTGGTTTAATGAGCTGTGCAGATCTTCCAAGTGTTGACATATTCCATTCTATAACATCAAAAAAAGTAACATTTGTTTTTAATATCATCTTGTTGGAAAAAGTCTTTAAAGTATTAGCATGCTATCAAGCTCACACTTACAGACACAGGTTTTCCCAAATATTAACATTACTTGAAAGTTCCAACTTCACCACTGGCAACAAATTCTGACAGTTGTTTCCCTTGAAGTGACAAGCTGATTTCATTCATTTTTGAATGAATGCCAGATACCCATGTCTGAATATCCATAGTTTGAAAAATGGTGTTCCATGAAGAAAAAAAAGAATGGCTAGTTCAGCTTGTAACTCAAACAATTGCACAAATGTTTTTCTGGAGAACAGATTTAATAAAATTAATAATGCTTACTATTTCACTGAGGACATCTATAAGTGAAGCTGGCATTTCTTTTTTAAATTTGAGCACATGACCATGGAGAATACTATAACTACCAGAATGGTCTGGTATCACCATCTTTACTCCTGCTGAATCACTATTGCTTTTGCACCATCACAGCAAATACCAATACAGTGAAAAAGGCAAGTAATGCTTTGTTTTTTATAAAATTAGTTTGGACGTCATGGACCTTCTGAAATTATCTCAGGCACCCCAGAGTTCCACAGATCACAGCTAGAGAAATATTTCTCTATTTTTATTTCTAAGTCATAAGAGAAAAATAAAAGATGACCTCACAGTCTGATGTGTTTTAAGAAACTGGACATGTACATCCAGGCTGCATCACTAGTTTGAGTTTCCTCTGTGGTCCCTGTAGCCATCTAAGTTTGCAGTAATGGCCTAAACACATGTTACAATGACTACCACCACCCCATCCACCCTACTTCCCCATCCCAGAGTGACCACACTTCAAGTTGTCAACAGCCCTTCACACCTGGTGTGGATGAACAATGGGAGTTCCTCTCTGAGGACCCCAAGGAGACATAGTTTGGAAAATGAGAGAGAGTTTCTAAGGGGCACCAAACAGACTTAGCCTAGTTTGTATATTTTGCTTAGAAGAAAATGAACCGGTATGATTATTCATTTTTATTAAGCCTCTGTCTATCTGTTTATTTATTGGCACTGCTATGTACTTAATCCTCCCAACTGCCCTGTAAGTTGATTTCTATCAACCCCACTTCACTTGGTCTGTAAGAATTTACACAAAGGAAGCTAAAGAAAGGAGGAGGCATTTAAGCTCAGGGCTCAGTGATTTCCCAAATCCTCAACTTCACACAGTCTGAATATCCTGAGCTTTGCAACTGAGATTCAAAATGGCAATGCATTGTTTTTAATGATGTATAACTTGTTAGTTTCCCATGAAGTGATGGGACCAGATGCCATGATCTTTGTTTTCTGAATGTTGAGCTTCAAGCCAACCTTTTCACTCTCCTCTTTCACTTTCATCAAGAGGCGTTTGTGTTCCTCTTCACTTTCTGCCATAAGGGTGGTGTCATCTGCATATCTGAGGTTATTGATATTTCTCATTGCAATCTTGATTCCAGCTTGTGCTTCTTCCAGCCCAGCGTTCCTCATGATGTACTCTGCATATAAGTTAAATAATCAGGGCAACAATATACAACCTTGACATACTCCTTTTCCTATTTGGAACCAGTCTGTTGTTCCATGTCCAGTTCTGATTGTTGCTTCCTGACCTGCATACAGGTTCCTCAAGAGGCAGGTCAGGTGGTCTGGTATCACCATCTCTTTCAGAATTTTCCACAGTTTATTGTGATCCACACAGTCAAAGGCTTTGGCATAGTCAATGAAGCAGAAATAGATGTTTTTCTGGAACTCTCTTGCTTTCTCCATGATCCAGCGGATGTTGGCAATTTGGCCTCTGCCTTTTCTAAAACCTGCTTGAACATCTGGGAGTTCACGGTTCACATATTGCTGAAGCCTGGCTTGGAGAATTTTGAGCATGACTTTACTAGCGTGTGAGATGAGTGCAATTGTGCGGTAGTTTGAGCATTCTTTGGCATTGCCTTTCTTTGGGTTTGGAATGAAGACTGATCTTTTCCAGTCCTGTGGCCACTGTTGAGTTTTCCAAATTTGCTGGCATATTGAGTGCAGCACTTTCACAGCATCATCTTTCAAGATTTGAAATAGCTCAACTGGAATTCCATCACCTCCACTAGCTTTGTTCGTAGTGATGTTTTCTAAGGCCCACTTGACTTCACATTCCAAGATGTCTAGCTCTAGGTCAGTAATCACGTTATCATGATTATCTTGGTTGTGAAGATCTTTTTTGTACAGTTCTTCTGTGTATTCTTGCCACCTCTTCTTAATATCTTCTGCTTCTGTTAGGTCCATACCATTTCTGTCCTTTATCGAGCCCATCTTTGCATGAAAAGTTTCCTTGGAATCTCTGGGGTAACAGGGGAGACAGTGTCAGACTTTATTTTTTTGGGCTCCAAAATCACTGCAGATGCTGATTGCAGTCATGAAATTAAAAGACGCTTACCCCTTGGAAGGAAAGTTATGACCAACCTAGATAGTATATTAAAAAGCAGAGACATTACTTTGCCAACAAAGGTCTGTCTAGTCAAGGCTATGGTTTTTCTCATGGTCATGTATGGATGTGAGAGTTGGATTGTGAAGAAAGCTGAGCGCCGAAGAATTGATGCTTTTGAACTGTGGTGCTGGAGAAGACTCTTGAGAGTCCCTTGGACTGCAAGGAGATCCAACCAGTCCATTCTAAAGGAGATTAATCCTGGGTGTTCATTGGAGGGACTGATGCTAAAGCTGAAACTCCAATACTTTGGCCACCTCATGCGACAAGTTGACTCACTGGAAAAGACTCTGATGCTGGGAAGGATTGGGGGTGAGAGGAGAAGGGGATGACAGAGAATGAGATGGCTGGATGGCATCACCGACTCGATGGACATGAGTTTGAGTGAACTCCAGGACTTGGTGATGGACAGGGAGGCCTGGCGTGCTGTGACTCATGGGGTCGCAAAGAGTCGGACACGACTGAGCAACTGAACTGAACTGAACTGAACTGAACTTGTTAGTAATACAAAAAGGGAGAGACTGAAGACACTAGTAGATGGTGGTGATGATAGAGATTAATATGAGTTGCCTAGATAGCATCACTGACTCAATGGACATGAATTTGAGCAAACTCTGGGAGACAGTGGATGACAGAGGAGTCTGGCTTACTGCAGTCCATGGGATCACAAAGAGTCAGATATGACTTAGCAACTGAACAAGAGCATATCAGTTACCATATATGTCATGATAAAAATCATAATGATGATACTGATTTTCATTTATTTTTTCAACAGTATTTATATATCAAAGTTAATCCTAGCTTTCTCCATTTGCCAATCCAAGTCTAAGGCATTTGGTTTTTTTTTCCTATAGTTCATTTCAACAACACTTCAAGGTAGGTATTATCATCCCTTTAATTATTATGAAAGAATGAAAGCTCAGAGAAGTTCGCTCTTTTGCCCAAGATCATATCACTTTTTAGGACAGGAGTCAGTTCAACCTCAGGTGTGTCTACCTCCAAAACTGCCTAGTTAAGTCAATCTAAGCTCTTTTTCAGCTGAACACCAAAATTATGTTCTCTGAGTCTCGGTGGTACAAAACTCCCTGCTCTGTAGGAGAGAGAGTGAGTACTGTTAGACTTGTCCAGGCTCAAAGAAAATCTGAGTCCATGTTTTACTCTTTGAAGAACTAATTGCAGTGGAGGTGAGCAGGTAGTGATCAAAGGTGAAGAAATAACTTCTCCAAAGTAAGGACATTAAGCGAGTTTGGAGGGATTCCCCTGACGGTCCATGCTTCCACAGCAGGGTGCACAAGTTCAACCTCTGGTCGGCGAACTAAGATCCTTCATGCTGCTCAGCATGACCAAAGAAAAAAATGTTTAAAGGTAGTGTAGAGAAAGAGCCTTGGCTTCAGAATCTTCTCTCTGGAGTGCCAGTTTAGCTGGTAAGTTCTTGTTTCTCACACAAATTCCCCTTAGGCCTTAATTCTCTTTTTTGTGAGTATCAAACCCCAAGTAATGACTAGCTCAGGTAGCTGCAGCCAAGAAATGCAAGTGTTCTGGTTAGGGAAAGAGAAAAGAGGAAAGGAAATCAAGAAAGAAAACGATGGCAATACGGGGTGTTTTCATAGCCTATCTTACTTCAACTTCTCGACACTCAGTGAGGTAGATTTCATCAGCCCTCTTTTACAGATGAGGACACTGATGATGCCTGGAAAAGGGAATGGCAACCCACTTCAGTGTTCTTGCTTGGAGAATTCTGTGGACAGAGGAGCCTGGTGAGCTACAGTCCATGGGGTCACAAAGAGTCAGACACGACTGAGTGACTAACACACACACACACACACACACACACACACACTGATGATGAGAGAAAGTGACACACACACACACTGATGATGAGACAGAGTAAGTGACACACACACACACACACACACACAAGTCTATGAATTACAAAGTCCAGTCATCCTCTCTCTTCTAGATCAAGGGTTTTCAAACTACAAGATCACACCTTACCCCCTGCCTGCTTTTGTAAATAAAGTCTTATTAGAACACAGCCACACTCGTACCCTTCTTTATCTTCTCTGGCTGCTTTTAAGTTGTAACAGCCTACTTGAGTAATTGCAAGAGAGACCATGGAGTCTGCAAAGCCCAAAATATGTAATATCTGGCCCTTTGCAGAAAAAGTTTGCCCAGCTGCTCCAGAGCAGTTTTCTCAGCAGTTGTGCTGTTTTCTCAAATTAAATCTTACCAGGATCCCCAGCATACATACAAAACAGATAAAAAGCCAAATGCTGTTAGAACTACATTTTAGAAATTCAAACTTATGTAACATTTGCTTACTGGAAATTCAGTCAATATGATTTCTGAAAGTTAGTTTTGACTAACACAAAATTTTAAAGTAAGAAGTCTTTAGAGCTTAGTTGTAGTCTCATTGGCTTCACTGCTGGCTCAGACGATAAAGCATCTGCCTGCAATGAAGGAGACCCTGGTTTGATCCCTTGGTTGGGAAGATCCCCTGGAGAAGAAAATGGAAACCCACTCCAGTACCCTTGCCTGTAAAATCCCATGGACAGAGGAGCCTGGTAGGTTACAGTCCATGGGGTTACTGAGACATGACTGAGCAGCTTCACATGGCCATGTAGTCTCATTCCACTGTTGGTATACAATTTACACTTTATCTTTTTTCCAAGGATGTCTTAATCTGACCCAGAAGCTCAAAAAGGAGCATTAGAGAAACACTTCCTTTCCAAATGAAATCTCCAACAATATCATCATTTCTACTCACAGCCAGAAAATTCAGACACACAGACAGTGAACAAGTAATAAATATTAAATGAACAGATGAAAGAATTTTTCACAATGTGACATAGACACATTTTCACAATACAATTATAATTCAATAAACATCACTGCTTAGTTCACAATGTACTTGATGCTGGCCTGGTTCTGTGTGTGCTATGTGAGTAAGATTCACAAACTCCTGTCTTCAGAGAGTTTACAGCCTAGTGTAAACTTCCCTGGGTTGGGAAGATCCCCTGAAGAAGGGAAAGGCTACCCACCCCAGTATTCTGCCCTGGAGAATTCCATGGACTGTATAGTCCATGGGGTCACAAAGAGTTGGACACAGCTGAGCAACTTTCACTTTCACTTTCAAGACATAAGAAATGGAACAGGACCCTATGGGATCCTCCCAGGTACAAATCCTTTCTGTGTCCCCTATTTCTTATCTGTAGGAAATAGGCTTCATTCAGCCTCTGTGACCTTCCCTGAGCTCCACAGGGCAGATTCAACAGTTGCTCATCAGGGAAAAGGGAATACAGAAACAATGGAACAAAGTCAAGAACTAATACACATGTGCTATGTCATTTCAGTCATGTCTGTCTCTTTGTGGCCTCATGAGCTGTAGCCCACCAGGCTCCTCTGTCCGTGGGATTCCCCAGGCAAGAACACTGGGGTGTGTTGTCACTTCCTCCTCCAGGGGATCTTCCCCACCCAGGGATCAAACTCCTGTCTCCTGCACCTCCTGCATTGGCAGGAGGATTCTTAACCACTGAGCCATCTGGAAAACCCTCCTCAAGAAATATAGATAATAATACAGATAACAGTACCTTTGAGTTATTCTGCAGGCATTAAAGTCCCCACCCAGGTGAAGGATGGTAACTTCAGGTTGAAAACAAGATTCCTGGAACACCATCCTATTACTACACCTCTAATCAATTAGAAGGAAGTCTGCACAGTGGAAGATAACAAAGACTCTGATGTCCTCCCGTAAATGACACTCCCTTTAAAAACTTTCATGGTTGACCAGAATCTTCAGAGTTGGGTTTTGGACATGAGTCCACCTTCTCCCTTGATTGCCAGCCTCCTGAATAAAGCCATATACCAGCACTTGTCTCTTGAGGATTGGCTTCCAAGCAGCAAGCAGCCAAACCTGAGTTCAGCAACAGATGCAGACTTTCCTGACGCTTGCCTGGATCTAACTGAGCAAGAGCACACGTGCCACAATCATGTACTTGCTTCTGCGAGAACAAAAATGTAAGCTTGGCTGCTCACAAAATGGAAGTGAGGATGTCGAGATAGAGAAATTATAAATAAAAGGACACCAAAATAAAAAGAAGAGAGATGGGAAGATACCAAAGACACATAATTCCACTTTGCTTTTTCCCCTGTTTTGGCCTAAAGAGAAATGGAAAGAATCAGTTCAGTTCAGTTCAGTCGCTCAGTCGTGTCCGACTCTCCGCGACCCCATGAATCACAGCACGCCAGGCCTCCCTGTCCATCACCAACTCCCGGAGTACACTCAAACTCATGTCCACAGAGTCGGTGATGCCATCCAGCCATCTCATTCTCCGTCGTCCCCTTCTCCTCCCGCCCCCAACCTTTCCCAGCATCAGAGTCTTTTCCAGTGAGTCAACTCGTCTCATGAGGTGGCCAAAGTATTGGAGTTTCAGCTTTAGCATCAGTCCCTCCAATGAACATCCAGGATTGATCTCCTTTAGAATGGACTGGTTGGATCTCCTTGCAGTATAAGGGACTCTCAAGAGTCTTCTCCAACACCACAGTTCAAAAGCATCGATTCTTCGGCGATCAGCTTTCTTCACAGTCCAACTCTCATATCCATACATGACCACGGGAAAAACCATTGCCTTGACTAGACGGACCTTGGTCGGCAAAGTAATGTCTCTGCTTTTTAATATACTATCAAGGTTGGTCATAACTTTCCTTCCAAGGAGCAAGCGTCTTTTAATTTCATGGCTGCAATCAGCATCTGCAGTGATTTTGGAGCCCAAAAAAACAAAGTCTGACACTGTTTCCACTGTTTTTCCATCTATTTCCCATGAAGTGATGGGACCAGATGCCATGATCTTTGTTTTCTGAATGTTGAGCTTCAAGCCAACCTTTTCACTCTCCTCTTTCACTTTCATCAAGAGGCTTTTGAGTTCCTCTTCACTTTCTGCCATAAGGGTAGTGTCATCTGCATATCTGAGGTTATTGATATTTCTCCCAGCAATCTTGATTCCAGCTTGTGCTTCTTCCAGCCCAGCGTTCCTCATGATGTACTCTGCATATAAGTTAAATAAGCAAGGTGACAATATACAACCTTGACGCACTCCTTTTCCTATTTGGAACCAGTCTGTTGTTCCATGACCGGTTCTAACTGTTGCTTCCTGACCTGCATACAGGTTTCTCAAGAGGCAGGTCAGGTGGTCTGGGATTCCCATCTCTTTCAGAATGTTCCACAGTTTATTGTGATCCACACAGTCAAAGGCTTTGGCATAGTCAATGAAGCAGAAATAGATGTTTTTCTGAAACTCTCTTGCTTTCTCCATGATCCAGCAGATGTTGGCAATTTGATCTCTGGTGCCTCTGCCTTTTCTAAAACCTGCTTGAACATCTGGGAGTTCACGGTTTACATACTGCTGAAGCCTGGCTTGGAGAATTTTGAGCATGACTTTACTAGCGTGTGAGATGAGTGCAATTGTGCGGTAGTTTGAGCATTCTTTGGCATTGCCTTTCTTTGGGATTGGAATGAAGACTGACCTCTTCCAGTCCTGTGGCCACTGCTGAGTTTTCCAAATCTGCTGGCATATTGAGTGCAGCACTTTCACAGCATCATCTTTCAAGACTTGAAATAGCTCAACTGGAATTCCATCACCACCACTAGCTTTGTTCGTAGTGATGCTTTCTAAGGCCCACTTGACTTCACATTCCAAGATGTCTGGCTCTAGGTCAGTGATCACATTATCGTGACTATCTTGGTCGTGAAGATCTTTTTTGTACAGTTCTTCTGTGTATTCCTGCCACCTCTTCTTAATATCTTCTGCTTCTGTTAGGTCCATACCATTTCTGTCCTTTATCGAGCCCATCTTTGCATGAAAAGTTCCCTTGGAATCTCTAATTTTCTTGAAGAGGTCTCTTGTTTTTCCTATTCTGTTGTTTTCCTCTATTTCTTTGCATTGATCACTGAGGAAGGCTTTCTTATCTCTCCTTGCTATTCTTTGGAACTCTGCATTCAGATGCTTATATCTTTCCTTTTCTCCTTTGCTTTTCGCCTCTCTTCTTTTTACAGCTATTTGTAAGGCCTCCTCAGACAGCCATTTCGCTCTTTTGCATTTCTTTTCCATGGGGATGGTCTTGGTCCCTGTCTCCTGTACAATGTCACGAACCTCCGTCCAGAGTTCATCAGGCACTCTATCAATCAGATCTAGTCCCTTAAATCTATTTCTCACTTCCACTGCATAATCATAAGGGATTTGATTGAGGTCATATCTGAATGGTCTAGTGGTTTTCCCTACTTTCTTCAATTTAAGTCTGAACTTCGCAATAAGGAGTTCATGATCTGAGCCACAGTCAGCTCCTGGTCTTGTTTTCGCTAACTGTATACAGCTTCTCCATCTTTGGTTGCAAAGAATATAATCAATCTGATTTCGGTGTTGACCATCTGGTGATGTCCATGTGTAGAGTCTTCTCTTGTGTTGTTGGAAGAGGGTGTTTGCTATGACCAGTGCATTCTCTTGACAAAACTCTATTAGCCTTTGCCCTGCTCCATTTCGTGCTCCAAGGCAAAATTTGCCTGTTACCCCAGGTGTTTCTTGACTTCCTACTTTTGCATTCCAGTCCCCTATAATGAAAAGGACATCTTTTTTGGGTGTTAGTTCTAAAAGGTCTTGTAGGTCTTCATAGAACCGATTAACTTCGGCTTCTTCAGCATTACTGGTTGGGGCATAGGCCTGGATTACTGTAATATTGAATGGTTTGCCTTGGAAACGAACAGAAATCATCCTGTCATTTTTAAGATTGCATCCAAGTACTGCATTTCGGACTCTTTTGTTTACCATGATGGCTACTCCATTTCTTCTAAGGGATTCCTGCCCACAGTAGTAGATATAATGGTCATCCGAGTTAAATTCACCCATTCCAGTCCATTTTAGTTCACTGATTCCTAGAATGTCGACATTCACTCTTGCCATCTCCTGTTTGACCACTTCCAATTTGCCTTGATTCATGGACCTAACATTCCAGGTTCCTATGCAATATTGCTCTTTACAGCACCGGACCTTGTTTCTATCATTGGTCACATCCACAACTGGGTATTGGTTTTGCTTTTGCTCCATCCCTTTATTCCTTCTATAGTTATTTCTCCACTGAGCTCCAGTAGCATACTGGGCACCTACCGACCTGGGGAATTCCTCATTCAGTATCCTATCATTTTGCCCTTTGTTACTGTTCACGGGGTTCTCAAGGCAAGTATACTGAAGTGGTTTGCCATTCCCTTCTCCAGGGGACCACATTCGGCTGTGGTCCATGTGATTAGATCAGCTAGTTTCCTGTGATTATGATTTCAGTTTGTCTGCCCTCTGGTGCCCCCTAGCAATACCTGCCGTCTTATTTCGGTTTCTCTTACCTTGGTCGTGGAAAATCTCTTCACAGCCGCTCCAGCAAAGTGCAGCTGCTGTACCTTACCTTGGACGAGGGGTATCTCCTCAAGGACCCCCCTCCTGACCTTGAACGCGGAGTAGCTCCTCTCGGCCCTCCTGCGCCCGCGCAGCCACCGCCTGTTGGACGTGGGGTAGCTCCTCTCGGCCACCGGCCCTGGCCTCAGGCGTGGGGTAGCTCCTCACGGCCGCACCTCTTTGCGTGGCTCGTTGCGCCGGGGGCGCCGCCGGGGCCGGCGTCTCTCGCGTCGCGTCTGCAGTAAATGCCAACTCTGTAGCACACTCTTCTAAGTTATTCTTGTGCAATATCTCATTTAATCCTCATAACAACCCTTTGAAGCAGGAAGTACTTTCACCACTTTATTAATGAAAATCTGAAACTCAGCTCACTAATAAATTGAGGGGCCAGATTCAAAGCACTTTTTTTTTCCCCTAAACAACCTATGTTTTCTCCATTAGCGCATATGGTATGATTAGTTCCTAGGGCTCTGGATGCATGAACTTAAGTTAGTAACAGAAGCAGTCTGCAAAGTTACACATCTAAACCTGAACTAATTTAGACAAGTCACATGGAAAAATTAATCCAATAATGCCCAGCTCAGTCCTGACTTGTCAGTAAACTAGGTTTAACTTATCCCTCCCTGCCCTACAGGGAAATAAAGGAGAAAAAGAAAAAAAATTTTTTTTTGCATTTGCCCAGATGGAACTGGCACATGTCATTGTGGTAATATTTTAACATTTTAATGAGCTTTTCTTCTTTATCTCTCTTAGTACACTAGCTTTGTCCTGGTCCAACTTTGCTACCATCTGTGAGGAGGTTGAGAATAGAATTCACCCATGAAAGGATACAAAGACTCATGCAAAATAACTTGCAATTTCTTTCAGTGAAACACAATATTACATAGCAAACTAATGTCTTCAATGATACCCTTGCATCTGCCTCTAACATAGCGAGTTAATTCAGGAGGACTCAACACACTGAGCTCTCTCACAGTACAGACTCATCACTTTTACTGCACACAGGCGACACATTTGATTGGGTAACCTTCACATCACAGGTCTCATAACTTCATTTATCTAGTATAATACATCTGATGTTAGCAATCAAGTGTCTTGTTACAGCATAGTCATAATACGTAAACTTTCTGACAGATGGGAAATAAAGTATCTTGACAGAGGACCACCTTTTTCTAATTTTCACAGTGATACTGTATGGACTAGTAGCATCCCAATGTAAAGAAAATTCCCTTTCTTTCTATGCTTCTTGAACTTTATATTAGTTAAGCATAGTTGCAAATATGCTAGGTAACAAACAATTCCAAAAGTTTCAGTGACTAACAACAGTAGGACTGTAAATGTCAATTACTGAGGAGAAGCAGGAGAAAGAAACATTTATTTATGTTTCATAGGTCTGGAGGGTTTGCTGGACTCTACTGGACTCAGCTGTATTTGGACCAGCTCACCAACAAGACTGCAGATTTAGTTCTGTTCTATGTGTCACTCATTCTGAGACCCAGGCAAAATCACCTACAGCTATCTGGAGCATGTTTTTCTCATGGCAGAGAGCATGGGCTCGAGAAGTTGAGCCAAACCACACAAGCGTGTTTAAAACCTCTGACCATGAAAGACAAGGCACTTCCCATATACCAGTGGTTTCTACACACTTGGGTTTTTCCCACTGTTTTAAAAGAGATCATTTCTTCTTATCTTTTACCTTTTTTGTAGATTACTGTAATAGATCATGGGCAAGTAAATCAAACACTGTTTATAGAAGATCTGAGAGTAAATCTTTTTCAGTTTTGTAGGCTACACATTGACTGTTGCAACTACTCCACTCTGCCAAAGCAGACATAGGCAAATACTTAGGAAAATACACAGAGCTATGTTCCAATAAAATTTCATTTACAAAAATGGACAGTGGGCCAGATTTGGTCCAGGGGTCATAATCTGCTAACTTCTCCAATAAGTAAGACTATGAAGGACGTGGGAGCTACCCCATATCCAAGGTAAGGAGCAGCGACTGTGCTTTGCTGGAGCAGCCATATAGAGATACCCCACATCCAAGGTAAGAGAAAACCAAGTAAGACGGTAGGCACTGAGAAAGGGCATCAGAGGGCAGACAGACTGAAACCACAATCACAGACAACTAGCCAATCTGATCACATGGACCACAGCCTTGTCTAACTCAGTGAAACTAAGCCATGCCGTGTGGGGCCACCCAAGACGCATGGGTCATGGTAGAGAGCTCTGACAGAATGTGGTCCACTGGAGAAGTGAATGGCAAACCACTTCAGTATTCTTGCCTTGAGAACCCCATGAACAGTATGAAAAGGCAAAAAGATAGGACATTGAAAGATGAACTCCCCAGGTTGGTAGGTGCCCAATATGCTACTGGAGATCAGTGGAGAAATAACTACAGAAAGAATGAAGGGATGGAGCCAAATCAAAAACAACACCCAGTTGTGGATGGGACTGGTGATAGAAGCAAGGTTTGATGCTATAAACAGCAATATTGCATAGGAACCTGGAATGTTAGGTCCATGAATCAATGCAAATTGTAAGTGGTCAAACAGGAGATGACAAGAGTGAACGTCAACATTTTAGGAATCAGAAAACTAAGATGGACTGGAATGGGTGAATTTAACTCAGATGACCATTATATCTGCTACTGTGGGCAGAATCCTTTAGAAGAAACGGAGTAGCCATCATAGTCAACAAAAGAGTCCGAAATGCAGTACATGGATGCAATCTCAAAAACAACAGAATGATCTCTGTCCTTTTCCAAGGCAAATCATTCAATATCATGGTAATCCAAGTCTATGTCCTGACCAGTAACGCTGAGGAAGGTGAACAGTTCTACAAGACCTTCTAGAACTAACACCCCCAAAAGATGTCCTTTTCATTATAGAGGACTAGAATGCAAAAGTAGGAAGTCAAAAACCACCTGGAGTAACAGGCAAATTTGGCCTTGGAGTACAGAAAGAAGCAGGGCAAAGGCTAATAGAGTTCTGCCAAAAGAACGCACTGGTCATAGCAAACACCCTCTTCCAACAACACAAGAGAAGACTCTACACATGGACATCACCAGATGGTTGACACCGAAATCAGATTGATTATATTCTTTGCAGCCAAAGATGGAGAAGTGCTATACAGTCAGCAAAACCAAGACCTGGAGCCGACTGTGGCTGAGATCATCAAATCCTTATTGCCAAATTCAGACTGAAATTTAAGAAAGTAGAGAAAACCACTAGACCATTCAGGTATGACCCAAATCAAATCCCTTATGACTATACAGTGGAAGTGAGAAATAGATTTAAGGGACTAGATCTGATAGAGTGCCTGATGAACTATGGACAGAGGTTCGTGACACTGTACAGGAGACAAGAATCAAGAGCATCCCCAAGAAAAAGAAATGCAAAAAAGCAAAATGGCTGTCTGAGGAGGCCTTACAAATAGCTGAGAAAAGAAGGGAAGCAAAAAGCAAAGGAGAAAAGGAAAGATATACCCATTTGAATGCAGAGTTCCAAAGAATAGCAAGGATAGCTAAGAAAGCCTTCCTCAGCAATCAGTGCAAAGAAATAGAGGAAAACAATAGAATAGGAAAGACTAGAGATCTCTTCAAGAAAACTAGAGATATCAAGGGAACATTTTATGCAAAGATGGGCTCAATAAAGGACAGAAATCATAGGGACCTAACAGAAGCAGAAGATATTAAGAAGAGGTGGCAAGAATACACAGAAGAATCATACAAAAAAGATCTTCACAACCCACATAATCACAATGGTGTGATCACTCACCTAGAGCCAGACATCCTGGAATGTGGAGTCAAGTGGGCCTTAGGAAGCATCACTACAAACAAAGCTAGTGGAGGTGATGGAATTCCAGTTGAGCTATTTCAAATCCTGAAAGATGATGCTGTGAAAGTGCTGCACTTAATATGTCAGCAAATTTGGACAACCCAGCAGTGGCCACAGAACTGGTAAAGGTCAGTTTTCATTGCAATCCCAAAGAAAGGAAATCCCAAAGAATGCTCAAACTACTGCACAAATGCACTCATCTCACACGCTAGTAAAGAAATGCTTAAAATTCTCCAAGCCAGGCTTCAGCAATACGTGAACCGTGAACTTCCAGATGTTCAAGCTGGTTTTAGAAAACGCAGAGGAACCAGAGATCAAATTGCCAAAATTTGCTGGATCATCAAAAAAGCAAAAGAGTTCCAGAAATATGTCTATTTCTGCTTTATTGACTATGCCAAAGCCTTTGACAGTGTGGATCACAATGAACTGTGGAAAATTCTGAAAGAGATGGGAATCCCAGACCACCTGACCTGCCTCTTGAGAAACCTGTATGCAGGTCAGGAAGCAACAGTTAGAACTGGACATGGAACAACAGACTGGTTCCAAATAGGAAAAGGAGTACGTCAAGGCTGTATATTTTCACCCTGCTTATTTAACTTATATGCAGAATACATTATGAGAAACGCTGAGTTGGAGGAAGCACAGTTGGAATCAAGATTGCCGGGAGAAATATCAATAACCTCAGATATGCAGGTGACACCACACTTATGGCAGAAAGTGAAGAAGAACTAAAGAGCTTCTTGATGAAAGTGAAAAGGGAGAATGAAAAAGTTGGCTTGAAGGTTAACATTCAGAAAACTAAGATCATGGCATCTGGTCCCATCACTTCATGGGAAATAGATGGGGAAACAGTGGGAACAGTGGCTGACTTTATTTTTGTGGGCTCCAAAATTACTGCAGATGGTGATTGCAGCCATGAAATTAAAAGATGCTTACTCCTTGGAAGGAAAGTTATGACCAACTTAGACAGCATATTAAAAAGCAGAGACATTACTTTACTAACAAAGGTTCATCTAGTCAAGGCTATGGTTTTTCCAGTGGTCATGTATGGATGTGAGATTTGGACTATAAAGAAAGCTGAGTGCCAGAGAATTGAGAACTGTGGTGTTAAAGAAGACTCTTGAGAGTCCCTTGGACTGCAAGGAGATCTATCCAGTCTATCCTAGAGAAGATCAGTCCTGGGTGTTCATTGGAAGGACTGATGTTGAAGTTGTAACTCCAGTACTTTGGCCACCTCATGTGACGAGTTGACTCACTGGAAAAGACTCTGATGCTGGGAAAGATTGAGGGTAGGAGGAGAAGGGGATGACAGAGGATGAGATGGTTGAATGGCATCACCAACTTGACGGACATGAGTTTGGGTAAACTCCGGGAGTTGGTGATGGACAGGGAGGCCCGGCGTGCTGCAGTCCATGGAGTCGCAAAAAGTCGGACACGACCGAGCGACTGAACTGAACTGATGAAGGGTTATGTCTCTTGTTTTGATTACCTATGGCTGCACGACACACCACTCCAAATCTTAGTGGCTTAAAACAGCAATTAATTTATTATCTCTAAAGATTTTGTACATTGCTTCTACTCAGATGGGTGATTCTTCTGCTTTATGTGATATTGTCTGCATCCGGCAATATCAACTGGGCTGGAACATTCAAGATGGCTCACTCACCTATCTGGGACTTTGCCAGGGTTGATTAGAAAGCTGGGCTCAGCTGGATCTCACAAAAGTCTAAATCCCAGCTACTGTTCTTCTCCTATTACCTGGCAATTCAGGACTCCCCAGAGTACAAGGGGAAATGAATTTGCCTTTTGAAGCTTAGGCCCAGCACTGTCATTTCTGTCCCATTCCACTGGTAAGGCACCTCATCCCTCATCTGTCATCTATGACCATGTCATTTGTGCCTCATGTTGGCCAGCGTCAGAACGTCAATATTTCTGGATTTTCAGATGAGAGGAAATTATTTTTAATGCTTTAGACTCAAACTGCTAATCAGATTTCTCAACCTACAAGACAACAGTAAAACATCCTGCTCCAAGAACTTCTGTACCCAGAAGTTAGTCCAGTCACTGGTAGAATTAGAATCATTTAGTGAAAGGCAGAGATTGCTTATCCCCAATCATGGCTGGTATGGCTTGACACAGTCTTGGCATCATTTGATAGACTAAATAGAGTGTAAGTGGGTCTCTTCTACCAAAGACCTAGCTCTACCCAAATGTCTTGCTTCCCAGGCCTTGTGGGAAGCCTGGACTCACCGTAAGTCAAGCAAGTGGTCATGGTGACTTTTGCCCCAGGGCTTAGAATAGGCAAGGGGCTGGAGGAGTGAGCAGAAGTTCTCTGAGGTCCATGCACAATGTGGAATCTAGCACAGTTCTCCCCAGTGTAACACTCCCAAGGGATTGCTCCTTAACTCTCAGTCCTGAAAACTCCTTAAAAAATCATAATTTTAGGTTTATAATGGAGCTACCAAAAGGAGAAGGGGGTGACAAAGGATAAGATGGTTAGATAGCATCACCAACTCAATGGACATGGATGTGAGCAAACTCCAGGAGATAATGAAGAACAGGGGAGCCTGGCGTGCTGCAGTCCATGGGGTCACAAAAAGTTAGACATGACTTAGCAACTGACCAGCAACAATAAATGGAGCTACCATGCTTCTAAGGCCACAGTGTGTTTCTAACAATAATATGAAAGCTCACCAAAATTTTAAACTTCTACACTGGACCTCTGGCTGCTTCTATCAGTCCACCCATCTCTGTCTTTACCGTATGGCCCTCCCCCAAACTCACAGGCACTTCTGAGACTCACCCTGAGTCATGCAAGTCACCATGTTGATCTTTGCCCCAAGCTATCCCACCTCTGCACATTCATCTTATCCACCACCTCCTCTGCTAGCCTGACCTATCCTCACCTGGGCTTTCCCTGCACTTCCTCATCCAAGACAGGAAGCCAGAGAAGGCAAATAAAGAAACATAAGGTTACCACAGACACCTTTACCAGCTTCAACACCTAGAACCACGCAAATGAGATGACTCAGAGAAGTTAATCAGGCCTTTCATGTGAGCATCCCAGAACATCCCTCTGCTCTCTGACTGAGTGCAGTGGAGGTTGCCCTCTTGCAAACCAAACTGCATGGAAGGCCTGAGTGATGGTGGATGGTGGATAGACCCCTTCCAGAGTCTGTGCCTTTAATCCAGCAGAAACACCTATGTGCTGTGTACCTCTGGGACCATCAATCTGAGCCGTCAACACCCCACACTGAGCTTATGGTGGTCATCCTAGAATGGACTCACCCTAATCCCCTTCTAATCTGCTGTTTGTCTGGTTACTGACTCTTGGTTCTATCTCCCATTTACAGGCCTGTTGGCTTGACAGATGCGTGTACTCTGCTGATTTCTCAACTCCCCGTCAAAGGCACTGGCCTGGCTTTACTCACCAGCTCTAACATCTTGTATTTTCAGTATGAAATCCCCCAAAGTGCGTGTGAGGACCCCACCCAGCTCTGTCACTGGGGGCTTTAGGGCCTGGAGGCAGGGATTCAATAGGTCAGGCTTTTGTATCCTCAGTGCCTGGCCCATATCAGAGACTCGAGAATGATTGTTGAACAACTGAGTGATGCATGCAGACCCTGACCTCATAAGCAATAGCCCCATCAAACCCCGACAACTGGCCCACAATGAGCCATTTCTGAATGAATCTGCGTAAAGTGCTGGCGAAAAGTGATACCCAGTGGAAGACTAGCCAGACTGAACTACTTAAGGAAACAAAGCATCTTTGAGAAATGAAATTAATTAACTGCTTCCAAAGGGAGCATAAAGTAGGAGATTGGGAGGGATGGGAAATTTTATATAAATTTCCAAAGGTCAAGGGACTTGAAAGTAAATGAAGGGAATTTTAAAAATACCTTCCAACATCATGGTTTAGGGGTGTGCAATAGGCACACAAAATTGGGATTTGGTTATGTACAAAGGAAAGCTCTGAAAGAGAAAAACAATAAATTAAATGCATAAATCGAGAGGATTTGGGCTTTTTAGAAGTTACTGCACAATATTCTCTGAGGGTGATTTTAGACTAGACCTTGACAGGATGAGATTGTGAATATAAAAGTGAGCTTTTGTCAATCAGAATGCACTTCTGCAGAAATAGGTTTCCAGAGAATAACCGGAGGGAATTTCAAAGATCTAGTTTACATTCTCTGTGTCTTCAGGCCCATTTCCTTGGGATTTAAGAAACCATAAGGATTTTGAGATCTTGAAACAGCCATAAAAAAACACTGCTTAGAATGAGTCTCACGGTATTTGGTGCCCCCAGTCACAGACATTTTATTTTATTTCAGTCTGTTCCCCTACCAAATTTCATTGTCCACCAGCCCCCATTCCACCAGTCTTTACAAGGTTTGCCACCTTACTAAAGAGGAGCAAATAATAGCTTTATTTTGCGCCCACCATGCATCTCAAGAGCGTAAAAGAGAGGAGTGGGAAATGTGTCAATGGATGAGGAGGAGGCTCTGAACCAGCTTGCTTTCAACCCTGGAAGAAAAAAGTCTCTTAGGTCACCTGAAAGTGGTCCTCCAACCAGGAAAGGGGTTTCTGCTGCAAGTATCTGGGCTAAGATCCTATTACAATTAATAACTTCTATTTATCAAGCACTCTGTGAAGAACTTTATATACCTGATCTTAATTCTGCCATTTTAATCGTGAAGTTCAACCCCACTGTTTGATCCTAATTGTATTCTGATCCTGCTATTCCCTAAAATTTGGCAATCAACGCACCAGAACAGCTGCTGCCTCCGTGGTTGTGGGAATGTGTGTGTGTGTGTCTTGTGTACAATTCTCTTGCTTTGTGATTGTGCATGAATGTGTGCGCACATGTGTGCATACCTGAACATTTGTCCTAAATAGCTCTCTCTCTCCTCGTCTTTCTGTGCTTCTCTGTTTCCCTTTCTCTTTGTGTGATGACCTCTGTAAATCCCCCAATTTTTCTAAGTCTGCATCTTTGGATTTTCCTTTGTGTCTTTGTGTAACTGTGCTTGTGTATGTATTCCTCTGTGTTTCTCTGCTTCCTCTCTCTCTGCCTTCTACTCTGTCTCCCTTTCTTGATCCCTTTTTCAACCTTCCCTCTTTTCTCTGTTTCTCTTTGAATCAGATCCAAATGAAAATAAGCTTATTAAAAATGGAAAAACATCCAAAAGTATTTCCTGTGCTAGCTAGATTAATCAAGATTTGAAACCAAATTAATGGGCGTCCCTAAGAAAAAAATACATTTCCAACATAAAACAATCAATATTGGCACAATTCTATTAAAAGTCTGATATTCACAACGTCCTTGGAACAAAATGGTAAGGTCAGAATATCCCGAATCCCTAAACCATGAGGTCACAGACACCTGCAGCCTGCTGGGTCCATTCCAGCAGCCTCTTGGTCTGTGAGTGGCTCCAGGTATGGTGAAAGAAGACAAAAGGTCACTGCAGCATTCAAAGCATCAAGAGTCATCCCCACTGTGCCCCTTTCTGACTGGCCTCAGGAGACTACAAGCCCCAACACTTGTAGTTCCACTGAAAGCAAAGCTCAGAGCTCTTCATGGCACCACTTGGGCAAGGACAGCAACCCAACAGGCAGTTGGCTGCTTCTCCATCCTTCTTGTGTTGAAAGCAAACACAAAATGAGAATCAGTCTTGAAGACACTTGGACCTAACTTAACTCTTTCTAGAATCCCCACCACCTTCCTCTTGCTCTGCTCCCTGCTTCTTCAAGTTCCCTTCTCCCTTCTCCCAACTCAACTCCATACTTGCTCTTGCTCATGTACACACACACACACACTCACACTCACACTCACACACACACACTGGACTGGGTTTCTTCTCACCTTTCTATCTTTCTTATGGTGAATAATGATTGTGAACATTTGTTAAAATCTAACAATGTGCCAAGCATTATTTAGAACACCTTCCATGGTATACTCCATTTAACTGTCAAAATATTTTATGGGAAACCTAATGGGAAATCAACCCTAAATATTCATTGGAAGGACTGATGCTGAAGCTGAAACTCCAATAGTTTGGCCACCTGATATAAAGAACCAACTCACTGGAAAACATCTTGATGCTGGGAAGGATTGAAGGCAAAAGAAGGGGACAGCAGAGGATGAGATGGTTAGATAGCATCACCAACTCAATGGACATGAATCCAAGCAAACTCCGGGAAATAGGGAAGGACAGGGGAGCCTGGCATACTGCAGTCTATGGGGTCGCAAAGAGCTGGACACGACTTAGCAACTGAACCTCAACAACAACAATATTATATCTAATGCCCCAGATGAGGAAATTGAGGTACTGGCAAGTAAAAAAGCTGAGGTTTAAAAGCCAGAGCCTACAGCAGAAACCACTACACCACACTGCCTGAACCTGAATGTTGATCATGAACAGATACTAGTCAAGAAAAAGATCTGCCCTCTGTATTCTCTAATGAGTTCCCAGGACCCAGTATGTAACAAGCTTCTCTTAAAGATCAAACAGTTTTAGTATGCTGAGCAGCACAGAAAATGTGGGGTCATTTTGAAGGGGGACTAATTTCTTTGAGGGCTGGAGAAAAAAAATCACATTTCCCCTGACTTTTTATTTAGAGAATAATCAAGAAAAGGTTTCCCCTTTCTCTCCCACTGAATACAATTTATCTTTATCAAACCAGAAAAGAATGTAGCTCCAGCTGGAAGTTTCTCACAAAGCCTTGGGAGATGAAAGGTACAGTAATAGATACACAAAGCACTTGCTTTTTATCTCTGAAGAGCTGGTTTCATATGATCCTTTCATAAAAGTGAAAAATAAGACATTGTGTTTATGTGGAGCATACATTTGTCTGCGTCACAAAAAAAAAAAGAGGAGGCTGACCGTCTATTGGGACAGCCTAAATCCACACTGTTTGCATTTGGTCTGGCCCAGGTATTCCATAATAGTAGAAAACCTGCCTTTTAAAGCACCTCAAGTATAGACCAAGTGGCCAATTTCGGCTCAAAGCAGCTGCATTTGTTATCTGTCCTAAACAGGAGCCCAATCCATACTTTTTACTCAGCTAAAGAAAGGGAACACTGGAAATTTAGTAAACAGGACAATTGATGGTACCTGGCTTTGTGTCAAGTAAAAGCCAGCCTCTGCATTGAAGAGTCCCGACCTTGAAAAGCTGGTTAAAATGGATGCTGCGTGGGCTGCTGGCTGGAGAGGCAGCCGGGAAGTAGGTCAGCGAAGTTAGAGGCTGGCTTCTGTCACTCCCAGCCACAGCCTGTGCAAGTCAGAGGGGAAAAAAAATTGTTCTCAGACAGAATCAGACACTGTGTGTGGTTCCAGGCAGAATGTTGTATTGACAAAACTGTCACCCCCAAATGAAATCATGAAGGGGAAGATGTCAGCCCCTGCCACATCCAGGAGGCCATTTTCTGCTCATTTAACTAATTAGGAGTTGCACTGTTTGGGGTGGTGTTGTCTTCTGCAACCACAGAAACCAACTTTGTTTTCTGCTCTTCCCCGGACCTCACCCCTCTGTCACCTCTTACAGGCTGCCCACCTGGGCACACTTAATGGTGCTGGATGGGCTGTTAGATAAGAGTGGCTAATGAGAAAGACTGGATCTCAGGGCAACAAGCAGGAAGCTCCCTGTAATGGAAAGCAAGCTGAAAGCCTTTCCCCTCATCCACCCGCCCACCCCACTGCTTGAAGAGGTGCTATAATGCATTACTCAAGGGCACACTGCCTGGTTTTTTAATCCTCTGGGCTCACTGACTTGCTGTGTGACCTTGGATGCATATCCTAACCTTTCTGTTTCTCCATTTCCTCATCCGCAGGGTGGTATAATAACTGTACATACCTTACTGATGTGCCGACACCCATTAGAACCTCAGGAGGAGACAGTACCCTCAGATTGGGATAATACAAGGAGAGTTTAATAAAAGACCAGTTTGCACAGGAGTGTGAAAAAATGTAGCAAAACTGCAGTAGAGGAGGGTACGGTACCCCAGGCCAGAACCGGCGGGGGCCATCATCATGCCTAGACCTGAAGGGGTACAATGACAAACACAGGGACCTATACCCAGAGAAAGCGAGATCTCTGTGAAGAGGGTGCCTGATATGAGTTATGACCTTCAGGGCAGGGATGCAACCAGATGGTAGCAACCCTGCAGTGAAGGAGCCACATGAATAAATGTATTGACCTCACTCTCCTCCCTCCATTCCTTCCATTGCTGAAACCAAAAGAAATCAGAGGGCAGAGGAGCCCCTTAATATATTCCACATGGGGCACCGAGCAGGGTGGAGAAGAGGAGAGAGAGAACATGCAGAGACAAATGGAAATCACTGAGCACTAAGAACTCAACGAAGCAGCACAGCACAGGGCCTGGAGCACACGTTCAATATATACTGTATTAACTGCTTACTTCATGTTACTAGTAATTTGCTCTGGACACAACATGAATTGCACACAATGTGGACAAATGGTACAAATCCTGGCTGCTCTGTAAATAAGTTTCGACTCCTGATAAGGCCATCTGCTCCTTTCTCATCATCTCCCAGGGATTTTCCCAGGTTCCTACTGGTCATACCCATTTTGTCCCCAAGGGAGGGAAGTTGGCCTGAGCTCCTGCAGTGCTCCAGAGCCTTTGGTGACCCCATCTACTCTCAGCAGGCACCCAAACAGTTTCAAGCACTTTTTTTGCCAAAAGATTACTTTTAATAACACTTTGCACATACACCCAGCATATAAAATAGTTAAGATTGGGCAGTTCTAGCTAGAGTAGGGTCAGACTACTGGACCAGCCTCTTAGGCTGTACACCGTACAGCAGCAGGAGCCCCTCTGCCAGAAGCCAATGGCTCTAGAGATCACTGTTTGAAGATCCCTGACCTGCAGCATCCCTCAGATACTCCTCATGATGTTCTCCATCTCTCTTCTGGGTCTCCCCTTCCTGTGTGCTGAACGAGTGGTCCTCAATTAGTCAATTACTATCTACAGGAGATTTTGGAACTTCAGCAACAATGGACACTTACCATTGTAGAGTGCTTAACTGATTATGAAGCCCTTTCATACACAGTATACACATTATTCCATCCCCAGAACAAGCTTGTGCTTCTCCAAACATCCACCAAAGTGAGCAGCACAGCCAAGCCTGGAACTCCTTTGTTTTACTCCAAAACCAAGATCCCAACACCACCAACTACCCAGAGACCACAAGCTAGAGGCCAGCAGATTTAGTGGGCTTGTCCTAAATGACTTTTTAAATAATTTTTTTTTATTAGTTGCCAACCTCTTTTCTTCAGTTCTGTTCAGTCATCCAGTCATGTCCAACTCCGCGACCCCATGGACTGCAGCACTCCAGGCCTCCCTGTCCATAACCAACTCCTGGAGTTTACTCAAACTCATGTCCATTGAGTCGGTGATGCCCTCCAACCATCTCATCCTCTGTTGTCCCCTTCTCCTCCTGCCCTCAATCTTTCCCAGCATCAGGGTCTTTTCAAATAAGTCAGTCCTTCAAATCAGGTGGCCAAAGTATTGGAGTTTCAGCTTCAACATCAGCCCTGCCAATGAATATTCAGGACTGATTTCCTTTAGGATGGACTGGTCAGATCTCCTTCTTTTCTTAACACTATCTAAAAGCATTATCTCTATTTACTTGTGCAGAGCCCGCCTTTTCCTCAAGAAAGCTAACCCAGCTCCCCAAGAGGAAAGCAGGTTTCAGCCTCCTGCATGGCTACATCCCCATGCCAGCCCATCGTCTGATGCTCAAATCGCACACATACTCATTTATTAAATGAAAGAATGAATCTCTCAGTCCATCCTTTTACGTTCTCTACCCTAACCAGGTTTCAAGGCTCCCAACACTAAAAATAACCAAGTTTTGACTCAGCAGCTGGCAAATGTCCAGGTTTACTCTTAGCATCTAAGGTTAAGGAGGAAAAGTGAGCCAGACTCAGATGGCTAAACTGCCTACAGTGCATCCCTGCTCACAGACGTGATAGACTCACATGTAACCAATATTGACGAAGGTTGGCTCCACTGACTCTTCATTTTCCCAGGAGTTCCAGGCCTTAACAGTCTATGGTTTCTAGAGTTTATGATTTTCTCCCACGAGACTGTGAGCTCTTAAAGAATAAGGTCTCTGCCTTACTCATCTTTGTTTTCCTAGGAATTAAAATTGCACCTGGATCAGGCAAGATCCCAAATAATGGTCTGAGGATTGTTCGTGATTGATTAACAATGAGCACTGAGGATGGAAACACAGAATTTTACAACCAGGAGGGATTTCAGCAACCACCTAAAATTGCTCCACCCAATACATTAGCCACTAGCTATGTGTGGCAATTTAAATTAGCCAAAATCAAATAAAATTACCATGTGTATTCCTCAGATGCACTAGCATCATTTCCAGGGCTTCACAGCACGTGTGTCTTACAGCTACTCTACTGGATGGGGCTGATATAAAATGTTTCCATTATCACAGAAAGTCCTGTTGGGCGGCGCTGAAAAGGGTCTTGTTTTATAGAGAGAGAGAACTGAGACTCAGAGGAAGAAAGTAATTTCCCCCAAGTCACTCAGTAAGTGAGAAACAGAAACAGGACCAAGAACTCACGTCTCCTGGCTTCTGCTCTGTGTTTCAACCATTATGCTGGATTCACACACACTGTACGAGAGCCATAAAGTGTCCTCTTTCAAGTCAGCATGGCTTTGGTAAGAAACCCTAGATGCACTGGCAGAGAATAAATGCTAGACCCAGCAAGCAAACAATGGGAAACCATGGCTTCCCACAGAAAGCTGCAGGCCAAGACATCTGAAGGATGCCCCAATGTGGGCTGCCTTTTGTTTTAAAGCTTTTCAAAATTGTTTTCATTTCAATGTTGGAGGTTAATACCCAAGATGGACACTGTTTTTGAAGGGTTTCTTTTGATTTTAATTTCTTAAAGTCCTCATTTGAACTCTGCTTTTTGTTTATATTATACCCATCCCACAATTTTTCTTTCTTTCCATGTAACTTGATCCTTGAAAAATGTACAGAATCCATCCATGCCCACTGCTTTTAATTAAACATCAACTCGTACTTTCAACCAGGTCTTTAAGGATTTCACATTGCCTTTTCTAAGTGGATCCTTTTTGGGGGCCTGATAGTACATCAAATTAAGTTCTCAAAAATGTACTTCTTAATCTTTAAATAGCTAGGAGCAAACTTTGGCAAAATCTCAAGAAAAGCTATCAAAGGGAATAAGTCAGCTGTGTACCCATTTCTCTCCCAACTCAGAGAAGGGCACACTCTATGTGGCAGAATCTGCACATACCAACTGACCTCAGGGCATTTATCACTCAGCTGAGGCCCACAAACCCCAGGGTGGGTACAGATTCTACATCTACAAGAAATCTATACATCTTGTCACAGAATGAACTTGCACCTTTGTTTTTATTAAAGCAACACTGTGAGAGGCAGGAGGCAAAGCAACAAACATTTGCTATGAAAAGCCTGGGCTTCTGGTGGAAACATTTGCCACAGGCAAACACAGCCACCTATGATGGCAAGTCGGGCCCCGGGGAAAATGTGCTCAACCATGGGCCTGGATACTGCAGGGGGAGTAGGGGAAGGGGACTAGAAAGAAGAGTAGGGGGCTCAAAACTCTCAAGGTCTCACGCTTCCAAAGATCCCTAAGTTAGGATGTAGAAAACATCAGAACTCTCAGGGGAGACCCCTCCTGATGGGCACATGGAGTAGGGAGAGTATTTAGGAAAATTCCACCAGCGAATCATACTTTTTTCTGGTATGTCTCCTAGGGTTTCTGAAGATTTCATTATCCTCATAAGTGAAATTCTTAAAATTACAGAAAGAAGGTGCTTATTGAAACCTATAGCTCTCCATTCCTTGGCAGGCTTTGATTTGAAACATTCAAAACACATCCAACAACCTCTTCTTCCCTGAAGACAGCGGCTTTAATGTCTTTAAAAAAAAGAAAAGAAAAAACAGGTTCCCTTACACCCTTCAGCTCCCTCCTCTTAAAGAAACCTGTTACCTAAAAATTAACGTATTGGAGCCAAAAAAAAAATAGTAGCAACCTTTAAAATCTGAGTCCTGCTCTTTGTTCCTAATGAACAAAGAAACACAATTCCCATAACCGGGAGCCATGTGTGCACACCATTTCAGAACTAGGACTGCAGCTGTAATCTAGGCCAACCTCTTTATACTACGAATGAGGAAACTGAGGACCAGAGAGGTTAAAGAATTTTAACAGCCAGCAGGTGGGCTGAGCCAACACTCAGGTCAGATGTTCAGAGTCCCCATCTTTTCTGCACAAAAAGAAAAAAAATCATTCTATTATTTAGAGTAGGAAGAGGACTGTTTAAAGGTGGGCAAGTAATACCAACACCCGCCTCTGAGCATATAACACCAGCCCCTGACCCCACACCGCACCCAGTTCAGCAGTAGATATGTACAGTCAGGGTCAGCTCCAGACAAAAATACAAACTAATTGGAGAAACAGCTCACAGAAGTATGTTGGAGAGAGCACCAACCCTTTATATTATGTGACTGATGGAAATCAAAGCCCCTGCCACCTCGCAGAGCATGAAAATACAGCCCTGCGCATGAAAGCTCTGAAACCGTATGTTGCTGTAAAAACAGAAGCGATCATGATCCACATGGATTTCGCATGAGGATTAGGAGCCAGAAGCCTCTCTCAAGAAGATCCCTTTGTGTCTTTGCAACAGTGGTATCTAGAGGCAGTGCCCCTGCCCCTTCTAACTATCTTCAGCCATTAGGGACAACTAGGCTGGGGGTCAGGATGGGACTGACCATAAGGAACCTAACCACCTTCCTCCTGCCTCACCCCTTCCAGGAGTTAGGAAGGATTAAAAACCACTCTGCTCCTCATCGCAAGCCTTTCTCATTGGTTTTTATCTTTTTGACTTGCCTCAGCTTCCCTGGTGACTCAAATGGTAAAGAACTGCCTTCAATTCAGGAGATCCAAGTTGGATCCCTGGGTCAGGAAGATCCCCTGGAGAAAGGAATGGCAACCCACTCCAGTATTCTTGCCTGGAGAATTCCATGGACAGAGGGGCCTGGCGGGCCACAGTGCATGGGGTCACAAAGAGTCGGATACGACTGAGTGACTGACACAGTAGCAGAGAGCCTTTGTGGTTTTCTGTTTCTGCCCCAGTTTGGATGCATCACTCACCCACCCTTAGGCTCATCTTCAGAGGACTGCCCTCGGGCCACTGGGCACCCCTGCATGCAGATGGCCAGGAGTGTTTAGGAACCTCCCTCTCCCAGAGGCCCTTAACCAGAGGGTGAGAAAGTGTACAAGACCAGGTCCTTTGGACAACTCCTGGAGAAACTAATGCTCCAGAACACCCCTACCAATCAGAGTGAAGCCAGTTCTGGGGGCCTTCTGCCTAAGACTGCACCTCTACTTGCTTTTATCCCTTTCTGTAACCTGGGAGCACTTCCTTAATAAGTCTCTTACAGGCAAATCCTTTCAGCATATGCCTTGAAGACCCTAGAACTTTGCATCTCTTTTATCTGCAGCTGGTGTGGTAAGAGGGGCCTAGGGTGGCCTTTTGGTTGGGAGGAGGTGCTGCCCTGGCTAGGACTTAAAAGGGCAGCTCCTCTCCAGAAGCTTGAGCCCACATTTGTCTCTTGTGTTTTTCCATCCAGGCTCATTAGAAAAGTGCTGTAATTGATTATTAACGTCTGCCACAGGGTAGGAATATTGGGAGGAGGATGCATTGGCCCATACATGAATGATTTGCCACCCCTGTCCCAGAGGAGAGGGCCCAAGGAGGGTGGGGTCTGTTTTTGTTCTAAGCCTTTAGCTGGCCACTAGCTCAGGCCAATGAAGTCTGGATGGGTCTACACAGACCAGCTCACTGGGACTACCCAGGGTTTATTACACAGTTTGGAAGACACTACATGTGACCTGGGGTGTTCTCTCTGCAGATGCATCTTAGAAATTCTGGCAGCAGTAGATAGCTAATGGAGGGCATGGTGTGGAGAGTTCCCATCTCACCCTGACTACTAAGTGTGGGATTAGGACACTGGGGCATGGGGGAAGGCAGGCCACAGAAGAGCTATCTTGCTGCAGGCAAACTCTGACACCATGCACTCAATTTGAAGTTGGACAAACCTGAAAGTGTGCATATACTGTACAAACACAGAGGCTGGTGGTAGGCCTGGGGCATGTTTGAACATAAAGGCTTTAGGCAGGTGGTAAAGCTGGTATCAGGAAATGCTGAAGAGGACAATCCACAAAGCAAACTGAGATCAAGAGTCTAGAATAGAGGCCGAGTCCTGGAAGTCAGAGACCTGGGACATTATCTGAAATGTCCCTGAAGGTTTTCTTTCCTGAGTCCTTTTTGCCTCTGAGGTTTCAATGAGGTATAATAGACACACAGTAAAGTGCACAAACATTAAGGGAATGAATTAATTTTCACACGGGTAACATTCCCAACACCCATGCCCTTTCCTAATCTACTTCCCTTACCCAAAAGTAACCATAATTCTGACTTATAACACCATCAGCTAGCTTTGTTGTTTTCAAACTTTGTGTAAATGGAATCCTACAGCATGGACTCTTGTGTCTGTTTTCTTCGGCTACACATTGCATGGGTGAGACTCATCCATGTTATTGCATATAAGTAGTCATTCTGGCTGCTCTTCCACTCTATGAGCATATCCAACTTACTTATCCATCTGAGTAGTTTGCAGTATTTTGCTGTTAAGAATGAAGCTGCTAGGAGTATTTCTGAATCTGTGTTTTGGTGAACGTATGCACTCATTTCTCTTGGTGAAAGGTCTGGGAATGCAATGGATTGGTCACAAGAGAAACATGTTTACCTCAAGAAGATCTGTCAAGTGATGCTTTAATGTGATTGCACCAGTTTACTCTCCTAGAAGTTCTACATGAGAGTTCTACTTGACCCACACCCTGTTAACTCTTAGGATCATCAGTTTTGTCAATTTAGCCATCCTACTGGGTGGGTAGTGGTATCTCACTGTGTTTTTTTTTTTTTTTTAATTGGAGGCAAATTACTTTACATTAATTTATTGGTTGATTTTGCCATACATTGACATGAATCCACCCCGGGTGTACATATGTTCCCTTTCTTGAATCCCCCTCCCACCTCCCTCTTCCCCATATCCTCCCTCCAGGTCATCCCCGTGCACCAGCCCCAAGCATCCTGTATCATGTGTCGAACCTGGACTGGTGATTCATTTCACATATGATAATATACATGCTACAATGCCGTTCTCCCCAATCATCCCACCTTCACCCTCTCCCACAGAGTCCCAAAGACTGTTCTTTACATCTGTGTCTCTTTTGCTGTCTCGTATACAGGGTTAAGGTTACCATCTTTCTAAATTCCATATATATGCATTAGTATATTGTATTGGTGTTTTTCTTTCTGGCTTACTTCACTCTGTATAATAGGCTCCAGTTTCATCCACCTCATTAGAACTGATTCAAATGCATTATTTTTGTTGGCTGAAAAATACTCCATTGTGTATATGTACCAAAGCTTTCTTATCCATTCATCTGCAGATGGACATCTAGGTTGCTTCCATGTCCTGGCTATTATAAACAGTGTTGCAATGAACATTGGAGTACATGTGTCTCTTTCAATTCTGGTTTCCTCGGTGTGTACAACCAGCAGTGCGATTGCTGGATCATATGGCAGTTCTATTTCCAGTTTTTTGAGGAATCTACACACTGTTCTCCATAGTGGCTGTACTAGTTTGCATTCCCACCAACATCACTGTGGTTTTAACATGCATTTCTCACCTAGAACTAATTCCCATCTAGGACTGATCTAGGTACCCAAAAGGTAGTCATTCCTCCACAGCATCTAGAAGGTGCCACTTTGCCTCACTTGGCCTAGAAGAAGCCCCTATGCTAGGCTCTTGATACCAGAGTGCTTTGTGGATTATCCTCTTCAGCATTCCCTGACTCAGAGAGTTATTACGATCACACGGGCCACCCTCTGGGCATTACATACAGATGGCCCTAGATATAAGAGTCAGATAAGGACTGCAATTAACAGATCTTTACAGTAGAACCTTAGGGAACTGATGACCAAAACCCACATCACTGACTCAGCAGATACTTTCTTCCCCAGAGCCTCTTATGATGAGATGGAACTTCCAGATGTTTCTCTAGATCAAATTAGCCAAGTGCTCATCTCACCCAGCAGGGCTGAGGAAGCCAAAATACCAACTGGGCTTGGAGAAGGAAGGCTGTGAAGATGGAATGAAACAGAAAGCCATGCCCAGAGCATACAGCATGCAGATCTATGTAAATCAAATATAAAAACCGGAATGCAAACCTTCAAGTGATAATGCTCTCCAGCTGTCATATATGACTGTCTCCATCATGAAGACCACTGGGGCTCTGGGGAACCAGCAGGCAGCCTAGTTTGGCAAGTAGGGGATGGTTTTCTTCCTTCCTTTAATCTGGGAGCATGAGTTCATGAGTCCCTAGGGATCCAAAAAAATATGGAAGTCTGTGGTTTTTTAACTGGTTGTCCATTTTTATTCACATAAATGAGGCACAGCTTCTTCTGGTTGATGTTTAACTTCAGAATCAGATGGCAAGAAGGAATTATCAGTCCGTGGCGTTTACTGCAAACAGTGACGAAGATAGGAAGGGCAGAGTGACTGTCCTGAGACTTTGGGTGGTCAGGTGTTAGAAAGTGTTAGTCGTTCAGTCGTGTCTAACTGTTTGTGACCGCCAGGCTCCTCTGTCCATGAAATTCTCCAGTCAAGCATACTGGAGTGGGTTGCCATTTCCTTCTCCAGGGGATCTTCCCAACCCAGGTATCAAACCCAGGTCTCCCACACTGCCAGCAGATTCTTTACTGCCTGAGCCACCAACAGAAGCCCCTGGGGTGGTAAAGTGTGTATTTGACTCAGAATCAGTAGCTCACTTGAAACCTCAATTGCTACTTATCTTATGACCTTGGGCAAGTAACTTCCTCTCCATGAGCCTCGATTTTCCCATCTGTAAAGTGAGCAGACTGGACTAAGATCACCTCTAAGGTCTGTAGAGTTCTCTGAGCCCTTGTTTCTATGGAAGGCTCCATCGATCTAAACGTCAGTCAGAGTGAGTCACTCTTCCAAGACACAAATGAATCCATTCCCATGTAAAGCAATTAGAGCTAGGCCATTGCTGCCCCACGTCCAAGATGATAGAAAGCCCGAACCAGATTCTGCGCTGTATAATTGAGCATTAAGACACAATAAGGGCTCCGCTGCGGCATAATAATGCACGCCTGGCTGATTTATTAAGCATCCGACTCAGAAGTGCATTGTTCCGTAATGCCTCGGAGTTTAGGCAGCGCTCCATGAAAAATACTTGTGGTGCAAGCCGTTGTGTTCAGATCCTGTTACATCCCACAGCTTCCAACCTCCCCATCCCTCCGCTGCAGCCTTCACCTCCCGTCCCCTCCTGTGCAGAAGCTTGGCTGTCCGGCTCCATCACACCTCTTTGCACAGCCAGTTCTGCGCAGTCTGGAGCGCCCCCTATTGGCTCCAGGATTGTATCAGACTAGTCAGTTCGGCTACAGGCTCTAAGCGGAGCAAAGGGAGTGAATGGCCCCGCAGCTGTCACTTGGGAAACCTTAGCGATGATAGCTGGCAGCAAACAGTGAAAGAGGAGCAGAGAGGCAGCCCCCACAACTTGTCCCCTCGCCCAGTCTCATTTCCTGCATTGTGCTTATCTCCACCTGCCACCTTTATACTTATTTTCACTACTTTTATTGTCTGTCTTTCCCAGCTAGACCTCAAGTCCAGTGATAGTAAGGCCTTTGTTTTGTTCTTGATGGAATTCTGGCACCTGCCTGGCATTCAGGAGCACTCAGTAATAATTGCTGAAGAAATCATTAAATCATTCAATAAATAAATAAATATGCTATCTGATGGCAAGGGCTATCGAGGAAAATAAAGCAGCAAATGGGTTTAGAATATGAGAAGGGTAGCTATTTCAGATTGAGTGGTCAGGGAGGGCTCCCTGGTCATTACATTTAAGCAGAAACCTGGAAGAAGTTTTAAAAAATGAGCCACTCATATATATCAGGGAAGAATGTTCTGGATAGAACAGACACTGCAAGGGCTCAGGCAAAGGCTTAGAGTGTTTGTAGAGCTCACTGGAGCTGAAGCAGAGGGCAAGAGCAGAAAGCAATTAGGACCAAGGGGTACCAGAAGCCAAATCAGCAGGAGCGAGCTCAGCAAGCTGGAGTCCATGGTCCATATCCAACCTATTGGCTGTTTTTGTAAATAAAGTCTAGCTGGGATGCCCTTGCCCACTTATTTGCATATTGTCCAAGTTGCTCTCCTGCTACATCAGAGTTTCGTTACCCACAAAAGCCAAAAATATTTACTATCTGACCCTTTACAGAAGAAGCATGCTGGCACCTGCCCTCAATCACAGAGGCCACTATGATCGAGAACTTGGCTTTTCTCGGAGGAACACAAGAAGCCATTAGGGGACTTGGAGCAGAGGAGTGACATGACCAGACTTACAATTTAGAAGGAGCAGGGCAGCTGCTGAGTAAAGAATAAATTGTAGGAGTAGAAGCAGGGAAATCAATTAGGAGGTGAGAAATGCAGATGGTTGGGACTGGGAATGTAATCAGATTAGAAGACGCACAGAGTTGTGTGGTGCTCACAGCACAGGGTGAGCTGGCTGCTTCACCCTGACCCTGAGCATTTGGGTTTATGCAGGAGAAGTGGGAAGTAGTGAGGGGAAAAATGGGCAGTTTTTCCCAGGGCAGGAGCAAAACCACAACTCCTAAAGGTTGTCATGAGCCAATACCCTTTCCAAGTGATCTCCTTCTGTTGTGTGTTCTGGGCTTGGGCTGGGGCCCAGGCAACACTCTGAATCACTTCCTGGTGCTGGAAGCCGTGTGTGCTGTTGTGACTGTTTTATTGCGTTTGCCTGGCTTACCTTGCTAAGACGAATGCAAACTCCAAATGGTTTGAGGTTGGGGGCATAGGTCAGAGGGGCTCCGCCAGAGGAAAGACAGTCCTTAGAGTGATGGCTGTTGACCAGAGACTCAGAAAGTCAAGGAGGTGGCTCCAAGAGGAGATGCTCAAAAAGAAGTTGTGAGGGTCTTCCAGGCGACCACCAACTACCACCAACAGGATGAGCTTTTTCTTCCCACCATCTGTCTCCCTCCAAACACCACACACACAGGTGCCCCCTTTAAATGAGACCTGTTTTCTCCATCACTTCTTTCTCAATGTTATTTTAATTAGTCTCTACCACACATGGGTGTGAGAGAAGGGCTCAGCAAGATCATGCGGATGCCCATAACGTCTTTCTCAGCAAGAAAGAAAATAAAAAAGACTGTGGGAATCCTCGGGCTTGAACCTGCTAAATGTAACTTACTCACTGTGTGAACTAGAGCAAGTTACTTAACTTCTCTGTGCCTCGATTCTCTCACCTGGCAAATAAAGGGGATGAGAAAGCAGTCAATCACGCAATTGATGAGAAAGCAATTGTTATGAGGATTGCAAATCAACACATAAGAAGTCCTTGACCCTTATCAGCAGCCATTACCAAGACTAGAATTATGTGATGGAAAGAGGAAGTTTTGTTTACCAACTGTGTAATCCTGAGAAAGACAAATAACCTTTCTGAGCTTCATGGTTTCCTTGCCTATAAAATGAAAAGAATACAACCTCTATCACAGAAGGAGGGATTAAATTCACTCAAAACAAACAGCAGATGTAAAGCATTTAGTAAAGAATTGGCATAGAGGGCACACTGCAGTGATACCTTTATTATTTGCAAAAACAAAGTTCTGAAGTCAAGACCTTCAACCAGAGGGTAGGAGGGAGACTGACAAAGCAACCAAAAGATTTCAGGTCTATAGCAGGCTAAGGCCAAAAATGACCAAAGACCAAGGGGCCAGCACTGGCAAAGAAGTAAGGCTGCCCACTCAGAGCAGAGTGGCCATGCCTGTTGATTCCAGCTGAACCTTAGTCAGGATTGGTTCCAAAGGGTTCAGGTCCTGGACTGGACCTTCATTCCCCTACAAAATCCATTGTTATAGGAGTGGTGAGAAGCCAGAGAAGTTGTAATAGATGATCAGGATTCCCTTGGAGAGAGAAAGAAGACTCCCATTCCTGTCTGCCCCTCTACGTCAGGCCTCTTCCCAAGACCACTGACGAGGGAGCACAGACAAGCTTGGAGTGCTTCAAGGACCAACACACAGTGAGTGTTTGTGAACTGAAATCCACCATGGAATCTGAAGACTAGAAGGGACCTGTGGGGTCAGTAGGGATTCTAGCAGAACTGTGGACAGGACACTTACTCACTTCCCCTGAGCCTGTTTCTTCATCTGTAAAAGGGAATAAATTGTTGTGAGCTTTAGCTAAGGCTTGAGGATAGGAAATTAATTAATCAAGACTCTCTCCAGCCAATGTACCACAAGTCCTATCTCAGAGCCAGAAAAATGGAAATGAAATGGGAAGGCATGTGGTTAGATAGCCTCCCAAGCTCCCAGTTGGTCCCAGAGTCAGTACAGCAACCCACCCTCCTGACTCCCAACTGTAGGCCTCAGACCTTGCTGCCCACTCTCTCCCGGTGCTTATTAGAGTGACAGGCTATGTGCATCTCAAAGCATGTCACTGTGTGATCCTGGGGAATAGGAGTTGTCTGGACCCTTCTGGGAACCCTGGACTGAACCAGCATCTCCTGAAGAAGTGGTTTCATTGGACCTGATATGCAGTCTAAGGAGATGTGGGAGAAGATTGCATATGGTGCTTGGAGATACAGAATAAAGAGTGACACAGGAGTGATGAGCAAGCTCAGGCTGCCTGATTCTGGTCCTCATCCCCAACTCCCTGCCAGTCTCTGAACCCTAGAAGGACTCCGGAGCTACCAGAGTCTATTGAGCTCTTCTCTCCTTACAGGATGTATCTAATGCACTCACCACAAAATTTATAGAGCAAATAATGGGGGCTCCATAAATGTCAACATGTTAAATGAGTGAATAAATACTGAAGTTCCAAAAAATAAATAAACACTAAAGTTCCAGATCTTTATGGCTGATTCTTATACACCTTAACTAATGCCCTTCTCATGAAAATGACATTTTGTTATCCAGTTGCTAGTCTAAAGGCTAAGGGACTTTGGGTTCAACCCAACCTGTGCCCTTCTCCACAAAATGAGGAGCCAGTGGCAATGGCTTCTCAGTTTATTCCACAGGATAACTGAGAGAATCAAGTCAGAATGGATATGAACATGCTTTACATGGAGTAGGATATACAATAGTAAGCGAATATCACAATGATTTCAAAATATCCCATTTATCTCAAAATACCTTAATTTATCTCAAAATATCTCAGTGATCTCGAATATCACAGAAATTTTCAGAAGCTTCCTCAGGCCCATTTGAGGTCAAATGGAAGGACACCATATGCTGGAGAGGAGGAAATAATCCTTTGATTCTCATGCCAGCAAGGTCTTCAACAGTGCACAGCCTATTCTGTGCATTCCTTGAGAGTCTTTATATCTCTCCACACTGACGACAGGAGTGTAGTAGTAACAAGACATTGTGGTAACAACAGCAGCAGCAGAAAGGGCCACTGTTGTTTAATCAGTACTTACTATGTGCATGGCTCCAGGCCAAATGCCTCTCACCATCATCTCTCTAAGTCTCTAAACATCTGTTTAAGCTGGAAGTGGTAACTAAAATATGTGTGTGGGTGCTAAGTGGCTTCAGTTGTCTCTAACTCTTTGTGACCCTATGGACCATATCCCACCAGGCTTTCTGTCCATGGGATTCTCCAAACAAAAATATTGGAGTGGGTTGCCATGCCCTCCTCCAGGGGATCTTCCTGACTCAGGGATCGAACCCAAGTCTCTTATGTCTCCTGCATTGGCTGGAGGGTTCTTTACCATTAGTGTCACCTGGGAGGCCCTGGGAATTAGAATATTGTTCAGTAAATATTCATTTCCCACCTCCCTTTATTCAGTTCAGTCACTCAGTCGTGTCTGACTCTTTGCAACCCCATGGACTGCAGCACACCAGGCCTCCCTGTCCATCACCAACGCCCGAAATTTACTCAAACTCATGTCCATTGAGTCGATGATGCCCTCCAACCATCTCATCCTCTGTCATCCCCTTCTCCTCCTGCCTTCAATCCTCCCCAGCATCAGGGTCTTTTCAAATAAGTCAGTTTCTCGCATCAAGTGGCCAAAGTATTGGAGTTTCAGCTTCAGCCTCAGTCTTTCCAATGAATATTCAGGACTGACTTCCTTTAGGAAGGACTGGTTGTATTTCCTTGCAGTCCAAGGGACTCTTTAGAGTCTTCTCCAACACCACAGTTCAAAAGCATCAATTCTTCTGTGTTCAGCCTTCTTTATAGTCCAACTCTCACATCCATACATGACTACTGGAAAAAGCCTAGCTTTGACTACACAGACTTTTGTTGGCAAAGTAATGACTCTGTTTTTTAATATGCTGTCTAGGTTGGTCACAACTTTCCTTCCAAGGAGCAAGCATCTTTTAATTTCATGGCTGCAGTCACCACCTGCAGTGATTTTGGAGCCCAAAAACATAAAATCTGTCACTGTTTCCACTGTTTCCCCATCTATTTGCCATGAAATGATGGGACCAGATGCCAAGATCTTAGTTTTCTGAATGCTCAGTTTTAAACCAACTCTTTTCATTCTCCTCTTTCACTTTCATCAAGAGGCTCTTTAGTTCCTCTTCACTTTCTGCCATAAGGGTGGTGTCATCTGCATATCTGAGGTTATTGATATTTCTCCTGGCAATCTTGATTCCAGCTTGTGCTTCATCCAGTCCAGCATTTCTCATGATGTACTCTGCATATAAGTTAAATAAGTAGGGTGACAATATACAACCTTGATGTACTCCTTTCCCGATTTGGAACCAGTTTGACGTATTTCCTATTCCAGAGATGTGGGGCTTGGCCATGTAACTGACTTTGGCCAATGGAACGACAGGAGAACTGAAAGTGCCTGAGCCGTAAGCCTAAGGAGGATCACAGGTTCCTGCCCATCTCTGTGGGAGCTTTGGGACTCCACCACGGGAAGAACATGCTTCTAGTAGCCCCTGTCCCCTGCCTGGGCCCCAGAATAACCCACACAGAGTAATCTAGATCTGAAACTCTTCAGCAATCTGAAGAAGCACTGCCCCAGATAACAAGCCATATGTGAGGAAGAAATAAATGCTTATGGTCCACTGCCACTGAGACTGAGTTTATTATGCATCAATAGCAGATACCATGAATAGTTAATTGTATAGATGGGGAAACCAAGGCTCAGAGAGGCTTAGTAACTTACCTGAGGGTCAGCCAGCAAATAAATGGCAGAAATAGGGCAGAACTCAGATCTTCCAGACCAGGTTCTCAATTGTTACACTGTCCCACTTTCTGTTCGCTAAGGAGGTGCATTTTGTGTCAAGCTGTATGAAGAGAATAGCCAACAACTGGAAGTAAATAAGAAGTCCCTGAGCCTAGCCAGAGAGATGCTAGGAACAAACTCAAAGAGGGGTCCTCTGCGCTCCTCACGAGGAAGCTGGTTCCTCTGCACCCCAGAGGTCCCGTCCATACCAGCTGTCTCTCTCACCATCTGGACCCAAGGCCATAAAGGGATTCCACAGAGGACTCCCCCAAAGCCAAAAGCAAGCATAGAGCTCCCCAGCTTGCAGTAGCATAAGTAGCCCTTTCACTGATACTCTGACCCCCTCATCTAGGCAGGACTATTTCAAGAGACCACAGTAGACTTCCAGTCTTCAGAGGCAGTGGGAAATAATAACTTGAACATTCTTAAACAATTTTTTTTAAAACTACATCAGGAAAAGATATCATCTCATCCAGCCACTTTTCCAGGTTTTGTGAGTGTGTCTGTCTTCACTTGGAATGACTTCTTGTGCACAAAATGACATTTTCAATTCACAAAAATATATCCTTCCTCCTCCCCAACTTACTTAGAAGTACACAGTTCTCTCCTAACAGGCACTAGGATATCATTATCTCAGTCAGAGCTTCCTTTTTCTCTCAAGAAATGGAAAATTAGAGAGGAAATGAACAAAGCAGAAGTTCATTAAATGCAATTCCCCAAAAGGGCACGGAAGCCCAGGGAATCCTTCTGACAAGTTATCCAGAACACCAATAAAGAGCTAAGCCATGGGAGAATATGAGAAGAGGCCCAGTCTGACACACACACAGGAATAACAGGGCTCTCTGCCATGCTAGTCTTCCCTCCCTGCCCTGGCTTATATTTCCTTCCAGCTCCAAATAACTCTTTAGCCCAAAATGCAGCAGCACACTGTATCACCCAGTGATAAAGTTAGCTGCACATAAGAAGCCCACTTAACAGTAATGTGGATAAGTGGAAATTATTTTTCCTCATGAAAGAAATCCAAAGATAGAAGGTTCCTGGCATTGTTTTGGTCACTAAGCACATCAGAGAAAAGTTTTTGCAATTCTCTTGTTCTTTACATTATTGTCACAAGATGGATACTCCAGTTCCAGATATTTCATAGGTATTCCAAACAAGAGGGAGAGGAAATGGGTCTAGAAGAAAGGAAGAACAACACCTATATTAAGAAAGCAAGGATTTTCCCAGAAATCCCCAGCAGATTGCCACTCACATGCCATTGGCCAGAACTGTGCCACATGGCCACCTAGCTGCAGGGAAGCTGGGAAACGTGGTTTTGGAGATGAGCACATTGGTCGACCCAATAAATTAGTACTTGAGGAAGGAGGAGTGAAATGTTATTCCAAGGGGTTGTGTGGCAGGGGGCGGGGGGGGTGGGCGGGCAGTCACTGACAAATTCACCAAAAATTTTCAAGGTTGGCATCACGTTTAGTGTGCCATCAGATGCCGTCTAAGGAGCAGCTTCTAATTCTTCCAGTCCCCAAAGTTGTGCATGGCCTCTTTTTCTTCTTCAGTCTGAGCCATGATTTCCCAAATACTGAAGAGGTACGGCTGGAAAGAAGACAATAAACGCGAAGCAGCACTTTTGATTTGAACATCCAGACTGCTGCTGCTGATGCAGGGATCAGAAGGAAAGGCAGCCTTGGGATTTTCCTTTTGAGATGCCATTTGTTTTTAATAGCAAACGACTTTCATGTCCAGAGTAAGTAACTCACAGAATTAACGAAAGGGAAGCAACAAAAATAAAAGTCTGAGGATATGACCCTAGCATCTGTTGTAAAAAGGTGATCAGACAAATTGGGGTCCCCATAGTGACAGATTTGGGGGGCTTATCTGGAGGAAGTTTTCAGAAGTCAAGCAAATTGTCTTGGTGGATGTGCCCTACAGCCCTCATTAATACTTTGATGCGACAGGATAAGGATTTCAAAATGCAAATGACTGTAAATGGATAATGACTGCGACCAAGAAAAGGAAGTGTTGCTCTGACTGCTGAAAAGGCAGACGGTAGAAATTCACTGAATGCCAACACAACTCCTGTGTAGGAAAGCCAGCACCAGAATCACAGTAAAATAAGGAGGAAGAAGAGAGGGAATTCCAACTCTGGGTGTATCTCTCTGCAGTCTAAGAAGATGGTGTCACTGACAGGAGACAGAAATGCTCATCATGCCCCAAATAAAGTGAACTTACAAAGAATACTTTGGTGAGTGCTAACTACCCATGCAGACTGAACTTCTACGTATTTTATGAACTCTGGGAAAGATCCTGCCTGAGAGACCTGCTCTGCTGCCCCATGGTCTATGGTCTAAGTCAACTTTTGTTGACGAAAAAACCACCCCAACATGTTTTGATAGCACAACAATGATTTATTAGTGCTCTCACATCTATGGGTCTACTGGTCCTGCTGACCTGGACCAGGCTTAGCTGATCTTGACTGAGCTCACCGTGCATTTAACACCAGATCGACCAGGGTTAGTCTGTCACATGTCTGGTCATTGGTTGGCTGTTGGCTGAGGGGTGAGGTGACTGGGACATGTGATTCTCATCATCTAACAGGCTAGCCTAGACCTGTTCATGTGCCAGTTAAAAGTTCCAAGAACAGCGACACAGGGAAAGCTCCAGTGTAAGCACTTTTCAAGTTACAACTAGCAATGACTTAGTTCAAGGGCCAAAGCAAACCACGGCCAAAACCAGAGTCACTGTGGGAATGACTACCCAAGGGTGTAGACCCAAACAGGCATAAAGAAATTCAGGCGCAATAATCCATCATAGCCTTCATATATCTTTAACATCTATCCATCACTTGCTAATCTCCTTGTTAGCAAACAAAAACTAGAACTCAGACTCAAAGAATCAGTATTTAAATTTAATAACATTTTTTATGTTCCTCATATTTATTTTATGGCTTTCTTATATTCATGTCAAATGGCTTTTCATTTCTAGTAGTAATGGAGTGTCTCCTTTTAAAATAATATCATGGGTCTTCTCTGGCAATCCAGTGGTTAAGACTTTGCCTTTCAATGAAGGTGGTACAGTTTCGATCCCCAATCAGGGATCTAAGATCCCACATGCCTCATGGCCAAAAACCAAAACATAAAACAGAAGCAGTATTGTAACAAATTGAATAAAGTCTTTAAAAATGTTCCACACTTTTGATCTGATTGCAGCCATGAAATTAAAAGACGCTTACTCCTTGGAAGGAAAGTTATGACCAACCTTGATAGTATATTAAAAAGCAGAGACATTACTTTGCCAACAAAGGTCCGTCTAGTCAAGGCTATGGTTTTTCCCGTGGTCATGTATGGATGTGAGAGTTGGACTGTGAAGAAAGCTGATCACTGAAGAATTGATGCTTTTGAACTGTGGTGTTGGAGAAGACTCTTGAGAGTCCCTTGGACTGCAAGGAGATCCAACCAGTCCGTTCTAAAGGAGATCAATCCTGGGTGTTCATTGGAAGGACTGATGCTAAAGCTGAAACTGCAATACTTTGCCCACCTCATGCGACGAGCTGACTCACTGGAAAAGACTCTGATGCTGGGAAAGGTTGGGGGCAGGAGGAGAAGGGGACGACCGAGAATGAGATGGCTGGATGGCATCACCGACTCTGTGGACATGAGTTTGAGTGAACTCCGGGAGTTGGTGATGGACAGGGAGGCCTGGCATGCTGTGATTCATGGGGTCGCGGAGAGTCAGACATGACTGAGTGACTGAACTGAACTGAACTGAACACTTTTGATCAAAAAAATAAAATAAATTTATGATTTTTTCAAGTGATTTATTTTTAAGAAAGTAAATAATAACACAGCTGGCTCATATATTTTGCAAAACCAAAATTTGAGAAACACTTAACCAAGTGATGTCCAAGATCCCTGCACCTGCTCTATTATCATGAAAGTGGAAAATAAAGGACAAGGTGGAATTCTGAGACCAACTAGTCACCAGTCATTAAAATAGTCTCATTGGTATTAAAGGACCTGACTTTTCACAGAGCTTTCAGCAATGAGTTAAATAATAAAGATCAGCAGCTTGGAACCAATTATAATCAGGTGTGCAATTGGCCCTGAAGCATATACTCACGCAGTATCCCACACAGAGTCATGTTGGCATTGACATGCCAGATGGTTCAGCCATGGAGCTAAATGTAAGGATAGGGGAAGAAAGCACAAAGGTTGATCACTACTGGACATCAGACTCTGAACACACCCCATAAAAGAAGTTGCAGGAAAGTCTGAGTCATAATACTGGCAATAATTTGGGAATAATATATAGATATCCCAAGGTGATAATTTGAAGAGGATGACATTCATTTGGATCATTTCAAGAGTTCACTAAAATCCAGCTCATCTCTGGGTCCATTCACAAATATATGCAACAAATCTGGTCTACAGATCCACCCATACGTACACCCATACATATATTCTACCTCAAAAGCAGTGGTTTTTTACTTCCCAAAAATTATGGTAGAAATCCATCTAAGTGCTGAGGCACTAGACCCCAACTCAGGAAAAAAAAAGCAAAACCTGGGGGCTAAATTTTAATACTCAGAGCACAAAGTACCACCTGTCATGTGGTCCAGATACATATGTACACCCTAGTAGCAACCACACAGCATAGGTAACCACGCATGAAGCATTTTAAAGATAACTTTTAAAGTACACATCTTACATGTGCAATCAGTTCATAAATCCCACATACAAACTCAGTCCCAATTTTCAGTTTCCTTAATATCATGAGTTTCTCCCTTCCATGTATAATCGAAGGTTTCACTTGGAGAATATAATGTTAATTCAATAGTTATTTCAATAGTACTAAGAATTTTGCCTTTCTAAATATAAAAGGAAACAACAATAAAAATCTAAGCCAAACACCAGCTGCTATAGCTGAGACCCATGACAATAAAATAAGAACTACTATTTTAGCATGCAGCCCTAAGCAAATAAAAGATGGGACAACAAAATAGGAGATGCCTTTTATGTAAAGTTAACAATGTACCCAGATAAAGCAAAATCCACAGGTATAGATCCAACAAATCAAATTGAAATAACTATCTAGTCTAGGATTTGATTTTTACTTTATATACAAGCTAATAAGTTAGCAGGTTGCTGTTTCATGGGTACTGGTGGAAGATATGGGACTTCTGGATTAGAGACAAAAGACCTTTTTATTCTTGGTCCAGCAAGGAATTTGAACATCAGCATGTGTCAGTTCCCCTGGCCCTCAAGTCCCATTGGAGTAAAGTTAGGGGCCCAGATCAATGCTGTGCACACAGATGAGGGACAGTGGGCTTAGGGACCGTGATGTTTGCTGGTAAGCAGTAAGCAAGAGATATTATCATGTCCCTCAAGTATATTCACAGTCAACACAACCCCAAGAAATGGTCCAGGTAAAGAATAGTCAGAGATTTGCATATCCAGCAAAAACTACAGGGACATTCAAAGCCTATGACAGATTGTATCTCCCAACAATAAGTAGTTCTTGACAGCCAAGTGAGCTATTTGCAGTAGGAAAAAGCCTGTAGAAGGTATAGTCACTTTGAGACATAAGGTGCTATCTACCTACTTTAACAAAGGACCTACACCCAGTAGAGTGTGAGGGTGTATTCATACTTTTCTCAGATGCATTTCTAAAAACACATGGGCAAACCACATTTGTAAATGAAGTTATAGTTTAAATATTCTGGAAGAGAATCCCGTAAGTGTATACTTTTACAATGGAAATACCCATCCCCTAATTCATCTGTTTATAAATCTGTGGGGTTATAAATATTTAATTTTCTTAAAGAAAGTTATACCAGTACTGGTGTAATTCTGCCATTTGTAATAAGTTGTGGTGAATTATAAAAAGCATGTCTGATTTGACCACACCCATATAAACAGTCATTTGCAAAATAGATCTCATCCCAATTTCAAAATTACATCCATTTTCTTCTTTAAAGCTTCTCATAACTATTTTTATATGCCTCAGTTCCTGGGTCAAGCCTGACACCACTGCTTTGGGAGGATAATCTGATGTGCTGGGATTCAAAGCTGGGTTACTATGACAGTCCCCTACATACAATCTTTCTAATACCCCACTCAAGCACAAATTAGCAGGGTTGTAATGAAAGGCCTTCAAAACTGGGATTCTATGTTTTGTCTCTTGTTTTATATATTTTTGGCCAAGATTTCCTCCCTCTAGCCCCCTCCTCCCACCAAGAATAAGTTGTTCTCTCACTGATAGGAGTTTAGAAATTCTACCACTGTTGCTCAGAGCAGTGTGACAAACCTACGAGACTTTCCAGGAAGAAAAATGTCTGTTTTTTGCCTTTACTAAATTACATTTCGTAAATGTATGAACCACAGTCAGCAGCAGTGAAGTAGGGTCAAAGTGACATAAAATATGATTTCTCTGCCATACAAGGAAAACAAAAACACTAATAATAAGAAAAAGAATTTGTAGTACCTGCCAATGCTTCTTAATAGTCCTCTAGGAATCCATGAAACAGAACTGAGAACACAGAAAGCACAAAATAAATTTTGCTGAAAATAAGAATACATCTTGTTTGGTATAATCTAATACCAAGTCTTACACTGGTGGAAACATTTTCTGACATTAAAATACTTCACCTGTACACTTGCATTGGGCTTCCCAGGTGGCGCTAGTGGTAAAGAACCCACTTGCCAATGCAGGAGACATAGGCTCAAACCCTGAGTCAGGAAGATCCCCTGGAGGAGGGCATGGCAACCCACTCTAGTCTGGAGAATCTCACAGACAGAGAAGTCTGGCAGGCTATAGTCCGTGGGGTCACAAAAAGTTAGCCCCAACTAAAGCAAATTAGCATGCACACTTTCATTAGATGATCACCACAATCCTATGAGGAAGGGTAAGAGAAGCACTGGGGGCAAAAATAAGTCAAAAAACTGATTTTCTTCATGGTACCTGAATGACCCGTAGTCCTTTGTCCTTTCCCGCTCCATACTTGGGCATAAGAAGGTGGCCAACATTTGATGTTACCACGTATGGTGGTGATGGTGATTTACTCACTCTGACTCTTTACAACCCCACAGACAGCAGCCAGCCAGGCTCCTCTCCATGGGGATTCTCCAGGCAAGCACACTTGAGTAGATTGCCATGCCCTCCTCCAGCCAATCTTCCCAACCCAGGGACTGAACCCAGCTCTCTCACACTGAAGATGGATTCTTTATCATCTGAGCCTGAACCAACATATAGTTTTCTGCCCTTTCTACACTAGACACACAGATGGTCACTCAAGGAGCTAATACCAAAGGAAACCTAAGAAGAAAGTCAAAATTGTAAGCACGATCCTGCCTTACAGGACTCGAGGCACATGGCAAAAATGAGTCTACTCCATTGCCCACTGCCCAGTAAGGCCAGCGACCACTGTGCCTGCTGTTTTAATTTTAATCTAATACCTGCTCTCAACTTCCTAATTTGCTGACTCTTAGGATTTTTTGATAACAAAACTCTGAGGGGTCTTTCCAAATTCAGCTAGGTGCCTGGAAACCGTGAATCCCATAAACAGGTACAGATTTTGAGCGATGGAGAGAAGTCACAATAGCTTTCAGCTGATGGAAGGAAGTAGGAGGAATGGGAGCAGGACCAGGTTACTCTGGGATCCCCATGTGATATTGCAGAAAGAGACTGGGTTTAGGCATTAAATAGAAATGCTCAACTAACTAACTAACTCAGAGGCATCTCTGAGCCTCACTTTGTCATCTGAACTGATCTAGTAATGTTTACCCCACATGACTTTTGGGAGTGTTAACAGCTATCAAACGCATTTGATACACAATAGGGCAATGGCACCCCACTCCAGTACTCTTCTCTGGAAAATCCCAGGGACGGAGGAGCCTGGTAGGCTGCAGTCCATGCGGTCACTAAGAGTCAGACACGACTGAGCGACTTCAGTTTCACTTTTCACTTTCATGCATTGGAGAAGGAAATGGCAACCCACTCCAGTATTCTTGCCTGGAGAATCCCAGGGATGGAAGAGCCTGGTGGGCTGCTGTCTATGGGGTCACACAGAGTTGGACACGACTGAAGTGACTTAGCAGTAGCAGCAGCAGGGTTTCTTGCTGTTGATTGTGGTGTGTGGGTGTACAGTCTTTGAAGGAATAAATCATATCTTAGTCACCTTTGTATGTCCAACATGTATCACAGAGTACGGAACATGGTTAAGCCCTCAACGTGGCAAGCAGGCCTCATAAAGGAGGCCAGAGTCTGGGTCAGAGAAACATTAAGTGAAGTGGAGGATTTGACCAAGTGAACCCAGTGGGCAGGAGAGAGGAGGGTAAATTCAGTCTCGTGAAAGACACAGAAAAACATTAGAGCCCCAGGTTTAAGCTGATTCCCTGACTCTAGTACAGAGATCGGCAACTCTTTTCTGAAAAAGGTCAGATAATAAATATTTTCACTTTTACAGGCTACCTGATCTCTGTTATAATTACTCAGCTCTGCCACTGCAGAGTGAAAGTGCCCATGGACAATATGTATGTGAATGAGTGCAGCTGTGTTCACTTATAGACACTGAATTTTGAATTTAATATTTTCAATACACAAAAAGAGGATAAACTCTTTTTCAGTCATTAAAAATGTATAAACAATTCAGAGCTGCACAGAAACAAGTGGCAGGCTGGATTTGACCCACAGGCCATAGTTCTTTCCAACCCTTGGGCTAGTGAACTGACCCAAGGACACCGTGTCTGCTAACTCACCCTCCGTTCAGGTGACTCTTCAAAAAGCCCCATCTTTGCTCCCTGTAAGAGCTTCCTATGCTGCTGTAATAAATCACCACAAACACACGGTGGTTTAAACAACACAAATGTATCCTCTTATGGTTCCCGAGGTCAGAAGTGGAACCTGACTCTAACTGGGCTAAAATCAAGGTGTCAGCAGGTATGGCTCTATCTGCAAACACCAGGGAAAAACCCTTTCCTTGTTTCTTCTGACTTCCAAAGGCAGCAGCATCTGTGGCCACATTGCTACAATTTCTCTTCCATGGCCTTATCTCCTACTCTGATTCTGAAGAGTCCTCCTGCTTCTTAAGACCTTTATAACTACATTGGGCCCCACTGGATAATCCAAAGTAATCTCTCCATCCCCAAAGCCATGATTTAATCACATCTGCAAAGTCCCTTTTGCCATGTAAAGGAACATGTCCACAGGTTCTTGGGATCTAAATGTAGACATCTCGGGGGTCAGTTCAGTTCAGTCGCTCAGTCATGTCTGAGTCTTTGTGACCCCGTGGACTGCAGCACACCAAGCTTCCCTGTCCATTACCAACTCCCGGAGCTTGCTCAAACTCATGTCCATCGAGTCGGGGATACCATCCAACCATCTCATCCTCTGTCATCCACTTCTCCTCCTGCCTTCAATCTTTCCCAGAATCAGGGTCTTTTCCAGTGAGTCAGTTCTTCATATCAGGTGGCCAAGTACTGGAGTTTCAGCTTCAACATCAGTCCTTCCAGTGAATATTCAGGACTGGTTTCCTTTAGGATTGACCGGTTTGGTCTCCTTGCAGTCCAAGGGACTCTCAAGAGTCTTCTTCAACACCACAGTTCAAAAGCATCAATTCTTCGGTGCTCAGGGGGGACACTTTTATTCAGCCAACCACACCATCAGGCTTTCACAGAGTCAGTGCCTCCAAGCGAAGGGGCCACCACTCAGCACGTGGACCTGTGTTCACACAAAGGGTCACTTGCCTTCCTCTCCTCCCACAGACTGAGGAGAACGCTGAGGTCAATGTTTTCCGAACCTCACCTCTCTAACCTTTTCCTATGAATCATGATCAGCAAATTAGACATTGCTCTGAGGAAGTCATGCAAATGAAAATAACTCCTCTACCTTAGAAAACCCTTTCAATATTGGCCTTGTTTTCCCCTGAGTTATTTTTAAAGTTACACAAATTTTACTCAAAGGCATACCAGAAATTTGCCTTCAGCTTATCTATGTTCCACACAGACAATTGCATTATACCTAAGAGAATTAATGTGATTTAATTGTATTATATTTGGTGGTAGTTTAATATCAAACTTCTTTTGTATAAGAAATGATTTCTTGGTGAAGTTAAGCTCACTTATTATGCTCATTCTTTATTCATTAAACTCATTAAGATCAGTGGGAATTGCTTATAAATAACGATACTATTGATTTGAAATATTGCAGATAAGTGAGAATATTCTCAGATTGTAAGAGCATAATGCTTCTTAGTAATTTTCTTGGGAATTCATCTATTAGGACTCTTTGTACAGCATACTTTCCCAAGAATGGATGACACACCTTTTAAAAATCTTGTCTTCTCTTGTGAAGGGAAGCTGGATCATAAAAGGACTACTGTCTTTCTCAGAATCTGTTGAAAGGAGCTAAAGCCAAGACTACCACATATGGTTGTACGGGTTATTCACTTCACAAAGGCAACCACCAAAATAAACTGAGGCTGAAATATGGCCTGTGTTCTGCTACCAAACCATACATCCTAGCATAGGACTATCAAAACAATCAGAGATCTTTTCTTGATTCACATAAAGTGACTGTGTGCATGCTAAATCACTTCACCCATGTCTGACACTTTGTGACCCTACAGACTGTAGCCCACCAGGCTTCTCTGTCCATGGAATTCTCCAGGCAAGAATATTGAAGTGGGCTGCCATGTCCTCCTCCAGGGGATCTTCCAGACTTGGGGATTCAACCTGAATCTCTTATGTCTCCTGCATTGGCAGGCATGTTCTTTACTACTAGCACCACCTAAAGTGACTGAATGCCCATGAACCCATGCAATCCCACTGAAGAGGAAATGTCTTTTTCTACTTTACAAAGTCACCCCATGGACCAGCAGAGGTCTTGGCTGAAATCCATTTGGCCTAGCTTAAGCAAAGAAAAGCCCATGGACAGGGGAGCCTGGCGGGCTACAGCCCATCGGGTTGTAAGAGTCAGACACAACTTAGCAACTAAACTAAGCAAAGAATGGAAATTTATTGCAAGGTTGCAAGTTTATTTCTTAGGACTCAAGAGCAAGATGTACAGTAGATATCATGTGGAATTACAAAAAATATATATGTTAGGTTGGCCAAAATGTTCATTTGGGTTTTTCCATAACATCTCTTAGAAAAATTTGAACATTTCGACCAACCCAATAGAAAGCTGTCAAGAGGGAAAGGTAAATAACTAAATATATCAATATTTACCTGCACATGTAGTCCCCATAACCTCCTTGCTATATCATAATAATTCGCCTCATTCTGTAGACACAGTGTCTTGCCAAAGGTCACTCAGCTGGCCACTGAGAGAACTTTCAGATCTAGGCCTGGGTCTGCAATGTACTTGTGCCATTCACTGCTCTACACAGGCTCTCTCATCCTCAGCATGCAGCTGGTATTCTCAGAGCTACTCACTGACATTGCCTGTCCTCCTCCTTCCAGACACATAGGAGAAATGTCTTTCTCCTTGAAGTTAAACACACATGTGTGATTTACTTTGGTCAGTGAAATGTAAGACATGCCATGGGTCATTTCCAGTCAAAAGCCTGTAAGAGCCAGTGAGTGCTTTGCCCTCCCTTCTCCCTTCCAAGGTGACCAGAGACATTCTGGGTGGTGGTAGTTCTGTCGGCCTGCATCCCTGAAAAAGGACAATTCAGAATGGAGATCTCAGTGCATCTACAACGGACTTGTAACTCAAGGGAAGAGTAAGCTTTGACTAATTAAGCCACCAAGAATTGGGCATGTTTGTTATTGCAGCATAACCCAGTCTATCCTGGCCAGCATAGCCATCAAGGGCTCTTCTTCTACCTTTAGTAGCTGGTAAGTCTCACCCAATGAGTCACACGACTTCCTCCCTTTCCCTACTTGCCCCAAACCTTGACATCTTTCACAGCCGATCTAAAATTCCACACAACCAAAATGTTTTCCTTAACTTCCCCAGCCTGGCCTTAATTCTTACTCTTTGTAATCAGAGTCATGCTAACTATCATCATCATATAAATTAGAATCCAATCATATTGCGTGTAACACATTTCCTTGTATGCTGTTTTAACTTGTTTCTTTCTTTAAGATAAGAAAGAATGATTGGTCTTTTTGGTGCAGAAATCATACTGTGCATTTCTGCAGACCTCCTGTAACATAGTCGAAATACTGGAGTAGAGACCTAACAAACAGTTGTGATATCAAGAAAAGCACATAAAGAAGGGAGAAGATGGACAAGACAAAGGGAGCTAGAGGTCTGATCATCCCTTCCCGCCGTGCACCTCGACAGATTTGAATAATGAAACATTGCTCCATAATGAGGAAGGAAAGAGTTAAATTTTCGTAGACTATATCCTGAGACAGATAACATCATTGGAGGTTATATTTCTCATTAATATAAAAGAGTTAATTGTACATCTTGGAAATTCTATTCACTCCAAATCTTCTTTTAGAGTTAAGTCATGCATGATCCATTTATATTCAGGCATTCACCCTGACTGTGTCTGGTTCTGTAGGACCATCTTATGCACCTGCCCTAAGGATCCACTGGGGCTCTAGAAGCTGTTCTTGTAGCGGAACATTTTTCTGAGAAGATGACCTACACTGCAAAATACTTCTATAACCAAAGGCAGGGCATAAATATTTGATAGCATAAAGTCCACGAAAACACATCTTCATTTCAGTAATGTGCTATCTCAGAACATATCACTGGGAGAGCAGGGCTTGCCTGAAAGATTCAGCAGCTCCAATTTGCCAGAGCTCATTAGCATGCCCCAGAGAACAAGCACAGCAAATAATTCTAGATCCCTGCTGCTCATGGGCTAGTTAACATGGACTGACCACACAATGGCAAGCCTTTCTATCTCACGAAAAAGCCACCTTGTGTGTTCCAAGTGCACTTTACAAGGAATCAGACAATGTCAGCTGGAAGGAGCCTTCGTTGTTGTTCAGTCACTCAGTCATGTCTGACTCTTTGCGACCCCATGGACTGCAGCACACCAGGCTTCCCTGTCCTTCACCATCTCCTAGAGCTTGCTCAAACTCATGTCCATTGAGTCAATGATTCCATCCAACTGTCTCATCCTCTGTTGTCCCCTTCTCCTTCTGTCTTCAATCTTTCCCAGCATCAGGGTCTTTTCTAATGAGTTGGTTCTTCTCATCAGGTGGTTAAAGTATTGGACCTTCAGCTTCAGCATCAGTCCTTCCAATGAATATTCAGGACTGATTTCCTTTAGGATTGACTGGTTTGATCTCCTTGCAGTCCAAGGGGCTCTCAAGAGTCTTCTTCAATACCACTGTTCAAAAGCAACATTGTTCAAGGCTTAGCCTTCTAAGGAAGGAGCCTTGCAGGTATCCTTTGTCTACAGATGAGGAGAGAAGGCTCAGAGAGATGACATGAGCTGGATTGAGACTCACACTTAATCCCTTGCTTGCTTCTTTCATAACCACAAAATAAAAACCCATGGGTGAAATAAAAACAGAGAACAGTCCAGTGATTAAACCTACGTCGTCAACTCTGAAGTAAAGTATCATGGCACCATCCAGGCTTTTTAGTCAGCAGAGCTCTGTGTACATATCTATGAATAACTTTACATTTCTCATTAATGGTATATGTTTTCATAACGACCAAGCCTCACTGGCACCCCTCTCTTGACATTTGCATGTTAACATTAATTCTCAATAAGAAATTATTTCTTGGTAAGTGTTATATAATGATGAAATAAAGGCTGCAGCTTAAATTCAGCCCTCACATCATTCTTTTTCTCCTTTGCTGATTTCCCACTTTGGTCAAAACTGGTTATACCAATCCAGGTCTCTTGAGTCAAGATGTCACCACGCTGTGTAATTAAATTCTAAAATAAATAGCAAGACCTCAATGCAAAATTGACCTTTTTGATTCAGAAAGCCCTTCAAAACTTCAGCAGGACTGATAGAAAATTCTTCATCTTGAGTTGCCTGTGGTCCAACAATAGCTTTGTAATCCCTTTGTCAAGCCAAAGCATACAAGGAAAGGATTCACTTTTTTTCTTGCTATCAGAGGTTTCTTTCATGTTTTCTCACCAAGGACTGTAGATTTGACAAATTCACTATAGAATCCTGTTTTTAAATGTTCTTTTCAAATGTGGTTTGAACTGCTCAGAGAGAAAAGAAAGGGGTGGGCCCTTTAGTGGCAAGCATTGGCAGTACCCCATTAAATGGAAAGCTGAAATTGTGAAGTGTCCCAGCACTAACATTTCAGGTGTTGGAAGGAGGAGCAATCAAGTGATAAACAAGTAGCCACCTGAGCAATCCTAATTTAGAAAAAATAAGTCAAACATTCAGCTGAAAATACTTTTGAGCTAGTAATCACCACATAGTACAGCCTCCACTAACTTCCAATTTAAAAGGCTATAATAGCACTGGGAAACATCAAACTGTCCAACAGCAAAAACCAATGTGGAGGCCAATCTAGTTCCAGAATCTAAAAAGAAGTTCCACTATGTATTAAAAGAGACTAAACTAGATACCCAAATTTCACTTTATGTTATCTCAGCATCTACCTCATGAAATGAGAAACTTGAGAGATTGCCGAGAAAGATATAGGACTATACTTTGTACATCTACCCTGACCCTAGATCTGGAAATTAAGGATACGTATCAACTATATGTACTGCTATTGCTACTGCTGCTACTGCTAAGTCACTTCAGTCGTGTCCGACTCTGTGTGACCCCATAGACAGAAGCCCACCAGGCTCCCCCATCCCTGGGATTCTCCAGGCAAGAACACTGGAGTGGGTTGCCATTTCCTTCTCCAATGAGTGAAAGTGAAAAGTGAAAGTGAAGTCGCTCAGTCGTGTCTGACCCTTAGCGACCCCACGGACTGCAGCCTACCAGGCTCCTCCATCCATGGGATTTTCTAGGCAAGGGTACTGGAGTGGCAGCCCAGGATGTCCAGGTGTTGTGTGTGCTTAGTAGAGTCTACCTCTTTGCAACCCCATGGACTGTAGCCCCCCAGGCTCCTCTGTCCATGGAATATTCCAGGCAAGAATATTGGAGTGGGTTGCCATTTCCTACTCCAGGGGATTTTCCCAACTTAGGGATCGAACCCATATCTCCCATGTCTTCTGCATTAGCAAGTGGATTCTCTACCACTGAGTCACCTGGGGAGCCCAAAGCAATCATAAAAGTAGCAGTAATGTATAGTATTGTACTTTTCAAGATATTGTAAGATTAAATTTTTTTTATTTTTGTGGTTTTTTTAATGTATTATTTGTGCAAATAATATTATAAACCTATGGCAATACAGTACTATGTAGCCAATTGTATTAGTTGGGCACCTACGCTAAATTTGTTGAACTTATGAACAAACTGTACTTAAGAATGTGCTCTCAGAATGAAACTTGTTAGTACGTATAAGGGGACTTACTATACTTTTTTTGTTTGCTTTTCTCTGTAGTTTTTCAAACAAATGGCATGTGTCAAGGTCATGACACATAGACACATGTCTAGATGCTGGGCAACTACTGTCCAAAAGAAGTTTCTGTGATAACAGAAGTGTTCTCTCTCTGTGCCATCTCACAGAGGAGCCACAAGCTACATGTGGTGTTGAGTACTTGAAATGCCACTGGTGAAACTGAAGGACTCAATTCTTAAATTTTGTTTTGAATTAATTTAAGCTTAGATAGTCACATGGGAATTGTACCTGCTACTGTCCATGCTTTCCATCATCCACACTCAGGAAGAGTAGACCACTCATTTGATCACAGTAATTTCCTGCCAAAAAATAGAATCTCAGATTCATTGATTCTCAGTTCTTATAAAATCTTCCTTGAAAGGATGAGCATCATGAGGGCTGCCTGAAGGACACTGACTTATCTGTGGACTTACTCATATACCCAAAAGGATGCATTCAGTTCCGCTATGGAGGCACTATGTCAGGCTCCAGGGAAACAGTGGTGAGCAAAACAGACAAGGTCCCAACCCTCATGTTTTATTCTACAAATGATTTAAAGAACTGAAATATGCATAACAATACAAAGGAATAAAAATGAGTAAGAGATCCAAATATACACCACTTACGGGGGAAACAAATATAAGAGTAGTAAGAGGTTGAAAGTAAAGGAAGGAAAACAAACCCAGTAAAGAACTTAGGGCACAGTGGGGTCTGTGGAACTGGAGGGTGTTGCCTGGAAAGGGCTAGTCAGAATCAGGTACATGTTTTTAACCCTCTGTAAGCCAAGCAAAACCTATCTGTAGGCAAGAGCCAACCCACCAGCAGCTACAGAGTAGTTAGAGTAGCCACCTAACTGTTACCTTATTTAGAACCCAGAGGACAAATTTCTATCCCGAAAAGCTGAATTTCAACAGATTGAGATATATATTTTTTTATCTCATGAAAACTGTGAAGCTTTTCTTACATATATATAATTTATATCATACTGAAGATTAAGTATAAAATAATGCAAAGATTTAAAGGGTGGTTTGATGAGTTTTATAGATGGATATACCCATATAAACATCACACCAATTGGGATTTAGAACCAGAGCTGGAAAACTGCAGCCAGTGGGCCAGATCTGCCCTGCTGCCTGTCTTCACAGAGCCAACAAGCTAACAATGGTTTTTATATTTTCACATGGTTGAAGAAAAAACTTGTAAGAACATTTTTTGACGTGTGAAATACATATGAAATTCAGATTTCAGTGTCCACAAATAAAATTTTATTGAAATACTGCCATACTCATTCATTTACTTATTATCTGTGGCTGCTTTGAGGGGCTTCCATGATGGCTCAGACAGTAAAGAACCCACTTGCAATTCAGGAGTTCAGTTCAGTTCAGTTCAGTCGCTCAGTCGTGTCCAACTCTCCGCAACCCCATGAATCACAGCACACCAGGCCTCCCTATCCATCACCAACTCCCGGAGTTCACTCAAACTCATGTCCACAGAGTCGGTGATGTCATCCAGCCATCTCATTCTCTGTCATCCCCTTCTCCTCCTGCCCCCAACCTTTCCCATCATCAGAGTCTTTTCCAGTGAGTCAATTCGTCGCAGAGACCTGGGTTCAATCCCTGGGTTTGGAAGACCCCTTGGAGGAGGACATGGCAACCCACTCCAGTATTCTTGCCTGGAGAATCCCCATGGAGAGAGGAGCCAGGCAGGCTACAGTCCAAGGGGTCGCAAAGAGTTGGACACGACTGAGCTACTAAGCACATACACACACACCAGGTGGCACTAGGGGTAAAGAAGCCGCCTGCCAAGGCAGGAGACATTAAGAGAGGCGGTTTCAATCCCTGGATCAGGAAGATCCCCTGGAGGAAGAAATATTCTTGCCTGGAGAATCCCATGGACAGAGGAGCCTGGCAGGCTACAGTCCACAGGGTTGCAAAGAATCAAATACAACTGAAGTGACTTAGCACGCATGTGTGCCTGGCTGCTTTGGTGCTAAAACAGCCAAGCAGAGTAGTTGCAACCCAGCCCATATGATGGGAAAAGACTACAATATTGAGTAGCTGATATTTAGCAGAAAATTTTGCCAAACCCTGGTTGAGAACATAACCAACACATCAGAACATTCTCTTATGTCCCTTTATAAAAGTAAATTCTCCACAGTCTACATTCATTCCAGGGACCCACTGATCTGATTTCTATCACTATAGATTAAATCTACCTGTTCTAGAATTTCACATAAATTAAATCATATTTTATATTTGTGATGTCCTATATATATATATATGATTTTGTTGTTGTTCTTTAGTTGCTCAGTGATGTCTAATCCTTTGTGACCCCATAGGCTGTAGGTGTTCATTGGAAGGACTGATGCTAAAGCTGAAACTGCAATACTTTGGCCACCTCATGCAACGAGTTGACTCACTGGAAAAGACTCTGATGCTGGGAAAGGTTGGGGACGGGAGGAGACGGGGACGACGGAGAATGAGATGGCTGGATGGCATCACCGATTCTGTGGACATGAGTTTGAGTGAACTCATGGAGTTGGTGATGGATAGGGAGGCCTGGCGTGCTGTGATTCATGGGGTCGCAGAGAGTCGGACACAACTGAGCGACTGAACTGAACTGAGGCTGTAGCCCATCAGGCGCCCCTTGTCCATAGGATTCCCCAGGCAAGAATACTGGAGTGGGTTGCCATTTCCTTCTCCAGGGGATCTTCCCAACTCAGGGATCGAGCCCACATCTCCTACATTGGTAGGCAGATTCTTTACCACTGAGCATCCAGGGAAGCCCAAATATGTGATGATGCATGATTATGTATGTATATTATATATGCTATCCAAATATATACATATATACCAAAAGATAGAAAGAGAGATCTATATCCTTTTTGTCTGGCTTGAATCTCTCAACATAATGTCCCTGAAACATATCCAGGTTATGGCTGACATCAGCAATTTGTTCACTTTTATTACTCAGTAGTAGTTCACTGTATGAACATACCACAATTTGTTAATCTATTCACCCATTAACAAACCATTAAGTTATTTGCAGTTCTTAGCCACTATAAACAAGGTTGCTGCTACCTCATGTATAAGTCTTTTGTGTACAAGTCAGGTACAAGTCTCTGAGCCAAATACTTAGTAAAATTGCTGGGTCATAAGGTGGTAAATGCTTAACTTCATAGGAAACTGCCAGAATTTCTGACTGTGAATATTAGAATTCCAGTTTTTTTTTACATCCTTGCTAGAACTTGCTATTGTCATTCTTTTTAGATTTAAATCAGTCTAGTAGGGTGGTGGGAACAGGAGGGATAAATTAGAAGTTTTGGATTAGCATATACAAAGTACTATATATAAAATAGATAAGCAAAAGGTGTACTGTATAATAAACTATAATGGAAAAGAATATGAAAATTATATGTATATAACTGAATCACATTGCTGTACACCAGAAACTAACACAACATTGTAAATCAACTCTGCTTCAATTAAAAAGTAAAGCAATCTAATAGGTAGGATGTGACATCTATTGTAGTTTGGATTTGCATTTCCCATGGAGAAGGCAATGGCACCCCACTCCAGTACTCTTGCCTAGAAAATCCCATGGATGGAGGAGCCTGGTAGGCTGCAGTCCGTGGGGTCGCTAAGGGTCGGATACGACTGAGCGACTTCACTTTCACTTTTCACTTTCACTCATTGGAGAATGAAATGGCAACCCACTCCAGTGTTCCTGCCTGGAGAATCCCAGGGACGGGGGAGCCTGGTGGGCTGCCGTCTATGGGGTCGCACAGAGTCGGACATGACTGAAATGACTTAGCAGCATCACTAACGATGTTGAGCATCTTTCAGTGTGCTTATCAGCCATTCATACATTTTCTTTTCTTTTGTGAACTATCTAAAACTGTGAACATTAATAACAAGTCTTATTTTCCTGTTTGCTTCGGCTACTCGGAAACTTAGAGCTCAATAGAACAACTTAGCTTAGAGACTGAAATATAGCACCAAGGACCTCTGGCCTTTGAGGGTTCCAACCTAAGTCTTGGTTTCATTATCTGTCTTCCCCTTATTCTTTTCCCTCCCAATTTCTTCAACTACTAATTCTTTATCCTGTGTCCTCAATTTCTTTCGCATGACTCAAATCTTATTTTGGAATGAGGCAGGTGACCACCAAAGAGAAAAGGGATGGAACTGCCTCGGTTGCTTCTTGTGAGACAAGAACTGTGCTGGGCACTGGGAACACAGAGATGAATATGTCCCTGTCCTCTAGGAACTCATAGGGAGAAGCAGCCAGCAATTAGAAGACAAGTCAACAAGTGCAGCAAGGAAAGCTCGCTGAAGGACACTGAGGAAGAGGGGAGGTGAAGGAGCAGGGAACTTCCTGGAAAAGATGATTCTTGACTGTTGACTGACGAATGACTCAGTCTTGCCCAGAAAAAAGAAGGAACCCTAGGGCTGTGGTGGGATGTGTATGTCACAGAGACTATTTTAGAACCAGGGACTATTTAATGCTACAGTGCATGATGCATTCTGGGAACTCAGCATAGCTAGAACTCGAGATGGGGAAAGTCAGGGAAATGGAGAGCTGTCATGTTGACCTTCTGACATCTCAGTGACCAAAGCAAGTCACATGGACACACTCCAAGTAAAAGGCAGGGAAACAGCACTCCTCTGTAGTGGCAGGAACTGCCAAGTCACATTGTAAAGGATGTGGCCATTGGGAGGGTGAAGAATTGGGACCATTCATGCAATTTACCACAGCAGCATTCCATGAAAGGAGAAATCGCCTAAAGCAAAAGGATTTCTGAACTATTAATACATGTGGCAGCCTGAGTGCTGTGGTTTCATAACTCTGAGGTAGTTCAGGGAAATATGAGAACAGCACAGAATATTTGGACTGCAGAGAAATCCATCTCTAAATGCCTACAACTCAGGTACTACCCACCATGGAGCCTGGAGCCTCATCTAACAAACTGAAATCCACCAAATGATGGCAGATACCACACTGCTAGGTTGGATTTTTGAATTTAGAACTAAAACTGAGATTCTGCCTCAAAAATCCATGTCAGCAGTGATTCCACTGCGCAATTATCATTAAGTGTGTGATTATAACCATCAGATAATTAAACTATAAAGTGAAAGTGAAGTCGCTCAGTCGTGTCCGACCTTTAGCGACCCCACGGACTGCAGCCTACCAGGCTCCTCCATCCATGGGATTTTCTAGGCAAGAGTACTGGAGTGGCTTGCCATTGCCTTCTCCAATAACTGGCACTAATGCAACTGTGTTGTTAAAAAATATTCTTAAGCAACACCCTTATCCCAGGACTAGTTAACTGTTATGCTAATGTCTGGGCACATGTGACTAATAATGAAATGAGTTATAACTATGTGTTTGGATCATATTACATTGCTTCAAGTGTATCATAATATTTTATAGCTTAATGGAGAATCTGGCTTATAGCAATACAGGAAAAATAAATCTCAGCCAGTCATCATCCATTTAAGAAAAAAGTCTACATCCAGCAGCCGACAAGATTTTAACCATCAATAACAATTACCCTGAAACCTTTCTGACACAATAGGTAGATATTTAATATCAATAACATAAAATACACCCTCCCTAATGGAGATATATTAAGATATTGATTAGTTATGCAAGAAAGTTTATGCTTGTTCCATTCCCACTAGTAATTATGAGCAGGCTATTGACTACTCCTTGAACCACATCTCTTAGTCCATTTCCCTTTCTCCACCCAAGAGTACACTTGGCTGGCAGATAATCAGAACAAACAGACATTCCTGGAAAATGTAAACCATATGTGCAACTCCGTGCAGTGCACATTTACTGAATGCCTACTAGGTACAGTTGACTGTGTCTGCGGGTGCCAAGACCACGTAGCTGAAAAGCACAATCACTTTGCTCAAGATGCTTACAATCTAATGGGGGAGACAGACAGGACCACAGAACACCTCTTGGGGAGGGATGGGGTTAGGGGCATGCTGCAAGGCAGCTGAGCCAGAGGGTGGGGAATTGGACAAGCAACTAATGACTGTAACATAAGTCAGAGGAAGCAGAAGCAGAACTGGGAGGAAGCAGGGGAGCTGGAGCATTGCTTCCAAGAGTGATGCCTTTTCAACATTTTTCTGAGGTTAATATGTAGACCTGACAGTTGCTAGGACTCTACGGGGAGAAAACAATGTACAGGGAGTAATGCAAAAGCAAGACCTGGAGAGGTGTTCAAAGACACACATCCCATCAGGTTCGCTAACCTGACCACAGGGTATCCTGTGCCATAGCCCAGCTCCCTACAAGGATCCTAGGGCCTGGCTACTCCTCTCAAGGTGGAGGTCAGTCCCACAAGGGAAGCACCAGTGTTCTAGGATTTGGAACATGAAAGTTCTTCCAAGACAGCAGCAGCGGTAATAAGAGGCTCAGTAGAGTGGCACTTGGGAACTAAATAACTTTAAAATGATGCAAGAAAGAAAATGCATTTCTTGGTTATTTCAATAGCTATTTCATTTGCTATGTTGTTGCTGTTTAGTCTCTAAGTCGTGTTTAACTCTTTTGCGACCCATGGACTGTAAGCCTGCCAGTCTTCTCTGTCCATGGGGTTTCCCAGGCAAGACTACTGGAGTGGGTTGTCATTCCCTTCTCCAGGGGATCTTGCCAATCCAAGGATCGAACCTGAGGCTCCTGCATTGGTAGGCAGATTCTTTACCACTGAGCTACCAGGGAAGCCCTTCAATTGCTGTATTTGTTGATGTTCTTCAGTCTCTTAGTCATGTCGGACTCTTTATGGACCCATGTACTACAGCATGCCAGACTCCTCTGTCCTCCACTATCTCTCAGAGTTTGCTCAAATCCCTGTCCATTGAGTTGGTGATGCTATCCAGCCATCTCATCCTCTGTTGCCCTCTTCTCCTGCCCTCAATCTTTTCCCAGCATCAGGGTCTTTTCCAATGAGTTGGCTCTTCACATCAGGTGGCCAAATATTGGAGCTTCAGCGCAGTGCTTCCAATGATAGATGATTTCAAATTGTCTCCCTCCAGTGGAAACTTGCCAGCCTTTTTGTTTCCATGCTTATACCTAAAGGGGTTAGTCCTTGTCCCTATATTAGTCCCAGTCCCAGTTTCTTATAAGCGTGGTGAGCACAGTACAGTGGTCTTGAGGGGTAGCCAGACCAACCAGTGTGATCACTTGCTAGCCCCAGGCATCCCATCAAGCTGCTTTTCTGGACTCTATGAATTACCACATCCCTTCAGGTAGCAGGAAATCAATGGTGAAGGTGCCACACTGCTCTGCTAGGTCTTCCAAGAATGAAGCTCATTTGCAATGCAAAGCAACATGAAGAGAACATTCTTTTAGCATTGAAGACACATGCCAATTCCCCAGGCAATGGGAAATGGCAAAGACTGATATTTTGATGTTTTTTTGTTAAGGCATTTTTTTAAAATAGAAGAGTCCCGTGTTTTTTCACATTCCCTTGAATGGTACAGAGGTAAATGGAGTGAAAAGAAAGAAGACTCTTTTTAAATATGATCTGTTTTCCTGTGTGCATGCTGTTTAGAATGCCAATGCCTGCAGGCTATTGGGGAATTTGGGTGAGAGAATTTCCTTCCTTCCAAATTAAAGAACAAGAAAACGAGACCTCAAGGCCATTTCTGCCTTGAAACTCTTCCTCGAACATGGTGTTTCACAATTAAAATACAACGATTAACAAAGAATGATTTTCTTTCAACTAGGAGTAGAAATGAAGCACAGACACCCTACTGGTCACTCTTAGTGGCAAAATTGCTGCAAAGTGAATACAAAGCATTAGGGGCTGGAGCTATCAGCACCAGCCAACAAGAAGTTTATATATAACAATTTATACAAAACCATATTTTCCACCTTGATGCCCTTGGGCAGCAACCTCCGTGGAATTCTCCAGGCCAGAATACTGGAGTCGGTAGCCTTTCCCTTCTCCAGGGGATCTTCCTAACCCAGGAATCGAACACAGGTCTCCCAAATAGCAGGCAGATTCTTTACCAGCTGAGCCACAATGGAAGTCCAAGAATACTGGAGTGGGTAGCCTATCCCTTCTCCAGCGGATCTTCCCAACTCAGGAATCGAACCCAGGTCTCCTGCATTGCAGGTAGATTCTTTACTAACTGAGCTATCAGGAGTCCAAATTTGTTAATGGGCTCGAGGCAAATGTTAATGTACATCCAAGTTGCTGGTCTCCCAATGCTCCCGTCTAAAGGTTCGTGGAGTCTTTCTAACTCATATCCACAACCTTAGGATATCTGTCCTCTTCAACTAGCTGATGAACTTGTAAGAGCTGGGCATGTCCCAGTCATCTTTTTATTCTCACCTCCTAAGATAGAACTTACCAACTAATAGGCAATTAATACGTGCTTATTAAATAACTGATGTTGAATTTGACACCCAGGAAGTTTATCACTTGTCCAAGATTGCACAGCTAATTAGTAACAGAATCAATTCAAGTCTTCCAGTTCCCAGCCCTGCTGTGTTTCTTTTTCAATGCCTGGAAAGGAGTTCAAGATGATTAATAATGGCTTCCATTGATTGAGGACTTGTTCCGTGCCATGTGCCCTGGCCCAGCACCATGCATACATTGTTAATTTAATCTTATTGCAATCTTAGAAGATAAGTAGTCCCCATTTTGTAAGTGCCGAACCAAAGGCCCCATCTGTCCAAAGTCAGGGAACAAGGAGCTATCCGGCAGACTTCCACCAGCCTGGTCCCACATCCCACACTTCCAGTCCCCCACCACAAGAATCACCTCCCCCTGATCAACAGAAACCAAATACATTTCCTGACATGGATCTCCAATGTCATAAGACCCTGAGACGACTAATAAGTTGTTAACACATTTTGGGGGAAGGTCTAAAAACGTGTTTCCTTCTAGTGAGAATTTTAAGAAAAAACCAGAATCAAGCAAAAAGTAGGAAGGGAGAGAAAACTGGGAGTCTTTTATTATTATTAAATAATAATGAGGCACAAGCTGTGTCCCTTGAGGGACACAGAGGGAGAGGTGAATGCTGTCCTGAGTAGGAAGGACCGAGAGGATTGTAGGAGCAACTGTCCTCTCTGTGCCTTAGTCTTGCAAGATTAGTCATGTAAGAGGCTCATAAAAATAAGTAAACAAACTTTCAAAAGGCCAGACCTACATCTTCTAAAAGGCCAACAGGGAGCTCCTGCTAAGAAATTGTCACAAACATACAAAGATTCATGTTACTACCACAGGAGTCTTTTACCTACAGCTTGGAAACGTGATCTTTTTTGTTCAAATGTGGTTGAAATTTGCTGGGACTGGAAAATAGATTATTCTTTCCTTAAAAGGGCAAACCAACTGCTTTGTGGCTAGCACAAACAGGTTTTTTATCTTGACTGATTTAGATTCTACTTGTGTCGGATTGGACCCAAACAAGTGTCTGCTCTGATTCCCTCTGTCTTATCTAGACCGCCAGATCATGTGGGCTTTTGTGATGTGAGCACCGGGACGCAGAATGCGGGCTTCAGGTTCAAGATCTACAAGCAAGAAAAAGAACCACAATCAAATTGGAATCATACTGACTCCCAACATCACAGACTGTTCCAGCAAAAAAGAACCAGGGATGATGCAGTCCAGTGTTCTCACTTTGGAGATTCGGAGACTGAGGCCCAGGGAGGAATGACTTGTGGCCTCATGAACCATGCAAGAAAAGGGGCTGCATTATACCAGAGTCTTCAGCCTACAAGGTGCCAAACCAGCAGTTCTACATCCATTGCTATTATTGTTTCAAGTAGGAACTGTTTACAAACATTTTAAAAATAGGAGGTTTAGGATGGCAGCTCCTAAACACAGAATTACCATGCATGCATGCTGAGTTTCTTCAGTCATGTCTGACTCTTTGTGACCCTTTGGACTATAGCTTGCCAGGCTCCCTTGCCATGCCTTCCTCCAGGGGATCTTCCCTACCCAGGGACTGAACCCATGTCTCATATCTCCTGCACTGGCAGGCAAGTCCTTTACCACTAGCACTACCTAGGAAGCCCCAGAATTACCATATGGCCCAACAATTCCACTTCTGGGCATATGTCTGTGAAATAGAAATATGTGTGTGTATGTCTGGCCCTGGCCCCTGGCACAGAGCTCCTAAAATGCTTGTGATTTCCTAGGTGATAAGAACACTGAGCACATTTTTTTGTTCCAATATTTGATTTTTGGTCCTAGTTCCTGACATGGAGCTCTTAAATCCCTTGGGATTTCTTAGGTGATAGCTGTGTCTTTTGTACTAATCTTGGTGGGATTCTCCAAAGCTTCAGGAAGGGGGAACTGGTCACCAGAAAGAGTGAGCCATGATAGGAACTTGGAAATTTCCACCTCACCTCCTATCCTCTGAGAAGAACTAAGTTAACAGCTGTTCATGACTAAATGAGAAAATCTCCCCAAATCCCAAAAGTATGGGATTTTGAGAGCTTCTGCATCTGTAAACACATCCGCATGCCAGGACAGTGGTACTCCCAACTCCATGGGGACAGAAGGTCCTGTGCTCGGGACCCTTCTAGACCTTGCCCTGTATGCCTCTTTATCTACCTGTTCATCTGTGTCCTTTTTTTCATATTAAAAAAAACAGTCAATGTAAGTGATTGTTTCCCTGAATTCTGTGAGCGGTTCAAGCAAACAAGCAAACCCAAGGAAGTATTGCTATGACCTTCTAATTTTACCGAGTCAACCAAAAGTACAGGTGACTACATGGGATTCATGACTGTCTGAGGAGGGCGGGGGAAGGGAGGACAGTCTTATGGGGCTGAGCCCTTAGCTGTGGGGTCTGCAGTCAGTGACAAAGTGAATTGAATCACAGGACCCCGACTGGTGTCACAAAGAATTGCTTGGTTATAGGAGGGAAAGACCCACACACCTGACATCAGAAGTGAAGTGAAGAGAATTCCCCTGAGGTTCAGTAGTTGAGACTTTGCCTCCAATGCAGGAGGGTTCGGGTTAGATCCCTGTTGGAGAAATTAAGATCCCACATGCCTCGTGGCCAAAAAGCCAAAACGTGAAACAAAAACAGTACTATAACAAACTCAATAAAGACATTTTTAAAAATTAGTTTGATTATTGTAGGTCTTGTTTTAAAAAGTGAAGCAGTTTGTGTGTGGTTACAGCATGACAGTAAAGGAAAGAAGTGGTGCAATCCCCCCCCAGGGAACTGAAAACGTGTTTGCACACCCATCTTCACAGGATTGTTATTCACAGTAGCCAAAGGCAGAAGCCACCCGAGCGTCCCGCAACAGAGGAATGAAGAAACAAAATGCGCTCTGTACATGGTGTGCTCTTCAGTCTCAAAAAGGGAAGTTCTGACACTTGCTGCAACGTGGATAGAACTTGAAGACCCTATACTGAGTGAATTAAGCCAGTCAGAAGAGGACCAATATTGTATGGTTCCACTTATATGAGGTCCCTAAAGTAGTCAGATTCACACAGACAGAAAGTAGAATGGTGAGAAGTGAGCATGCCCTGAGGGGAGAGGGGAGTGGTGAGTTACGCTTAATATGCACAGTTCACATTTGGGAAGATGGAAGAAGCTCTGTGGTGGATGAGAGTGCTGGTTGCATAGAAACGTGAGTATACTTAATTCCAAGTAACCTAAAAAGTGGTTAAAATGATAAATTTTGTTATGTATATTTTACCACAGTAAAAAAATAAACAGAAGTGTCCACATAAACATCCAGACTTCCAATGTCTTTTGGAAAATAGAAGATCTGGTAATCCGGGGTCCATGTTCCTACAAGGATTCTCAGGGCAGCTGGCCCCTTACGACAGGGCAGACATGCTAGGGCTTCGTGTGGCTGCCTCCTTCACCACTCCACCCACCTACCTTATCAGCTGGTTCCCAAATTGGGCTGCACTTTGAAACCAATGGCAGAACTCAAAAAAATACCCCACACCCAGGCTTCCCCCCAGATAACTGAGTCAGAATCTCTGAGGGGTAGGGTCCAGGCATTGGTCACGTTTAAGAGCTCCCAGGTGACTCTAATGTACATCTGGAACTGAGGTCCCCTACCCAGAGGTTCGGTTCTAAGGCTTGGCTGCACATCAGAATCACTTGGTCTGGGGTAGGGGTAGCGCGGTGTGGGGTTGGGGGGGTGAGAGTGTCTTTAACACTGTTGATGTCTCTTCCTGTCGGTTCTGACTGAATTAGTACGGGCTGTGGCTGAATTTCAGGATATTTTCATGTTCACTGGGTGATTAAATATCTATCAAAGATTAAGAACCACTCCTGAGATGGAGACACAGATGAAGAGAACAAATATATAGATGCCAGGAAGGGAGAGGGGAATGGGGTTGGCGTATATACACTACTGATACTTTGTATAAAATAGACAACTAATGAGGACCTACTGTACAGCACAGGAACTCTATTCAGTGTTCCGTGGGGACCTAAACGGGAAGGAAATCAAAGAAAGAAAGAGAGGATATACATATACATGTAGCTGATCCACTTCGTTGTACAGTAGAAAGTAACACAATATTGTAAAGCAACTACACTTCAATAAATTTTTTTTAAAAAAGAAAGAATCGCTGCCAAAGGCATTTGAGTTATATCCCTAACTACAGAAACACAACACTTGTTTATCTTTATCCCTCCACCCTGCCAAATTAAGTACATGAATAGTATGCACATTATTATCATGTTATTTATATTACATGTATATGCATACATGCATTATATATGTATATATATGTGAGTTCTGTGAGATTAGTAATTTGAGGGACTCGAATATAAATAAACAAATCACCACACATGCAAACGCACACGCACACTCTCTATCAGCCATCTTACTCCACAATTAACCCCAAATTTACTCCCACTCCAGTATTCTTGCCTGGAGAATCCCATGGACAGAGGAACCTGGCAGACTGCAGTCCATGGGGTTGCAAGAGTCAGACACGACTTAGCAACTACTCCACTGAATTATTTGTAACTTCTGGAATTTTTCTTAAAATCAGCCATAATCTTTTACAATCACACCTTGCATGTTCCCAAAATGCTCTGTTAAATAGGATTTTGTAGTGTGATTCTCATTTTCAAGGCACTCAGGGAGTTTGGTATCTTTAGGGAACACTTCAGAGAAGCTTTTTGTAAAACAAATAACCCTTTAGCACTGTGAACATTAAGCTATGAATGTAGGTGCTTTGTGAGTCAGGCATGGCAGTTGCAGAGCGGGTTTCCTTACAGTGCACTGAATCTATTTCCAGTGCATATCCCAAACAGTGTGTATGTCCGAGAAGATTTAAAAAAATAGGTGTTCTCAGTAGAAGTCATAAGCTTCTAACATAATAATGATAAAGACATTTTATGTTTTTCTTCTCCCAATTGTCCAGTTGCAAACTTTGAGATACTCTTCCCTCTGAAAAGGAGGTCTGAAACTTAACAAAAATGTAAGACCACATCTCTGCATTCTACCTAAATGGCCTTTCTATAATCACTTTTCCATCACTGTGGCAAATAGGATAACTGTCTGCTGAGAGGTTGAGGTGATTTGGCTGCCTAAAATAACACCATGGACCATCCCAAACTCACCTGATTGTTCTGTGCTCCACTGTAACACAAGAAAAACCTTACTGAGCTGAAAATGGTCTAGTTGGTTGACGGAAAAATAGAGGCACAGAACTTTAGAATAGACTGTTCCTTCAAAAAGAAAAGTAAAAGTAATTTATTCTGCAAGTTAGCAACCAACTACAGCTGTTATGACCTCAGAGCCTAACAGAGGTAGCCTCTCAGGAGCAACTGGGAAAAGAAGGAGATGGAATACAGAATAAATTCCAACCATGAGGCTAAAACTTGAGAGACATTGCATTTTAAAGTATGGGTGGTCTTCATCAGAGACTGACTACTAAATATTGAAAACTCACAATCTCACAGGTGGTAGTCACATTCCCTGGACAGCCTACAAGAGAGGGCTTCCCTGGTGGCTCAGATGGTAAAGAATCCGCGTGCAATACAGGAGATCTAGGACCGATCCCTTGAAGGAGGGCGTGGCAACCCACTCCAGTATTCATGCCTGGAGAATCCCATAGACAGAGGAGCCTGGCGGGCTACAGGCCATAGGGTCCCACAGAGTTGAACACAACTGAAGCGACTTAACACAGCACAGCATACACAGCCCTTGAAGAGAAGCACTGGTACTAGCTCTGCTCAGGTCTGCATCGTGGGATAAGGGAGGTGGTATGAGACAGTAAAACAGGGAAAGGAGGAAGAAAAGAAAGCAGAGGGAGGAAGAGGAGGTGGAAGGGGAGAAAGATGTTGGCCTGAACCAAACTTCTGAGAAATTAAACATTTATGTTTGACATTTCTCTATGCCACTTTCTGAACTATATTCTCAATACTTTCCCAAGTTAACACTCAGGCCTAACCCTCTCCCTACCAAGGGCTAAAAACTCACGTTTATCTGCTTAAATCAGAGCTCCACTGGGAACAGGGGAGAAGATCCTCTCAGACTAACCCTCCTTTGGTTCACAACTATAAATGCTTTATAAAATGTAAAAATGAACCGTAAGTCTCTGGAGAGCAACCAGAGCAGTGAGAAAATAAAGGATGGTGAGGGGGTTTCACTGAAAAGAACCCTGAGTGCTAATAGCTCTTTGCCTCAGGACTTAGTCAGAGCTGGACCAAGGAGCTAAATCTGGGAGAGAAAATCAACGATCAGAGTTTGGGAGACCACAGCAGCTGGTCAGTGACAGGGGAAACCCTGGAAAGGAGGGAGCTAAAGAGCAGTCCCAAATTTTACATGCTGTGCCCAAATCTCTGCTCACCGCTGAATTTCGTATATACAGAGGAGACTTCAGGGAGCCCAACTAAGGCTCAAAGAACTACAGGTATTTCAGCTCCTGCCAACTTCAGAGGAGAGGCAGTTTGGAGTCTGAGTCCAGCTACTGCAGCTAATGCAAAACATCAGTACACTTCAGAGGAACATAACAGAATTCAGAACCTCTACAACATATTACTAACAAAATGTGTCCAGTATATAATCTGAAATTACTAGTCATGTCATGATACAGGAAAATGTAATCTATACTCAAAAGAAATGGCAATCAAGAGTGACTGACCTGAAGATGACCCAGATGCTACAATTAGTAGACAAGAATGCTAAAAAGTTTCTATAACTCTGCTCACACATAGAAAGGAAAAAAAAGGTTTATAATGCAGGAAAAAATAGGTAATTTCAGTAGAGAAACAGAAACTACTATTCTAGTACTGAAAAACAGAACACCTGAAATTTAAAAGTTCAACAGGTGGGTTTAGCAAAAGACTAGGGATAACAGGGTAAAGAGCCAGTGAACCTGAAGATAAATCAATAGAAATAATCCAATATTAAAATAAGAGGAGGAAAAGGTGACTGTGAATAAAGGGTCATATCAAAAGGTCTAACATACATGTCATTGTAGTACCAGAAGGAAAGGAGAGATAAGGTAAAAAATTGGAAACCATAATGACCAAAATTTCCACAAATTTAGGGAAAGATATAAATTTGTAGATTCAAAGAGCTTAATGAATGCAAAACACACACACACACACATTCCCCTAAGCATATTATATTCAAACTGCTGAACCGCCAGGGGGAAACAACACATTACATACAAGGGAACAGTAATATGAATTACTATTACTTCTACTCAGAAAAAAAAAAAAAAAAGATGACAAATGATAACGAAACAACTTCTTTAAAGTGGAGAAAGAAAAATATATGTTTATTAAGAATCTATATAACAAAAATATCCTGTGAAAATGGAGAGAAAAGGAAGACCTTTTCAGATACATGAAAACTAAGAGAATCCATCACCATCAGATCTTCACTACAAGAATGTTATAGGAAATTATTCAGACTGAAATGATGACACCAAAATGAAACTTAATTTTCCAGGGAGGAATTATTAATGCCATGACTGGTAAATATATGGATAAAAATTGTATTTCCTTCTTAATTTATTTAAAATGGATATAACTAAAGCAAGAATTATGGCATCCTCTTTATTGTGAGGTTTGTAACATGTAGATGTAATACATATGACAGGTATACCATAAAGAATGGAGGGTGTGGGTATATGGACCAAAAATTTGAAGATTTTTCTATTTTTTGCGAAATAGTACTATTGTGTGTGTGTTTGCCACTCAGTTGTGTCCAACTCTTTGTGACCCCATGGACTATAGCACAGCAGGCTCCTTGAAATCCACAGAAATAGGCTGTGAGAAGTTGAGGATATATATTGTAATGCCTAGAAGAGTCACACACACTCAAAGGAGTACAAGGGTGGTTTCATACCTATTCAAAAAAATAGAATAAGAGCATAATTTCACAGAGATGATTCTACAAAAATGTTCACAGCAGCTTTACTCATAATCACCAAAAATTGGAAATAGGCCAGGTGTACATTAACAGAGCAATGGCTGAGCAGCCTGTGATCTACTCAGACAATGGGTACATAGGCTATACTACCCAACAATAAAAGGAAAGAATTACAGATGAACAATGTGGATGAACCTCAAAAACATTATCTGAGTGAAATCCTAGAAGATACTAAATTTGTCTCTAGTGAAAAATAATGAAAACCTGGAATAAGACAAGGTTTGACTGAGGAAGAGAATGAGGGAACTTGCTGGGGAAATGGTAATGTTATATATCTTAATAGGAGTTTTTACTACATAGGTTTATGCTTTTGTCAAAACTCACTGACAGCATGCTTAGGATTTGTGAATTTCACTATACATAAATTTGCCATAAACAATAATATGTTGTGACATAAATATTGAACTCTAGTTAATAATATCCATGTTGAGGTATAATAGCGAGAGGTATACTGGTATCTTCAACTCATTTGAAATGCATCCAAAAAGAGAGAGAGAGAGAAATAAACTGATAGTTTTTAAAAATGAATAGATGGATAGAGGCATGATAAAGCAAAATGCTAATTTTAGAATACAGGTGGCAGCTTGTGGCAGGCTGACTAATGTTCCCCTCCAAATAAAAGCTCACATCCTATTCCTAGAAACTTGTGAAAATGTTATATGGAAAAAAATAAAAACTTTGCAGATGTGATTAAAAATCTTGACATGAAAACATTAGCCTGGACTACCCAGGTGGACCCAATGTAATCAAAGAATCCTTAAAGAGGGAGAGAGGAAGACCAGAGACAGAAAAGGTGATGTGAACGCAGAAACAGAGGTCAGAGCAATGATGTGTCCACAAACCAACAAATAAGTGTATCCCCTACATCATGAGGAACGCTGGGCTGGAAGAAGCACAAGCTGGAATCAAGATTGCCGGGAGAAATATCAATAACCTCAGATATGCAGATGACACCACCCTTATGGCAGAAAGTGAAGAGGAACTAAAAAGTCTCTTGATGAAAGTGAAAGAGGAGAGTGAAAAAGTTGACTTGAAGCACAACATTCAGGAAACTAAGATCATGGCATCTGGTCCCATCACTTCATGGGAAATAGATGGAAAAACAGTGGAAACAGTGTCAGACTTTATTTTGGGGGGGCTCCAAAATCACTGCGGATGCTGATTGCAGCCATGAAATTAAAAGACGCTTACTCCTTGGAAGGAACGTTATGACCAACCTAGATTTCCAGTGGTCATGTATGGAGGTGAGAGTTGGACTGTGCAGAAAGCTGAGCGCCAAAGAATTGATGCTTTTGAACTGTGGTGTTGGAGAATACTCTTGAGAGTCCCTTGGACTGCAAGGAGATCCAGCCAGTCCATTCTAAAGGAGATTAGTCCTGGGTGTTCACTGGAAGGACTGATGCTAAAGCTGAGCTCCAATACTTTGGCCACCTCATGCGAAGAGTTGACTCACTGGAAAAGACTCTGATGCTGGGAGGGATTGGGGGCAGGAGGAGAAGGGGATGACAGAGAATGAGATGGCTGGATGGCATCACCGACTCAATGGAGGTGGATTTGAGTGAACTCTGGGAGTTGGTGATGGACAGGGAGGCCTGGCGTGCTGTGATTCATGGTGTCACAAAGAGTCGGACACTACTGAGCGACTGAACTGAACTGAAGCCACAAAGTTTGTTGTCATTTGTTACAGCACCAAGAGGAAGCTCATAAATAGAAACATGGTTATTCACAAGTCTTTCAACTTTTCTGTAAATTTGGAAATGTTCATAACAATAAGTTGAAGTTAAAATTAAAAAAACTCCCATTGACCAAGGGTGGGAATTAGATAAAAGGTAAACTAATGGAAATTTTAACACCAACATCTGACTGGTTAACAACCTCTCAACTCTTCCAAAGTTATTTAAAAGTTTTGAGTAGAACCCTGATTAGTTATTAGAATTCATAATTGTCCTGATTACAATAAGTAGGGCCAAAATCAACTTTAAGCTTTAAATTACAATAAGTAGAGGAGAAAATGAGGGCTTCCCTAGTGGCTCAGTGGTAAAGAATATCCTCCTGCCAAGCAGAAGATGTGAGTTCAATCACTGGGTTTGGAAGATGCCCTAGAGAAGGAAATGGCAACCCACTCGAGTATTCTTGCCTGGAAAATCCCATGGATGGAGGAGTCTTCTGAGCTACAGCCCAAGGGGTGGCAAAGAGTTGGACATAGTGACTGAGCACACACAGGGAAGAAAGTGAAGGAAAACTTTCTGGAAAATATGGTTTTATTTAAAGAACCCACCACATGGAGAGATCAGCCTGCCCTAGTAACTCTTCCAGATCCTGTTCTCCAACATATTAAACTTGTTTATTTCTTCCTCTGCTTGTGAACTTATGGATTCTCCAGAATATTCAAGTTCTGTTTTGTTTATTGGTTTTTCTCCCTCCAAAGAATCCAGAAATTGAAGGAATAGGTGGCAACTATTTGAATGATTCGATCTATAATTTACAAATATAGGTTATTTTTAAACTTAATGCTTATGAATCAGAGATCCACTGTGTTAGAGAAAACCAGGCTCTTCTTTACCCAGATAAGAACAGGTCCGGGTCTTGCTTTCTGGAGATTTTTATTACCAAAATCTGGAAGTTAATCTTCACTGCATCATTCTAAAAGTGCAAACTGCCTTGGAAAAGAACAGTAAAAATGCATACCAAGAGGAAAACAAAAAAGCAGGCAAAGCTTAAAGTTGATTTTTAAACTGACGGTTTCAAAATGGCAAACAAAAACTTAAAAAAAATTTAAACCAAGTTTATAGCTCAAGCCGTGGATAAAAATAGAAATCATAGTCATGCATTGAAGAAATTTATACACAGCCTCTCCAGAGCTGTGTTCTCAGGAAGGGAAAGATCAGATTTTTCAAAATCTGTTTTTCAAGCAAAATGAATAAAATATCTCAAATATTTTATCATAAGTGCCAAACATGGCAGATGGCACTTGCGTGGAGATTATATAATCGCATAGAAAACCAGCCATAATGTTCTAAGAATATCCACAGAGTGAAGATACCTCCAGCTCATCCTCTCACTAATCAGAATGGCTCTCCTACAGGAAGGGCCCACCATCTTCGAAGCCCAGAGAGAACCGCAGTTAGGGGAGAAATCCATTTCTCCGGCTCCAGACTTGAACTTAAATCGAGAGTTCAGTCAGTGCCAATGTTTTCTCGTTATCACAGACACCTAAAACCCAGTGGTTTAACTCAACACAGTCTCACTGAATTCAAGAAGGGTCTATGTACTTTGTAGAAATTTGCATATTAATCTCATGAAACAAACAAATTTTAAATTTAGTATTTTTTGAGCACCAATTATATCTTCAGCAATCACTTTATGTGTTTGTTGGTCATAGCTAATCTTGAGTAGAGTCAGTAGTGTCTCAATACACATTTTGGATAAATGAATTTATGAATGAGTAAAGTTATGTTTTAGGATATAGTCTTATTCCCGAATGGTACATGAGGGAAACTTTTTTCCCCAATAAGTTGACAAGTTTCTCCTTTCAACAAGGATCCAAACTTCATTCCACAGAACCTAACAAAAGTAACACATTGAGTCATTTTTTTGTCATTAATAACTCAGCTTTGTTGTTGTTCAGTCACTAAGTCATGTCCAACTCTTTGCAGCCTTATGGACTGCAGCACACCAGGCTTCCCTGTCCTTCACCATCTCCCAGAGTTTGCTCAAACCAGCTTTATGGAGCTGCAATTGACCTAAAACAAGATTCACCAATTTTAAGAGTACAATTAGATGAGTTTAAAAATATTTATGATCATTATTACCATCAAGATCCAGAAAACTGCCATCATCCCAAAAGATTTTCCCGCTCGTTTGCTGTCAGCTTCATCTCCTTAATTCCTGGTCCAAGGAGACCATTGTCTATCACCGTTATTTTACCTTTTCTAGAATTTCACGTAAATCAAATCATACAGTAAGCAGTCTTTTGTGTTTGTTGCCTTTCACTCATCATAATGTATTTGGGGCTTATTCATGTTGTTGTGTGTGGGAACTAAATTGTTGCCTGCCATGTCAGTAAACAAAGGACATTGCAGCCATCAAGCCGTCACATTACAGTCGCTGGCACGGTGCACCCTGAGGAAACTCAGGATGAGAAAACACAGGGTGCTGGCCCCAGATATCTAAAGTGCACATCAAAGGAGTGATTTCAGTGAGCCCAGATTCTTGCACCTTCCCGCACAAAGTGCTAAATTCCTTAACTTGAGATATCTGGTTTTCTTTTATTAATAGTAATATTTTGAAGTTCCAACAATCTGGTCTTTTGTTGCAAAAAGTCCTATATATCCTGCCCCCACCTTGTTTCCCTGGAATAATTTCTCAGAATTATCTGAGATGCTGTGTCCCAGGCTTAAGTCCTCAGTTTCGTCTTCCAAATAAAACATAACTATCAATTTAGGCTACACTTTTGTTTCACTCAACATGTATATCAACAGTTCGTTTTATTTTTGTGTAGAATTCCATTGTATGGATGTACCACAATTGATGGGTATTTGGATTATTTTCAGTTTTGAACTATAAAAATAAACTAGCTATGGATATGTAAGCACAAGGCTTTGCATAGACATGTTTTCTGTTCTCTCAGGTAAATTCTTAGGAGTGGAGCTGCTGGGTTATATGGCATAAGTATGGAAGTGTTAGTCGCTCCATCATGTCCGACTCTTTGTGACCCCATGGACTGTAGGCCACCAGGCTCCTCTGTCCATGGGATTCTCCAGGCAAGAATACTGCAATGTGTAGCCATTCCCTTCATCCAGGGATCGAAACTGGGTTCCCCACATAGTGGATATAAGTATATATTTGACTTTAAAATAAATTGCCAAACTTTTTTCCAATGGAGCTGCAATATTTTTCATCCCCATCAGCATCATGTGAGAATTCCAGGTGTTCTACATCCTCATCAATGCTCGGTATGACCAGTCTTTTTAATCTTAAATGCGCTGGTGGGTGCAGAGAGGGATTGCACTTTGAAGTTTTCATTTGTATTTCTCTAGTGAATCATATCATTGAACACCTCTTCATGTGCTTGACAGATCAATTTTGATATCTATGTTTTGTGTGGTATAGTCTTAATAAAGGAATCAGAAGAATCAAATGGTTTCTCCCTGAACAGAGCCAATTGTAAATCCAGAGGTAGGCAGATTCTAGAATGACTCTCTCAAGATAAGACCACACCTAGAAAAGATCCACAGACTGTAGCCACCCAGGCTTCTCTGTCCTTGGGATGTTTCCAGGCAAGAATACTGGAGTGGGTTGCCATTTCTTCTCCAGGGGATCTTCCCAACACAAGGATTTTCCCAACTACGGATCAAACCCAATTTTCCTGCATCTCCTGCATTGGCAGGCAGATTCTTTACCACTGCGCCACCAGGGAAGCCCTAAAAAAAGCCATATTTTATAAAAAAACTCTTTTAAAACTCAGGCTGAAGAGTTAAGAGCCAGATTAATAATCTGCCTTTCCTTCCTTAGGGGGAGAGGGAGAAGAAAAACACTCCTCTCACAAATGGAAAGATCTGGAAATGATACAGCAGTTCCTTGTCCAACAGACATGCCCACATAGTATATCACTAGCTTTCAGATGGCCATCTGAGATCTGAAGCCTTTAGAATATTCAATTTGCCTCTCGAAAAGAACCAAATGTTAAGCTATGCCACACATGTCGTTAGTCTCTTACAGCATTCAATTTTCTCTTCATCTTATTATTTTTAGGTAGGATTCAAAACACCCACCAGGGATGTATTTTTTTATGAGCAAGAACGTTGTTTTGGTAGAAAATGTGTTCAACTCTTAATCATTGTCAAGGTTTTTTTCTGTTTTTCAAATGAGATGTAGCTTTCCATCTACTTAAAGTACAATAAATTACTCATATTCAGGACATCAAAAATGTCACCCTTTTACTTAGAAAAAGAATAAAATCAGTCTACACAATTATCCTCTCCATCACTAACATTTCTGGAAAAAAAAAAAATCTCTTAGAAAACTTATCTCTATAACATTTCCAAATCTCCTGCTAGAAACTGGCATAAACCCTGAGTGTCTCCTCCCAATTTTCCATCTTTATTCCAACTGTATACTCAGACATCTGCTCTCCAGCCTTTAAGTTGAAGAATCAAGTTCAATAAATTGGATTTTTTTTCCAAAAGCTGAAATCCTCTTCGGAAGTAATTTATACTTTTTCCCATCAGAAAAGAAGTGCAAAAAAAAAAAGAAAAAGATATGAGGCAAAAATCTTTACAGTTGAGGTCTATCTATTTACATCATTCTTCTATAACCTTAATCTGTACTTGCATCAGGTTCTATGTTAGTCGCTCAGTCCTGTCCAACTCTTTGCAACCCCATGGACTGTAGCCAGCCAGGCTCCTCTGTCATGGGATTCTCCAGGCAAGAGTACTGGGGTGGGTAGACATTTCCTCCTCCAGGGTATCTTCCTGACCCAAGGATTGAACCCAAGTCTCCAGCATTGCAAGCAGATTCTTTACCATCTGAGCCACGAGGGGACCAAGCCCCTTCCCAACTCTCAGATACTATAAAATATCAGTTGCTGTTAAGGAGGAAACTGAGGAGCATCGACCCTTCCCCCACCCCAGGCTTCCATTTGTCAGTCCAAAGTCTAGCCCACACCCTCCTGCTCTCCACCCCCAGTGCAATGAGCTCCATGTAGGCAACCTTTTGCCAGGAAAGGGTCACAGGAGCCCATCTGGTGGCCCGTGTTGAGGGGAGGCTGGCCAGGATCAAGGGCTGTAGATGGGGAAGCAGGAGGAGGGGTGTGTTTGTAAGAGCAGCTGCTGTGAGTGTGTGCGTGTGGTGGGGAGTGGTCAGCACTGAATAGGGGTCCCCTGCTGGGGTTCCATAATGATATCAGTGGGGGACAGGCAGAGCCCTCTGTTGTACAGATGGGGACACTGAGGCAGAGACTCCTCCAATCTTTGAGAAGGGAGGGACCAGCCATCAGTATCAGGTTGGAGGTTAGTAATTTAGTTGGCCAGACTACATTTTGACTCTGCGGGTATATAAGTATGATCATGGAATGAGTCTTTCTCTTTGGGACACTGGATGGATCCATCTTCTTTTGTAAACCATGGGTGATGGTAATTACATCTGCAACAAAATAGATTTTAGTTTCCATCTTTCAGAGAAGTAGACTATTCCATTTCCATAGATATTTAATACTTATTTCTTTAACAAGCATATTTTCCAATATAAGATACGCCACATTAAATCCAAATATAAATTTAAATGCCTGAGATTTGGCCAAGAAACAGATTGAGTATCAAATGAGAACATCATGGTATTTCACACACTTAGGTGTTAATTACTCCAACTAGGACTGATTCCCCAAAGGCATTTTGCTTGACATCCATCAATTAGTCCTTTTGTGGAAATCTAAGTCATCAAATCAGTTGCAGAATTCAGAAAGATTGATAAACACAATTAAAGCTGCTCTCTGTATTTTCTTATCGAAGTCCTTTGTCATAATCCATCTCTATAACCAGTCCCAAGATACCAACTCCCACACAGCTGCCCTCATTTCTACCCCCGATATACTCCAAGATCCCAACCCTACTCCAACTTTGACTCCCTTCATCTCTGCAGTCAGAGGAAGAAGAAAAACATAGGCCCATCCATTTCTGCAGTTATATCCTGTTGTGACTCAAAGGCTTGGTCTGCTTGTAGGCAAATCCACGTGATGAACAACAGAGGGAATGAGGGAATCTGCAAACAGCATCCCTGTACCTCACAGCACCCTCTTAACAAACAGAAATACTGATTTTGCCTTTTTTATAAATTCACTACATGTAGTAATTACATAAACTATGTCATTAGTAAAGTTTTCCCAATATCATTTTTTGTTTTTGTTTAGTTTCTAAGTCATGTCTGACTCTTTGCAACTTCACGGACTATATCCCATCAGGCTTCTCTGTCCATGGGATTTCCTAGGCAAGAATACTGGAGTGGGTTGCCATTTTCTTCTCCAGGGGATCTTCCCAACCCAGGGACTGAACCCACGTCTCTTGCATTGGAGGCAGATTCTTTACCACTGAGCCGTCTGGGAAGACCTTCAGTTCAGTTCAGCCTCTCAGTGGTGTCCAACACATTACAACCCATGAACTGCAGCATGCCAGGCCTCCCTGTCCATCACCAACTCCCGGAGTTTACACAAACTCATGTCCTTTGAGTCGGTGATGCCATCCAACCATCTCATCCTCTGTCGTCCCCTTCTCCACCTGCCCTCAATCTTTCAATATCAGGGTCTTTTCAAATGAATCAGCTCTTCGCATCAGGTGGCCAAAGTTTTGGAGTTTCAGCTTCAACATCAGTCCTTCCAATGAACACTTAGGACTGATTTCCTTTAGGACAGAATGGTTGGATCTCCTTGCAATCGAAGGGACTCAAGAGTCTTCTCCAACACCACAGTTCAAAAGCATCAATTCTTTGGTGCTCAGCTTTCTTTATAGTCCAACTCTCACATCCATACATGACCACTGGAAAAACCATAGCCTTGACTAGGCAGACCTTTGTTGACAAAGTAATGTCTCTGCTTTTCAATATGCTGTCTAGGTTGGTAATACCTTTCCTTCCAAGGAACAAGCGTCTTTTAATTTCATGGCTGCAATCACCATCTGCAGTGATTTTGGAGCCCAAAAAAATAAAATCTGACACTGTTTCCATTGTTTCCCCATCTATTTACCATGAAGTGATGGGACCAGATGCTATGATTTTAGTTTTCTGAATGTTGAGCTTTAAGCCAACTTTTTCACTCTCCTCTTTTACTTTCATCAAGAGGCTCTTTAGTTCTTCACTTTCTGCCGTAAGGGTGGTATCATCGGCATATTTGAGGTGATTAATATTTCTCCCAGAAATCTTGATTCCTGCTTGTGCTTCTTCCAGCCCAGCATTTCTCATGATGTACTCTGCATCTAAGTTAAACAAGCATGGTGACAATATACAGCCTTGACACATTCCTTTCCTGATTTGGAACCAGTCTGTTGTTCCATGTCCAGTTCTAACTGTTGCTTCCTGACCTGCATACAGGTTTCTCAAGAGGCAGGTCAGGTGGTCTGGTATTCCTATCTCCTTCAGAATTTTCCACAGTTTATTGTGATCCACACAGTCAAAGGCTTTGGCATAGTCAATAAAGCAGAAATAGATGTTTTTCTGGAACTCTCTTGCTTTTTCCATGATCCAGTGGACATTGGCAATTTCATCTCTGGTTCTTCTGCCTTTTCTAAAACCAGCTTGAACATCTGGAAGTTCATGGTTCATGTATTGCTGAAGCCTGGCTTGGAGAATTTTGAGTATGACTTTACCAGTGTGTGAGATGAGTGCAATTGTGCGGTAGTTTGAGCATTCTTTGGCATTGCCTTTCTTTGGGATTGGAATGAAAACTGACCTTTTCCAGCCCTGTGGCCACTGCTGAGTTTTCCAAATTTGCTGACATATTGAGTGCAGCACTATCACAGCATCATCTTTTAGGATTTGATATAGTTCAGCTGGAATTCCATCACCTCCACTAACTTTGTTCGTCGTGATGCTTCCTAAGCCCCACTTGACTCCACATTCCAGGATGTCTGGCTCTAGGTGAGTGATCATACCATCGTGATTATCTTGGTTGTGAAGATCTTTTTTGTACAATTCTTCTGTGTATTCTTGCCACCTCTTCTTAATATCTTCGCATATCATTTTTTAAATATGTCCAAAGCATGGTGGGGCTTCCCTGGTGATTTTAGACAGTAAAGAATCTGCCTGCAATGGAGGAGACACAGATTCAACCCCTGGATTAGGAAGATCCCCTCAAGAAGGGAATGACAATGCACCCCAATATTCTTGCCTGGAGAATTCCATGGACAGAGGAGCCTGGAGAGTTACAGTCCATGGGGTCATATAGAATTGCACATGACTGAAAGACTTTCACTTTCACAAAGCATGGTTATTCCCTTTAACAATAAGTCCACCTGTGTGTACCATGGGGGAAGGTAGGAAAAACCCCTCCACCCCACCTTCATGCCCTGAGGCTCACTCCACTCTAGAGTTACAGATGCAGAACCCAAGAAGGGCACTCCAGTGGTGCTCTGGCACTTTGGAATTTTTCAGCCCACATATGCCAGCAGCTGCCCTCCCTCTCACCTTCTCCCCTCACCAACAGAGCGGGGCTGGGACCAGGCCATTTTGGGATGGCTCTTACATCTGGGTGCTGCCAAAGAACATTTTCTGATGGGCACATTTTGACTGCACCAGCAAAGCCCTCCAAACCCTGAGGGTCACAAAGCTCAGGCCTCCTCCTGCTTAGCTAGACTTTGCTCACCCTGGAGCCCAGGAAAAAAGATTTCTGGAGTCTCCCACCTCCACTCTCCCTGACTGCCAAGTGCAACTGTCAGGTAGACATAAATATAAAGGAAGGAAAAGAAAACAACTCGGAATATGACATTTCCAATAAGACTGCTCCACAGTGGTTCCCCCTCAAGCACTCATTGTTGACCATATACAAGTCTTTCCCGTCACATGGGCTCCTTTTAAGGACTCATGACTTTCACAAGCTTAGAAAAGAAGTGAGAAGGCAGAACGAGGCCAGGGATTGTGTAACACCAAGTCTCAAACTTTAAGCCAGAGTGACCTAAAAGGTCTTCTAATCCAACCATTTTGTTTTACAGAAACAAAACATTATGGCCAAGAGAGGGTATGGGTGGTTGATCCAAGATGAATCTGGTGGCCTAAAATTGATTTTCTTCCTTCATCTTCCAAAAAAAAAGCTGCTGCTGCTGCTGCTGCTAAGTCACTTCAGTCGTGTCCAACTCTGTGTGACCCCATAGACTGAAGCCCACCAGGCTCCCCCATCACTGGGATTCTCCAGGCAAGAACACTGGAGTGGGTTGCCATTTCCTTCTCCAATGTGTGAAAGTGAAAAGTGAAAGTGAAGTTGCTCAGTCATGTCCGACCCCTAGCAATCCCATGAACTGCAGCCCACCAGGCTCCTCCATCCATGGGATCTTCGAGGCAAGAGTACTGGAGTGGCTTGCCATTGCCTTCTCCGAAAGCTATCAGTTACCAAATCCATAATAATAATAATATAGTACAATTGTGTGCTTACTGTTGCCAGGCCCTATGCGGACAGCCCTTCATAGATTATTGCATCTAATCCTCACAACAATTCTATGAGATATATACTCATTATTTCCAGGTCAGAGATGAAGAAACAGCAGCAAGTTTAAGATACTGGTTTTAGGTCACATAGCAAGTGGATGGAAGAGCTCACAGCTTTAGCAGTACATTCTACACACACTGACATCTGATACTCCTGTCGTGACCCTAGGCACCTCACGAATCATCACTACATAAATTAATTCCAGGATCCCTGAAGATCTTATGTGGGTTATAGAGAACCAGGGTTGCCCATTTCCCCAAAATATCATAAAACGGATTGCAGCTGCCTTCTCATGAGTAGGGTCCAAGAGACTAAGTGTTTTAGTCCTCCAAGCTCCAAGCAAGCTGGATTGTTCATAGAAAGCCCAAGTCCACTTGACATAACCGTGAGAAAACAAACCCTCATTTGGTGTTTATAGGACCTCTCAATATTTTCTGTGTACATTTACATTGCCTCCAGAATGCTTTTTCACCCCACCTCCTACAGCAGGCACAGGCAACCAATGGCCTTTGAAAGCCTAACACCAACACATTCACCCAGGTGACAACCTCTCAAAGCTGAGCCCCCATGAAGCAGCAACCCCCAGGGTCCATGGGAGATCCAGAGCAGATTTTCCACTCACTAGTGCCACAGTCCCACCCCATGCACCTAGAGAAAGAGGGCATACAGACTTCCTGTTGAAGAAGTCTGGCCTGGGATGCTCCAAAATGTATAAAGTAGAGGCAGAGATGTCTGAGCTGAGTTCCCCATACCAGCAATATTCCCCATCATGAAGCACAGAAGTGACCAGGCAGAAAGACCTTCTTACAAAGGCAGTGTAAGGCAGTGGTTAAAGAGAACAGGTTCTGTAGTCAGACCTCAGCTAAAATCTTTTCCCAGCTGAGCGATCTTGGGCAAGTTGTTAGTCTCTCTGAGCCTCAGTTTCCTCATTTGTAAAAGAGACAGCGTTGACTATGTTAGTAATAATCTCTCAGTCTTGTTTTCCAAAGCTCATTTTATTTAGATCTGTTTAGTACATTTCACTAATTGTTTTAGGTATTTTACTTATATGAGATCTACCATGTGTCAAAGATGATTTAATCTGCTTAAGTGTTGAACTGCTAGCAGAACTTGTACTTTTACAGTAATTCAGAATTAGTAAGGAAAACAGCTTACCAGTGTTTAGTTTTATATTGAGGTGCTCAGGTTGGGATAAAGTGATATGGAAAAAAAAAAGCAGCTGCCTCAGAGATAATTGAATGAGATAATATATTGTAATCTGTGATAATTAAATGAGATAATATATCTAACACAGTGCCTAGCATGCAGTAATACAATTATCTTTATGTTTTTGATAAATTCACTCCACCTCTATTCATGGAGAGAGAATTTCTCCTCTTCTTCATTCCAGGAGACAAAAGATAAGATAAAGGAGGAGGGTAAAAAAAATTAGGCAGAGAATTCTAATGTCAGTGGATCCCAAAGCCAGGAGAATCTAAGGAATGACTCTAAATCTGGATACAAAAAAAGGATCCAGCCAATTATACCTACTTTCCAGTACTTTTCAAGTACATATTTATAGCATATGTTTAGGTGTTTATGCTGTATATATAATTAGCCATTTTTCTTCAGTATATCCAGTAATTATTTTATCAAGTGCACATCTGTTTTAATTAGGCATATACACACTTTACTATACTGTAAAATGTCAAACACACTGTAAAATAGCTCAGAGTACATTAACACATAAAAACAAAAATTCATTTGACATATCACAAACAGCTGCAAGAAGCTCATAGACCCAACCAGCTGCTGCTACTCGACGACTCCCAGCCAACGGCTGTTCCATCAGATCCTTCGGAGATCACTCCCAAGCTGGAGCTGCAGTTCCTGATTTCAGTTCTGCCTCAGCTAGACTATCAGATAAGGTGTGTAAGGAAGCATATGTGGCTTGACTGGTGCCACACACATCAACTTGTCTTCAGTTTGCCAAGTTGAAAGTGATAATAGCAACTGATAGCAAGTGATAAGCAACTAATAGCAAGTGATAAGCAACTCTTAATGCAGCTGATAATAGAAAACACCTCGAACCCAGAGGGGGCTTCAGCTGCCAACTGGTAGACTCCCTCATTAGAAAGATAGGGACACAGACCTAGAGGGAGGAGCTGAGTTAGTGAATGAACTGGGTTCATCCCTGGGTCATTTGAAGGCGACCAGTCCAGTGCCCCTTCTACTACAGTAGTTTCTAAACTTGACTGCACATCAGAATCATCAGGAGGCTGACATAAAATACCAATTCCCAGGGCTCACTCTGACTAAGAGTCTTTACAGGAGGTCTGAGGTGCAGCCCAGGAATATATATTTTAATAAATATTGCTTGTAATCCCAAAGCTACTTTGTATGGAGAGTATGGAAAGAACTCCGACAACTTACTAATAAAAAGGGACACAACCCGAGTCTTGAATAAACATTCTATGAAGAAAGATACAAGAAATAGCCAATTAGCACACGAACAGTCAATTTCATTCATCCTCAGAGAAATGCAAATGACAAACCACAATGAGGTATCGTCTTACATCCACTCAAACAGCTGGAATTAAAAACAGTAACACAACTGAATGTTGGCAAAAATGTAGAGCAACTGGAACTTTCACTCGTTGTGGTAGGAGTGGAACATAGCACAGGCATTTTGGAAAGACATTTGCCTGTATCTTGTAAGGTGAAACATATTAATACATCTGCCCTATGTCCCAGCAAAACCATCTTTAACTATTTCCTCCAGACAGATAAAGACATAAGTCCAAGAACGTTCACAATGGCTCCATTCCTATTCTCCAGAAAACAACTCAAACAGCCATCCAAGGAATGATAGATAAGCAAATTATAGTATTTTCATACAAATACTCAGCAATAAAAAGGAACTATTGATACACGCAAAATAATAGAGAATCTTACTGACACTATGCTAAATAAAAGAAGCTGAACACAAAAGAGTACACCTTATACTTTTCCATGTATTGATATATATGATTTCATTTATATGAAGCTGTAGAATGGATGAAGCTAATCAATGGACACGGGCTTCCCTGGTGACTTTAAACAGTAAAGAATCTGCCTGCAATGGAGGAGACGCAAGTTCAATCCCTGGGTCAAGAATATCCCCTGGAGGAGAAAATGGCAACCAACTCCAGTATTCTTGCCTGGGAAATCCCATGGACAGAGGAGCCTGAGGGGCTATAGTGCATGAGGTCACAAGAGTCAGCCACAACTTAGCTACTAAACAACAGCAAAAATCAATGGGAATTAGTTCAGTTCATTCCAGTTCAGTCGCTCAGTCGTGTCCAACTCTCTGCGACCCCATAAATCACAGCACGCCAGGCCTCCCTGTCCATCACCAACTCCTGGAGTTCACTCAAACTCATGTCCATAGAGTCAGTGATGCCATCCAGCCATCTCATTCTCTGTCATCCCCTTCTCCTCCTGCCCCCAACCTTTCCCAGCATCAGAGTCTTTTCCAGTGAGTCAACTCGTCGCATAGTAGTCAAAATAATAACTGCTTATGGAGAAGAAAGGGTTTGATTCGAAAGTGATTTTCTGGGGTTATACAAATGTTCTATGTTGTAATTGGAGTGCAAGTTACATGGATGTATACATTTATCAAACTGTACATTTAAGATCTATTGTTTTCATTATACATGTATAGTAGCTCAGTTTGAAAAAAGAAGAAATAAGTAGATGGAGAGATAATTAGGTAGATAGAAAGATTATAGCATGTGCTACAGGAACCTATTTTTACTAAATTATTGATTCCCTTCTCTGATTCATTTCTTCATTCTCTTACCAATCTTTTTGACACCTCCCAAATAATCTGGTGGTGGTTAAGTCACTAAGTCGTGTCCGACTCTTGCGACCCCATGGACTATAGCCCACCAGGCTCCTCTGTCCATGGGATTTTCCAGGCAAGAATACTGGAGTGGATTGCCATTTCCTTCTCCAGGGGATCTTCCCAACCCAGTAATTGAACCCAGGTCTCCTGCATTGCAAGCAGATTCTTTACCGACTGAGCAATGAAGGAAGCCTGGATTCAAATCCTTGCCTCAGGTTCTGCTTTCAGAAAGCTCAATTTGAGACAGTCACACTGTCAGTGAGTTATTGATCTGAGATTTGGAAACAGGTCTTTCTGATTCCAAATTAATACATTTTAATGCCATTAACACACATTACAGAAGAAGACTTTATCACACCATTATCAACCTATGACAGATCAGTTCAGTTCAGTTCAGTCGTTCAGTCGTGTCCGACTCTTTGCGACCCCATGAATCACAGCACGCCAGGCCTCCCTGTCCATCACCAACTCCCGGAGTTCACTCAAACTCACGTCCATCGAGTCGGTGATGCCATCCAGCCATCTCATTCTCTGTCGTCCCCGTCTCCTCCCGCCACCAATCTTTCCCAGCATCAGAGTCTTTTCCAGTGAGTCAACTCGTTGCATGAGGTGGCCAAGTATTGGAGTTTCAGCTTTAGCATCAGTCCTTCCAGTGAACACCCAGGATTGATCTCCTTTAGAATGGACTGGTTGGATCTCCTTGCAGTCCAAGGGACTCTCAAGGGTCTTCTCCAGCACCACACTTCAAAAGCATCAATTCTTCGGTGATCAGCTTTCTTCACAGTCCAACTCTCACATCCATACATGACCACTGGAAAAACCATAGCCTTGACTAGACAGATCTTGGTTGGCAAAGTAATGTCTGTGCTTTTTGATATACTATCTAGGTTGGTCATAACTTTCCTTCCAAGGAGTAAGTGTCTTTTATTTTATGGCTGCAATCAGCATCTGCAGTGATTTTGGAGCCCAAAAAAATAAAGTCTGACACTGTTTCCACTGTTTTTCCATCTATTTGCCATGAAGTGGTGGAACCAGATGCCATGATCTTAGTTTTCTGAATGTTGAATTTTAAGCCAACTTTTTCACTCTCCTCTTTCACTTTCATCAAGAGGCTTTTCAGTTCCTCTTCTCTTTCTGCCATAAGGGTGGTATCATCTGCATATCTGAGGTTATTGATATTTCTCCCAGCAATCTTGATTCCAGCTTGTGCTTCTTCCATCCCAGCGTTCCTCATGATGTACTCTGCATAGAAGTTCATTCCAATCCCAAAGAAAGGCAATGCCAAAGAATGCTCAAACTACCGCACAATTGCACTCATCTCACATGCTTGTAAAGTCATGCTCAAAATTCTCCAAGCCAGGCTCCAGCAATATGTGAACCATGAACTCCCAGATGTTCAAGCAGGTTTTAGAAAAGGCAGAGGCACCAGAGATCAAATTGCCAACATCCGCTGGATCATGGAGAAAGCAAGAGAGTTCCAGAAAAACATCTATTTCTGCTTCATTGACTATGCCAAGGCCTTTGACTGTGTGGATCACAATAAACTGTGGAACATTCTGAAAGAGATGGGAATACCAGACCACCTGACCTGCCTCTTGAGGAACCTGTATGCAGGTCAGGAAGCAACAGTTAGAACTGGACATGGAACAACAGACTGGTTCCAAATAGGAAAAGGAGTACGTCTAGGTTGTATATTGTCACCCTGCTTATTTAACTTCTATGACAGATCAAGCAATCAAAAAAAATTTTTTTGAATTTATAATGTTAAATTGGCATATATTGGAATATTGCCTCTGCCTTACCAAGAAAACAGCTTCTTTTTAAGCATTTTACTGAAAAATCCTTAATACATTCTGTTATTTCTCTTAATACAGTATAATAAAAAAAGAAGTTAATAACAAATGTTTAAATAAAAACAAATAAAGAAACTTCTCTAAACCCTTGGGATGTAAAAATACCTCTCTTAAATAATGATAAGGTCAAGGTAGAAAGTATAATAGCAGATAATTATACACATAAACATTCATAGGATATAGCTAAAGCTTTGCTTCTTTTTATAGTGAAAGAAAGAAAGTGAAGTCACTCAGTCATGTCTGAGTTTTTGTGACCCCATTGACTGTAGCCTACCAGGCTCCTCTGTCCATGGGATTTTCCAGGCAAGAACACTGGAGTGGGTTGCCATTTTCTTCTCCAGGAGATCTTCCCAACCCAGGGATTGAACCCACATCTCCTGCATTGTAGGCAGATGCTTTACAGTCTGAGTCACCAGGGAAGACCTCTTTTTATAGTTCAGTTCAGTCGCTCAGTCATGTCCGACTCTTTGCGACCCCATGAATCACAGCACGCCAGGCCTCCCGGTCCATTACCAACTCCCAGAGTTCACTCAAACTCATGTCCATTGAGTCGGTGATGCCATCCAGCCATCTCATTCTCTGTCGTCCCCTTCTCCTCCCGCCCCCAGTCCTTCCCAGCATCAGAGTCTTTTCCAGTGAGTCAGCTCATTGCATGAGGTGGCCAAAGTATTGGAGTTTCAGCTTTAGCATCAGTCCTTCCAATGAACACCCAGGATTGATCTCCTTTAGAATGGACTGGTTGGATCTCCTTGCAGTACAAGGGACTCTCAAGAGTCTTCTCCAGCACCACACTTCAAAAGCATCAGTTCTTCAGCGATCAGCTTTCTTCACAGTCCAACTCTCACCTCCATACATGACCACGGGAAAAACCATCTCCTTGACTAGATGGACCTTGGTTGGCAAAGTAATGTCTCTGCTTTTTAATATACTATCTAGGTTGGTCATAACTTTCCTTCCAAGGAGTAAGCGTCTTTTAATTTCATGGCTGCAGTCAGCATCTGCAGTGATTTTGGAGCCCAAAAAAATAAAGTCTGACACTGTTTCCACTGTTTTTCCATCTATTTCCCATGAAGTGATGGGACCAGATGCCATGATCTTTGTTTTCTGAATACCCTCAAATATTTGGTGCTATTTTAAAAGAAAGTAAGAAAATAAAGTTTTTTAGCTCAAACTAAGGGGAAAAATGACAAAACATAACTCAAGCAAGGGAAGGAGATAATCAAGATAAATAAATACATGAATACATTTAAAAATAGAAAAGCAAAATTGATAGATGATACCAAGAACTGGTTCTTTGAAAATTTAATAAAACAAATCTCTGGATAAGCTAATCAATAAAAACAGAAAGTAAAATCAAAAATAAATACATTTAGTAATGAAAGATGATAGAGGAATAGATACAGAAAAGATTTTAAAATTATAAGTGAAAAATTCACCAGGTATGTAAATAGATTAGCAAATCTCAATGAAATGGACAACTCTGGCTGGGGCAAGAATGGGTGAGGGATAACAAATTGACTCAAGAAGGAGTAAATTAATTTTTAATTATCCTCCATAAAAATTCTGGATCCGTGTATTTTTATCGGTAAGGTCTTATAAACCATCAAAGAGCAGAAAATCCCAGCCCGTGTAAGCCATTCTATTTTATGAAAAAAAGGAATTGCCCAATTTAGTTATCTTAACTATGATACCAAACTCTATGACTCTGTGCATGACAAAACAGTACACACACAGACATACATATTCGTTCAAATATTAGGTGTGCAGAGAAACATTAAAACAACGGTCTGCCTACAAGACTGATCCTGGCCTGGCATCCGCGAACCTGGAATTCTGGAGGTCCCCATTCGCCTGATTGATAAGAGTGGGTTCAGTTCAGTTCAGTCCCTCAGTCGTGTCCGACTCTCCGCGACCCCATGAATCACAGCACACCAGGCCTCCCTGTCCATCACCAACTCCCGGAGTTCACTCAAACTCACGTCCACAGAGTCGGTGATGCCATCCAGCCATCTCATTTTCTGTCGTCCGCTTCTCCTCCCGCCCCCAACCTTTCCCAGCATCAGAGTCTTTTCCAGTGAGTCAACTCTTCACATGAGGTGGCCAAAGTATTGCAGTTTCAGCTTTAGCATCAGTCCTTCCAATGAACACCCAGGATCAATCTCCCTTAGAATGGACTGGTTGGATCTCCTTGCGGTACAAGGGACTCTCAAGAGTCTTCTCCAACACCACAGTTCAAAAGCATCAATTCTTTACAGTGCCTAAACTGTTTATACAAAGAGTATGTTTTATGTGGAACACAAACTTTCTCTCTGGAAGTCTGGAATTTTGACATGTGCCGAGCAGAGGTTGCCTTTGTAATCAACCTCTGACGAAAATCTTAGATACTGAATCTAGTGAGCTTCCCTGCTGGACAACATTTCACATGAGTTGTGACCCTTGTTGGTGGAGGAATTGAGAACAGACCACATGACTCCACCGGGAGATGACTCTTGAAAGCGGGTGCCTGGTTTCCCCAGGACTCCACCCCGTACACATTTCCCTTTGCTGATGTTACTTGATATTCTTTCACTGTAATAAATCATAGCATGAGAGTAACAACACACACACACACATGCTGAGACTTATGCTGCTGCTGCTGCTAAGTTGCTTCCGTCGTGTCCGACCCTGTGCGACCCCATAGACGGCAGCCCACCAGGCTCCCCTGTGTACGGGATTCTCAAGGCAAGAACACTAGAGTGAGACTTATGAGTCCTCACCAATTAACAGATCTGAGGATGGTCAACCCAATAGGCAACAGCCATTATATACAGATGTTAACAATTCTAAGATACTACCAAACATTAAAATAATTTTCCAAAGTCAAGTTTTAGTTTCATAAAATGAGTATTAAAAATCTAGAGAAAGCAAAGAGTCTAGTAATATAACATCTCATTTCAATGCAGAAGTTTTTAAACATATGAAGTTATCAGAAAAGACCTTCAATAAAATTTATCATTAAATCTAAACAAGTATTTTAAACTAAAAATGAAAGGATATTTTATTGAGAGTTTCCTTTATCCTGAATGTAATGAAGAATATCCTCAAACATTTACTATCAAAATACAAAACAGTGAAACATAGTTCCGAAAGCCATCCTCATTTAAAATTGAGGCCAAAATAAGAATTTCCACCATAACCACTTTAATTAATATTGTGTAGAAATTCCATGATACAATAAAATATGAATACTAATAAGAAGTATTAGCATTTTTAAAAGGAAGAGAAACATACTTTTACCTAGAATATCTAACATTTTGGCAAATTATCTGAAATATCAGATAAAATATTTTAAGAAGTAATAAGTTTTACTTTGTACAATTTATCAGTAATTAAAAATACAGAACAAGGAAATAGACCATGCACAAAAGCCATAAAAACTATAAATGACTCTTAAAAGCAAGATGAGTGATCCATAAGAAGTAAATTCAAAATTCTCTTGAATCATGAAAAACTTGAGGTATTTCTTGGGTGAGAATATTGAATAAGTATTAAACTACCAATTCTTGAGTTAATTTATAGTTTTCATATAATGAGAGACTGAACATACAAACAGACAATGGCCAGACTGTGCAAAAATAGAGTTCTGACTCACAATCTACCTGCTAAGGAAACCTTCTCCTATCTACAAAAACAGCCCAAGAAGCCAGCTTACTACAAGTCACACTTGTAGGAAACCAGACTATTATCCAGTAACAATCCAAGAAGCTGATAATTTCTGTAACAATCAGCCTAAAATGGCCCAGACTTGATTATGATAACTAACAGCTTCCCTAATTGTCGTCCCCACAACTTAGGACCAACCAGAGAAAGCCAGATATGTCCCCAAACACAGGATGACCCTCCTCTAGGGCATCCATCTTCACTTTCCCCATGCCAACAGCTTCCAATCAGGGCAACATGAAGGTTTCTCTTTTTCCACTATAAAGTTTTCATACTCCTCTCCCTGCCTTTGAGTGTCTGCCAAAATGTAAGTGATGATAGCTGATTCCCATGCTATAAAAATCTCTGAATAAATAGCCTCTATTTATTCTCATTTGTTTGGTCTTTCTATTTCCACAATAATATCAAATTCCAAAAAGTTTTTTTTATTTTAGCCTTGGCAAAATAATTCTAAAGTTCATCTCTGAGGATGAACATCTGAGAATAATCAAGAACATTTTTTAAAAACCAAAGTAATGAGAGGATACTAGTCCTACTGTGTTTTAAAATAGACAATGAAACAGCACACATACTTAGCCTTGTATGTAAATTTTAAGTACCTAATAAAAGAGTACTTTCCAAAATCACTGCAGATTCTGATTGTAGCCATGAAATTAAAAGACGCTTACTCCTTGGAAGGAAAGTTATAACCAACCTAGATAACATATTAAAAAGCAGAGACATTCCTTTGCCAACCAAGGTCTGTCTAGTCAAGGCTATGGTTTTTCCAGTGGTCATGTATGGAGGTGCGAGTTGGACTGTGAAGAAAGCTGAGTGCCGAAGAATTGATGCTTTTGAACTGTGGTGTTGGAGAAGACTCTTGAGAGTCCCTTGTACTGCAAGGAGATCCAACCAGTCCATTCTAAAGGAGATCAGTCCTGGGTGCTCATTGGAAGGACTGATGCTAAAGCTGAAACTCCAATACTTTGGCCACCTCATGTGAACAGTTGACTCACTGGAAAAGACTCTGATGCTGGGAGGGATTGGGGGCAGGAGGAGAAGGGGATGACAGAGAATGAGATGGCTGGATGGCATCACCGACTCGATGGACGTGAGTTTGAGTGAACTCCGGGAGTTGGTGATGGACAGGGAGGCCTGGCGTGCTGTGATTCATGGGATCACAAAGAGTCGGACACGACAGAGAGACTGAACTGAATAAAAGAATCATCACAAATTAGTAGAGAAATGAAGATCCATTCAGTCAATAAAACTGTGAAAAATCTCTCCACATAGGGGAGAAAGTTCATTTAAAAACGCTATATCAGAAATATTTCAAAGTAAATTTTAGATAAATTAAAAAGTTAAATATAAGAAGTTAAACGATTAAAACAAAACCATAAGAACATAGTTGAACAGTATCTAATTTCTGTCTACAAGGAATGAAAAAATAAAAGGAAACAATCAATAGATTTATAATTCATGAATTTAAAAATAAATAGGACAAAAACATTTACAGCAAATACCATGCAAAAATTACAAATTTTATATGTGTATGTATGCAGCGTATTGGTGAATAAAACAACAAATAAATGGGAAAAGTACACGGAAGAGTCACAAGCAAAAATAGGATGGCAAACCAACAAGGAAAACTAGGCAACAATTCAAGTAATAAGCTGCAGCTCTTTCAGCTCTAAAATTAGCCATTTTCTTAAAAATAGGATTACCCAGTGCTGATATGGTAGAATGAAAAGGAAACTCACTGCTGGGTGGATTGTAAGTGGTATAATCTTTTTCAAAAGTGTTTTGGCAACGCAAATGAACAGCTTGAAAAATATTCCTATCAGTCAAGCCATCCAGTCTAAAAACAGGAAAAAAGAATCATGCACAGAGATGCTGAATTCAGTACTATTTATAATAACAAAGAGGATGATAACAACTGAAATGCTTCAGAATGGGAGATTGGATAAGTAAATCATGGTGCATTCGAAAGAAAATATTGTTCACTTATTTTAAATGCTTATAAAGAGCTTTTGGTCATATGGGTAACTGCTTATGTCAAATATTAAGCCAAAAAGCAAAAAAAGTATTCATATGTTCAGTCCCATATGATCTCAATTATGTAAACAATTTAATAAATATATATGCTATACCTGCTTATACATATATGTATGTATGTATGTATGTATGCCAACATGTAGCTTGATTGTCTCTGAATGGTAGAATTATAGGAAACTTATTTTATTCCTTCTACTTTCCACCACTTTTTTCAATTTTCTGATTGAAGAAAGGTGGGAGGAGACTTTGTTATAAAAAAATATTTGAAAAATAGGTTGTCCAGGTTTCTCATATCAAGATTAGAAGAGTTCTTTTTTTTAAGAAAAGGGACTTAGAAAATGATACAATATATGTTGGTGCCTGGGATAAAGGTATACCTAATTGAATACTGCTGAGGAGGAGGGTCTCCAAAGGTAGATATATCCCCCACCCCACCCTGTTCAGACCAAGGTGACATAATTACCTTGGAAGAGTCCCCCACAACCTTCCAGAAACTTCTAGCTCTTCCCATGTGCAGCCAAAGGTGAGCTATTAATCTTAGAAGCACCGAAATCTAAAACAGTTGTGAGAAGTTCTCAAGTTCTCATTTTTTCCCCTGACTTTTTGAAACCAATTGCATGGGGTTCCATCCCTGATTTGCAACTATAAAGACTTTTTAAACCCTCTGGTTTTTGCCCACATGCTGTAGAAATCAATATGAAAGTGATAGTCTGTAATATGATTTCGCCAGGACAAAAAAATAAAAAAACAGCGATGCCACGTAACTCAGAACAAGGGATGTTTCCAATCAATAATAACTTTAGCATTCTCCTAAATCTTTTTTACAGTTATTCTTGTCTTGCCCTGGAATAAGTATTTAGTTCATCATCCATGGGAGGCATGCAACAAGTTTTAATTATAATATAACCAATAGGAACTTCTCTACAATATCAAGTGCAGTCCTCTGTTGTTTTTCTAATCAGTTCCTCAGTTCCCCCACATACCTTATTAGCTGTGGGGGTGGCTAATAATGGGGGTGGGGGGAGGGTCTCTCTTTTGAAACTCCTCTCACCCTTTGATAATCCAAACTGGCTGAGAGCATTCCTCCAAGATGGCGACTCCTATACCAGGGACCACCACTTTCTGGCAGTGTCACCCAGTTCCTCAGAGCTCCACTCCTCTGAAGGAACATCTGTGTTGGTACTCAAGGTTTAGCTCTCAGTGCTTTGCTTTAGTAACACGGCCACATAAAGCTAACACTTGAGCCCGGAGAGCAGAGTCCCAACATTCCTTTGCTCCCCTAAGATCCATGATTGGAGGTCCAGACTTGACCTTCTGAACCCCCAAATTTCAAAGAACCTAACTAGACAACATCTCCCCCAAGCAAAGGGCTGCTCTTCTATCTCTTAAAGTGGGCTCCCAGGACCTTCCTCCTAACTCTCTGAGACCTTCTAAGTGATTCCAGGTACCCACATATCACCTGCTCTCCAGAGGCCTCCCTTCATGTTTTTTGGCAGAAGAGAAGAGAAAATAGATAAATGTACCTCTGGTCCAATAGAAGTTCTTCCATTTCCACAGGACTTTCCATCTCTCGTCATAACTACTATCATATTTTCATTCTGCAGTTTAGGAATTTGAAGCTCAAAGACTGGTCTGAGGCCACACAGCTAAGCTTCCTTTTATAGTTTTCTTTCTTCCTGTCTAAGCCCTTACCTCTTACTTCTCTCTCTTCTCTGCCAATCATCTTTCTCTTCTCTGTCTTCTCATTCATCAGCAATAGTCACTGAGAACAAATACTGATCCAATATGGTACTTGGATGCAAATGGTAAAGGAATAAGATTTTCATTCATGCTCTCAGAAAGCTTGTAGTCTAGTTACAGAGAGAAGATTGGCAAAAGACATGAAACAATTGGATGCTAATTTTATTTCTACTTCTCATTTTTCTCTACCATGAATCCCACACCTTCCTTTGTCTCTTCCATTATTTAAAAAGAAAAAAATTAGTTGGCTCTTACAGAAAGGCTGAAATACAACTTCAGTTTGAAGGACAATAATCGAATAAACATCTACGTACTTTCCATTCTACGTAAGCAATACAAACATTTCCAGTCAACGGTTGCCTCTTAGAAGGTGAGATGATGATTTTTGCAAATGTTTCAAAATGGACAAACTTTGGAAAACTGAGCATTCTTCCAATTAGAAAAGAAGTGAAAAAATAAAAAGTGTAGTCAAATATATGCTTTCTGTGGGCAGCCTTTCTGTTCAGAGACAAGTATGACCAACAACCAAGAGCTGCAGGGCCTTGACTGTAACATACTATAGAAGACTTGTGGAACGAAGGTTGATCAAAGAAAAAGACATAACCATGAAAGTCCATAACATGCAAGCTTCATTGGTAGGTACCTGGACAGGGCTGCCTGAGAAGGGACGTCCCTCACAGCATGAGACTGTCCACAGGACACTGCTACTCAGAAGGGGAGGGGGGTAAGGAAATTTTGGGGGAGAGGGGACCAGAGAGGGGGCTTATATGTCTCGGTAATATCTAGGTATAGCAGGATGCCAGAGTCTGTATGTCGGAAAACTCCAGAGGGCCCTCACAGCTTGGGGTCCTACAACCACAAGTCTCTAGCTCATGAACATCCAGCAGATGTGATGAGAAGTTTCTTACAGTATGCAAAACAGGCAGGCCCTAAGTGACTAAAAATGTACTTGTTGGGACTATTTTTTTAATAACTGGATAATAGAAATTTGAGTTTGGTAAAGGCAGGCTTCCAACCAGTCCATTCTAAAGGAGATCAATCCTGGATGTTCATTGGAGGGACTGATGCTAAAGCTGAAACTCCAATACTTTGGCCACCTCATGCGACGAGTTGACTCACTGGAAAAGACTCTGATGCTGGGAAAGGTTGGGGGCGGGAGGAGAAGGGGACGACGGAGAATGGGATGGCTGGATGGCATCACCGACTCTGTGGACATGAGTTTGAGTGTACTCCGGGAGTTGGTGATGGACAGGGAGGCCTGGCGTGCTGTGATTCATGGGGTCGCGGAGAGTCGGACACGACTGAGCGACTGAACTGAACTGAACTGAACTGAAAGGCAGGCTTTTAAGCTAATGGGTCTCAGTGTGCAGTAAAGAAATAGACAACAATACCCAGAGGCCGTCTTTGGCCCGTTATATAACACATGCTTATTTATTCAGTATAGTGGTATCTAACATCCTCCTTGGAGGAGAACCCCATTGTCCACCCATGGTTGCTGCCTCCATGCTAACTCCTTCTCCATCCCCATTGCCAATCTAACTTTCAGCCATGGGGTGACACTGGGGCAAGGCAGGAATTCTTACTGAAGGAGACCCTTGGGCAGACCCTGAGCCTGAAAGCCAGCAATGGAAGCAGCTCTGCATGTCAGCCCCAAGAACACCTAGGATGTGCTAGGCAGAGAAGACGGGAATCTTTCCTTCTCTGACCATCAGGGTTTGCTGAACCCAGAGATCTCTAAGAGTCAAACCTGGACTCGCCCAGTCTGTTTCTACACACACATGCGCACACAGACATACACCCATATCCATAGGTAGACTCTCATCATAAAGCACAGACAAAAAAAGTAATCTAACAACCAGTCCATTCTAAAGGAGAATCCTGGGTGCTCATTGGAAGGACTGATGCTAAAGCTGAAACTGCAATACTTTGACCACCTCATGCGACGAGTTGACTCACTGGAAAAGACTCTGATGCTGGGAGGGATTGGGGGCAGGAGGAGAAGGGGACGACAGAGAATGAGATGGCTGGATGGCATCACCGACTCGATGGACGTGAGTTTGAGTGAACTCCGGGAGGTGGTGATGGACAGGGAGGCCTGGCGTGCTGTGATTCATGGGGTCGCAAAGAGTCGGACACGACTGAGCGACTGAACTGAACTGAACTGAAACATCTGAAAGTGAAAGTCACTGAGTCACCTCTGACTCTTTGTGACCCCTTGGACTGCAGCCTGCCAGACTCCTCTGTCCATGGAATTCTCCAGGTAAGAATACTGGATTGGGTAGCCATTCCTTTCTCCAGGGGATCTTCCCAATCCAGGGACGCAGGCGGATTCTTTATCGTCTGAGCCACGAGGGAAGCCCAAACATCTGAAAACTAATGTTTAACTGTGAGATGCTCCTCATCTTACCCAAGGTCAAAATATAAAAATAACAGTAAAATTTTCCAAAAACTTCTGTTGATATAGAATCTTTGTTTCTGATGCCATCTGATGCTAATAGGTAAAAAAAGAAAAAAAATTCAGTGGTAAAATATCTAATGGACTGTTTAATAATCAACATATTTTCAAATAAATATTTCTTCTGGCAGAATAAGATGCAAAGATATTTTCAAAAATTAAGAAGTATCAAGTCAGCCGGTAGCCCCTAAAGAGTATTCCTACAATATATTTACAAGGACTTGTGCATCTAATGGACTCTCCATAGCATTCCTTGGAAGATAGCTGCAGATTTTGCAGGCAATATTCTCAGGCAATTTTGCAGGCTTATTCTGATGATAGCATGAAAAGAGCCAACCCCAAAGAAAAGCTGGACCTCCAGGGTTAAGACCATTCCCCTGCACAAAGTGAACTAGAGAACTGAGGTGATTATCTGCGTAATTCCATCTCCCACCTCTCCCACTTGATCTTAGCTCAAGAAAAGCTTCAGAGAGCTAGACAAAATGTTTTCTGTTTGTTTTTGTTTCTGTTTTTCACATTCACTTAATTATCCAGATAAATATATTATCTGCCCCTTCACTCAGGGAAGGGCAGAGGATCAAACAACATGTTCATATCTTTACCACCTACTGGGGAAAAACCACCTGCAGCCCAGCACCCAGGCAGTGTGACGCATTTTTGTCAGTTTTCTTTTCCACAGTGGGTGAAATTTAACCAATACTTTTTTAGTGAAGGTCTAGTCATTCCCCAGAGGAAAATTACAGGAGTGAAGATATAACCTCTGCCATGCCACATGGGAGCTTAAAAGGATAGATTTCTCGGTCTAGCCACAGATTTGAAATTAGGTATTAGAAGGAATAGGTTTGTTGCTATGGATTTAAGGGGCAAAAGGGCCAACAATCACTTACAGTTTTCAAAAATAACAGTAGCAAGAATATTTCCATCCTATTACAGTTCCGAAGAAGGATCACAAAATAAAAACTCCCTGCAGGACAAAAGTGAAGTAACGATGGCTGCAAATACTAATGACATTAACTTTTCATTATTGAGATTCACACACTCACTTCATTACCAAAGCCCCCTCAAGATTAAAGCAGACATAACTGACCATCACTCTGTCAATTTCATCTCACGACTATTTCCCCTGACAGCTTCTTCTAGTGTATTTCAACCAGCTGTAAAATCTGCCTTCTCCTTCTTTCCTCCCTTTAAAGGAAAACCTGCCAGAGGATTCTGGTGCATTAGGACAGACTTTATTAAACAACTTAATCCATCTCTGCCTGCCTAGCAGGGCCTGGGGAGTCCTAATTAATCAATAAGCATTTATTGAGTGTTCCAATGTGCATAATAGTCCTGAGTCAGGTGCTGTGGAGCCTTCAAGATCTAGTTAGGAAAATGGAGCACATTGCCTCCTAGAGGGTTTCCTGACAGTGTGAGTTAGTACGTGGGTAAAAGGATGGAACATTTGTTGTACCCAAGGCCTCCTAGGTAAAAATACAGTGTTACATGCCCAAAATACATTATTAGTGTTAGTCGCTCAGTTATGTTTAACTCTGCGACCCCAAGGACTGTGGCCTGCCAGGATCCTTTCTCCATGGAATTCTCCAGGCAAGAATACTGGGAGTAGGTAGCCAATCCCGTCTCCGGGGGATCTTCCTGACCCAGGAATTGAACCTGGGTCTCCTGCCTTACAGGCCAATTCTTTCACTTAATCTGTATTTGTTTGCTAGGGCTTCCATAAGAAAGTACCACAGACTAGGTGGCTTAAACAACAGAAATGTATTTCTTCATACTTCTGGAGGCTAGAAGTTCAAGATCAAGATATCAGCTGAGTTAGGTTTTATTCTGAGGCTTCCCTCCTTGGCTTGTAGGTGACCATCACCTCCCTCTGTTATCACCTGGTCCTTCCTCTGTATTAGCTCATTATCTGTGGTCAAATACCCTCTTCTTATAGGGACACCAGTCCTATTGGATTACGACCCCTGCTAAAGACTCATTTTAACTTAATTACCTTTTTAAAGACACTGTCTCCAAGTACAATCTTATACAGGGGTGGTTAGGGCTTCAATGAAGTCCATAATACAAATACTATGGAAGTGAGAGAATATGTCAAACAGTATTCTGTTTAAAAACTAATGAACACATGAAGAATATAGAAAAATCTGACTCTGATTCAAACTATATGTTGGGATTAAGTTCAGTAGTGAATAGCAACAACAAACAGTGGTTAAATATAATAGATATATTTTTCTCATTTCCTAAAAGATAATAAATAGTCCAGAACTGAAATGGTAATCCATGGTGGCGAGAACCGGACATCTTCTACAGTTTTCCTTCCAAAGATCACTTAATGGTCCAAGATGGCTGCTGAGATTCCATCCACTAATTCTAATCTCTCAGAAAGGTTCTCCCTTCACAGTTGTAAGATAGTTGTAAGATATTGAGGCCTTATCTTCACTGTGCTTCAAACCCAGTGGGAAGGAGCAAAAGCTTCTTTTCCAGAAATACCAACAAAGTTATACTTATGACCCATTGATCCTGATTGGCCAACATGCTTATTGTGGTGGCCAGGGGAATATGATGGACTAATCACCTTGGGTCTGGACACTTACCTACCCCTGGGTTGAGAGTGTGGCTAGCATGAACTCCTGAGGGAAATTTCATTTAATGTTTTACTAGAAGTACAAATGGATGCTCCTCAGGACAAATCACAATGTCCAAGAGTATTATCCACATTTCTTAGATAAATAGAATGAGACTCAGAGAAGCTAAGTTACCTGTCCAAGTACCCACACAACTGATCGAGCTAGGATCCAAACCCTCCTGTCTGACAGCAAAGTTGTCTTACTAGATGCAAAGCCAGGGGATATCACCACAGGAAGCAGCAAGATGGGAAGACTTCCTGGAAGAGGTGAGTTAATGAACATAGAAAAGAGCATCACTGGATGCCAGAGAGACCAAAGTAAAAACACCAGAGGTAAGGAGACTTTCTTCATGTGAGTCAGCATCTGAAGGCAACCTCAAAAGCAGCTGTCCTAGTCCAATACCAGGATATGCCCAGCCACTGCTATTGAGGCTCAGTTTACAAACTCCTCGGATCATCGTTAAGTATCCTTTGGGGAAAACAGCTCTCAGAGACAAAAGGTTTGGGGAAAATCTATCTCTATGCTCTTGGTAAGTCACAAGAGACAAAAAACATAAAGGTTCTAAGAAGTCCTGAGTTCTTTCATTGGGTTTGACCAGAATTTCCCAGACAACATTCATTTGTTTCTCAAATATTTTGATGATGGCTTGGCTTTGAACACCTGTTAACATTTTTCAAGAAACCAAGTTTTTTTTTTAATGCATTTCAGGAAATGGGAATTGCTGATTTAATCCAACAGTTGATTTTCCAGAAGAAGAAACACAAAGTTCAGAGAAGTTCAGAGATGTCACCAATGTTGTCTAACAGGTGAGTGGCAGCTCCAAGACAAGGACCCAGGCATCTTCACTTACTACTCTTTGTACTAACTTGCATGTGGGTGGTAGTTTTCAAAGTACTTGTATATGAAATTATCTTATGCTAAGCATGATGAAACTGAGCTTAACATTGTTCTCATTTAATATTTCAGTTTTCATAGAAGTAGATAATCAGCTTCCACATTTCTTTTTTTTTTTTTGAATGTTTCTTTTTTTATTTATTTTTTTTAATTTATTTTATTGGAGGCAAATTATCTTACTTTAATATATTGGTTGGTTTTGCCATACATTGACATGAATCCGCCCCGGGTGTACATGTATTCTCTTTCTTGAACCCCCCTCCCACCTCCCTCTTCCCCATATCCTCTATGGAGAACAGTGTGGAGATTCCTCAAAAAACTGGAAGTAGAACTGCCATATGATCCAGCAATCGCACTCCTGGGCATACACACCGAGGAAACCAGAATTGAAAGAGACACATGTACTCCAGTGTTCATTGCAGCACTGTTTATAATAGCCAGGACATGGAAGCAACCTAGATGTCCATCTGCAGATGAATGGATAAGAAAGCTTTGGTACATTATACACAATGGAGTATTTTTCAGCCATCAAAAAGAATGCATTTGAATCAGTTTTAATGAGGTGGATGAAATTGGAGCCAATTATACAGAGTGAAGTAAGCCAGAAAGAAAAACATCAATACAGTATACTAACGCATATATATGGAATTTAGAAAGATGGTAACCTGAACCCTGTATACGAGACAGCAAAAGAGACATAGGCATATAGAACAGTCTTTGGGACTCTGTGGGAGAGGGTGAAGGTGGGATGACTGGGGAGAACGGCATTGTAGCATGTATATTATCATAAGTGACCAGCCCAGGTTCGACGCATGATACAGGATGCTTGGGGCTGGTGCACGGGGATGACATGGAGCTTCCACATTTCTAAGAACTGGTGGGTGTGTGTGTCTGTCTCTCTGTCCACAGGCTCTAGCATGCATCCCCACCAGAGGCAAAGGTACATAGAGTTAAATCACTTACCTATGATCATTTAGTCAATATAGGGCTGGGAATTGTTTCTGTGTCTTTCCTTCCCTCAGTAAGTTTTGAGTAGATACGTTAATCAATCCATCACCAAAATGTTTATTAAGTGTTTACTATGCTCTCTATGACCCTATGGGGGCACACAAAGCAGCTATAAATCAATCAAGTGATTATATATTGAATATTTACTATGTGAGAAGCCCTGTACTAAATATTATGGGAGGTACAAAGTTAAACAAGCTGTTGATCCTTTCCTCAGAAGTTTATTATGTAATGGAAGATATAAGATATTGCCGGAATAAATACAATGAAAGGCAACAGATGATCAAAGAAGGAAAATTTGTTTATTTGTAGAGGGAGAGCCATTTGAGCTGGAGTTAAAGCATCTGACCCAAGTGCACTGGCTCCTCTCTGCAGGTGAGAAAGGTGGAGTTATAAAAGCTGTTGGGCTCCTGAGTTTGCAGGTGAATGCAGGAAAGTCTCTAACACAGGTTCTTAACCCAGACTGCAAATTGGAATCACCTGGGGTGATTTTAAAACACAGATGTCTGAGGTTCCATCCCTGACTAACGGGAATCAGAATCTTGAGGCTTAGGGCATTGGGGTGGAATTTTCTTTGTCAAGTTGCTCCAGGTGACTTTGTTGTGGTCAGGGTTGAAAGCTGCTGGCCTCCAGCTTTGCAGCAGACCAGGGGATGGGGGAGGGGAAGGCAAGCTGGAGTCAGTAGAATCAGGGAGGGAGAGCTGGGCCTGAGGACAATAGCAAAGGAAGAATTAGGGTGGTGATGAGACTGTGTACTCAAGGAAGACGGCCTCAAAAATGACTTCAAGATACAAGTAACAAAGCCTAGAACTGCCATTGCGGAGAGTGCACCAAGCAAAAAGCTAAGGGCTCAAAAGAAGAGTTGAACAGCATGGGTCAGGTCTGCGTTCAGTCTTTCTCTCCCAGCGTTTTAGGGGGCAGCTCTCTCCAGGGGATTCATAAGCACCTTACAGGCTAAAATTGTGTAGGGACGACACAACTACCTCTCTGCAGCATTTTCTTTTTTTCAATTCAGGTAACATTGGTTTCCGACATTATATAAGTTTAATGTGTAGAATATTATAATTCAACTTCTGTACACACTACTTCTGTATACATTCCAACATGCATGGGGACCCTGAAATAATAATTACATGAAGAGTTAAGAGAGAGGTGAGTGTTTACTGTGTGCCAAGTCTGCATGAACACTTCACCTATATTTTTCAATCCTCCCAACAATCCCATCAAACAAGTCCCGTGGTTACCCTCCTTTCACTGATGAATAAACTGAAATACAGGAAGTTAAGGAATCAGCGGCATTGAACTGACCAAATGAAAGTTTTAAGTCTCCTTATATTCTTTTGTAAAAACGTATGTGTATAGTCTTCACAGCCCAATTTTTGTCAACTGGATTTCTGACTTTCTATTATCACCAGAGCCTGAGCTAAGTAGGAAGCAAGGTCCAGAAAATGTTCAGAGCTGACGAGATGCTGAGAGCCCCAGAGGATTCAGAACAGGAAAACTTGCATCATTTCATTTCCTCTTCTCAAGTCTGAAGTTCAGAGAAGTTAAGAATCCGGCCCAAGCACTCCTGGAAAAAAAGAGGGGAAGGTGGAATTTGAACCCAGGTTTACCTGAATCTAAAAAATATGTTTTACATTGTAATACTGTACTGCCCTCAGTGTATGCAGGACTAACCTAGGACCCTGACCTGTGGGCAACTGTTGATGAACAATCCTCCTGGTGTGTCTCTCCCCCCTCCCCCCTCCAGCTGCATACTCCCAGCTCTGTCCTCACCCCCCTGCCCCACCCTATGGGGGAACCCTGGCTCTGGCTCCAGCTGCAGTAAGTGGCTTCAGATGGCAATTGGGACCAACAGTTTCCCCAGGCTGGTGGAAAATGTGATTGAAAACAGAAACCCAAGAGAATTCCTCAGCAGCACTGGCAGACAGTTGGAGCCCAGAAGGCATTTCACTTTGGTGCAAAAGAATTAGACTTCTGCAACATCCACACACCAAGATGTAACTGACCAGTTTTGCTGTCTAGGGCAGAAAGCAGGAAGGTCAGGTACCCTTCTGCTGCCCTATCATTCCTGGGTTCAGCTGCATTCAGGCCACCTTGAGGCCAGCCAGGGATGTCCAAAAAGGAACTATTCGTACTTTGGCCACCTGATGCGAAGAACTGACTCATTGGAAAAGATGCTAATGTTGGTAAAGATTGAAGGCAGGAGGAGAAGGGAACGACAGAGGATGAGATGGTTGGATGGCATCACCGACTTGATGGATATAAGTTTGAGCAAGCTCCAGGAGTTGGTGATGGACAGGGAAGCCTGGCGTGCTACAGTTCATGGGGTCTCAAAGAGTCGGACATGACATAGTGACTAAACTGAGAACTAAACTGATGGATGTCCGGCCTGCTACCAGCTGCTCTGTCAGACCACTTGGCTGCCAGAAGAAGGTTTTGGCCAGAAGTCTAACCCACTCCAGTACTGTTGCCTGGAAAATCCCATGGACAGAGAAGCCTGGCAGGCTACAGTCCATGGGGTCACAAAGAGTCAGACACAACTGAGCAACTGAGCACACATGCTCACATGCACTCACTCAGGAAGAGGGAAAAACCCATCTCATCTCACCAGTGCCCTATATCAGATGCAGGGTTAGGTTACAAACAGAAACAAATATAGGACCCTTCTGCCAAGACACGCACTGGAGAGGGGTGCCCAGAAAACGGACTGTCACTGATATGCTTACAATGGAGTTTGCAAAACAGCTCATTGTTCATGCCACCAAGGAATGTCAGCAAAATCACCCGGCCCCCTGCTACTCAACGTGTGGGCCCCAGTGCAGCAACTTCACCTGAGAGCTCCTTAGAAATATAAAATCTCAACCCCCTCCCCAGACCTACTGAATCAGAATCTGCATTCTACCAAACTCCCCAGGTGACCTATGCACATTAAACTTTGAGGATCACTGATTTAGAGCACCCCTCATGTTTGACAGATGAAGAAACAGTTTGAAAGAGTCCATGGGGGTTTCCCCAATGTCCCATGGCTAACCCGTGGCATATTTCAGATGGATAATAATTCACACAGGCACTGTACTCTCCCTTGTGTTCAAAATAGCTGCATGAAGTGGGCAGGACAGAAATATTATCCCCATTTTATTAATCCGGATGAGGAAACTGAGGAACAGAGATATTAAGTAACTTGTTCAAGGACACACAGGAATTGACAGAGCCAGGATTCAAGACAGGAATTTCACTTCATTTTGCAGAGTATTCTGAGAGAGGGTTCCACAGACTTTCTATAAAAAGGTTAGATAGCAAATGTTTTTTTTTAATGTTTTATTTTATTTTTTTATTTTTTATTGGAGGCTGATTGCCGAAGAATTGATGCTTTTGAACTGAGGTGCTGGAGAAGACTCTTGAGAGTCCCTTGGACTGCAAGGAGATCCAGCCAGTCCATTCTAAAGGAGATCAATCCTGGGTGCTCATTGGAAGGACTGATGCTAAAGCTGAAACTCCAATACTTTGGCCACCTCATGCAACGAGTTGACTCACCGGAAAAGACTCTGATGCTGGGAAGGATTTGGGGCTGGAGGAGAAGGGGATGACAGAGAATGAGATGGCTGGATGGCATCACTGACTCCATGGACATGAGTTTGAGTGAACTCCGGGAGTTGGTGATGGACAGGGAGGCCTGGCGTGCTGTGATTCATGGAGTCCCAAAGAATCAGACACGACTGAGCGACTGAACTGAACTGAACTGAATTATTTTACAATATTATATTGGTTGGTTTTGCCATACATTGACATGAATCCGCCCCGGGTGTACATGAGTTCCCCTTCCTGAACCCCCCTCCCACCTCCCTCCTCCCCTTATCCTCCCTCTGGGTCATCCCCGCACACCAGCCCTGAGCATCCTGTATCATGGATCGACCCTGAACTGGCGATTCGTTTCACATATGATAATATGCATGTTTCAATGCCATTCTCCCAAACCATCCCACCATCACCCTCTCCCACAGAGTCCCAAAGACTGTTCTATACATCTGTGTCTCTTTTGCTGTCTCGTATACAGGGTTATCATTTGCATTTTTCTAAATCCCATATATATGCGTTAGTATACTGTATTGTTGTTTTTCTTTCTGGCTTACTTCACTCTGTATAATAGGCTCTAGTTTCATCCACCTCATTAGAGCTGATTCAAATGCATTCTTTTTAATGGCTGAGCGAATGTTTTTAAGCCTTGTGAACCATACAGTCTCCACCATGACTATTCACCTGCCATTGTAGCAGGAAAGCCATCATAGACAAGAAATGAATGGACGGGACTGTGTTCTAATAAAACTTTATTTTAAAAATACAGGCAGTGGGCCTGATTCGGCCCTGTAGGGCTGTAGTTAGGTAAGGCTTACATAATGTTGCTCAACCATGAGAAGGTACTCTCTATGTCACCCTTCCTATCCTATTCCAGAGTCACTCAAGGGAGAAAGGAGTGAGTGGGGCTCTGTCTCCCCAAAGAAAACCCCTCCCAGCATCTCATATAGCACAGGGTACTTCTCTAGGGAGAGGGAGGCTTGTATCCTGGTCCAAAAGAAGGTTGAGCAAACGAGGTAAACCTCACCAAGGATGCTGGGTAGGGCTATGTAGGATGCACCCTGCAAGAGTTGCAGGGGGCCCGAAATCCCTCCTCTTCTCTGATCACTGAGCTAAGACCCTGGGCTTAGGAGGCACCACCAGCTGGAGAGAAGTGAGTTCTTGCTAATTGCTCTGCTCAGAGGGGGCCCTTTCCACAAACTCCCTCCTGGAGGGAGTGCCTTTTCTACTCTGCATGATGGACTTCGGGCTCTCAGCAACCCTGGTCCCTCCACGTCCCACCACAGGCTGCGGCGCCCCCCTCCCCAAAAACTTCCCCACAGAGAAGGCCCTGCTGCGGCTGCTCAGCAAACACACTTGTATTATAGAAAGGGCAGACAGACAAAAGGAGCGCACCCCAGTAAGCAACATCTGACTCAGGAAACAAAGCTGGAGACCATCCTTTAATGTGTACATTCATTAATGTTCCCGTCAACTTTAAACACTGGGGTAGAGTTTCCAGACTTTGCAGATCATTTAAAAGCTTAAAGGATTATCAAACCAGTCATTTAAAATGACATTTTCACTGCGCAAATATTATTCTATTAAAGAGCAGGCATGGCACAGACCAAGATCAGCTTTGGCAGGGATACAGGGCCTTCCTCCATTGCAAACCCCACTGCTTCCTCATAAAGCTGTCAAGCCCCCACTTAATGAAACAAATATAAATGCAATGATGTTAGCCATGTCACAGCAAGCTAATTCATTTTGGCTTTTTCCCCCGTTGCGCTGCCCTATTAAGGCGTTTATCAACGTATCCTCTTAGGATCACCCCCAGCAGGTCTGCCATTGGCCCAAGGAGATGAAATCCAAGAAAGTGTTTAATTTCCAAAAGGCCAAACATCCTAAATAAATAAATAACCAACAGACCTGGTTTGAATGTAAAGGTAACATGCACAAGGCCAACTGTTGGGGTTTTATTAGGAAAGAGATACTGTAAGATTAATAAACAAGCCTGTTCTCTTCCCAAGGTCCTTTGACCTGATATAGCTGCTGGCTTCAGCTCTTGGGGGCTGGGAGGTTTGGCTTCTTTAATTACTAAATCACTAAAAGAGAATCTACTTGGCACGGGCCATCCTTAGGAAAAAACGCGTTCAGCTCTGTTCCCAGTTGCTTTTCACAACGGGTATGTTGTATGACTTTTCTGGCTCCACCATCCCCACTGTTCTTGAGGTTTGCCCAGCAGTCTGAGAGGAACACAGGGGTCTTTTGGTGTGGTTTCTTCCCCTAGTCCAGGGAGAAAAAAACTGATTTTGATGGAGAATGTGGAAGCCTTCACAGACCCCCAAACCTCCAGGGTTCAGACCCTTTCAGTCAGCAATGTCAGGCACCTGGCAAAATGACCAACCCGCTGGGAAACCACGAAGCCAGGGAAGAGAATTCACCCACTGTATCCAAGATGCCTGGGCTGGAGCAATCCTGAAAGGCCTTGTGTCCTTCTTGAGGGTAAATAAAAAGGCATAACTTATCAGGAAAACAACCATTTGCAGAGGCATTCTTCTTGCCATAAAATTACTTCCCTGAACACATGTCCCTGAAGAAAATTCATAAATTGGCCCAAATACCCCGATGTCATTATTTTCAGCCACAGAAATCTGCTTACGTCAATGACAAGCTATAAATACCCAGCCACATGGGAACAGCTTTTACAACAATTGCACCTAGGATTCCATCTAGGCAGTTGAGGCCTAGGTAGAAAAAGTTCTAGAGGAGATCTGTATGCCTCGGTGTTCCCTCAGGAAGAGAGCAGATTCTCCGCAATTCTTTCACTTTCCTTGTTTTACTGTTCCCATTCCAGCCTGCCCCCCATACACACAAAACTCTATGCCATGTGCTTCGTATGACTCCTGACTCAGGCCTCCTCTCCAGGAACAGCCTGGCATCTTAGCAGGAAGGTTGTGAACCACAAGGGAAATGCCGGTTCAACCTGTTTCTCGTGGGGGTCACTTCTGCCATTTTAGAGAAAGCAGTATTTCCCAGGTTGCAGCTGTGCAGAAATGGGTCAGATAATTTGGAGAGTAAAAATCTATTTCTTTCTATGGCATTCAAAACAAATTTTTGTATTAAAGGCTCTGGAAAGTGCCACAGTAAAGATACTTATTAAATTTTGTTTGACCTCACATTGGGCAATCCCATTTGATGACTGTAAATTTTTTTTTTTTGTAACAACTTTATTTTTTTTTTATTAATTTATTTTTTATTGGAGGCAAATTATTTTACAATATTATATTGGTTGGTTTTGCCATACATTGATATGAATTTGCCCCGGGTTTACATAAGTTCCCCCTCCTGAACCCCCCTCCCACCTCCCTCCTCCCTTTATCCTCCCTCTGGGTCATCCCCGCATGCCAGCCCCGAGCATCCTATAACATGCATTGACCCTGAACTAGTGATTCGTTTCACATATGACAACATACATGTTTCAATGCCATTCTCCCAAATCATCCCACCCTCACCCTCTCCCATAGAGTCCCAAAGACTGTTCTATACATATGTGTCTCTTTTGCTGTCTCGTATACAGGGTTATCATTTGCATCTTTCTAAATTCCATATATATGCGTTAGTATACTGTATTGGTGTTTTTCTTTCTGGCTTACTTCACTCTGTATAATAGGCTCCAGTTTCATCCACCTCATTAGAACTGATTCAAATGCATTCTTTTTAATGGCTGAATAATACTCCATTGTGTATATGTACCAAAGCTTTCTTATCCATTCGTCTGCAGATGGACATTTAGGTTGCTTCCATGTCCTGGCTATTATAAACAGTGCTGCAATGAACATTGGAGTACATGTGTCTCTTTCAATTCTGGTTTCCTCGGTGTGTATGCCCAGGAGTGCGATTGCTGGATCATATGTCAGTTCTATTTCCAATTTTTTGAGGAATCTCCACACTGTTCTCCATAGTGGCTGTACTAGTTTGCATTCCCACCAACAGTGTAAGAGGGTTCCTTTCTCTCCACATCCTCTCCAGCATTTATTGCATGTAGACTTTTGGATAGCAGCCATTCTGACTGCTGTGAAATGGTATCTCATTGTGGTTTTGATTTGCATCTCTCTGATTATGAGGGATGTTGAGCATCTTTTCATGTGTTTGTTAGCCATCTTTATGTCTTCTTTGGAGAAATGTCTGTTTAGTTCTTTGGCCCACTTTTTGATTGGGTCATTTATTTTTCTGGAATTGAGCTGCAGGAGCTGCTTGTATAATTTGGAGATTAATCCTTTATCAGTTACTTCATTTGCTATTATTTTCTCCCATTCTGAAGGCTGTCTTTTCACCTTACTTATAGTTTCCTTTGCTGTGCAGAAGCTTTTGATTTTAATTAGGTCCCATTTGTTTATTTTTGCTTTTATTTCCAATATTCTGGGAGGTGGGTCATGGAGGATCCTGCTGTGATTTCTGTCGGAGAGTGTTTTGCCTACGTTCTCCTCTAGGAGTTTTATAGTTTCTGGTCTTACATTTAGCTCTCTAATCCATTTTGAGTTTATTTTGGTGTATGGTGTTAGGAAGTGTTCTAGTTTCATTCTTTTACAAGTGGCTGACCAGTTTTCCCAGCACCATTTGGTAAAGAGACTGTCTTTTCTCCATTTTATATTCTTGCCTCCTTTGTCAAAGATGAGGTGTCCATAGATGCGTGGATTTATCTCTGGGCTTTCTATTTTGTTCCATTGATCTATATTTCTGTCTTTATGCCAGTACCATACTGTCTTGATGACTGTGGCTTTGTAGTAGAGCCTGAAGTCTGGCAGGTTAATTCCCCCAGTTCCATTTTTCTTCCTCAAGATTGCTTTGGCTACTCGAGGTTTTTTGTATTTCCATACAAATTGTGAGATTATTTGTTCTAGTTCTGTGAAAAATATCGTTGGTAGCTTGATAGGGATTGCATTGAATGTATAAATTACTTTGGGTAGTATACTCATTTTTACAATATTTATTCTTCCAGTCCATGAACATGGTATATTTCTCCATCTATTAGTGTCCTCTTTGATTGCTTTCAGTAGTGTTTTATAGTTTTCTATGTACAAGTCTTTTGTTTCTTTAGGTAGATATATTCCTAAGTATTTAATTCTTTTCGTTGCAACAGTGAATGGAATAGTTTCCTTAATTTCTCTTTCTATTTTCTCATTATTAGTGTATAGGAATGCAAGGGATTTCTGTGTGTTGATTTTATATCCTGCAACTTCACTGTATTCATTGATTAGCTCTAGTAGTTTTCTGGTAGAGTCTCTAGGGTTTTCTGTGTAGAGGATCATGTCATCAGCGAACAGTGAAAGTTTTACTTCTTCTTTTCCAATTTGGATTCCTTTTATGTCTTTTTCTGCTCTGATTGCTGTAGCCAAAACTTCCAGAACTATGTTGAAGAGTAGTGGTGAGAGTGGGCACCCTTGTCTTGTTCCTGACTTTAGGGGAAATGCTTTCAGTTTTTCACCATTGAGGATAATGTTTGCTGTGGGTTTGTCATATATAGCTTTTATTATGTTGAGGTATGTCCCTTCTATTCCCACCTTCTGGAGGGTTTTTATCATAAATGGATGTTGAATTTTGTCGAAGGCTTTCTCTGCATCTATTGAGATAATCATATGATTTTTATTTTTCAGTTTGTTAATGTGGTGTATTACGTTGACTGATTTGCGGATATTGAAGAATCCTTGCATTCCTGGGATAAAGCCCACTTGGTCATGATGTATGATCTTCTTAATATGCTGTTGGATTCTGATTGCTAGAATTTTGTTAAGGATTTTTGCATCTATGTTCATCAGTGATATTGGCCTGTAGTTTTCTTTTTTTGTGGGGTCTTTACCAGGTTTTGGGATTAGGGTGATGGTGGCCTCATAGAATGAGTTTGGAAGTTTCCCTTCCCCAGCAATTTTCTGGAAGAGTTTGAGTAGAATAGGTGTTCCGTTCCGTTCTGTCGCTCAGTCGTGTCCGACTCTTTGCGACCCCGTGGACTGTAGCCTACCAGGCTTCTCCGTCCATGGGATTCTCCAGGCAAGAATACTGGAGTGGGTTACCGTTTCCTTCTCCAGGGGATCTTCCCGACCCAGGGATCGAACCTGGGTCTCCCGCATTGGAGGCAGACGCTTTAACCTCTGAGCCACCAGGGAAGGTGTTAGCTCTTCTCTAAATTTTTGGTAGAATTCAGCTGTGAAGCCGTCTGGACCTGGGCTTTTGTTTGCTGGGAGATTTTTGATTACAGTTTCAATTTCCGTGCTTGTGATGGGTCTGTTCAGATTTTCTATTTCTTCCTGGTTCAGTTTTGGAAAGTTGTATTTTTCTAGGAATTTGTCCATTTCTTCCAGGTTATTCATTTTATTGCCATATAATTCCTGATAGTATTCTCTAATAATCCTTTGTATTTCTGTGTTGTCAGTTGTGATCTCTCCATTTTCATTTCTAATTTTATTGATTTGGTTCTTCTCCCTTTGTTTCTTGATAAGTCTGGCTAGTGGTTTGTCAATTTTATTTACCTTCTCAAAGAACCAGCTTTTGGCTTTGTTGATTTTTGCTATAGTCTCTTTTGTTTCTTTTGCATTTATCTCTGCCCTAATTTTTACAATTTCTTTCCTTCTACTGACCCTGGGGTTCTTCATTTCTTCCTTTTCTAGTTGCTTTAGATGTAGAGTTAGGTTATTTAGTTGACTTTTTTCTTGTTTCTTGAGGTGTGCCTGTATTGCTATGAACTTCCCCCTTAGCACTGCTTTTACAGTGTCCCAGAGGTTTTGGGTTGTTGTGTTTTCATTTTCATTCATTTCTATGCATATTTTGATTTCTCTTTTGATTTTTTCTATGATTTGTTCGTTGTTCAGCCTCCATATGTTGGCATGTTTAATAGTTTTTCTCCCATAATTGAGATCTAATTTTACTGCATTGTGGTCAGAAAAGATGCATGGAATGATTTCAACTTTTTTGAATTTACCAAGGCTAGATTTATGGCCCAGGATGTAATCTATCCTGGAAAAGTTTCCATGTGCACTTGAGAAAAAGGTGAAATTCATTGTTTTGGGGTGAAATGTCCTATAGATATCAATTAGGTCTAACTGGTCTATTGTATCATTTAAAGATTGTGTTTCCTTGTTAATTTTCTGTTTAGTTGATCTATCCATAGATGTAAGTGGGGTATTAAAATCTCCCACTATTATTGCATTATTGTTAATTTCCCCTTTCATACTTGTTAGTAATTGTCTTACATATTGCGGTGCTCCTATGTTGGGTGCATAAATATTTATAATTGTTATATCTTCATCTTGGATTGAGCCTTTGATCATTATGTAGTTTCCTTCTTTGTCTCTTTTCACAGCCTTTGTTTTAAAGTCTATTTTATCTGATATGAGTATTGCTACTCCTGCTTTCTTTTGGTCTCTATTTGCATGGAATATCTTTTTCCAGCCCTTCACTTTCAGTCTGTATGTGTCCCTCGTTTTGAGGTGGGTCTCTTGCAGACAACATATATGGGGATCTTGTTTTTGTATCCATTCAGCCAGCCTTTGTCTTTTGGTTGGGGCATTCAACCCATTTACGTTTAAGGTAATTATTGATAAGTATGATCCCGTAGCCATTTTCTTTATTGCTTTGGGTTCGAGTTTATACACCCTTTCTGTGTTTCCTGTCTAGAAAAGATCCTTTAGCATTTGTTGGAGAGCTGGTTTGGTAATGCTGAATTCTCTCAGCTTTTGCTTGTCTGTAAAGCTTTTGATTTCTCCTTCATATTTGAATGAGATCCTTGCTGGGTACAGTAGTATGGGCTGTAGGTTATTTTCTTTCATCACTTTAAGTATGTCTTGCCATTCCCTCCTGGCCTGAAGAGTTTCTGTTGAAAGATCAGCTGTTATCCTTATGGGAATCCCCTTGTGTGTTATTTGCTGTTTTTCCCTTGCTGCTTTTAATATTTGTTCTTTGTGTTTGATCTTTGTTAATTTGATTAATATGTGTCTAGGAGTATTTCGCCTTGGGTTTATCCTGTTGGGGACTCTCTGGGTTTCTTGGACTTGGGTGATTATTTCTTTCCCTATTTTAGGGAAGTTTTCAACTATTATCTCCTCAAGTATTCTTTCATGGTCTTTCTTTTTGTCTTCTTCTTCTGGGATTCCTATGATTCGAATGTTGGAGCATTTAACATTGTCCCAGAGGTCTCTAGTATTGTTCTCATTTCTTTTAATTTGTTTTTCTTTATTCCTCTCTGTTTCATTTATTTCTACAATTCTATCTTCTAGCTCACTTATCCTGTCTTCTGCCTCTGTTATTCTACTGTTTGTTCCCTCCATAGTGTTTCTGATCTCATCTATTGTATTATTCATTGTATATTGACTCTTTTATTTCCTCTAAGTCCTTATTAAACCTTTCTTCCATCTTCTCAATCCTTTTCTCCAGGTTATTTATCTGTAACTCCATTTTGCTTTCAAGATTTTGAATCATTTTCACCACCAAAATTCGAAATTCTTTTTCATGTAGATTCCCTATATCTTCCTCTTTTGCTTGTGTTGGTGGGCATTTATCTTGTTCCTTTACTTGCTGGGTATTTCTCTGCTTCTTCATCTTGCTTATAATGCTTTGCTTGGGGTGGCCTTTCCCTCTTCTGGCCGTTTGTGGAGTTCTCTTTATTATGTAGTTTCCTTGCTGTGTGTGGGGTTGGACAGGTGACTTGTCAAGGTTCCCTGGTTATGGAAGCCTGTGTCGGTGTTTTGGTGGGTGGAGCTGGATTTCTTCTCTCTGGAGTGCAATGAAGTGTCCAGTAATGAGTTATGAGATGTCAGTGGGTTTGGAGTGACTTTGGGCAGCCTGTATATTGAAGCTCAGGGCTAGTTTCCTGTGTTACTGGAGAATTTGCGTGGTATGTCTTGCTCTGGAACTTGTTGACCCTTGGGTTTAGCGTAGGTATGGAGACGTTTAATGAGCTCCTATTGATTAATGTTCCCTGGAGTCAGGACTTCTCTGGTGTTCTCAGGATTCGGGCTTAAGCCTTTTGCCTCTGGTTTTTGGTCTTATACTTGGAGTAGTCTCTAGACATCTCTATCTGTCATTTCCAAGGTGGTTCCCTCTGTTTTAGCTTCTGTCTGCTGGTCTCTTCAGTGTCTAATTTCCGCCCTGGTACTAGGGGGTGGGTGGACACTTTTTAAGGCTCAGTTGTTCAGTCCTGTTCTGGGAAGGGAGGAACGCTGCAGTCGATTATCTCTGGCATCTGTGGGGAGTGCTCGCAGCGTCTCGGCCACACTGGGTTTGCCCCCGCTCACAGCACGTATGCTGTCCCAGTCTATACTGCACAGGCTCTAGGTTGCTCTGCCGGGAATGGTCTGAGGCCAGCACCGGGTTGTATGCACTTCCCAGGTCTGAGCGGCTCAAGTTCAGGTTCTCAGGTACTCCACAAAGGCGCAGACTTGGTTGGGCCTGCGTTTTGTGCCTTCCCCAGTCCGAGCAGCTCAGGGGACCAGGTATTTGGCAAGCGCGGTCTCTGCGACTTATCGCCTCCCCAGTCCCCGCCACTCAGTTTTCTGGGTGTACAACCGGCGCACCTTCTCAGGGGGATATCGACCGGCCCAAGCCCAAGAAGTCCTGATTAGCAACAAGCCTGTCTGCAGTTTGTATCAGATGCCTTTCTTGGGCCGCAGTTGCCCGCTCCGGCTCTGGCTGCGCTCCCTGCCTGTCTCGGTGGGGGATGGGGGATGGGCCAGCCGCAGCCGGCTCACTCTGCTCGGTCCCTTATTCTGTGAGCGGGGCTGGCCGAGTCGTAGGTTAGAGCTTTCTGCCTTTTCGTGGGGAAGCTATCCCACAGTCTGCTTTGCTCTCCCCAGTTCTCTCAAATTGTTCTCGCGGCATTCAAGCCCAGTCCTCTCTCTAAGCAGTTCAGCCGGCTCCTCCCTGCCCAGCCCCCACTGCTAATGGCGTATGCAGGCGTCTGCGCTGCTTCTCCGCTGGGAGTTACCATTTGGCGGGTAATCTGTGGGTTTTAAAAAAATCTTAAAAAAAAAAAGAGGGTTATGTGGCCCTCTGAGCTTCCAAGGCTCGCCACAGATTCGCCAGTGAGAATGTTTCCTGGTGTTTGGAAACTTCTCTCTTTTTAAAGCCTCCCTTCCCGGGACGGAGCTCCGTCCTTTCTTCTTTTGTCTCGTTTTTTTTCTTTTATGCTTTTTCCTACCTCCTTTCGAAGACAATGGGCTGCTTTTCTGGGTGCCTGACGTCCTCTGCCAGCATTCAGAAGTTGTTTTGTGGACTTTACTCGCGTTCAAATGTTCTTTTGATGAATTTGTGGAGGAGAGAGTGGTCTCGCCGTCCTATTCCTCCGCCATCTTGTTCCTCCCAAGTCGATGACTGTAAATTGTATTCAAGGTACATGCCTTATGGAGAAATAGGGTCTTACAGAGAAAGAGAAATATCCTATGATAACTGCTTACATGTGGAACCTAAAAATCAACACAAATGAACTTACTTACAAAACAGAAACAGACTTGCAGACTTAGAAAAGAAGCTTATGGTTGATTTGGGGGAGCAACAAGAGAGGAAAGGACAGTTAGGGGTTTGGGATGGACATGTACACACTGCTATATTTAAAATGGATAACCTACAAGGACCTACTATACAGCACAGGGAACTCTTCTCAGTATTATGTAACAAACTAAAATGGGAAAAGGATTTGAAAAAAGATACATGTATACATATAATTGAACAACTTTGCTTTACACGTGAAACTAACATAACACTGTTAATCAACTGTACTCCAATATAAACTAAAAAGGTTTTTAAAAATGAAAAAAAACAGGGTCTTAGAAGCACTGATGGAACACTGATTAAACACAAACTACCACAAAGAAAGAAACTGATGACATCAAGTCTGAAATCCTCAAATGGAATATTTGCAAGTCATCATGGAAACTTCTAGGCTTTCCTGGTAGTTCAACTGGTAAAGGGTCCACCTGCAATGCAGGAGACCCCAGTTCAATTACCGGGTCAGGAAAATCCTCTGGAGAAGGGATAGGCTACCCACTCCAGTATTCTTGGGCTTCCCTGGTGGCTCAGCTAGTAGAGAATCTGCCTGCAATGGGGGATACCTGGGTTCAATCCCTGGGTTGGGAAGAACCCCTGGAAGAGGGCATGGCAACCCACTCCAATATTCTTGTCTGGAGAATCCCCATGGACAGAGGAGCCTAACGGGCTACAGCCCAGGGGGTTGCACAGAGTCAGACATGGCTGAGCAACTGAGCACAGCAGAGCACATGAAAACTTCTAGAAGAGGCAACATATTGGTTTCTAACAATACTGACTTTTCAAAACCCAAGAATCTACCCTAACCCTGCCATCCCATGAGCTAAACAAGTGCCCCACGGTGTGTGTAGTTGTGGACAACTGACATAAGCATTTGTGTCCAGACCTTCCAGGCCATCGAGGGGAGAGGAAAATTTGTTGCTGAGAAAGAACCCAAGTGCACAATGCCAACACCAATTGTCTTCTTCCACAACAGACTCGGTGCCCGTGCCAAAAATCACTCCTGGTTCCCTTTTTAATTCTGCCCTCCTTTATCCACCAAGACTGGGGGGGAAATTATTTTGATTGGAATTAGACAGCCACCTGCAGTTAGATCTTTAGCTGTTATTAGTATTCTGTGTAAGCCCTTTCATGACAAGCTCATTGAAAAAGACAGTGGACTTTTGAAGTTGCCCAATACTATCTCTGGTGATTTTCTCAAGTTAACAACCTCAGTACCAGCCAATTGTGCTGGCTGGGGAAGGTGATAATCTCCTCCCCAGGGTCGTGGTTAGGAATTAAAGGGTCTGGGATAAATTACAGAAGGGATTTCTGCCAAGAACTCTCTTCTCCTTGATCTGGCCCCATGCTTCCTCGCTGAATTTTTATTTTAACACAATGTTCAGGTGCTTTCCTACCCTCCCTTTTCCTAAATTCCTCCAATAATTCAGGCCTTGATGTCTTTCCCAAGCATCACACCCATGCAGAGTTGACCTCACTGGTGCACGATTTGGAGCAACGCCTCTAAATGTTGCTTCCTTACAAATGATTTCTATCCAAGTACCTAATATTTCTTTTTAATGGAGAATGCAAACACTTCCCCTCATTTTAAAATTCCCAATGCTCCAACCTCTAACACCTACTACACTTGTAATAATAAGACTTTATACTTGTTTATTCATTTACAGCTTCTATGGAGGCTTCCTGCACAAATTCCCCATTTACAGTCACACGGTACCATCGTCATGACTTGGGAAGGAGCCCTTTGAATGCTTATTATCCATCCATTGAACAGAGAGCTAACTCTGGTTCCATTTTTCTGGATCAGTAGCTGAAGGAACTCAACCAAGTGTGAGTTGGTCTCCATGATGAATGACAAAGAGAGAGAACTCAAATTTATCTCCAGTGGCCCAAGGCAGAGACCACAGAGCCAAAGTCCTAAGACTCAGACGAGCCCCTTAATTCCTTGTAATGCCTAGGATGAACCTCAATGGTGACCACAGAGAACAGCCTCTGATCCCTCCAACTTTGTTCTCACTTTCCCTCCCACCGCAGCCGAGAGCCCTTCCACAAACATCACGTTACGCTGCTTTTCTTGGGGGAGAGAAGAAGCAGTGGGTTTCTGTTTCTTGGATTTAATTTTTTCTAATCAGTAGGTAGCCAACCCTCTACCATTAACACTTTTCTTTTCACAGAAAAGTAGAGCTTAATAGTAGAAGAGATAAAACAATGGAAGAGCTCAAAGGAAAATCTCCTAATAAAAGAAGTAAATGTACCAGGATTCAGATCTTGGCTTCACCATTTTAGGGCTGTGTTACCTTGGGAAATTTTGTTAACTTTTCCAAATCTTTATTTCTCTGTCTCCAAAATGGAGATGATAATAGTACCTTCTTCACAGAGTCCTTATGAGGATCAAAGCAGTAAATAGATCGTTTCTAGTATCTAATAAGCCCTAGGTAGTATTTTATTTTATTACTATTCTGTCTGAACCACTAGAAAAATAAATAAATAATAAATAAGTGCTTTCTTCTCCTTGTACAATGAGCACCCAGGAAGCCTGAGTAAGGGCTGCTGACAAGGTCCTAGAGCCTTCCTTTGTCATGAAAATCCCTTCCTTCTCCTCCAGAAGTTCTAAGTATTAGAAAACAATCAGAAGTGAAGGTTTCTAAAGCTAGTAATAATGACATGTTGGTAAGTTTAGAAGAGCTAAGAAGAAAATCTGAATTCACCTTGCGACAACATTAAAGGCAGTGGAACTCACACTGGGTCTCAAGGACATCTCTGATCTTTACTAAAACCACGTGAGGATTGTACTGCCACCCCTCCCATCTTACAATGACACAGGCAGCTTCTAACCTGGATTCAGTAGTCAAAAGTGATGGAAGAGGCATTTGAACCCAAATCTCACTAACTCCAAATCCATCCCTTCCGCCACACCCCCACCAAACACATCAGAGAGAGGAAAGGGGCCAAAGGAAACTGTTGCTCTTTTGTCAATCGCCGAGAGAAAGCAACGACCTAGTAACCCCAAAGACACATCGTGTGATACTGTTTTTATGCAAACTCACTATCCTCAGTCCCAAAATCATTAAATGGGAAGTCTGGACAGCTAACAGGAATCAGGGAGGAGGGAACATGAACTGGAGTACAAGCTAGACAGACAGGCTGTGTCTGCTAAAACTTCACCCTATGGTGTTAGAAGCTTCTAGAATACTGAAAGAGCCACTGACTCGCAAAACCCAGGACAGTGGCAATAATGAAGGCAGAGCTGACAAGCAGCCAGCATGGGGCCTGAGTTCAGTTTTGATTTTGGTTTTGTTTGCTGCTGTTGTTAATTCTGCCACTTGCAGGGAAGTGAGTTTCTGTCTATGTAATCCACCTAGGGAAAGGCTGGGAAAGCCTTCACTCAAATGGTCAGCAGATGCCCCCAAAGCTCATCATCATTAAAAAGGATGCTCCTCAGTGAAGGCTTCTGGAAACCCAGCTGAGGCTCCTCCAAGGCCAGGACAGGGCCAGGGAGCTGGCCACTGAGGAGTGAGCCAAGATCTGTCTATTTGTCCTCACTCATGTTGGCTTCTGTCCTGTCTCATGCTGGCTGCTCCCCAGTGAGCCGGAACAAAGACAGCCTGGACGAGCCAGCACAGGGGTGGTTTCAGGGGCATCCCCTGCCAGCCCTACTCTGTGCCCCCACAGGGAAGCAGATGTTAGAAGCTGTACCCTCGGCCCCTCCTAGCTCAGGCCAGCTGGAGAACTGGGTCTCAGAACCGGCAGGTCTGGCACTGGGTCTCGCTCTGCTACAAACTAGACGTGCACATACTCCACTCCTCCTCAGTTTCTGCATCTGTGAAATGGGGGAGCAAGATCTACAGGGGAGGGCTATCTTGAGAACTAGATGAGTTAAAATCCAGTATGCCTGTCAGAGTAGTGATAATGGCAGCTGACATTTATTGAGAAGTTGCAATAAGCCAGGCTCCACGCTATGTGCTTTGTATGTGTTATCTCAGTTAATCCTCAGAACAGCCACATGCACTAGGTTCCATGACTTTCCCCATTTTTACAGATAAAGGATATTGAGGGGAAGGCAGCTAAGTACTAATAACTGGCTCAAGGTCACAGAGATGGCAAGGGTCACAGAGGGGAACGGAGACAGCAGCCTGGCTCCAGAGCACATGTTCTCAGTAACTAGGATACAAATATGGCTTCCATTCTGCTCTGTCCACACCACTCTCACCATGGACATCCACCCTCCCCACTAACATTTCTCCACACCGAGTGTCTTCTCTGCACCAGGCACTGTTCGTGGGAATCAGAGGAACACCAGGATGAATAAGAATGGCTTCTTCCACAGAGGCAGTCAGAGCTTAACAAAAGAGTCAAGTAGGCAGGGGGCTTTGATAACGTGATGGGTACTCTAAGGCAATGCTAGGAAGAGGCACTAAAGGCCCCACCCAAGAGCCCAACACCTTCCTGAGGGAGATCTAACATCTGTGTGCTTATAACATATCAAGTCCTGCTGGACGTGTCTAACTTCATTCCCACCACAATCCCCCGAGGAAGGCACCATGACAAAGCCCATTCGACAGATGAAAAAACCAAGGCTCAGAGACAGTACTCACATGCTGGAGTTATGCAGACAAGAGACGGTAGGACCAGAATTCCCAACTCCTTGACCAGACACAGGGCAAGTGGGGCACTAACCACTACGCTCTCTGCCTCCCGTGTGTGCACTACACCCTCTGTTCCACACGTCTTCCTGTCTCATGATCCTCTGTGAGGCTTGGAGGGTAGGAGTTGTGACTTGACTTGGACATAAAAGCCACTGAGTCAAGCTCAGTATCAGAGAGCAGGACTGCCGTAACTAGTGCTATGGCCTGGGTCTCCCCTGACAATGGTGCCTTGGGCAGGAAGACGAGAGCAGAGCTGGCAGCCACATCAGACTCCCACTGAGACACCAGGCAGCGACGGCAAATGTTCTCTTCTCTCCAGGGAGCCCATTCATGCCTTGGTGAAGTCAGAAGCACAAAACTTCTGTGTTCCAGCCACTCTACTCTCCTGCCAGAGGGCATGATGCACAGGAAGGATGAAGCTGAACTTCCAATGTTTTTGCCACCTGATGTGAAGAGTCAACTCATTGGAAAAGACCCTGATACTGGCAAAGATTGAAGGCAGGAGGAGAAGGGGATGACAGAGGATGAGATGGTTGGATGGCATCATTGACTCAATGGACATGTGTTTGAGCAAGCTCCAGGAGATGGTGAAGTCAGGGAAGCCTGGCCTGCTGCAGTCCACGGGGTCACAAACAGTTGGACACAACTGAGGGACTGAACAACAAAAGCAAGAGCACAGGACAATCAACGTGAAGGAGAGGAGTACTGGACCCACAGTGCGGGCCTGCTTCTCCTGCCGAGGTCTGCTTCAAGTCAGAGAAATAAGCAAGAACTTTCCAAGGGTCCTCTGCAGTCTCACTGAGGAAACCCTAAAACTCACAAGCAATAGCTGAAGACAGTTCAGGGCCAAAAACGGGCACAAGAGACTCTGATCATATCCAGTTTCTGAGGCAAGAGGAAGTCCCAGGGAGACAGCAGGGAAGAGACCTTGAACTAGGTGCAGAGTGAGCTGTGCCCAGAAGCATATGGCGCAGTTCAGAATTTTAAACAGAGGGCCCTCTGAGTGCCTTCAGCACCGCTCCTCATCCAATGACAAGATGACTGTGGTTTCTGCTGCAAAGCTCTTTACAGTATCTCCCTCCATGTCTTGCATCCCAGATTATGTCTCCCACTCAGCCTGGTGGAGGAGCAAAAGATGCCAGGGCCCTGAACCCCAACAAAGCCCAGCGTCTCTCTGCTTCCTGCCACCCTGGGAGCCAGTGTCTGGCGAGGATTTATAGCCCAGGTATCCGCAGTAATCACATGGACTGGGCCTTGCTACTCAAGGATCTGCCCCTGGCTTAGTCCTGTTTCAAATTAATATAAGAATTTTTCTAGGCACATCTTGCATGAAACTGAAAAATAAAATCAAAAGGTATCTACTTTCTAGCCAATAAAGTATGAGCCTCCCTCTTCCAAACGCAGTCTTTTCTGCACCCGATTTTATTATGCAATGGACACAGCTTCATAACAGGGCAGACAAAAGGATGCTGTCGGCTTCCCTATGATGCACTGAGTGTAATAAGGGTGAGAAGAAAGGCGTATAATTGTTTCCCCCTTCAGCGCATGGCAGTCTCACTTAGAGCACTGCTGTTCTCTGGCGGCTGGAATGTGAGCTTGATTTCAAGCCGGGAAAACCCGAGCCCAACTCCTAGCATCAGTTCGGCCTGCGGCAGCTCCTTTCCCTTTGTTCACCTGGCAAAGACGCCAGATACAGAGCCCTGGGGTCCTGCTACAGGTCTCATCTACATGGTCTGCAGGAGAAACAGAAAGTGATTGTAGTCCCCAAAGAGCCGAAGGTCACGGTACAGGAGACAAGATTTATAGAGTGTTTCCAACAGCTCCATTGGCTCCCTAGCAGGAAAGAATGCCTGTGTCCCAGTGGCAAATTCTAGTTGTTTTTCCTTCCAAAGAGATGTATGAGATGGTGCGCAATCGCTGGATGCTGTGCCAGGATTGGGAAGAAATTATAACTCCTGCTTCTATTGCCTACAGTTTCTTAGACTTTAACTGTTCATTGTTCTTTTAAAAAAGAGACAAGAGGTCCAAAATGGGCTCACTTGCACTAAGCCTGCGTGACCAAACCAAGACTTAATATCTAACTTGTTTACAGTTTCAACATCTCCCTGGAGTAGAATCTTCACCCAGCCATTCTGGAATCTCCTGGTCAGTATTACCAAGGGAATATGCCTGAATAGACCCCTGAAAGTGGAAGTGAAAGTCGCTCAGTCATGTCCGACTCTTTGCAATCCCATGGACTATATAATCCACGGAATTCTCCAGGCCAGAATATTGGAGTGGGTAGCCTTTCCTTTCTCCAGCGGATATTCCCAACTCAGGGATCAAACCCAGGTCTCCCACATTGCAGGAGGATTCTTTACCAGCTGAGCCACCTGGGAAGCCCTATTAGACCCCTGCCATCCCCTTAAAGGAAAACTATCTTTTTCTTTCTGTCCTTGTATGTGTGTGTGTGTCTGTGTGTGTGTGTGTGTGTGCACGCGCACACACTGAGTCTTCATTGTGGCATTCAGGCTTCTGCAGTTGCAGCGTGAGGGCTTTTCTAGTTGCCCCACAGAGTGTGGGATCCTAGTTCCCCCATTGGTGATCAAACCCACATTCCCTGCATTGGAAGGCAGATTCTCAACCACTGGACCACCAGGGAAGTCCCTGGAAAGTGATCTTGCCACAAACAGTCCACTCTTTGCTAATAACCTCTTTGCCCCTGATCCCTTCTGTCTGTAAGTCTTTCATTTTGTACAGCTCTTCAAAGCCACTTTCTATCTGCTGGATAGGATGCTGCCCAACTCATGAATCCCTGAATACAGCCAATAAGATCTTTGAAATTTACTCTGTTGGATTTTTTTTAACAGCCTGAAATTTTCCCACATGGCTCAGTGGGATAGAACCCGCCTGCCAATGCAGGTGATGCGGGTTTGATCCCTGGGTCCAGAAGATCCCCTGGAGGAGGAAATGCAACCCACTCCAGTATTCTTGCCTGGAGAATTCCACGGACAGGGGAGCCTGGCAGGCTACAGTCCATGGCGTCGCAAAGAGTCAGACGTAACTGAGTCACTGAGCACAAACACAGGGTACTCCAACCCTAGCAAGGTAATTTGGTGGAGAATCACTTTTTAAGGAATCTAGCTCTATGCTCCCCGGGTTTCCACATATTTCTGGATCACGTTTATCACTGATAGATGCAACCAGAATGTGAACAAATCATCCTTACTCACTGTGCTGTGTTTAGTCGCACAGTCATGTCCGACTCTGTGCAACCCCAAGGGCTGTAACCCGCCAGGCTCCTCTGTCCATGGGGATTCTCCAGGCAAGAATACTGGGGTGGGTTGCCATGCCCTCCTCCAGGGGATCTTCCCAACCCAAGGATTGAACTCAGATCTCCCGCATTGCAGGCAGATTCTTTACCATCAGAGCCACCAGGGAAGCCTATTAGCAGCCTGAAATTTAGACAAGCTGAACTGAAAAAAAAAATTAAGGGGAAATAGCAGCTGTAAGGGGGCTTCCCTCATAGCTCAGTTGGTAAAGAGTCTGCCTGCAATGCAGGAGACTCAGCTTTGATTCGTAGGTCAGGAAGAGTTCCAGGAGAAGGAAATGGCAACTCACTCCAGTATTCTAACCTGGAGAATCCCATGGACAGAGGATCCTGGCAGGCTACAGTCCATGGTTGCAAGAGTCAGACATGACTTAGTAACAAAACCACCACCACAGCAGTTATAAAACAAAGCCATGTGTTTCATTCCAGGCCCCCAGGCTGATCTTTGAGAAAAAGCATCCTGAGTCTAGAAACCCAACAATCTCCTTTCTCACCTGCACTGAGGATACCCCCATCTCTGGGGCCTGTATCACAGAAAGCAGGCTTAATGGGAAGAACTCTGGATTTGTAGTCACAAGATCCATGGCTGGAATCTTGGGCATATCATTGTATACATTCTGACATGAATTTAACCAAGTTAAAGCAACTAAAAATAGTAGAATCCATCAGAGGTCTCCTAAGTTCAGTTCAGTTCAGTTGCTCAGTCATGTCTGACTCTTTGTGATCCCATGGACTGCAGTATGCCAGGCCTCCATGCCCATCACCAACTCTCAGAGATTGCTCAAACTCATGTCCATTGAGTCGGTGATGCCATCCAACCATCTCATCCTCCATTGTCCCCTTATCCTTCCACCTTCAATCTTTTCCAGCATCAGGGTCTTTTCCAACAAGTCAGCTCTTCGCATCAGGTGGCCAAAGTATTGGAGTTTCAGCTTCAGCATCAGTCCTTCCAGTGAATATTCAGGACTGATTTCCTGGATGGACGGGTTGGATCTCCTTGCAGATCCAACTGCAAGGAGAAGTTGGATCTGCAGAAGAGAAGATTCTCAAGAGTCTTCTCCAACACCACAGTTCAAAAACATCAATTCTTCAGCGCTCATCTTTATAGTCCAGATCTCACATACATACATGACTACTGGAAAATCCATAGCTTTGACTTTGACAGACCTTTGTTGGCAAAGTAATGTCTCTGCTTTTTAATGTCTCCCAAGTTACGCCTCACTAATTTGTCCAACTTACTGGTTTTTATATGGAAGAGTCCATGAAAATCTTAGATGAAATGGGAGCCATAAAAACATATCTTCTTCTTCTTGCAAAGGACAGCATAGAGTCTAAAATACATGCAAAGAAAAGCTTGTTATCCAAGAAAAGCCTGAGCTACTTCTGTCAGGTCAGGGAGTTACTGACTGAGAGTTGGGGGAGAAGGCGCTCACATTTCCTGAGGGTCTCCTGAGGGTCTCATACTCAGCTTCTCACCAGAAACCCTGTAATGTTAGTGTCACTACCACCTCTCCTTAATTTTGCAAATGAGAAAACAGAGATTTAGCTGTGCTGAGCAATCCACTTAGCTGAACTTCACTTAGCTGAACTTCACTTACCTAGAGGTGGAAGGGGTCTAAGGTCTGCCTGATCCTCAAGTAGATGCTGCCTCAGATTGTGACACAGAGAAAAGTACAATCACATATTAAAGGACTTTTTCAACCGAGAAATACAACATAAACATAAGGAATGTGGCCTGAGAGGGATTTTTTTTTTCACTAGCCAAGGCTGAGAGCCTAATAATTGATGCTTTTGAACTGTGGTGCTGGAGAAGACTCTTGAGAGTCCTTTGGACTGCAAGGAGATCAAATGAGTCAATCATAAAGGCAATCAACTCTGAATATTTATTAGAAGGACTGATGCTGAAGCTTACGCCTCAATACTTTGGCCACCTGATGCAAAGCGCCAACTCATTAGAAAAGACCCTGATCCTGGGAAAGACTGAGGGCAAGAGGAGAAGGTGGTGACAGAGGATGAAATGGTTAGATGGCATCATCGACTCAATGGACGTGAGTTTGAGCCAACTCCAGGAGATAGTGAATGACAGTGAAGCCTGGTGTGCTGCAGTCTGTGGGGTCACAAAGAGTTGAACATGACTGAGCAACTGAACAGCTATTTCAGTAGTATGGCTGACTCAGAGCTTCCCTTTAGATGATCCTCTCTCTATTTAATATTAAGTGTTTCTGAACGTAGACAAAACTAAATTACACAAGAAGTCAGACATGCCTTCACTAGCAACTCTATGTTTATAAACTGGAAAAAAAAAAAAACGTGACCCAGGACTATTGCCCTGTAGACCCTTGATCTCAAGGTGAACCTGGTTTGGCAGAAGGATTACATACAAACTGGATTCTAGTCTCAACCTCAAATTGGGCCAGCAGGGGACCAGTGAGGGCAGGGACCATGTGAAATTACCTACACGTCTCAATGCCTAGCAGAGTACCTGCCACTTAGTGAACCTTGAGTGCATATTTGCTTGTTGAATGAATGGATGCATGAACAGAGATTCTGATAATATAGGAGGTGTGGAGTAATAGTTTCTGTGTGGAATGGAAAACACTAGGCTAGGGATCTGAAGACTCTCGTGATCTGAAGCCAGTCAAGTTCTGGCTCTGACATGAATCAACGGAGTAGGGTCTCCACACAAGTCAGTAAACTTCCTCTGATTCTATGTTCTCATCTCTCCAAATGAGGTAAAACAACCCTTCCAGAGCCATCTTATGGGGATGTTATATCAAATGAAGTAATATTTATAAGTGAACATAAGAGCACTAGAGTGGGTTGCCATTTCCTTCTCCAGGGGATCTTCCCGACCCAGGGATTGAACCCGGGTCTCCCACATTGTAGGCAGATGCTTTACCCTCTGAGCCACCAGGGAAGCCCATAAGTGAACATAGTTTAAATCTATTCAAATACAAATTATACGATGTATTATATAAAGGAACTACAGTGTGTCACAGCCAAAGTCATTGCTTTATAGACAGGAAACCAGACAGAAAACTGCAGCTCAAATTGAAGAAAGAGCCCTGGCCTCTGGCTCACTCACTTCACTGGGTGGACCATAAGATTTTCTCAAGTGGGATACACTCCAGAAGCAGATTTGGGTGTAAGATCCCTCCCATTTCTGTCTTCTGGATGCATTTGGGACTATTAACCAAAAACTTTCCAGAATATGGGAAATACAGTCCAAGCCTGGCCACCAGTTCTCTGATACTCCTTGGGCAGCTCCACAGCCAGCCTCAGTATCTCTCTTCATTCTCAAGCTCTATGTCCCCAGGGTGAAGTCACTCAGTCGTGTCTGACTCTGCGACCCCATGGACTGTAGCCCACCAGGCTTTTCTGTGGCAAGAATACTGGAGTGGATTGCCATTTCCTTCTCCAGGGAATATTCCCAACCCAGGGATCAAACTCAGGTCTCCTGCATTGCAGGCAGACTCTTTACCATCTGAGCCACCAGGGAATTCCCTTTCAATCCCCTGGGAACTCTTCTTTTCCTTCCAGGGTGGTCTCCTCGCCACTCTCTGATGTGCTTCACACACGACTGTGATTCCAGGCACATCATACTTCCCTACTGCCCCTCCACCTACCTTGGAGCCCAGCCCTCCACTTCTTAATCCAGATACCATACCTCCTTGAGAAAAAATGCAAGTCCCACCGTTTCCAAAATATCATCCCTTACTGCCCCAACCCATAGCCTTTCTCTCCTCCTCCAGCCAGCCCACACATTGATATCTGCTGCGGGATGAATGGTATCTCCTAAAAAGACATGCCAAAGTCTTAACCTCCCATACCTATCATTGTGACCTTATTTGGAAATAAGGTCTCTACAGATACATTCAAATTCAGATGAGGTCGTGCTGGATTAGGGCAGGCCTTAAATCTGATGACAGGTGTCCTTATATGGAGGGAGCTTTGAAGATACAGAGGAGATACAGGGAAGAAGGCCCTGTGAGCACAGAGGCAAAGATTGGAGTTGTCCTGTTGCAAGCCAAAAATAGCCAGCGACTACCAGAGCTAGAAAAGCCAACAGAGGATTCATCCCTAGAGGCTTCAGCAGGAGCATGGCCCTGCCAACAACTTGAACTAGGACTTCTAGCCTCTGGAACATCTCAGCCATTCTCTGGGCTTGTGCATACCTGGCTCATCTTCTCGTGAGCACGTCATAGGCCTGTGAACTGCCTAAACACAGGAACTGCCTCTGCAATGCCTTTGTAGTCCCCCCAGGGGCTCAACAGATGTAACCTCAAGCACGGTGGCTCTCAGTGTTCCATCAGGAGCAGGCACTGCATTAGGAAGGACACTTGCTTTCTACTCGGATTCAACGAGTTCTAGCAATGTGGCAAAACAGAATTGGGGTGGCTAGTTTTCAGAGAATACAGCCCTGCTTTCCAGCTGCAATTCCACAGCTCCCCCCAATCCTTTCCTTCCACCTACTTTTGCCAAACCCTGCATGAAATGCAGCCCAAACTCCTGCCCTTGGCTCTCTGCTCTCTCCCTGCCAGCTTGGCCTAGCCCTACCCTTACCTTCTATCACCACTCCCAGGACACACACATACTCACACACAAGCACGCACACACACACACACACACACCCCTGTGGTATAATTAAATTGGGCTTGACACTGTTGTGGTCCCTCTCAATCTTCAAACCCTACCTGGAGTTAACCTTTGAAATTCAACAGACCAGTCCCACCATAACTAGACAGAGAGATAACCACAGGTTCAACAGTGCTGGCCACATTGTCAGCCATCCCACTCTGTGCAGTTGGACATGAGTTTGGAGAGGAGAACCTGCACTCCCCTCAGCAGGTCTTAATTTGAACAGATCTCTGACGGCTCAAGCATCTCGCCACACTGAATATACATCTAGTGTTTGAAGACTGGCATGTTTCACGCCATGTGGCCCTGAGGGCAAGCCACCTATGGCCACTTGTGCTGGACCCAAGAAGCAATAAGAAGAAGAAATTTGGTTATCAGAGATGTTTGCCTGACCTCTGAGTAATGCGTGACTCACAGACATTGTTTCCCTCTTCTCTCCCCTGTGCATCCTTCCTTCATCTGTAGCCTCCCCTGGCCTACCTCTCTGTGAATCCAAATCCTTCCCAAGCCTCAATGGTCAATTCAAGTTGCATTTCCTCCCATAAACTTTCTTTGATTTCAAGTAATCACAGAGGCTCTTAGCTCCCAGTGAAACCTCTCTTTTGGCAGATGATTATAATTATCTTATTTAATGGTATTTGGATATATTTTTTTATCTTCTAGTTAACCCCAGACTTGAAGGCTCTTGAGAGTAAAGACCGTGTGTTATAATTTCTCCCTTTCAGTTTTAGGAATTAAATGAGAAAATGTTACTAAAGGGCCTACCTGATGCCTGGCACATGGTATGTGCTCAATAAATGTTAGTTCCTTTCCTCCTTACACATCTTTGTAACCCCCAGAGCCAGAGCACCTTGCAACTTCCTTGAATCTTGCAGCTGCCTAATAAATGCTTCATGAACACATAAATCAATGCATATAAATGGTGGTCTTTCAACTCAGATCACTGAGTACAATTTGCATATTTTCAGTTTCCTCCTTCATTGCCTGAATTTGTGGACCCATAAAGATTATTTCTGATACACACCTCTTAGGCTGAAAGCAACTTGGGATGCTAGAGGCACCTGGTGGAAGGCTGATGTCATCCAGTAGTCTGTCCAGAAACAATAATCTAGGATTTCTAGATTATTAATAATCTAGTAATAATCCAAGGCTGCAAGAGCAGACTGGACAAAATCAGGCAGACCCCCAACCAACCTTTAAGGCAGTTAACTAATTCAGTCCTTGTAAAGAAATACTGTGCAATCCATCCTTATTTTTGCACTCATTTCACACCTTTGATACTCTGGTTAATTTCTAATGTCATCATGCTCATGTGACAGATATCATACATATCTGTTATACGATATGTACCCCTCACCACTTTCCTTAGCAAGTTTAAATCCACAGAGGTTGGACCCAATGGGCATATTGGGAAGTGTGCACAGAGCTGGCATCTCTCGATGCTATAATTATTAGAAGCTGAATGAATTCTGGATGTTTCTGAGAGGAAGTAGCAAAAGACTGCTTTCAGGGTTCGTGTCTATAGTTCATCTGAGAGGAAGTAGCAGAGGATGGGTACAAGAAGACCCCTCCTTCATTCCCTACTGCTGACACCAGGGGATCTACTTCCTTTCTTCAGAAAGGGAATTTGAAGAGGCCCGAAACTCCACAGACAGCTGGTCACCCTTTCAGCTAAACCTCTGGATGAGGGCAGGCCTGCCCTCAGCACTGGATTACCCCTGTTTACATTAACAGAAAGAAAAGCCAGCCCGGAGCCCAGGACCCCCGCCTGGCAGAGCCCTGATTTCACACACATTTTCCCCAGATTCCTATTGGCTTGGCTGGAAACCACATATTAAAACCCACCAATCTTTCCACTTGAGCCTGATGAAAGCTTCAACAGAAACAGCTGCACTTCACATGTGCTTTCAGTTAACGTGTTATCCCCGCAGTTTAACTCTAGCTGGCTGGGCTGCTTTTTTAATATTCACAATCCTCTTTTGTTTCCCATTAAGAGTATGTCTTTCATGACTCGCCAGAGCAGAGGGACACAATGAGGCTGGTAGCACTTCATTTCTGGAATGTCTAAAATAATTGTTTGTATTCTGTGTTACTTGAGGAACACTCCACGTTCAGTATTTTAGAAGCACGGGAAAGTGTTAACCAACCCTAACATGAACACAGCTCGACCTGTGTGGAACGTTTTCCTATTAAAAAGGTAAAGCTACACACTCATGGCTCAGATTCAGTTTCTACATCCCAGAGCTTGTGGAGTCAAGCAACATGATAAGTTCATTGTTTTGTTTCCCCCGATGGCTCTCAAAACCACCCCATCCCCTCAGCATATAGGAAGGTTTAATCCGTATGTGGCTAATTTCGCACACAGGCACACCACACATGTGCGCACACATACTTTACATCCATACTGGGTACAGTTAAGTTTCAAGTTGGTAGAAATCATGCAACTCAGGTTGCCCTGGCAAAACACCCACCAAGCTCTGAGGTTTTGCCATAGTGGTTCCTCCTTTCAGGATATGATGTAATCGAGGGGGTTTCCTGCCTGTGTGACGTCATTCACGAGGCAGTGGTGAACTTGAAAAGCTGGAAATATCCTGCAGGTTCCTCTTTATCCTAGCAGTTGTCTAAAAAAAACATCAAACCAAAATGACTTCAATAAGCTTTTTTTGTACCCACTAAACATTAAAGATTCCACTCCAGTGTGCTCGCTGGGAAATCCCATGGACCGAGGAGCCTGGCAGTCTGTAGTCTGCGGGGTTGCAAGAGTTGGACATGACTTAGCAACTCAACTACCACCACCAAGCATTAAAGATACTGCTACATTTTTGACAGCTCTTGAATTTTTCCCATACTTTATTCCTGTGTATCATCCCTAATTTTGCATAAGAAAAAATAAAAGCAGAAGAAAAAGACTTGCTAACCATTAAAGAGTATTTTAATGTGTCTGGTACTGTTCTATATGCAATCTTATATAAGCCTCACAGCCACCCTAGGAGTGAGTTAATATGACTATTCCTATTTTTTAAGAGCCTTCAACAAGCCAGATGGTTAGTAAGTTACTACTGCCGCCGCCGCCGCCAAGTCACTTCAGTCGTGTCCGATTCTGTGTGACCCCATAGACGGAAGCCCACCAGGCTCCCCCGTCCCTGGGATTCTCCAGGCAAGAACATCGGAGTGGGTTGCCATTTCCTTCTCCAATGTGTGAAAGTGAAAAGTGAAAGTGAAGTCGCTCAGTCGTGTCCAACCCTTAGCGACCCCACGGACTGCAGCCTACCAGGCTCCTCCATCCATGGGATTTTCTAGGCAAGAGTACTGGAGTGGCTTGCCATTGCCTTCTCCGAAGTTACTACTGCAGAGACCACTAGTTAACCCCAATGTCTTTTTTCTCATTCTTCTCTGGTTATTGGACTGTCGGAATCAGCATTATATTGATTATATCCACACTGCTATGGGAACTGAAATAAACTTCCATCTCACTTGTCAAAGGCCCTGTTATTTTGTGACCAGGCATCTGGCCCTAGTACCCATTCCCTCAGCCCCTGCACTACCTTGCCTCCCTGGCGATATGTCAGAGTAGAATTGGAGTCGACAAATATTAGAGCTAGACGGTATCTTACTGGTTTTATAACTAGTTGTTCTGACCTGTGAGTCAAGCTGGGTAAGTGGACAAAAAAGAGGCACTCAGGTTACCTTGGGTGATGGGGATTTATTGCAAGGCTACATAGGAGAATGGGGAATCACGGGAAGATGGCTCATAGACTGCATGCCAGTTCTGAGACCTCCAGCAGTCTCCCGGGGATTCAGCCCCAGTTCAACATCTTTTCCTTCGGTTTACCATATCTTTTAATTCAATTTTTATTTACAATGGAGTATAGTTGATTTATATAATATTGTGTTAGTTTCACGTGTACAGCTGAGTCATTCAGTTATATATATATTCGTTCCTTTTCAGTTTCTTTTCCACACAGGTTATTACAGAATATTGAGTAGAATTTCCCTGTGCTATACAGTAGTTCCTTGTTGATTATCTATTTTTATATATAGTGGTGTTCAGTTCAGTTCAGTTCAGTCGCTCAGTCATGTCCGACTCTTTGCAACCCCATGACTCACAGCACGCCAGGCCTCCCTGTCCATCACCAACTCCCGGAGTTCACTCAACTTATGTCCATCGAGTCGGTGATGCCATCCAGCCATCTCATTCTCTGTCGTCCCCGTCTCCTCCCGCCCCCAATCCCTCCCAGCATCAGAGTCTTTTCCAGTGAGTCAACTCTTTGCATGAGGTGGCCAAAGTATTGGAGTTTCAGCTTTAGCATCAGTCCTTCCAATATAGTGGTGAGTAAATGTTAATCTCAAACACCTAATTTATCCTCCCCCCCGCCCCCCACATTTCCCCTTTGCTACCCATAAGTTTGTTTTCAAAGTCTGTGAGTGTGTTTCTGTTTTATAAGTTCATTTGTATCATTTTCCTTTAGATTGCACACACAAGTGATATAGTATGATATTTGTCTTTCTCTGTCTGACTTACTTCACCCAGTATGATAATCTCTAGGTCCATCCATGTGGCTGCACATAGCATTATTTCATTCTTTTTATGGCTGAGTAATATTCCGTTGTATGTATGTACCACATCTTCATTATCCATTCCTCTGTCAATGGACATTTAGGTTGCTTCCATCTCTTGGCTATTGTAAACAGTGCTGCAGTGAACATAGCTGCGCATGTGTCTTTTTACATTATGGTTTTTTCCAGATATATGCCCAAGAGTGCCACTGCTGAATCATATGGTACCTCTATTTTTAGTTTTTTAGGGAATCTCCATTCAAGTCTTCATAGTGGCTGCGCCAATTTAAATTCCCACCAACGGTGTAGAAGAGTTCTCTTTTCTCTACACCCTCTCCACTGCTTATTGTTTCTAGACTTTTTGATGATGGCCATTCTGCCCCTCAGCATCTTTGGGTGGTACAGAACTCAAGTGACCTGCCAGGTTTTCAGCATTCCCTGTGAAGAGAGACAATTTGATTTGGCCAGATTTCCATGAGTCAACTAAGCACTCTGATTACGAAGACTCCCACCAGGCACTTCAGAGCCCTTCAACACTCATTGTGCCAAACGCAGACATGGCTGCCCGGATCTTCAATATATCTGTCTCTCCAACCAGCTATAGCCAGAATAAAAGTTGTTTCCCTCAGAGCCATGACCTAAGCCACATGTGAGACGTGGCAAAGCAATGGTCTAAGGGCTGTTATCTGATGGGGGGATTGATGTGTGTTCACATCGGCCACTCCAGGACTGAGACTTGACTGTTCTCCATTTCAGGGAGGAAGACCCCAGGGAAAGAGAAGAGATTTGCCTGAAAGGAGCCAGTTACTTTCCCACTAACAAGGACTGAGGCTGGTTTACATCCCCCTATCTGGGCAGCACCTGTGGTCGTGCTTTTCCACATCTAGAAACCACTCCTTAGGTCACCTGAGTTTCACCCTTATGGCATCTCCACCATAGAGCCTTTTCTGTTTATCCACAACAGCCATCTTCAGATTCTCACCACTTCTGCAGAACATTTCAGAATTCATTAGACAGAGAGTCATACAAAATGAAGAACAGTGGAAATTATCAGGTTTTTAAAATCCATTTCTGACTTGAATGGCTCATCGAGTCTCTGTTATACGTGTGTTCATTTGATGTAAATTTGACCCCAGTGTATTTACTTTTCAATAAAGTCCAACATTCAAAACAACACAGCAGAGAAACCCCTCCTGGTATTTCACAGCCTCAGTAATGAAGCTCCCTTTTGGATCTAACTTAAGTCTCTAAGGTCGAAGTTCTCTGTGGCATTCTCTGGAAATACAGAACAGCCAGTGTGTGTGTGTATCTGTGTGTGCTCACTCACATATGCACTGTGACAGAGACAGGGGGACATATGGAGAGGGCAGTCTTAAAGTGAAATCGGTACACAGATATTGATACTAAAGTTTTGTTTCTCCAAACTGTCCAGGTGCTTGTATTTCAAAATTGCGCGTGGCTTATATCCCTATTCTTGTACTTTAAGAAAACAATTAAGTAAAAGCATAAAAGAAAACCAGCAGCATTTTAAGAGATTTCCCTTCTATTTGATGCTTGGATCCATTTGCTGGGGGCAGGAGCAGGTATTAGATTATACAGGGACTCTGGAAACACTTAAAGTTCAGAAAGACCTGCCACCTCCAACTGAGCCCCTAGACAGGGTAGTGAGGGTGTAAAAACAAAATGCTGACATGATTTTCTTCCACACCACACTGGGGTAAATGGTTGGCCTCCTACAGGCCCAGCCTCCCCCAACTTCTGTGCCTGGGAGGCTGACCCACCTGCATAGCATCAAGAGGTTCTTTGGCTTCTGATTGACGTTGACCACTGGGCAGTGTGGTGGTTAATTTTATCGTTTGACTTGGCTGGCTATGGTACCTTGGTCAAACAGTATTTTAGATGTTTCTCTGAAGGTGGTTTGGTTTTCTGGGTTTTGTTGGGGGGTGGGGTTAATGAGATTAACATTTAAATTGGTGGACTTTGAGTAAAGCAGCTTACTCTACCTATTGTGGGTGGGCCTCATCCAATCAGTTGAAGACCTGCCTAGGACAAAGATTTCCCTCCTACCAGCAAGATGGAATTCTGTCAGCAGATGACTTTTGGATTTGAATTGCAACTCTTCCCTGGGTCTCCAGCCTGCTAGCCTACCCCATCAGACTTTTGAGTTGCCAAGTCCCTACTACCATGTGAGCCAATTCCTGAATATAATCCATCAATCAATCAAGTGTGTGTGTGTGTACACATCCTGCTGGTTCCATTTCTCTGGATGAGTGAGTGAGCGAAGTCGCTCAGTCGTGTCCGACTCTTTGCGACCCTTTGGACTGTAGCCCACCAGGCTCCACCGTCCATGGGATTCTCCAGGCAAGAATACTGGAGTGGGTTGCCATTTCCTTCTCCAGGGGATCTTCCTGACCCAGACACCAAACCCAGTTCTCCCGCATTGCAGGCAGATGCTTTAACGTCTGAGTCACCAGGGAAACTCATAACCCTGGTCAAAACAGGTGGCAATAGTAAGAAATCAGAGCAAGGAAGAGAAGCAGGTATTTATTGCTAGCTCCTCCCCTGCAGGGTCCCTCTGGACAGACACTGTCAGGATGCAGCCCTGGCCACCTCTGGGTGAGGTGACTATACATTCCCCTCACACCATCAGGCCTTCAGGTGATAATCAAGCCCCTCTCTTACTAAACCAGGGGGACTGCACCAACCCTTAATGATTTCTCTGCATTTTGCGGTCCTCTTCACAAACAATCCTTTAATGAAACTCTCTTTAATCCTCATTTGAGCACGCTGGGACCCTGATTAACACAAACGTCACCAGGAGGTGGGCACCATGGTGAAGTCAGTGTGGCATTCAGAGCCTTCCTGTGTCTGACCCCAAACCCCCTCTCAGGTGTCATTTTTCCACCACATCCGTTCACTCCAAGACACACGAGGCCCTACACACAGAGCCTCCAGCACTTGTGCCACACCAGCTGCTGGCCAGGTCTCAACACCTTCACACCAGCTCCTCTGCTGCTCTCTCTGGACACCAGCAACCCACACTGCACTGTGCACATTACTTCACAAGAATCGAAGAGCAGCTGGAAAACTCAGAAGCTGGGAGCCACAGCCCATGCTGGCTCTGCCCCACTTCATCATACTTCATCATATCCCCAACTTCCATTCTAGAATCTTCATTTTATGTCTCCTCAACCCATCAGGTGGTGTCAGTCTGTTGTTGCTCTCGTTTTTAATTCAAAACTCCCTCCTGACAGTCATATTTGTAACCAAGTAGTTACAGTATCGAGGAAGGTGTGAAGATTCACTGGAGTGACTGCTTCACTCTGTTTTCCCACTGTCTGCTCGAGAATATTTGGGCAAGTGTGGTGTTTTTTGTTGTATTTTGTTATGTTTCATCTCTGGGTTTTTTAAGACTCTCCAAAGGCTTTGTTTAAAAATAAATAAATAATTACCACAGGGAAAGTAAAGAACCTATTTCGGGGAAAATGATGCTTGTGCCATTTCTTCTTGATTTTCCTACATTGTGTTTTAAAAAAAACAACAGGAATACATATCTGTTCTGCCTGTCACTGTGTCTGCCACAGAAATAATGAAAAACAATAAAAAATGGAAATGAGCTATATGACAAAATCAGTCTCCCTGAGGGTTCAGCTCAAAAGAGCAAAATGGAAAACACAGAACCAAGGCTGGGACAGTACCTACAATTAGCAGAGTCAGCAGCAGTGAGGGGTCAAACTGTAGAATTAATGAGCCCGGGTCAGTCAGCCAGGTAGCGGTCATGCAGTCCAAGACACAGGAAGGGGACGCCTGTGGCCAGACAGTGGATTCTGAAATTCTAAAGATGGAAAACAGAAAGGAAGATCATGAGCCAACTGACCTATGTGTATCCCCTGGACTTCTGCATCCTTGTTGATATTTCTGCTCAAGGATCCCTCTTGGATCCCTGAGCCCCTCTGTGGAAGAAGACCAGGTTATGCTGCTGGACAAAGAAGCCATGTGGGAGTATCATTAATGTACCAGGTGAGTCAATAATCTAGCTTGGATGTCCCAGCCCCCATCCATTCAAGTCATCCCATCTGAGCCTCAAAAATCCTGGAGCAGAGACACACTATTGCCCTGTACCCTGTCTAAATTTCTGTCCCACAGTCACACACATGTGTAAAATAAGAAAGCAATTGTTGTTATAAGTTACTTAGTGTTGCAGTGGATTTTTATGCAGCAATAGGTAACCAGACACCAAGAAAGGATCCATGTCAATGAAAGATTTCAATTTCTGAGTTAGGAATTGCATTTGTATGTAAATAACAAAGGCTGGGAAACACTGGTTTATACATATGGGTTTTATTTTCTCTCATATAATGAGAAGGTAAGGCCTCCCAGCGCTGATTTGGTAGCTCAGAGCCCAGGTCTCTGCAAATCTCTTGGTCTTTCCATCATGCAACCAGAATGTCTGTTCCAGCCCCAGTTACCAGCATTCTACAGGCGCTGAGGAGGAAGAAGAGACATGTCTTTATCAGAAAAGCAAAGCTTTACTATTAATAGAACTCCACAGCAGGGATCTCTGTTTATATTTCATTGGTTAGAACCATCTTGAATGCTGACCCCACACAAGGAAGAATGAGAAGCTTAGGTTTCTAACTAGCAATAGCCACCCTGAACCAAACCAGGCTTTGGTTAGTAATGAAAAAGGAAAGAATGATATTGGAGAGGCAACTAGATGTTTCTTCCACAGACAATAAGGAAATCAATCACATGAGCCAAAGACCAGAAGCAGAGCAGGCTTCTGGGTCAATCCTGTGATGTCATCAAAGACCCAGACATTTCATTCTACTATTCAGAGCACTGACTTCAGCCTAAGACCAGCTCTTCTCCACTTGGTAGGATGGCTGCCAATACATTCAGGCTACATGCCTCTTTGTTCCAATCCAGCAAGTGATTCTGGCTTTCCGTTCATCTCTCTTAGGAACAAGGGAGCCAGGGGCCACCTTTAAGCACAGACACTAAGCTGCACAGATACACATTGAATACCTTTCCCTATTTCAGAGCCAGTAGGAATCTCATTGCCAACAAGGGCTTTCATTCACAAGTTCTGGTCTAGGCTAAGAGTGAGGGCTCTGCAGTCAGTCTGCCAGGGTTTATATCCCTCCTCTCACATTTCCAGCTGTGCATCCTTGAGCAAGTGACTTAGTCTTTCTGAGCTTCAGTTTCTTTGTGTGTAGAAATGGGGAAACTAATAATATCTACTGGCACAAGTACAATTTAATGTAAGGAATAAATAAGAAAATACATGCAAAGTACTTAGCATGGTGCCTACAAACTATCAAGCATTAAATAGATGCTGGCAATGACGATTATGCAGAGTGGTCTCATACAGGCTCTGTGTGAGTTTTGCAAATACAAAAATAAATGTAAATCAGGAATGCACAAACCCTCCCTTCGCCTTTCTTTGCAGTTTTAGTGATATCAGTGTCCGTGCCCTGGAAGACCCAAAATATTAGTTCCTACAAGTACCTCTTCAGAAATGAAGATAACCAGCCTTCAGGCTGCTGCAGGTAAACTTGAAATTCAAACCATTCATCTAACATGTGGACTCATCTGAAAAAAATATCTGCAAATCTACTATGAAACAATCCATTGAAGAACCCCATAATTAATCCAATTCAGTCATTATCATATCCCTACTAAACATATCATTAAACAGCTAAAACAGGGCTTTCAGTTTTGGGAGTTTTTTTCACAATTTATTTCAAAAAGAATCTAAATACCTAAAAACCAACCAAATTATCTATGCAGTAATCCCATCAATGGGTCTCCCAGGTGGCGCTAGTGGTAAAGAATCTACCTGCCAATGCAGGAGACCACAAGAGTTGCAGGTTCAATCCCTGGGTCGGGAAGATCCCCTAGAGTAGAAAATGGCAGCCTGTTCCGGTATTCTTGCCTGGAAAACTCCATGAACAGAGGAGCCTGGCAGGCTTCAGTCTATGAGACTGCAAAGAATCAGACATGAGTGAACAACTGAGCATACACCCACACACACACAGTCCCATCAACTGTACCATAGTCAGCACTTACAATTACCCCACAAAGTAAATCTACAGGATTTTTCCAGTGTGACTGAATATAGACAGAATATAAAACATATTCTATAATAAAACCATCTGCTGACTATTATTAACAATAACGGTTGGCATTACCCAATTTACTAGCTCCAAGCACCATGCTCAATGCTAACATTTTAGAAAGTTTCTATTATTAGCCCCATTTTACAGATGAGAAAACTGAGGATCAAAGAAGTTAAATGATTTAGTTATGATCAGAGTTCCTAAGCAGCAGAATCAGGATTTGAGAAGCCAAGTTTTTTCTGACTCCAAAGCAGGAGCCGAGCCCTCGAATAGCAAGCTTGTTGGCATATGATAACACCTCTTTAGAGAAATTCTTGGCAGATCCTAAAAGTTTTTATCTGACTAGAATGCATGCATGCATGCCCAGTAGCTTCAGTTATGTCCAGCTAGAAAGCATAGTAGGTGAAGAAATCATAGATTTTGGAGTCAAACTTGAATTTGCATTGACTCTGTCACTTAGTATTTATTAGTTACATGACCTTGATCAACTTAACTACACTTTCTGAGCCTCAGTTTCTCCTTCTCAAAAGCTGAGGTTAGGATAGAGCAAGTGCAAATGTGCCAGAATGGTGTAACACCTACCACAACAATATTGGTCCTCAATAAACGCTTTCCCATGGTTCCTTTCTTCTTCCTGTCTAATCCTTATACTCTCCTTCAAGGAAAATCTATAATTAAAGCAAGAATTAGTACTAGTTCAGGCTTCTACCATCTTCCAAAAACACACACTGCCTCTAAACAAACCAAAAAAAAAGTGCCTTATTAAAAACTCTCATTTTGATTATTTAATAATTACATCCAGCATCAGACTTTCAATCTTGTCCAGCATCTGTGGTGCCTGGTCTCAAAGTCAGGTTCAGTGCCCTCCTGGCCAGGCACCTATGAGAATGGAACCAGGTAGGAGTTCTCCTAGGAGGCCAACAGAACCAGAAGTCCCTGGAAATGAGAATGGGAGACACAATCACCCAATTCAGGAACAAGCCAATCAGGGTGAACACCCTGTCACCCTCTGAGCCACCCAGCACCTCTGAACACCTCTTTGGTATCTGAGGAATTCCTTATGAATTCCCTTCTCCCACTGTAGAAGTCAGATACTTCCTGAGTCAGATTGTCAGCAAAAGACCACAACGATCCTCTCCTCCCTATTGCCCTTCCCTTTGCAATGTGACCCTGCTGGTCTTCTCATCAGGAACTGGAATCTATTTCCCAATCCCTTGAGTCTGGGCATAAGCGGCAATTTGGTGCTTTGGAGCCTGCACCCAAGAAGCATTGCAACTTTCACAATCACCCACTTGAAACTCCTGCTCCCCAGGGAGAAACCCTAGGCTAGTTTCCTACAGGATAAAAGACCAGACAGAAGAAAGAGATGCTCAGCCAACAAGACCAACCAACAGTCACGTACATAGGCCATCACAGTTTGTCCAGGCTGAGCTGAATGACCAGATGGTACAATCACATGAGCGACAGCAGGCGAGAACAATTTTAAAAACTGTCCAGCTCAACCCAGCCCAATCTGCTAGTTACACAATCATGAGCAAAGAAAATAGTTGTTTTAAGCCACTGAGTGTTTGAGATCATCTCTTACACAGCAATAAATAACTGAAACACTTACTTTCCAGCATTCCTCACAGCTAGAAAAAAAAAAAATACATGAGCTCTAGGGTCCACCAATGAGACACAGACTTACTCCAGGCTTTGGTCAGAAGTTGGGCTTCCATGGTGGCTTAGAAGGTAAGGAATCTGCCTGCAAGGTGGGAGACCCAAGTTCAATCCCTGGATTGGGAAGATCCCCCAGAGAAAGGAAAGGCTGCTGCTGCTGCTGCTGCTGCTGCTACGTCACTTCAGTTGTGTCCGATTCTGTGTGACCCCATAGACGGAAGCCCACCAGGCTCCCCCATCCCTGGGATTCTCCAGGCAAGAACACTGGAGTGGGTTGCCATTTCCTTCTCCAATGTGTGAAAGTGGAAAGTGAAAAGTGAAAGTGAAGTCGCTCAGTCGTGTCCGACCCTTAGCGACCCCACGGACTGCAGCCTACCAGGCTCCTCCATCCATGGGATTTTCTAGGCAAAAGTACTGGAGTGGCTTGCCATTGCCTTCTCCGAAGGAAAGGCTACCCACTCCAATCTTCTATTGTTGGACAGGGCTGTGTTCCCTCTCTGTTGTTTGACAGGGAACTGAAACTCCAATACTTTGGCCACCTGATGTGAAGAACTGACTCATTGGAAAAGACACTGATGCTGGGAAAGATTGAAGGCGGGGGAGAAGGGGACAACGGAGGATGAGATGGTTGGATGGCATCACCGACTTGATGGACATGAGTTTGAGTAAGCTCTGGGAGTTGGCGATGGACAGGGAAGCCTGGCATGCTGCAGTCCATGGGGTCACAAAGAGTCAGACATGACTGAGTGACTGAACTGAACTGAACCCACTCCAATATTCTTGCCTGGAGAGTTCCATGGACAGAGGAGCCTGGTGGATTACAATCCATTGGATTGCATAGAGTCAGACACTCAGCAACTAACACTTTCACTTGATCAGAAGTTAGCAGTTTGAACAAGCATTCTGAAAAGAGTAGAGTCAACTATGTCTGGATTTCAAGGGACAGTGCAAAGAATCTAAAAATGATGTCCAGTGTCCAGGATCAGCATTGACGTGTTTGTGGTCCAGCGAGGCAGCAGTGGTATGGACAACGGACCAGCTCTGTAGACAACTTGGAACATCATTTCTGGCTATGTGGCCTTCCAGCCTGGTTTTCTGACCTTCCTAGAGACTCTCTGAGCAACATGTCCTTGTTTGATTTCCCTCAAAAGCAGAGCCTAAGGTAACAATATGAGTGTAAGTAGTTTACTTGGAGATGGTCTCAGAAATCAGGAGTGAAGGAGAGTAGACAGAGAAGCGGGAATATTCAGTAAGTATGAGTGACTGGCACTCTGTGGCTACAGGGGACCCACTGAGGAATCATGCAGAATGTATCGCAGAATTAATCATCTCTCCAAAGGATGAGTGTCAGAGGCATCCATCCTCTGGTTTTCAGGATCCATTTGTTGAGCTTTGTACCTAGAAACACTGATTCCTCCATGCTACTAGACTGTCCTGTGTAAGAGCTTGGTGAACCTCATGGCCAGGAAAATCCCTGAATCAAAAGAAGAGGATAGAAGTGGAGGACACTAAAGGTGACACGCAATGTGTGCAGTGGGACCAACCACTACAGCCCTAGCTGGAATCAAAAGTGGTCAATGAAGGTTAATAAGATGTGAGAACAGAAAGCATTTGCTATGCCACCTAACATCAAGCCAGGTGCTGGTATTTAACAACTAATAGGCTCCCCAGGGGAAGGATGGAGCAAGGGCTCTGAATTGTATTGTTTGCCAACTTCCGTAGTGAAAATACTCCAACCATGTCTGACTCCAAGATACCAATGTGACATCGGCCAGTTCATGGAGCTCCTGAAAACTACTGGCTGTCAAGAATCAGTATAAGCTGTATCCAGCTCACCCTTTCTTAAGATCTTTTAAGAAAGTCCTTTTCTGCTCAAACTAATCTCATGTTTTCTACTAAAAACCTAAGCAACGAAAATCAATGGCAAGAGGGAAGATTATGAAGGCTTCCCAGATGGCTCAGTGGTAAAGAACCCACATGCCAATGGAGGAGACATTGGGTTCGATCCCTGGGTGGGGAAGATCCTCTGGAGAAGGGAATGGAAACTCACTCCAGTATTCTTGCCTGGGAAATCTCATGGAAAGAGGAGTCTGGCAGGCTATAGTCCCTGGGGTCACAAAGAGTTGGACACTACTGAGCAACTAAACAACAAAATCAATAGCAAGGGTGAAGATTACACAGGTTTGGAATCAGGAATTGGACAAATACCAAAGTCTGGCATCATAGATATGATTTCTGTTCTCTTTCTCTGACCAAAATGACTAAGCCTTCCCCTTACCTCTCTGAGGATAATTCCTGATCCCCCAACTAGGGAGCAAAGGTCATCCAAGGATGTCACTGCTGTCAGGGCAAGAAGTTGGAGAGAAAGTGTTGTTCAGACATTAACACTTCCAACACTTCCAAGAAACTCTTCCAATAATAAACTGTGTTCAATGTCAGGAAATTCTTCTCTCCCTGAAAATCATTAGGTTGACCTTTTGTCAGAAATTCAATTTCCTGATGCTTTAAACTTCTCTGGGGCTTTCTTTCTAACCTTGTCCAAGATCTACATGTCCTTATTAGCTTCAGAATCCAGACCTGGGTCCATGTTTCTTGCTGAGTTTTGACTGCAGAAAAAACAGGGAAGAAAAGGGGGTTATAAGATCTGTCAATTAAGTAGTTATTTATCAATTTCACTATTACCGGTTCTCTTTCCAACCCACCCAGTAGCCAATATGGGGCAAGGAACTGATTGTAGGAAGAGAATCAGCCACCTTTCTGATTGTGAGCATCACCCCTTAAGATGGAGCAGAAGACCTCCTGACCATCAGTGACAGCATGGTCATTTCTTATACCTCTCCATTAGAAGTCCTTGCTTTCACAGACAGCTCTGCTATCACCAGTGCGTGTGTGTGTGTGTGTGTGTGTGTGTGTGCACTCAGTCACTCAGGGCATACCCCAAATCCTAATAGCATCAAGCACCAAGACACTGGAGCAAAAGTTACACCCAAGTGAGAGGATTAAGTAAATCTTGGACAAGATATTATTCCACTCAAGAACATGTCACAAGGGACTTCCGTGGTGGTCCAGTGGCTAAGACTCTGTACTCCCAAGGCAGGGGGCCCAGTTTCCATCCCTGGCCAGGGAACTAGATTCCACACGCCACAGGGAAGAATGAAGGTCCCATGTGCAGCAACTAAGTCCTTGCACTGTCAAAAAAAACAGGTCACAAAAATTGAAAGCATTTTTACCCTCCTCTCTCTCACTGATTCATGGATACCCAAATTCAGACCCAAACGATGGCTTAAAATATCACTGTCTGATAGAGATATAACACAAGCCACAAACATGAGTCCAGATGTAATTTTACTAAAAAGTAGACCTAGTTTTAAAAAAGGGGAAAGAGGTGAAATAAATTTTAATAATAATTTTATTTAACCCAATGTATGCAAAATACATGTAATCAATATTTTTAGATTACTAATGAGATGTTGCACATTCTTTATTCACACTGTCTTGACAATCTAATATGTATTTACACTTAAATAACACATCTCAGTTCAGACAAGCCACAGTTCAGGCACCAGTGGCCACCATATTAAATAGTTCAGGTTTATCTCTTGATTCCCCAAGTTTGGTCCCCAGACCAGGAGCATCACCATCTCCTGGAAGCTTGTTAGAAATGCAAATTTTCATGTCCCACCCTACCAAGTCAGACTCAGAATGCAGCCCAGTAATTCGTTTTTTTTAAAAAACCCTTCCAGGGACTTCCCTGGCAGTCCAGTGGTTAAGATGCCACACTTCCACTGTAGGGGTTGCAGGTTCAACCCCTGGTCAGGAAACTAAGATCCATGAGGTACAGCCAAAGCATAGATAAATAAATAGCCTTACAGGTGAGCCTGATGCTCACTTGAGTTTGAGAACTTCTGGTCTACATGCTGCCAAATCAGAAATTACTAATATGCTTTTAATTCATACAACCACCAATGTCTAATGGGGGACATGAGTCTTTAAAAAACAAACTCTTGAAGAGAGGGAGCAAGATGGTGGAGGAATAGGACAGCGAGACCACTTTCTCCCCCACAAATTCATCAAAAGAACATTTGAACGCTGAGTAAATTCCACAAAACAACTTCTGAATGCCGGCAGGGGACATCAGGCACCCAGAAAAGCAGCCCATTGTCTTCGAAAGGAGGTAGGAAAAAAGATAAAAAGAGAGACAAAAGAGGTAGGGAGGGAGCTCCATCCCGGGAAGGGAGGCTTAAAAAAGAGAGAAGTTTCCAAACACCAGGAAACACCCTCACTCGCGAGTCTGTGGCGAGCCTTGGAACCGCAGAGGGCCACATAACCCGGAGGAAAAAGAAAGAAATAATTAAAACCCACAGATTACCTGCCAAAGGGTAACTCCCAGCGGAGAAGCAGCGCAGACGCCCACATCCGCCATTAGCAAGCAGGGGCTGCGCAGGGAGGAACCAGCTGAACTGTTTAGAGGGAGGACCGGGCCTGAATGCTGCAGGACAGTATGGGGAGCTGACTGGAGGTAGCAAAGCAGATGCTTTTCGTAGCTACCCCACGAAAAGGCAAAAAGACCTAATCTAAGACCCCGCCAGTTCCACTCACAGAACAAAGGACTGAGCAGAGCTAGCGGGCTGCAGTCGGCCAATCCCCCGCCGACACAGGCAGGGGAGGGCAGCCAGAGCTGGAAGGCGGCAACCACGGCCCCAGAGAGGCATCCAATACCAAACTGCAGGCAGGCTTAATTGCTAACCAAGACTTCATGGGTTTCTGACCGGTCAACATCCGCCTGAGAAGGTGCACTGGATGTACACCCAGAAAACCGAGTGGGAGGGACCAGGGAGGCAATAAGTCTCAATGACCATGCTCGCCAAACGCCTGGTCACCTGAGCTGCTCGGATGGGGGAAGGCACAAAACGCAGGCCCAGCTGAGTCTGCGCCTTTGTGGAGTACCCGAGTGCCTGAACCTGAGCCGCTCAGACCTGGGAAGTGCATGCAACCCAGCCCCGGCGTCAGACAGTTCCCAGAAGAGCAATCTAGAGCCTGTGCAGTGTAGACTGAGAGAGCACACGCGCCGTGAGCGGGGGCAAACCCAGTGTGGCCGAGATACTGCAAGCACTCCCCACAGCCGCCAGAGATATTTGTCTGCAGCATTCCTCCCTTCCCAGAACAGGACGGAACAAGTGAGCCTTAAAAAGTGTCCACCACCGCCTCCTAGTGTCAGGGCAGAAATTAGACACAGAAAAGACCAGAAAACAGAAGCTAAAACAGAAGCTAAAACAGAGGGAACCACCTTGGAAATGACAGATAGAGAAGTCTAGAGGCTACTCCAAGAATAAGACAGAAAACCAGAGGCAAGAGGCTTAAGCCCGAATCCTGAGAACACCAGAGAACTCCTGACTCCAGAGAACATCAATTGATAGAAGCTCATCAAACGCCTCCATACCTACACTGAAACCAAGCACCACCCAAGGGTCAACAAGTTCCAGAGCAAGACATACCATGCAAATTCTCCAGCAACACAGGAAAATAGACCTGAGCTTCAATATACAGGCTGCCCAAAGTCACTCCAAACCCACTGACATCTCATAACTCATTACTGACCACTTCATTGCACTCCAGAGAAAAGAAATCCAGCTCCACCCACCAGAACACTGACACAAGCTTCCCTAACCAGGGAACCCTGACAAGCCACCCGTCCAACCCCACACACAGCGAGGAAACTACATAATAAAGAGAACTCCACAAATGGCCAGAAGACGGAAAGGCCACCCCAAGCAAAGCAACATAAGCAAGATGAAGAGGCAGAGAAATACCCAGCAAGTAAAGGAACAAGATAAATGCCCACCAACACAAACAAAAGAGGAAGATATAGGGAATCTACCTGATAAAGAATTTCTAATTTTGATGGTGAAAATGATTCAAAATCTTGAAAGCAAAATGGAGTTACAGATAAATAACCTGGAGAAAAGGATTGAGAAGATGCAAGAAAGGTTTAATAAGGATTTAGAGGAAATAAAAAAGAGTCAATATACAATGAATAATGCAATAGATTAGATCAGAAACACTCTGGAGGGAACAAACAGTAGAATAACGGAGGCAGAAGACAGGATAAGCGAGCTAGAAGATAGAATTGTAGAAATAAATGAAACAGAGAGGAAAAAAGAAAAACGAATTAAAAGAAATGAGGACAATATTAGAGACCTCTGGGACAGTTAAACATCCCAACATTTGAATCATAGGAGTCCCAGAAGAAGACAAAAAGAAAGACCATGAGAGAATACTTGAGGAGATAATAGTTGAAAACTTCCCTAAAATGGGGGAAGGAAATAGTCACCCAAGTCCAAGAAACCAGAGAGTCCCTAACAGGATAAACCCAAGGCGAAATACTCCAAGACACATATTAATCAAATTAACAAAGATCAAACACAAAGAATAAATATTAAAAGCAGCAAGGGAAAAGCAGCAAATAACACACAAGGGGATTCCCATAAGGATAACAGCTGATCTTTCAACAGAAACTCTTCAGGCCAGGAGGGAATGGCAAGACATACTTAAAGTAATGAAAGAAAATATCCTACAGCCCAGATTACTGTACCCAGCAAGGATCTCATTCAAATATGAAGGAGAAATCAAAAGCTTTACAGACAAGCAAAAGCTGAGGGAATTCAGCATCACCAAACCAGCTCTCCAACAAATGCTAAAGGATCTCTCTAGACAGGAAACACAGAAAGGGTGTATAAACTCGAACCCAAAGCAATAAAGAAAATGGCTACGGGATCATACTTATCAATAATTACCTTAAACGTAAATGGGTTGAATGCCCCAACCAAAAGACAAAGGCTGGCTGAATGGATACAAAAACAAGACCCCCATATATGTTGTCTACAAGAGACCCACCTCAAAACGAGGGACATATACAGACTGAAAATGAAGGGCTGGTAAAAGATACTCCATGCAAACAGAGACCAAAATAAAGCAGGAGCAGCAATACTCATGTCAGATAAGATAGACTTTAAAACAAAGACTGTGAAAAGAGACAAAGAAGGAAAATACATAATAATCAAAGGATCAACCCAAGAAGAAGCTATTACAATTATAAATATTTATGCACCCAACATAGGAGCACCACAATATGTAAGACAATTACTAACAAGTATGAAAGGGGAAATTAACAACAATGCAATAATAGTGGGAGACTTTAATACCCCACTCACACCTATGGACATATCAACTAAACAGAAAATTAACAAGGAAACACAAACTTTAAACAATACAATAGACCAGTTAGACCTAAAAGATCTCTATAGCACATTTCACCCCAAAACAATGAATTTCACCTTTTTCTCAAGCACACATGGAACATTTTCCAGGATAGATCACATCCTGGGCCATAAATCTAGCCTTAGTAAATTCAAAAAAATTGAAATCATTCCAAGCATCTTTTCTGACCACAATGCAGTAAGATTAGATCTCAATTACAGGAGAAAAACTATTAAAAATGCCAACATATGGAGGCTGAACAACATGCTACTGAATAACGAACAAATCATAGAAGAAATCAAAAGAGAAATCAAAATATGCACAGAAATGAATAAAAATGAAAACACAACAACCTAAAACCTCTGGGACACTGTAAAAGCAGTGCTAAGGGGACTGAGCAACTGAACTGAACTGACATTAAAGAAACTAGAAAAGGAAGAAACAAAGAACCCCAGGATTAGTAGAAGGAAGTTCAGTTCAGTCATTCAGTCGTGTCTGACTCTCCGCGACCCCATGAATCACAGCATGCCAGGCCTCCCTGTCCATCACCAACTCCCGGAGTTCACTCAAACTCATGTCCACAGAGTCGGTGATGCCATCCAGCCATCTCATTCTCTGTCGTCCCCTTCTCCTCCCGCCCCCAACCCTTCCCAGCATCAGAGTCTTTTCCAGTGAGTCAACTCGTCGCATGAGGTGGCCAAAGTATTGGAGTTTCAGCTTTAGCATCAGTCCTTCCAAAGAACACCCAGGATTGATCTCCTTTAGAATGGACTGGTTGGATCTCCTTGCAGTCCAAGGGACTCTCAAGAGTCTTCTCCAACACCACAGTTCAAAAGCATCAATTCTTCGGCGCTCAGCTTTCTTCACAGTCCAACTCTCACATCCATACATGACCACGGGAAAAACCACAGCCTTGACTAGACGGACCTTGGTTGGCAAAGTAATGTCTCTGCTTTTTAATATACTATCAAGGTTGGTCATAAAAGAAATCTTAAAAATTAGGGAAGAAATAAATGCAAAAGAAACAAAAGAGACCATAGCAAAAATCAACAAAGCCAAAAGCTGGTTCTTTGAGAGGGTAAATAAAATTGACAAACCACTAGCCAGACTCATCAAGAAACAGAGGGAGAAGAACCAAATCAATAAAATTAGAAATGAAAATGGAGAGATCACAACCGACAAAACAGAAATACAAAGGATCATTAGAGAATACTATCAGCAATTATATGGCAATAAAATGGACAACTTGGAAGAAATGGACAAATTCTTAGAAAAGTACACCTTGCCAAAACTGAACCAGGAAGAAATAGAAAATCTGAACAAACCCATCACAAGCACGGAAATAGAAGCTGTAATCAAAAATCTTCCAGCAAACAAAAGCCCAGGTCCAGACAGCTTCACAGCTGAATTCTACCAAAACTTTGGAGAAGAGCTAACACCTATTCTACACAAACTCTTCCAGAAACTTGCTGAGGAAGGGAAACTTCCAAACTCATTCTATGAGGCCACCATCACCCTAATCCCAAAACCTGGTAAAGATCCCACAAAAAAAGAAAACTACAGGCCACTATCACTGATGAACATAGATGCAAAAATCCTTAACAAAATTCTAGCAATCAGAATCCAACAACACATTAAGAAGATCATACATCATGACCAAGTGGGCTTTATCCCAGGAATGCAAGGATTCTTCAATATCTGCAAATCAATCAACGTAATACACCACATTAACAAACTGAAAAATAAAAATCATATGATTATCTCAATAGATGCAGAGAAAGCCTTCGACAAAATTCAACATCCATTTATGATAAAAACCCTCCAGAAGGTGGGAATAGAAGGAACATACCTCAACATAATAAAAGCTGTATATGACAAACCCACAGCAAACATTATCCTCAATGGTGAAAAACTGAAAGCATTTCCCCTAAAGTCAGGAACAAGACAAGGGTGCCCACTCTCACCACTACTCTTCAACATAGTTCTGGAAGTTTTGGCCACAGCAATCAGAGCAGAAAAAGACATAAAAGGAATCCAAGTTGGAAAAGCAGAAGTAAAACTTTCACTGTTCACTGATGACATGATCCTCTACACAGAAAACCCTGAAGACTCCACCAAAAAACTACTAGAGCTAATCAATGAATACAGCAAAGTTGCAGGATATAAAAATCAACACACAGAAATCCCTTGCATTCCTATACACTAATAATGAGAAAATAGAAAGAGAAATTAAGGAAACTATTCCATTCACTGTTGCAACGAAAAGAATAAAATACTTAGGAATATATCTACCTAAAGAAACAAAAGACCCGTACATAGAAAACTATAAAACACTGGTGAAAGTAAACAAAGAGGACACTAATAGATGGAGAAATATACCGTGTTCGTGGATTGGAAGAATAAATATTGTAAAAATGAGTATACTACCCAAAGTAATTTATACATTCAATGCAATCCCTATCGAACTACAAACGATATTTTTCACAGAGCTAGAACAAATAATCTCACAATTTGTATGGAAATACAAAAAACCTCGAATAGCCAAAGCAATCTTGAGGAAGAAGAATGGAACTGGGGGAATCAACCTGCCAGACTTCAGGCTCTACTACAAAGCCACAGTCATCAAGACAGTATGGTACTGGCACAAAGACAGAAATATAGATCAATGGAACAAAATAGAAAGCCCAGAGATAAATCCACGCACCTATGGACACCTCATCTTTGACAAAGGAGGCAAGAATATAAAATGGAGAAAAGACAGTCTCTTTAACAAGTGGTGCTGGGAAAACTGGTCAGCCACTTGTAAAAGAATGAAACTAGAACACTTCCTAACACCATACACCAAAATAAACTCAAAATGGATTAGAGAGCTAAATGTAAGACCAGAAACTATAAAAATCCTAGAGGAGAATGTAGGCAAAACACTCTCTGACAGAAATCACAGCAGGATCCTCCAAGACCCACCTCCCAGAATATTGGAAATAAAAGCAAAAATAAACAAATGGGACCTAATTAAAATCAAAAGCTTCTGCACAGCAAAGGAAACTATAAGCAAGTTGAAAAGACAGCCTTCAGAATGGGAGAAAATAAAGCAAATGAAGCAACTGATAAAGGATTAATCTCCAAAATATACAAGCAGCTCCTGCAGCTCAATTCCAGAAAAATAAACGACTCAATCAAAAAAATTGAGCCAAAGAACTAAACAGACATTTCTCCAAAGAAGACATAAAGATGGCTAACAAACACATGAAAAAATGCTCAACATCCCTCATAATCAGAGAGATGCAAATCAAAACCACAATGAGATACCATTTCACAGCAGTCAGAATGGCTGCTATCCAAAAGCCTACATGCAATAAATGCTGGAGAGGGTGTGGAGAGAAGGGAACCCTCTTACACTGTTGGTGGGAATGCAAACTAGTACAGCCACTACGGAGAACAGTGTGGAGATTCCTCAAAAAACTGGAAATAGAACTGCCATATGATCCAGCAATTGCACTCCTGGGCATACACACCAAGGAAACCAGAATTGAAAGAGACACATGTACTCCAATGTTCATTGCAGCACTGTTTATAATAGCCAGGACATGGAAGCAACCTAGATGTCCATCTGCAGACGAATGGATAAGAAAGCTTTGGTACATATACACAATGGAGTATTTTTCAGCCATCAAAAAGAATGCATTTGAATCAGTTCTAATGAGGTGGATGAAACTGGAGCCTATTATACAGAGTGAAGTAAGCCAGAAAGAAATGCACCAATACAGTATACTAACACATATATATGGAATATAGAAAGATGCAAATGATAACCCTGTATATGAGACAGCAAAAGAGACACAGATGTATAGAACCATCTTTTGGACTCTGTGGGAGAGGGCGAGGGTGGCATGATTTGGGAGAATGGCATTGAAACATGTATATTATCATATGTGAAACAAATCACCAGTCCAGGTTCGATGCATGATACAGGATGCTCGGGGCTGCTGCATGCGGATGACCCAGAAGGAGGATAAGGGGAGGAGGGAGGTGGGATGGGGGTTCAGGAAGGGGAACTCATGTACACCCAGGGTGGATTCATGTCAATGTATGGCAAAACCAACCAATATAATATTGTAAAATAAAATAATTAGCCTCCTGTAAAAAATTTTAAAAATAAATAAATAAAAAACTCTTTCTGTTTTTCTGTTGCTATGGAGCCTAAAATAGCATGTTTGGTTCCCAAGAAATATATTTTTTGTTTTTATTTTTGTGCCAAAAACAAAGTTTTTCTGTGGCATGCTCCTTTTTCAAATGATACATTTTATCCTTCTTTCCCCCTTCTCTTTGGATTTCAATCCTTCATCTTCTTGATTTTTTTACAGTAACCACCACCGCCCTTACCTCTTCATAGGTATCTAGGTTTGCCAAATTTAGCAAATAGAAATACAAGATGTTCAGTTAAATTTGAATTTCAGATAAATGAAATATTTCCCAGAAATTACAAAGTACATACTTATACTAGGGAGTATTTGTTATTTGTTTGGAATTCAAATTTAACTGGGCCTGGGACTTCTCTGGTGGTCCAGTGGTTGAAACTTCACCTTCCAATGTGGATGGTTACAGGTTCGGTCCCTGGTCAGGGAGCCAAGATCCCTCATGTCTTGGGGTTAAAATTCCAAAACATCAAACAGAAGCAGTATTGTAACAAACCCAATAAAGACTTTAAAAAATTGTCCGCATCAAAAAAAGAAAATCTTTTAAAAAAATTTTAACTGGGCCTCTTGCATTTTATCTGGCAAATCTGTTGCTATCCCCCTACATCCTTGTGACTCCAAATTCCTCCAGATTGTAAAGTCTCCCAGGGGTCAGTTAGAGTGGGTGCCGCCAAGAAGCAGTACTGGCTCAGAACTTCAGGCCTGTGGTCTCACTCCTCAGCAAGAAATAATTCTGGATAAAACCAGCTGCCCCAATATATTCTTTGGCTTTCCAAAGATGGGTCCTCCGACTTCCAGTGAATGCCAGCTGCCTCTCAGGATCAAGCTCTTGTTTAAAAAAAAAAAAAAATCAAACAAAGAGTGCACTGTCAATCAATGAGAGCTTCACAAATGCACCCACTTAGCTCACAGTGCAAACGGGGCCTCCAGATTTGTGCTATTCAAAAGGAAATTGGCCTCCCTTGCTTCAAAACAGCCCCAAAGTGGGGAAATTAATAAAGAAAACGCCAACTCATAATGAAATCTGGCAACAGCAGTGGGTTGTGTGGTGTCATCCAATTACAGCAAACACAGACGCTGCCCGCGGAGGGAAGAAGCCAGTCTGCACACCAAGCAAAAGTAGGACCCTCTGCAAAAGTAGGACCTTCCTGGTAATTACCAGCAGAGAAAGGAAATTTGTTAGGATATTACAAAAATCAGGGAGTTGGTGAATGCAGACAGTTCAACCAGTATTGCTCCTCCACATGGCTCTAACATAAACATTCTCGATCCATCTCCAACTCTGAGCTCCTCCGGAGACAAAGCCCTTAGAAAGTCAGATCTTGGATTTCCTACCATCTCTTCTGTGAACTGACTGCAAGCCTGCTAGAAACCCTCCTGATTCATGAATGTACGCATGCCTGGAGGGAGGAGGTTCTCTGTCCTTTCCACTGACTTGTTCTCCCCCCTCCTCAATTCAGTAGGCTCTATGAAGCCACAGCCACCAGGATGGAGCCAGAAACATCCCAAGGCACTTCACTTTGACTGGTAAGCCAGGATGACGCCCAGACCCTGGGGTGGGAGAGAACTGGAGTATGGGTATGAGGGAAACAGAGAGGAAAGACAGGGAGGCCAAAAAGAGAAGAGACTCTGGACGCTCACCCAAGATTAATCCATGTAACCGAAAATCCAACTGATGGCAAAAGTAAAGAGATGTCATACACTCACATACACCCATGTGAGTTCATAATCAGATAACAGTTTCATTTCCCCCTGAAATCTCTTCCACACTTGAAGGAACGTAATACAGGGCTGCAAATGATCAAACCAGTCAATCCTAAAGGAAGCCAACGTGAATCTTCATTGGAAGGACTGATGCTGAAACTGAAGCTCCAATACTTTGGCCACATGATGCAAAGAGTTGACTCACTGGAAAATATCTTAATGCTGGGAAAGATTAAAAGCAAAAGGAGAAGAAGCTGGCAGAGGATCAGATGGATAGATAACATCACTGACTCAAAGGACATGAGTTTGAGCAAACTCCAGGAGATAGCAAACTTCTGAAGGACAGGGAAGCCTGGCATGCAGCATTTCATGGGATCACAAAGAGTCGGACATGACTGAGCAACTGAAAAACAATTAAGAATGAATAAAAAGGGCTATAAAACTTGATTGTTTCAGTTCATGGTTTCATCTTGGAGTTATCTTTAAACTGAGTGGTGTGAATTTCAACCTAATATTAAGAGAAAGTGATTTTATATATTATCTTGTTCAAGGTAGAAGAATTCATTGGACTTTTAAAAGAAAAACACAATAATGCACAAACAGGGTTAAACACCAATTGAATCAAAAGGAGTTTATACCATCAAGTCGCCTGATTTCCAGAGGCCAACATAAAATAAAACAAAAATACAGCATGGATATAGATCTCATACAGATGATGTCAAAGGAAAGAAGAAAACTGGCATTTTTATAAGTGGAATGCACTTTGAGCCAGTAAACTGAGGAGGAGGACAGGATTTCTCTCAGAAAACTTTTCTTTTGGTTAGAAAAATATGTTAAAATAGGACCCCTGGAAAGGTTTAGACAAAGAGAAGATAAATCATTTTGACTGGGTAAGTAACAGAAATTGGTAGTGTTAGGTAGTTAGAATAGGAGAAAGAAGTCCAGAATGGTGGTGGCTAAAAGACAAGAAAGGAAAAAAGACCTCTAAAATAGAACAAAGGAAGGTCCGAGGACCAGAGTGAGGACCTCAGGTAAAACAAACAGCACTCCTGGCTGGCCCAATTTACATAGGGCAGGCTCAGGGAGAGGAGAAAAAAACATGTGAAAAGAGGAGCCAAAATCAGGCCAGAGGGCCTCTCTTCTCTTCACGTCTTTTGGGTCAGCATGCCCTCAGGATGTATTTTCCTCTATTTTCTAAATAAAACTGAGCTGTAACACGAAGCTGCAACACTGGTCCATCTGAGGGCTGTAACGCTGGTCCTTCGCTTCAAATTTTTGTTGCAATGAGACAGAACCAAGAGAATTGCAAACTCCCCCGACAGTAGGGAGGGGTTTGGTTATCAATGGCTGCTTACTGGTAGCTGAAGGAAGAGACTTGGGAAACATGAAAAGGAGAAAAATGTTAAGGAGAGGCGGCACTGAAGGAGGGGATCCGCAGACCTAAAAAGGAAGCTTAGAAAGAAACACCCATGATGGAAAGGCCTAAAACATTTTGGGACCGGGGTGTATGACCTTCAGTAAAACATCTAGTTCTGCAACGTGATCCAAAATCTTTGGTAACGTCGGCTGTATTCAAGAGCCTGCAGTGGGAGGAACGTTGTGAAAAGGAACAGGGGCTTCCTGCTATGTTCAAGATGATACAGAGCAGAAAAAAAAAAAGATATTCAGAAAGCAAGACATGCATGAGAGCAAGAATTTCAGCAGAAGCAGGAAATCAGTGAGAGGCAACCACAGGAACATCAACCATTTGGGAATTTGGGGAAAAAAGTACAGCTCCAGACTTCTAGCAGGACCTGAAATGAAGGCTTGAAACGTGGTTTGTCCGTTTGTTTCTAATCAGATAAAGCTAACCACCAAAACTAGAGATATCTGACCTACAATTCCAGAATGGAAATGACTAAATATTAGAAGGAAAGAAAGAAAAAAGAGAGAAGGCAGAGGAATCAAAAGGAAAAAGGAGTCTGATAAAATTTTGTCTGACATCAGCTTAGCGCTGATGGATACACATCATTTGGATATCATGGATAGGACAAGCAATACCGGTATTGATAAAGAGGAAGCGTAGAGTGCAAAATGAAGCAGGTGGAATAAATACAAGCAGACATTGTTGATTACAGTGTCCAGAGACAGTATGTTTGAGGCAAGTTAAGAAGGAGCTACCCAGTCGGATTACCCAGATTTGATTCCCAGCCCCATCACTTCCTCATGAAGTGATCTTAACAGTTCACCAAATCCTCATGAGCACCGTCCTCATCTGTAAAATGATGAAGTCTGGCTTTTGGAAAGTTCACTTTACAGCACTTTGCTTTTACAAAAGACCTACTATAACTCTTGTTTTCACTAACTGAAAGAAATCCAAAGAAGATTTTCAATTTAATAATACAGCAAAGGCAAAAAGCAAAAATTGCATTCAGCATTTGTTTTGAAGGAAGCGGGCACCCTGAGCAGTGAGACTGGCACCACCAAGCTCCCTCCCCGGGAACTACACTTAGCATCTCAACATCAAGGCACTAGAGCTTTAAATTGCATCTTTGAGCATCCATGCTTTATCCTGATTTATTCTGTGCATCCGTTAGCAAGATGTGTCCTAAGGTAATTACTTCTCCACTTTACATCATTTCTGCTTATGAAACGTTTCATAAAAACGCTCTCCTTTCAGACAGCAGGAAAATCTGTACTACTTTCCTTAAAGTGAAGTCAAAGTCCCTCAGTTGTGTCTGACTCTTTGCAACCCCATGGACTATACAGTCCAAGGAATTCTCCAGGCCAGAATACTGGAGTAGGTAGCCTTTCCCCTACCTACTCCACCCCTACCTACATTGCAGGCGGATTCTTTACCAGCTGAGCCAAAGGGAAGCCCAAGAATACTGGAGTGGGCAGCCTATCCCTTCTCCAGGAGATCTTCCCAACCCAGGAATCAAACTGGGGTTTCCTCATTGCAGGCGGATTCTTTCCTTACTACTTTCCTTACTGTGAGGAACTGCTGAGATAATCACGCACATCTATGAGAGTCCCATTTCTGGCAATGACAAACTGTTGTCAGACCAACATTCCCCAGAGGTTAATCAGAAAAACTGAACAATTCTTTTTACAGCAGGGAAAAGACCCCAGGGTTCTTTGGGGTCTCCTTCTGGCCCCAGATCCAGATCTCCTCTTTCCCAACACTTCCCTGAGCTCAGTCAACAGAAAAGGGAAAACAACTAAATCAGTTTCCTTCCACCTGCCCCTCTATGAATATCAGGCACTTCCCACTGCACAGTTTTAATCTCCAAAAAATCACTCCTTTCTGTAATTCCACTACAGGATAAGTATGTACACAGTTTGTTTCTAGATGTCATGATTGTTTTTATCTTTTTTTCCTCCTTTTCAAAGAACTCTATTCGATTTGAAATCTGTTTACTTATACCAGAGAGTGCGTGCATGTTCAGTCACTCAGTCATGTCCAATTCTTTGTGACCCTATGGACTGTAGCACACCAGGCTCCTCTGTCCATGGGATTTTCCAGGCAAGAATATTGGAATGGGTTACAATTTCCCCCTCCATGGGATCTTCCTCACCCATATGTCATGATTATTTTCAACTTTTATTCCTTTTTTATAAGAAGTCTATTCAATTTGAAGTCTGTTTATTTATACCAGAGAGTGCTTTTTAGTAATAAAGAGCCTGGCAAGTATCACTTATTTAATGCATAATGTAACTGGGGGAAAAAGTCAAGGTTAAGGAAGGAAAAGCATAAATATAAGTGGAGGGTTAGGAGAGGTGGATGAAGAAAGATGAAATGGTGGGGAGGGGAAGAGACAAGACTGAAAAAAGAGTAAAATAAGAGAAAGGTGAGCAAAAGAAGGAGAAGGAGAGCAAAGAAAGAAAATGAACTTGTTGGGCAGCAGCCTGAGACCTGGTACCAACCATACATCCAGGAGGAGAGGAAGGGAGACAGCCATCCAAGAACAAAATACAGAGGACAGCAGGTTTATCAACAGAACTTTGTTCTTTGGTGTGAATTCGTCACCCAGATCCTCAAACCAACCCATATTATATGCAAATATGGCAAATGCACATGGAGTATTTAGCATTAACAATGCCATTCAAAAAGAAAACCTCTAGTTTTCCTGAACCTGCTTTTGCATTTAGCATTTTATAACCAAAGTTCTGGCAGATTTCATTCATCCTTATGATGACCCTGGGAGAAATATGAAACTCTTACCATTGTTCACATTTTCTGTTCTCATGCTGGAACTTATGGAAAATAAGAGGCCTTGTGCAATAAACGTGACCTCCAGATGTAGAGTGTATCACTTTAAACACAAGATAACCCTGCTTATCAGAGTATGGTGAGGGAAAATTTGGGTGTATCTCTTTGTTTAAAACACTGACTGATTTTACATTAAGCTTCTCATCTGCTTCCTAAGATTTCTCCAGAGCGCTAAGCAGCACAGCAGGACAGATGACTTCCTGATCTTTACACCTAGGATCACCTAGTCTACTTGAGGGAAAAAATAAATTCTGGCATGACAGTGCCCCAACCCTGAAACACAGGAACCTGGAGCTAAGAATGTGGCTTCATGGGGTGAAGTCAAGGTAAAGTGGTGAAGAGGTGAACAGGGGTTCTCTCAAAGTAAAGACCTGGTGAAGAGGTGCAGAATGTGCTAAGTCCCAGTGCGACTATTTTCAACAAGCAGGATCTAATTAAGGAGACTTTGTCCATCTCTTCATCTATTTTCTAAGACTATTGTGCTTACTGCTATTAACTTCTGCTGAAATCTGTGGGCTAACATTGGACTTTATTGTTCTGCGTTAAAACAGAATTTGTAAGACAGAAAACAGGGGTATGAGCATGAAAGGGTGGGGTTGGGGGTACTTTGCTAGAGTATAAGTTCCTCATGTAAAGAGTTATATCCCATGGTCTAGATGACCGCTAACTAGGGCTTAGTGATGTCCTGTGTTCTTGCTTTTAAATCTATGGAGAGAAACATGATCTGTATTTATTATGAAACACTGTTCTGGACATCTTGGGGAGGATACAAAATATTAGCCACAGTTTCCCTCCTCAAAGACCTTAAAGCCATGTTGTGAAGATAAAGATGCTGTTGTTCAGTCATTAAGTCGTCTCCAACTTTTTGCGACCCCATGGACTGCAGCATGCCAGGATTCCTTGTCCTTCACTGTCTCCTGGAGTTTGCTCTAACTCATATCCATTGAGTTGATGATGCTATCTAACAATCTCATCCTTTACCGCCCACTCCTCTTTTTGCCTTCAATCTTTCCCAGCATCATGGTCTTTTCCAGTGAGTCAGTTCTTTGCATCAGGTGGCCAAAGTGTTGGAGCTTCAGCTTCAGTATCAGTCCTTTAAATGAATATCCAGGGTTGATTTCCTTTAGAATTGACTGCTTTGATCTCCTTGCAGTCTAGGGGACTCTCAAGAGTCTTCTCTAGCACCACAATTAGGAAGCATCAATTCTTCAATGCTCAGCCTTCTTTATGGTCCAAATCTCACACTTGTACATGACTACTGTAAAAATGATAGCTTTGACTATACAGATCTGTGTCAGCAAAGTGATATCTTTGTTTTTTAATATGGTGTCTAGGTTTGTTGTAGCTTTTCTTCCAAGGAGCATGAGTCTTTTAATTTCATGGCTGCAGTCACCATCCACAATGATTTTGGAGCCCAAGAAAACAAAGTCTATCACTGCTTCTACTTTTTCCCCTTCTATTTGTCATGAAGTGATGGGCCCTAATGCCATGATCTTTGTTTTTAGAATGTTGAGTTTTAAAGCCAGCTTTTTCACTCTCCTCCTTCACCCTCAAGAGGCTCTTTAGTTCCTCTTCACTTTCTGCCATTAGAGTGGTATCATCTGCATATCTGAGGTTGTTGATATTTCTCCTGGCAGTCTTGATTCCAGCTTGTGACTCATCCAGCCTGGCATTTTGAATGAAGTACTCTGCATATGAGTTAAATAAACAGGGTGACAATATATAGCTTTGACATACTCCTTTCCCAATTTTGAACTATTCCATTGTTCCAAGTCCAGTTCTAACTGCTGCTTCTTGACCAACATACAGGTTTCTCAGGAGATGGGTAAGGTGGTCTGGTAATCCCTTCTCTTGAAGAATTTTCCACAGTTTATTGTCATCCACACAATCAAAGGCTTTAGCATAGTCAATGAAGCAGAAATAGATGTTTTTCCTAGAATTTCCTTGCTTTCTCTGTGATCCAATGGATGTTGGTAATTTAATCTATGATTCCTCTGCCTTTTCTAAATCCAGCTTACACATTTGGAAGTTCTCAGTTCACATACTGCTAAAGCCTAGCTTGAAGGATTTTGAGCATTACCTTGCTAGCAAGTGAATGAGTGCAATTGTACTGTTCCCAAAGAAGAACTGCCCTTCTTGGGAACTGGAATGAAAACTGACCTTTTCCAGTCCTGTGGCCACTGCTGAGATTTCCAAATTTGCTGGCATATTGAGTCCAGCACTTTTACAGCATCATCTTTTAGGATTTTGAATAGCTCAGTTGGAATTCCATCACCTCCACTAGCTTTGTTTGTAGTAATGCTTCCTAAGGCCCACTTGACTTCACACTCCAGGATGTCTGGTTCTAGCGAGTGACTATACCCCTGTGGTTATCTGAGTCATCAAGACTTTCTTGTGTAGTTCTATATGTTCTTGCCACCTCTTCTTAATCTCTTGTATTTCTGTTAGATCCTTAGTGTTTCTGTCCTTTATCGTGCCCATCCTTGCATGAAATGTTCCCTTGATATCTCCAATTTTCTTGAAGAGATCTCTTGTCTTTCCCATTCTATTATTCCCCTCTACTTCTTTGCATTGTTCATTGAAAAAGGCCTTCTTATATCTCCTTACCTTTTCTCAAACTCTGCATTCAGTAGGGTATATTTTTCCTTTCTCCCTTGTTTTTCACTTCTCTTCTTTCCTCAGCTATTTATAAAGCCTCTTCAGACAACCAGTTTGCTTTCTTGCATTTCTTTTTCTTTGGGATAGTTTTAGTCACTGTCTCTCGTGCCTGCATTTTATGAACCTCTGTCCATAGTTCTTCAGGCACTCTGTCTACCAGATCTAACTTCTTGAATCTATTCCTCACCACCACTATATAATCATAAGGGATTTGATTTAGGTCATACCTAATTGGCCTAGTGGTTTTCCTACTTTATTTAATTTAAGCCTGAATTTTGCAATAAGGAGCTCATGATCTGAGCCATAGTCAGCTCCAGGTCTTGTTTTTGCTGACTATATAGAGCTTCTCCTTCTTTGGCTGCAAAGAATATAAACAATCTGATTTAGATACTGACCATTTGGTGATGTCCATGTGTAGAGTTATCTCTTGTGTTGTTGGAAAAGGGTGTTTGGTATGACCAGTGTGTTCTCTTGACAAAACCTCTGTTAGCCTTTGCTCTGCTTCGTTTTGTACTCCAAAGCCAAACTTACCTGTTACTCCAGGTATCTCTTAACTTCCTACGTTTGCTTTTCAACCCCCTATGATGAAAAGGACATCTTTTTTGGTATTAGTTCTAGAAGGTCTTGTAGGCCTTCATAGAACCTTTCAACTTCAGCTTCTTTGGCATCAACGGTTGGGGCATAGACTTGGATTACTGTGATGCTGAATGGTTTGCCTTGAAAAAAAACTGAGACCATCCTCTCATTTTTGAGATTGCACCCAAGAGCTGCATTTTGGACTCTTTTGTGGACTATGAGGGATACTCCATTTCTTCTAAGGGATTCTTGCCCACAGTAGACATATGGTTATCTGAATTAATTTCACCCATCCCCATCCATTTAGTTCATTAATTCCTAAGATGCCGATGTTCACTATTGCCTTCTCCTGCTTGACTATGTCCAATTTACCTTGATTCATGGACTTAAATTCCAGGTTCCAATGAAATATTGTTCCTTACAGCACCAGACTTGACTTTGACCACCAAACACATCCACAACTGAACATCATTTCTGCTTTGGCCAAGCTGCTTCATTCTTTCTGGATCTATTTGTAATTTCCCTCTGTTCTTCCCCAGTAGCATATTGGACACCTTCCAACCTGCGCAGCTCATTCTTCCAATGTCATATCTATTTGCCTTTTCATACTGGTCATGGGGTTCTCGCAGCAAGAATACTGGAATGGTTTGCCATTTCCTTCTGCAGTGGCCACATTTTGTCAGAACTCTCCACTATGATCCATCCATCTTGGGTGGCCCTGCACAGCAAGGCTCATAGCTTCATTGAGTTACACAAGCCTCTTAGCCACGACAAGGCTGTGATCCATGGAGGGGAAAGAATAAAGATATGAAGAGTTAATTAAATAACCACACAGGTTAATTAATAAGACAACAACAAAGGGCAAGTCATGAAACAATGCATTTTTAATTTCCATATGAATTGCACAGCTAACAAATACCTCAGAAGCACATAGAGATTACTTCAAGCTGTGGGGGAAATGAAAACTTTCATGAAGGGGGTAGGACTCAAGCTGGCTCTTAAAAATTTGCATCAAATTTGGATAATAGTCAAAGTTCTCGATGTACAACATGCCATGTGATTCAAATACAGTATCTCATTTATGCTGCTGCTAAGTCGCTTCAGTCATGTCCGACTCTGTGCGACCCCATAGACAGCAGCCCACCAGGCTCCTCTGTCCCTGGGATTCTCCAGGCAAGAACATGAGTGGGCTGCCATTTCCCTCTCCAATGCATGCATGCATGCTAAGTCGCTTCAGTCCGTGTTTGACTCTATGCAACCTTATGGACAGCAGCCCACCAGGCTCCTCTGTCCACAGGATTCTCTAGGCAAGAATACTGGAGTGGGTTGCCATTTCCTTCCCCATTGCGGCCATTTAATAGTCCTAAAAGCCATGGTAGGCTTGATATTATGGCTTCCCTTTTGCAGATGTGGAAAAGTGGTTGGTGTGGCTGCTTATCAGCCCAGATCTGAGGCTTCGGAGGAGAAAATCTGCCCCACCTTGTCAGAAAGAAGGACAATGAGCACTTGCCCCGTGATCCCGGCCTGCCTTCCAGGCAGCTCCGAGGCAGAGAGGAACTGTCCAGAAACCCTTGGGCTTTAAACAACAACTTGGGAGAGGAAGAGGTTGGGGTAGAAGAATCAGCCTTGGTTTACGTGCGGAGAAAGAAGAAGAGCTAAAGATTAAGAAGTGAGAAATATCACAGTCAGCCTGAGCCTTGGACAAGAATTTCAACTGTCTGTCCATCTCTTCTGTTTCAGGTAGTGGGAAATGATAGAACACAAAGCCCCACAATATCATGGTAGATATAAAACATCTCCTACCTGGAAGGGGATGACAGGCTCCCCTTCTTTCAAGGAAAAGAGCAGTCACCAAAGCCAGCAAGATGCCCACAGATGTGGGATGCCTTGGAAGAAGTCTCTCGTACAGACTATAGAAAACGCCACTCAAATTCTCTCCTCTTACCAGTCCACCAGTTGATCTGTGACCTACACAACCCAATGTGGCTGTCAGGTCCTTTCATGCCTACTTTCTGGAACCAGCAAAAGCCTGGATTTCAAATTCCTAGAAAGTCACACATGAATGTCCCTCTAAACCCTTTTAGCACCTAAAACACCTCCCCACTCAATTTTTCCTTGGAGATGTGTGAATGACTTCAAAGTGTTTTCTCTCCTTGAACTAAGAAAATATATTGCTCAGAATAGTGAAGTCATTTTAGCAAACAGTAAGTTTTAGCAAACAGAGACTGGTGATGAAGGGTACAAGAGCACCTTTTTTGTTCCCCAAATCACATCACTTTTGTGGGTGATCACCATAAGTTTGATCTTGTAGACAAATCAGCTTTAATTATTTTAAGATATTTTGGGAAGTAAAAAACATTTGCTCAAGAATCTATAGCCGTGAGTCATAAAGGATTAGCAGAGGAATTACTGGAACCAATATTCCTCTGGAACCAATATTTCTGAGGAATCAGACTGAAGTATTGGTCTTCTGACAAGTCTGTCTCAGATGAGAATTAAACTATATCCATGGTGTCAGATAAAGAGTTGACAAGATAGCCATTATTTTTATTTAAAAACACCGAAGAACTCACAGAGCTAGAAGAGAAGAACAATAAAAACACAGTTTCTTCCTTAAAAATAAATAAGTGCTATCATTTGCATAAACCATTACCATTTATTGCCTAATTAATATACAACAAAACAATAATCATGCATATTGCCAGATTAACTTTCACCATTTATTTATTACAACCCTGAAATGTTTATGTAAATGTATTCTTTGTCTTTCTCTTCCCCCTACCACAAAACCATTTTCTAACTTCCCTTAGTTTCTTCTCCTCCTCTCCTTTTGAGGAAGTCTCTGCCATTGCCAAGTTTATTTAATGGTGCTTTTGTGAAGCAGAATTGGAAAGGTTGTGAGGTTTCAGTGGAATAGCAAAGGACAGAAGGAACAGAGACACCACCAAGGCACGACCTCGAGTGAGTGATTTCAGAGAACAGCCATTCTGAATAATGAAGGGAGTGTGAGAGAGTTAATCAAGTAAAGAAGGCAAATTTTTAGAAGCATTGTTTTGGACTTTGTGTCCAGTTCATGATGTTTAAAGATCATAAGACCTGAAGTATGAATGGATTTCCTTGACTTATGCTAGATTCTGTTTTGCCTTATAATGCACGCCAGAAGGAAGAAATACTAAATTAGATCAAATTTTGCTAAATGGAAACAAAGATAAGAACTACAGATATTATAAAACTGGTTTTGGTTTCTGGGTGATTTCTTTGACTATGTAATGGGACCACATGCAGCCGTTGCCTCAACAGGACTGCACATGCTGATACTTCTTAGCTTGCACTTAAAACTGAAAAGCAAACTGGAAGAGAAATTGCTCTATAGCTGCAAACTCTACTTTCCCCCCCCACCTCCCTCAATCAAGAGCCTTGCAATGTCCCCATATAGACATCAGGTTGAGTATTGTGCTTGCATATGAAATGAGCTGAGTCACTTCAAGTATGTAAACTCTAGGTTACTGACAATAAATCAATGCTCCCAGGATGATATGGGTTTTCAGCTTCCCTCCCCAAGTGGTTATGAAGATTAAGTGAAGTAATGCAGTGTTTATAAACTGTTAAGAACTGTGTGCTTTGATCTTGGATGGCAAAATCTACAAAAATATGTGGAGGTCTCAAGCAGCTATCATAATTGCTGAACTGACTATTCAGACTTCTATTAACATTTCAAGACAGTGGAAACAAATATATTCTGTCTAGGTAAACCTCTGTGGTCCCATTTCCTTTAAATCTGCGAAGAAATCTGACTTAAGCCCCATTCCACACGCTGAAAGATTTGGGGTGGATTCCCAGGACTCTTACATAGTCAGCCCTCGATCACATTTCCTGTTTCTGGGGGTCTCTCAAATTGTCACATCTCCCCCTCTGGGGTCAACTCTCTTCTTTCTGTCCTATGCCGGATGAATGTGAGGTGCCTCCCTTTTCCTCTTCAACCTCCAAAGCTCCACCCCACATTAAAATGGCTGCACGTTGCAAACAGGCTTTTATCCTGAAGACTGGGGATTCCACAGGGAACTGTATCACAGAACCACAAGCACCTTGGAAGCAGGGTCCCGGGCCATTTCCGCCCTGGCTGTCTCCCGCACTGGACAGCTGTTTCCCTCAGCGCCTCAGCCCCTCTCTCACTGGCATCACTCCCCGTCTTTTGCTTTTCCGTGTTCTCTCACCTTCATTATGCAGATACTTCTGATCCCCCCTGTCTCACCCTCCTTCCAAATCATCTTTTGGGGGAGGCTGGGTGGGGACTTCATTTTTCACACCAAAGATGCCATTAGGGCAGTTGCCTAAGCCAAGAACCTTCTCCCCTCATGTAAGTGTGCCACTGGCCTCGTCTGTTGGACCAGCCGTAGCTGGTCCTCATTTTCAACGGAGATTTTCCTTCCTCCTTTCCTCTGCATGCTGGGGAAGAGGGGTGGGGCCTGGGGAGATTTTCTTGAATTACCCAGACTCGTCCGGCCAGGTCGTGCCTAATTTTACATGGCACAACAAACCTGGATGTGCTTCAGCTTTCCTGCTGTTTTCCTTGCCTGTGTAACTAGGGGATAGCTGATCTCTGTTTCGTTTTTAAATCCAGCACAATAACCAGTGGCTTAAATGTACAAACTGAAGCTATCACAATGGCCTAAACTGGGCCAATGGCCATCAAAATGGCTCTGGTAGAGGCACTGGTCATATGCATGTTTGGATTCCTCAGCTGAGAAGACAACTGAGAGGGAGTAAATGTGGATCAACCTCAAGGATCCAGCTGAACCTGCTTCATTACAATTAACCACCAGATTTGGGACATTTGGTCTTTGGTTTGGGTTTTTAACTGATTACAGGAGTGAGATCTGAGTTTGTATCTGCCCACTGTCTCTTGCTGGAGAAGGCAATGGCAAGCCACTCCAGTACTATTGCCTAGAAAATCCCATGGATGGAGGAGCCTGGTAGGCTGCAGTCCGTGGGGTCGCTAAGGGTCAGACACGACTGAGCGACTTCACTTTCACTTTTCACTTTCACACATTGGAGAAGGAAATGGCAACCCACTCCAGTGTTCTTGCCTGGAGAATCCCAGGGACGGGGGAGCCTGGTGGGCTTCCGTCTATGGGTCACACAGAGTCGGACATGACTGAAGTGACTTAGCAGCAGCAGCAGCAGTGTCTCTTGCTAGCAGTTATTTCATCTGGCAGCTACATTAACTGACAGAACAAGATAGAAGATGAATGGATGCATGCATGCGTGGATAGAGGGATGGAGGGATGGAGGAATGGATGGATGGACTTTCATCTGTCAAAGGGAGGTAATAATGCCCAACCTATTTTCACTGGTTACTGAGCATCCAAAAGAGCTTGCGATTGTTGCAGATCAATTTTATTTCCTTCTACAGCCACAAGAGACAGATATTAAATTTTTCTAGCAGTGCTCACATCAGTGCATTTCTAAAAGGCCAATTGTAGAGGAAATTTTGTGGTTTCAGTGACATCTCTTCAAAATAAGGCAGAGGCCAGCAAACAAGATCCCTCCCCACTTCCCCTGCTGGTTCCCACCCCCAGTATTCCCCACTTGCCATCGATCATTTCCCACCCTGTCCTCTTTTCTCCTAAAGCAGCACTTGTTAAGGGCTCTGTGACCACTCCAGCTATCCCCTTTGAGGATGATAACATTGCAGCCGAAGCTTCATTATTATGCTAATCGAGCTTGGTCTGAGCTGCTTTCATAACTGCCACATTAGAGCTCCCAGGAAGGGGAGGCCTCCAGAGCCATCTGCAAGGGACTGGGTTGAATGTCAATGAAGGAGGAGTCCAGAGGAGCAGTTTCTGAACCCTCAGCCATCAGGTAAAGCGGCCCAGCTTTCACTGCCACAAATAAATAAGTAAACAACCAAACAAACAGGCAGATTATAAAACACAGATGTGAGAGAGCAAGGCTGAAAGGAAGGAAAGGGAAGGAGATCCTTGCACAGCACAAATACGGTGTGCCTGGCTCTTTCAAGGCAGGAGTAATTACCCCAATTTGAGGGATGGGGAACCAGGCCTCACCATTGTCAGAAGATTTATTCAGGTCCTTCCCCTTCCTCAGTGATGAGGCATTGCCTGCCTTTTGCATGCAGGCCAGCCAGTGACAGCAAGTTAGATAAGAAGCTATTAATAGACAGTAAGGGATCTGAGACTTTTGAGTCAAGTTAGATGCCTTCAAGATTTGAGCTGCACTGTGACATGACAACCTAGAGGGGTGGGATGGGATGGGCGGACAAGAGGAGGGGGACATATGTATACCTATGACTGATTCATGTTGATGAATGGCAAAAAAAAACAACATAATATTGTAAAGCAATTGTCCTTCAATTAAAAATAAATTTTTTAAAAAATTTTGAGCTACGGAAGAAAGTGACCAGATGTCTTATATCTTGATGAAAAGATATTGTCAACAACCCCCCTACTCACCTTGGCTACTTTCTAGTGATGTCCTATGGAAAAATGAAGAAGGAAGAACCGTAGGTCCTAGAGGTATTTCTCTCTCCTTCCCAACTGTAAATCTCCCTTCCTTCCCAACTGTAAATCAGAGTTGAGCAATGGGAGGAGGTCTATGTTGCCACTGGTTCCTACATGGCAGAGTTCCACGGGGGGGTTGTGGGGGGGGGAGGCAAGGGCATGTCATGAGCACCCAGCTCATAACTCTCATGTAGCCTAAAGGATTTCCACCCTTTCAGGTCCTGGCCCCAGAAGAAGAAACCCTGAGGGAAGCATTGCTAGTTGCTGCTCCCAAGAGGTATCCACGACAACTCACGGAGAAGTATGAGCAGTTTCTGAACCCTCAGTCATCAGGTAAAGGGGCCCAACTTTCTTGTTTGCTAGACTCTGCCTTGTTTCGAAGAGATGCCGCTGAAACCACAAGAAGATTTAGAAGTTCTCTAAATCTTTCTAATCAAACATAGATGCTCCTCTTCTATATTAAGTTCACAGTTAATTCATGGTGCTGGGCTACCAGAGGGTCTTCTCAACCTCTTCTCTCCTTGCTGGCAGATGTCTGCATATTCTCCCTTCCTCTTTGTGTCTTCAGTCAAGCACACGTCCCACCATCAGGGATCAACAGTAAATGATGATCAGTTTAAGCCAGTCATGTTGATCTTGTTTATATGCCAGTGACAGACATAGGCCCAGGCATTGGATATATCCCTGGCTGATCAGACATAAGGACATGACCATTGTGGGTAACTGGAAAAGTTTCCAGTGTTCTTTAAAAGGGACACAAATCAAAGACTTTGTCCTCTTCCTGCCTTTGACTCTGGACAAGAGTTCTGAGCTGTGGCAGCCATAGAAAAACCAATCACATTGATAAAGCCAGGAGAAATGTGGAGAGGCCAGCATTCCTGAGCTGCTGAATCTATCAACTCTGGAACCACCTAAGGCTGGGCTTCCTGTTATACAAGACCATGAAATTTCCATTATTGTTTAGGCCATGTTTATTTGGTTGTCCTGACACTTGTAACCAAAACTTGTCTTAATATACCCCCTTGTTCCTTTGGAACAGAATTCCAATTTTGCCTGGGATTCTTTTACGTATATATAGAATATATATATACATAATTTTTAATGTAAAATATATATATATATTATTTTATTACCTTGGTGGTTCAGATGGTAAAGCTTCTACCTGCAATGCAGGAGACCGGGGTTCGATCCCTGGGTCGGGAAGATCACCTGGCAAAGGAAACCGCAACCCACTCCAGTATTCTTGTCTGGGAAATTCCACGGCAAAGGACCCTGGCAGGCTACCATCCATGGGGTTGCAAAGAGTCGGACACAACTGAGCAACTAACGTATACACATTTAGCCAGTTGATTATTTTGGCTACACTGGGTCTTCACTTCCTCACTGGGTGCACAGGCTTTCTCTAGTTGCGGCAAGTGGGGGCTGCTCTACAGTTTCACTGCATGGGCTCCTCATCGCAGTGGCTTCTCTTGTTATGGAGTACAGACTATAGGTGGGTAGGCTCAGTAGTTCTGGTGCACGGGCTTAGTTGCTCCACGGCATGCGGGATCTTCCTGAACTGAGAATCAAAACTGTGTCCCTTGCATTGCAAGGCAGACTCAACCACTGGACCACCAGGAAAGCCCTGTTCGGCATTCTAAACCCCTACACTGACCGTGTGATTAGTTAAGCTAATGGTGGTAGTCATATTTCCTTACTGGGGATTAGGTTAAGGTAAAAACGTGACCCAAAATCTACTGACCAAGTGGGAGGCAAAATCTTCTGGGCACTTCTAGGGAAAGTTCCTTGCTTTAGGAAAAGACACAAGAGAGTTTGCTTCCCCTTCTGAATATCCCTCCTCATACTTGAATGTCCCCTATATGGTGCTACAGCAGCCAGTTTGCAACCATGAGGGACACTGGTCTGAGGACCAGGTCAGTGTGCTCACATTGGTAAATCCACAGTATCAAAGGAAATTCAGGCTGAGTTCTCTATTATATGGCCATGTAATGATAAACTTTAGTTTTATAGTTTAAGAATGGGTCATTTCAGCCATGTCTAATTATTTGCAACCCTATGGACCATAGCCCATCAGGCTCCTGTGTCCTTGTGATTCTCCCGACAAGAACACTGGAACAGGTTGTTGTGCCCTCTTCCAGATCTTCTCAATCAAGGGATCGAACCCATGTCTCTTAAGTCTCCTGCAGTGCAGGCGGGCTCTTTACCACTAGTGCCACCCAGGAAGCCCTAAGAATGGGCTACTTGTAGTTATCTATCCAGTCATTTGCCTTCCAAACGCTCTCTGGAGTGGAGAGGAAGGGATGGTAGAGCAGCTAGATACAAGAAATTCGCAGGCACGTGTATCCTGTCCTATCTCAGTCACAGGAGTCATGCATGCCAGCTAGGAATGTATCATTAATACTTGTGGCAATTACAAAGTACCATGGTACTGGTGTGTTTTAATTTTATTATGACTTCCATTTTCCTTTTAATTTAATCACCGCTAAATTTTTTATATGGAAGAAGGAAGGCAAGGATAGATTAAGAAAGCCTGTAAAATACATTACATCTTTAAAAGATGGATTTTATTACTCACATGCTTGTAAAATGCTTTCATGAATATTAAGTTCCCTCTCACACCACTCCTCCACAAAAAAAAAAAGAGAGAGGGAGAAAGGAAATGTGAGAGAAAGGTTGTGGTGTTACCTACTTCATTTTCCTGCAAAACGGTTTGGATTCTGTGAAAACCTAGGTGGATTCATTGGCATTTACCATGTGTACGACCATCAACTAAGGTATGCGTCAAGGCTGAACGTGATGGAGACCAACTGCCCTGGCCTGTGGTCAAGCTACCATTCTGACCTGGCTGCTACTCATTGGGCTCTACCAAATGCTTCTAGCTCATGCGGTCAAAGACAGAGTTGGCAGAGCTGGGGAAATTATCATGTCAATTTACAAAAGCCTGAATGGCTGCAACTGAGCATCAACAAATATAATTACACCAGATAGATTTAATCAACTCAACAAAAAAATGTATTTTCTGATTCTTTATCTTCTTTTCCAAACTGAGAGAAACATCACCTGCACAAACTGGCATGATTACTATTTTAACAAACTACTTTGGCCTGGTAGAAACTTACAGTCACTTGCCAGCTCATAAAAGGGGCTCTAAAGCAGAAAAGCAAAGATCTAAGTAACTGGGAAGGATTGGGGGCAGGAGGAGAAGGGGACGACAGAGAATGAGGTGGCTGGATGGCATCACCAATTCAATGGACATAAGTTTCAGTGAACTTCGGGAGTTGGTGATGGACAGGGAGGCCTGGAGTGCTGTGGTTCATGGGGTCGCAAAGAGTCAGACACGACTGAGCGACTGAACTGAAGTAACCAATACCTTAGAAGCCCAACGTGTATTCTCTCGAGAGACAATTCACTAGAGTGAAAAGACCAAAAGGTCTGAGTTGTAGTTCTGATTTCATCGATAAATTCTGTATGTCTTGGGCGAGTCATGTTGCCTCTCTGGATCTCACCATCCAGTCTGTGTCCCCCAAAAAGACACGTCAAAGTTCTAACCCTTGGTACTTGTGAATGTGACCTTATTTAGAAATAGAGTCTTTGCAGATGTAGTTAAGGGTTCAGGAAGAGATCATCCTGGATTTAAGATGGGCTCCCACAGGGTCTCAAAGAGTCGGACATGACTGAGCGCGCACACACACACGCTAAATCCAATGACTGATTTCCTTCTAAGAGAAAGGAAGAGATTTGATACATGTACATAGAGACACAGAGAGAAGAAGGCCTGGGGAAGATAGGCAGAGACTGGAGTGAGATACTGCAAGTCAAGGAACACCAAGTGCTGGCCAAGCAGCCTCCAGAAGCCAGGAGAGAGGTATGAAACAGATTCTCCCCAGCACCACCAGAAAGAACCAACAGTGCTGACACCTTGATTTCAGACTTCAAGTCTCCAGTACTGTGACAGAGTACATTTCCGTAGTTTTAAGCCACCCAGATGAATGCTGAAGTTGAAGCTACCATACTTTGGCCATTTGATGCGAAGAGCCAACTCACTGGCAAAGACCCTGATGCTGAGAAAGATTGAGGGCAGGAGAAGAAGGGGGCAACAAATGATGAGTGGTTGGATGGCATCACCAACTCAGTGGACATGAATCTGAGCAAACTCTGGTACGCAGTGAAGGACAGGGAACCCTGGCATGCTGCAGTCCATGGGATCACAAAGAGTCAGACACCACTTAGCAATTGAACAACAACAGATTGTGGTACTTTTTTATGACAGCCCTGAGAAACTAATACAGATTTTCCAGTTCAGAGGTTACACCTGAAAGCATCAGTTTGTTCAGTGTCAGTTCTCTCCATTCTGTGATTTGGGGTGGAGCTGCAGGGAAAGTCAATTCACATTAAAAAATAAAGACATGTGAATCCTTTGTTTTGAGATTACAGCAAGGAATGGTACTCAAATTTTCAATGTTTTCCCTTTTCTCATCTAGAATAGGCACTAAGACACTGAAGAAAGTACTATTTTAAAAATATTTTCAACCTGTCAAAAATAACAGCAATCTAAATCTAACTGGAAGATCTATAATTCAACCAGGACAATCAGGGGCCTGCATTTACATTGTGATGAGATTCCAGTAAAACTCCATTTTGTTGGAACAGGTAGAATAAAGAAAGCAAAAGGGATGTTTCCTTCAGCAAGGTTTAAAAGTTTCTCCTAAAACTTATAGTTTATAATTCAAGAATGAATCCTGTATTTGGGTTGATGGACAGCTGGAGACAAATATGCCACTGCATTCGTCCATCTGTCCATTTATTCAACAAGTAGGCATTGAGCCTTTATCATGCACCAGGAGCTGAAATTGAGACTGAGGATACATTGGAGGCCAGAGAAGACAAAACCCTGGCCTGACAGAGGACCAGGAGGTGGGAGCAGGCAACAGGAGACAGTGGGGGCGGGAGATAAAAAGTAAGCAAGTAGACAAATATAAATTACACATTGTGATCAGTTCTGTAAAGTAAATAGAGTGGGTCAAACAATGGTAACAGGGAATCTGAGCCCCAGGAGAGAGGGTCTCTCCATGGGTGCAGTATATAGGCCTACAATATTTAAGGTCTGAAGCTGGGAAGGAGCCCAGGCAGGCAAAATGCAGGGCACAGGGAGCATTACAGGCAGAGGGAACCACAGGGAACAGCCCAGGTAGGAGAAAGGAGCCAGCATATCCAAGGAACTGAAAGGGGGCCAGAGTGGATGGAGTGTAGGGTCGAGGGAAAGACAGGTATAGGGGGATCCTGGAGAAGCAAGTGGGGCCAGACAGCGTGTCTGGGTCTTATGACACGTGCGGGGGAAGCTGAGAGAAACATTGTCAGCAATGTGTGTTTTCGGGGACAGGAACATGTCCAGAGATCATTCGGAGGCTCTGGCTGTCATCCTGGAGGGAAGTGACAGGGCAGGGACAAGGCGGTAGCAATGCCGATGGAGAGAAGAGAATGGATTGGGAGCGTTGCACTAAGAGGTAGTGAGGAGTGGCTCACTTCAGTCCTGCAGCGTTCATTTGTGGGGCACTGGGACTGTCCTCCGAGTGAGATCACAGAAAGGCAGGCCCAAGCAGTTAGCTCTGACATGCTTTTCATCTGAATAGCCAGAAAGAGAAAAAGGAAATGTTCACACAAGCCAACCCTTGGAATATGAACTTGGACCCGTTTGGGACTCTCGGGGGAAACCCAAATTATTGCCTTTGCATGTTGAGATTATTGCTCCATTTCAGACCTCGAGCTACAAAAGAGGTCAAAGGAAACTTAACCAGCATTCAGAGAACAAGGGTAATGGTGATATCCTACCAGAACATTCCAAGAAGGACCATCAGATTTGAGGGTGCGGAAACCAGGGTTTGGGTTTTCCAGGTGGTGCTAGTGGAAAAGAACCCACCTGCCAAAGCAGGAGACATAAGAGATGCAAGTTCAAGCCCTGGGTCGGGAAGATCTCCTGGAGGGGGCATGGCAACCCCCTCCAGTATTCTTTCCTGGAGAATCCCATGCACAGAGGAGCCTGGCAGGCTGCAGTCCACAGGGTCGTAGAGGCGGACACAACTAAAGTGAACTAGCACAGCACAAACCAGGGCATATAGGTGGAGCAGTCACAGAAATGGGGTGCTCAGCCTGGAAATGAGAATGCTGGGGGGCGGGGAGGACTGAGAGTTGAAGAACTACCCCAAACAGGAGTTCAGTTGTTTTGTGTAGCTGTCAAGCACCTAGCTGGGACCAGTGTTAGAAGCTGCAAGAGACAGCTAAATGGAGTGGACCTTTGGAACTGTGAGACCAGCCCCAGTGCACCAGGGACCTCGTGGGTTCCTCACCTCCGGAGGCATTCAGGCAGACAGGGGAAGGCTGCCCACCAGGAACTTTGTAGAAGGATTCACAGATCTGGAATGGTCTGGAGGGTCCCTACGGGCCTGTTAATCTTCCTTTTAGCAGCTGTTCATGTGTATGATCACAGGGAACGATAGGCTGGAAGAAGATCCATCTCTCCAAAACATTCCCCCACCTTTTGAAAGAAGACCATCCAAGACCACATTCTTTCTCTCCTCTCCTGAGCATTGCACCAGCCGATGCTAGAGGCCCCATAATGAACAAAGCTCCTGCCAGAGAACTCGGCAGGATTTTGTTCCCTCCATCAGTCCTTTCACCCGCTTCCACCACCGAGAATCAAGGCTTTCACTAGTGTGTGCAGCTGCCTCACTCACCTTTGCCATGCAAGGAACCACATCAAAAACTTGCCATGTTACCATGCCTCTCCCCAAAGGATGCTGAGTCGAGCCGTGCTCCTGGCACACATGTGAGGCATCATTAAATATCATGACAGGATGTGAGAGAAACATCACGGGCCTTTGGGGATCAAAGAGAGGCAACACAGTCGCAAAGCAACTCTTTAATAGAGGGGTGGGAGAGGAAGTAGCCCTTTGTTAAACAGCAGTCCTAATGACTTCTCTCTGCTTTCCTCATAAAGGCTGACTAATTATTTCACATATGTCTGCACCTCGCATTCATGGCCCCCTCAGCGTCTGGGTCCCCTACTGTCAACCTTGCAGCCCTGGAGGTCATAAAAGCCAGGGGAGTCTGAGGCTGGAGAGCTGGCTTTGTTACTGGTTTTTCCGGCTTCGGACATCCAAACACACTCCCCTTACATTTTCGCGGTGAAACCAGGGAGTGAAGCAGAGGAGTCCATCCTCAAATGAATCCTGGCTTGTATCAGCTTCTTTCAGTCCTGCAGGACCATCATACTGGTATTTAAGATTAAAGGTGACATCTCATTTTCAAACGGAGAGTTACAGAGACCCAAACTGTATCTCAGCAGTGGGTAGACTATATATCCAATTTTGCAGCTCAGCCTGTCTCAAGACTGGAAATAATTGGACTCCTGGCGGTCTCACAGGTTTCACAATGGTCCCTGAAGGCAACCAATATGGCCAGACTGGCCATACCACCTCCTGCAAGACCTCCTTCTTCTAGGTCACTAGGAAACACCAGCCTCTGGACCACCCATTTTGATACTCAACTGGACACCTCATTTCCATGTGGTTTGTCTATTCTTACATGAATCTGTCTTTGCCCAGAGTGACTGAAAGCCACTTATGAGGGTTTGGTTTGCTTTGCTTCGGTTTTGGTACAACTCTCTAGCCTTCAGTAGGGGTTGTGCAAACAGCAGATAATGGATGGATGGATGGGTGGATATGTGAAAATAGATACTGCCACATTCCCAATCACCATCATTTTAAGATGTGAATCCATAGTCTCCCAGATGAGTTGTGTGCCTGCTTGTTCACATCTTCCATATTTGAAACTTCATTCAGAAGAGCTCTTCCTTAAGGTTAATTTCTATCACAGGCAACTTTTCCCTCTAGTACTGCACACTGCGGCAACTCATGAATATTCCAACATCATAAATCTGAGCTCTGGCCTTTGGAGAAGGCTCATGAAAAAAACCTCCCTGGTAGGATTCTTTTTAACCCTTACATAACTTAGTTCTTTAGATCATCTTGTGGCCTGCTGCCAGCCAAGCTTTGTCCAGTTGGCTTTGGGGCAGTGCCTTGCAAGGGGCATCATGGCATGATGGATGCTACCATCCTTTGGAATCAGGCAGGTCTGAGTTTAACATCTGACTCTGCCGCTTTCTGGGCTTCCCACATGGCGCTAGTGGTAAAGAACCCACCTGCCAATGCAGGAGACTTAAGAGGCACAGGTTTCATCCCTGCGTTGGGAAGATCCACTGGAGGAGGGCAGGGCAACCCACTCCAGTATTCTTGCCTGGAGAGTCCCATGCACAGAGGAGACGGCGGGCTACAGCCCATGGGTTCGAACAGAGTCAGACACTGCTGAAATGACTTGGCACACACATCTGCCACTTTCTACCTGGGAAGCTCTGGATGGAATACAAAACTTCTCTGAGGCTCAGTTTCCTCCTCTATAAATGAATCTTCCTTACTCTATCGCTGGGAAGGTTCAAGGAGATAATGTACATACGAGCCCAGCAGGCAGCGATCTGCTCACTCAACAGTTACTATTATTACACTTCCCTGAATGAAGACCTAGTGCTTCAGGATTCACAGTGACGCAAGTGTGGGTCTATCTGCAAAAGTCACACCCAAAGCACAAACACTTCATGCTGAGAGATACACACACATACACAAACATCTTCACACACATTAACACAAGCCAGGGAGCAAGCATCAGGTATTTGTGAAAATATTAAAGAAATGCCCAAAGGCAGAATCCCATCAGGATTTCATCCCTGGTCCTCCTGATGGCCCCCAAATGGTGCTGATTTATAGCAGTTTCATCAAGAAAACAGAAAACAGTTTTGCCATTTACCTGGGGAAAGGTGCATGAGCCCCCAACCCATACCTTCCCATTAACGAGGTAACCACTCTACTCTGGGAAGTAGAAAGGGAAGATACAGCCCGACCCTGGAAGTTGTTATTGCTCCTGATAAAGTTTTTTTTAACCTACTCTGCCTCAGTTTTCTCATCTGTGAAATGGGACCAGTGATGCTATGTTAGTTGTTCTGTAGTTCAGTCGCTGGCACAAAAAAAATGGCATTCAATTAATGTTGGTTGAACTGATACTGGTCTCAGGAGATTAAAGGCAAGCTTGCTGGTATTATATAGAAGTTTGTCTTAAGTTTGTTTCAACATCTGAAAAGATGTTAAAACTCCAGCTTCTTAATAATACAGTTACAGGTAGATTGGCTGGGTGGGGGCTGCAAAAAACAAGAGGATTTAATATAAAAACATCTGATGTTCAAAACTGTTCTTAAGAAGAAACCCTTTTAGGATTTTGCTTGTTGTGTTTGACAGGTTACTGTTGTTAGGGCAATCACAAGAGCTCCCCAGTATGTGGTCCATTTGGGAACAATAAAAGAACTATGAGGGCCAGAACTGGTTCCAAGAAGACATTTTTCGTTTCTCCTTTGAAGCCAACATTAGATTGTTGGCACTAGAACTAAAGGCTGTCTCAATCTGGAGCTATGTTTTATCTCGAGATGCAAATTTGTCATGCAAACACGCTTACAGCTCTTTCACACTGGTGCAACCCTGGGCTGCCCCGCTCCAATGCTGCATCCTCGGAGGGCTCTGCAAACACCAGCAGGAAGCGGGGAGAAGCCTCCTTCTGGAACCCCACCTGCCTCCTCAGCTATAGACAGAGGAGCCTGGTGTCCCTGGTCCTTGGGAACCTCAATCAACCTCAATCAACTTTTGGTCTTCAGCTATGGTGCTATCACTGGGTCAGCATTGAACTCTGCAGACATTTCTCTCCCATCACAAGAAATCTTTCCACTGTCTCTGACTAGAGGTCCTACCGTCTCTACAAGAATGCTTCAGTTGATGAGGAGCTCACACCTTTGCAACCAAGAGCATTCAGTGTCGGGAAGCACCAACTGGAGAAAGTTTTTTTTTACTGAAAGCTTCCTGGGTGGTACAGTGGTAAAGAACCCACCTGCCAATGCAGGAGACGCGAGTTTGGTCCATGGGTTGGAAAGATCCCCTGGAGTGGGAAATGGCAACCCACTCCAGTATTCTCGCCTGGAGAATCCCGCGGATAGAAGAGCCTAGCAGACTACAGCCCATGGGGTCCCAAAGAGTCGCATATGACTGAGCACAGCACCACCACTGTTATAGTTGATTTACAATGCTTTGGGAAAGTACTCAGCAAAGTGACTCAGTTACATATATATATATATATATATATGTTAGCATTAGTCACTGAGCTCAGTTGTGTCTGACTCTTTGTGACCCCATGGACTGTAGTCTGGCAGGCTCCTCTGTCCATGGGATTTTCCAGGCAAAAATACTGGAGTGGGTTGCCATGCCCTCCTCCAGGGGATCTTCCCAACCCAGGGATAGAACCTGGGTCTCCTACATTGCAGGCAGATTCTTTACTATTTGAACATCCAGGGAAGCCCATATACATATACATGTAGTTATACATATACATTTTTTTTCAGATTCCTTTCACTTATAGGTAATTATAAGGTATTAAACACAGTTCCCTGTGCTGTACAGTGGGTACTTGTTGTTTACCTGTAGTATAATAGTGTGTGTCTGTTAATCCTAAACGACTGGAGAAATATTTTTATAATGAGTTGAAATCTGCCACCATATAATTCCTACCTACTGACCTTGGTTCTACCCATTGGGATACTAAGAATAAATTAATACTGCTTCCCGCAAACCCAGATTTTGTTCACTGTGAGTATAGGAACCAAGTTCCAAAACCCCTGTGGCTCTCCTTCTCCCCACTCTTCTCTCTCCCGTCTTCAAAAAACATTTCCTAGCTTTCTCCCTTCTTTCCCCTTTCCCTGGTTCCCTTCCTCCCACCCTTCCTTCTTCCCTTATTCCTTTCATCATCCAAACGCCATCAGACAGGTCTGAACGACACAGGAGGCCTGGGGCAAGCAGACCTAGGCTGGTGTTAGAGTCCCTACCCAAGAGGGCAGGAGTCAGAGGGTCCATAGACTGACTACCTAGAATGGGGTCACATACAGGGAGCCGGGCTTTTCTCAATCAGAAAGGATGTACAAATATGGAAAGGGAGAGAAACAGAAATACTCCGTGATATTGTGTTGGAATTGGAAGCATCGATGTGAACTCATGGTTTTCAATCAATATGGATTCAAATGTGTGTATATCACATAATGTATAATTTCCTAGCTCTGTTCATTGATAAGGCCAGAACTGTGACATTCCGCTAGCAATGAGCACACCTCCTGCCCAAACCTTGGTTTTTAAATACTAGCTCCACTAAAAGGAACCAGAGCTCCTGGAGAAGTTGCTGTTCTAGGGTTAGAACAGGAAAAGCAGGTGATGCGTCTGGAACACCCTGTGCTGCCATAAAGTAAGTGCTCAGAGATGGACGGAAATGTGTCAAAACGATGTAGGAGCCAGTTTGAAGGGGTTCCCACTGGCCAAATTTGGAAAAATTAGAACATCAAAATGAATTATGATAATAATAAGTTACAGACATTGAATAAAATAAGACCCTATAAATTTACAGAAATGTAAAATTTTAAATGAATAAATAAATGAGAAAGAAAGCTCTTCCTTGTAATAGTAAGGCAACTACTAAATGTAGGAGTCATGGAATTAGAAATTCACGACTTGACAATCACCATAGGAACAATTCAGGCAAGAAACAGCAAGAGACAGCTACGTCAAGTGGGCCCAGGAGGAATGAGGAATGAGATTTTACACTGTTTCAAAGCACCTCCCCACGAAACATTTGTTAAGTGCAGAGAGAGAGGAAGTATCACTTTAAGTGGAGAAGCCTACAGGCACCAAGGATCAAAGTTAACACCAGCCATAACAGGAAAAACATGCACCTGCCACCCAAAGGGTTTCCATGAAAAGAACACAACATTTATGATATTCTGGCTAAAATACACTGGTTGTGCAGTCGATCAGTCGTGTCCAGCTCTTTGGGACCCCATGGACTACAGCCCACCAGGCTTCTCCATTCACCACTATCTCTCAGAGTTTCCTCGGACTCACCCCCATTGAATCAGTGATGCCATCCAACCGTCTTATCCTCTGTAGGTCTAATGGCAAGAAAGCAATGGACAAACAAAAACTGAGAAATATTCAACAAAATAGCTGGCCTATACACTTCAAAATTTCCAAAGTCCTGAAAATCAAAGAAAAAGGAGGAAGCACTCCAGATTGAAAGAACCTACAGGGACATGACAAGTGAGTGCTATGTGTGATCCCAAATTGGCCCCAGCAGAAGAGGATGTTATCAGAACATTGGCAAAACATACTGGGTTCTTGGAGAAAAGTTATACAGATCTCTGTCCTATTTTCATAAATTTCTGTAAACAGTAAAATGGCTTTAAAATAGAATATTTTTAAATTTTATATAAAACAGTAGTCCAGTGCTTTTTGAAATTTCCCTGTTAAAGTCTCTCCAGCTGATGATATCTAAGAATCCACCAACGTGGTTTCTACTCACCGCTACGCTCTGCTTTCTGAGACTTAGAACTTTGAACTTTGTTAAAAGGCAAGCATCCTTGGGAAAGGTAAGACTTCAAGCCAATACTCATTATCAGTCGCATTTCCCAAAGTGGCTTGCAGTATGTTAGATTTATGAGACTTCTGCTAATTGGTGTTAAGGAAAAGGGATATTTTTTGGTTAAAGAAATTTGGAAAACACTGAATGACACAAAGTTTCTTTACTGTGGGACTCCTCAGAGCCTTTAAGAAGTTGATGTATAGTTTATATTGGCCTGAGGGGAAATTACATTTGAAATTATTTGATCACTGTCCCATAGGTTCTAAAATATATATATTTTGGAAAATGCTGGCTGACAATCCCAATCAACAAGCAATAAAGCATTGAGAGTTTGGGCTCTGGTGTAAGATGGCCTGGGTTCAAATCCATGCTGCCCCACTTAGACACCGTGCAACCTCGGGCAAGTCAGTTACATTCTCTGGGCCTCGCTTTCCTCATCTGTAAAATGGTGATAATAAGAGTTCTCACTTTGGTATTGTGGGAATATTCAGGCACGAAAATAAAGATGAAAATTGAAGCACAGTGCTTGGCACACGGAAGGGCTCAAAGCATGTTTGCACTGCATATTATTGTTATTCCTGCTATTACAATTATTACTATTCTTTCCGGGGAGCCTGTGTGGGCTGGAACAGAATCTAAGGGAGTGGGGATTGTATTTATTGGCAGCACTGGGTCTTCATTGCTGCGTGCAGGCATTCTCTAGTTGCGGCGAGTGGCCAGCATGGGCTACATACTCTTCAATGAGGTGCAAGGGCTTCTCATTGCAGTGACTTTTTGATGTGGACCATTTTACGAACCATTTTTAAAGTCTCTACTGAAGCTGTTACAATATTGCTTCTGTTTTATGTTTTGGTTCTTTTGGCCACTCAGCATGTGGGATCTTACCTGTGCTAGTAGGGATCAAACCTGTGCTCCCCACAGTGGAAGTGTGGAGTCTTAACCTCTGGACCACCAGGGAGGTCCCAGGAGTGGAAATTTTAGCAAATGCCACCAAGATCAGGAGAGGAGGGAACCAGCAGTAACAACCGAGAAACTGAAGATCCTCAAGACAAACCCCTCCCTACATCCTAACTCTGAGAGAACTGCTGTGAAAACCCCCTTGTACACATCCATCCTGACTCCCCCAACAGTCCCAGTGGTTTAAGGGGGCAAAGATCCAGACAAGGCCAGACTGCTCTATCCTGCACCCAAACCTGGGGACCCATCTTCCCCAGGGAAGCAAAGATTACAAGAAAATATTTCCCCCTTTCGCAAATAATTGTTGCTGCCTTCCCTCTGTAAACACATTCAACTGGTCCATGCATTTAGCCCTTCACTACCTGCCCCCGCCCCTTAACCTGTGCAGGAAGAAGGAGGGGTTTGGAGATGATGGCTGCCTGCCAACTGGAGTGTCCCAAGCCATAGCCCCTGCCCGAGAGTCACCACTGAGGGGCTGACCCCGTGGGGCTGTCAGCTCACCACAGACAGGCTTCAACCGCGCTTCAGAAAATGAAAAGCTTTATTAAACTTTCAAGTCCAGAACAGATGTGTCCAGACATAAATATTCAAAAGATCCCATCTGTTAGGTAAATCGTCTTCCGATGTAGTAACGGAGGGGCCGTACGTTAGCGAGACCCCATTGCTCTGAGAGCCCAGGAGTGTTGGAAATCCTGCGAGCAGATGCTCCTGGAATCAAAATAAAAAGAAGCTCAAGTAACAAAGAAAACTAAAGACAAGACTGCAGCAAGCAGGGAATTTCACTGCCACACCAGTCAGAGGCTCTGCCAGGTCAGGAGCCCCAAAAGATGAGGCCAGTCATGAAATCCCAAAAGGGGGTGTGGGCAGGGGGGGCAAGAAAAACCAGCCAAATACACACAGAGAGAGATTCTGGTTAGAGACACACAAGTCCTTCTGTTACAGCGAAGATGCTTATTCTCCCAAATCAATTCATTCCCAGGGGAGACACTTAACCACACTGCGGCAGGGGAGGGGGGTCCTCATTTGGAAAGCTATGCTTCTGAGTACCCATTTTATGTAATAGTCTACACTGAATGTTGTGAAAAGGAATGAATAACAATAAAAATAATAATAAATAGCTTACCCATATATAGCCTTATTCTGTGTCAGGCACAGTTCTCAACACTGTGCATTCACTGACTCATTTCGTCTTCCCAGCAACCCCCTGAGGTACTTTCTACTAATAGTCCCATTTTACAGACAAGGAAACTGAGGTGCAGAGAGAAGGAGTGATTTGCCCCATGGGTCATGGACCGTAAGTGCTGGGCCAGGGTTCAAACCCAGGTAGACTGCGTGGGACCGCCGTGTTAAATGATGCAAAACGAGGAAATAGGAGAGCTTCCTCAAGGGAAGGAGCCCACGTTCTAATGCAGAAAGGTGAAAGGCATGCTGGAAGACTGAACAAAACAAACATGTAGCTGCTTAGAAGTCCTGCTCCACAGAGTAAACACATGCTGCTTCCCTAACGGGGCTGCTGGGGAGGGAGGTACTGACCTCGCCTTCCAGGTCTGGAGCCCAAAGCCCCAGGTGTCGACTCCCAGACTGTTTGCCTGCCCTGGGTCCTCACCCCCTGATGGAAGCAGCCAGGCTGATCTACCCGCTTTGGCCCGAGTACACCTTGCCTTGCCAGCTACCACAAGGATGCTCATCCCTTGCCTGGGGACCCATATCCCTTCCTCCTTGCTGGCCACAGTCTCCCCCACAAGTTCAAGTCTTGACCTTTCCCAAGCCTTCCTCGCACGCAACCCCCAGCAAGCTGCCTCCCTCCAGTACCTATCAAGCGCCCAGTTCTCTTGACACACATCTTCAGGCTTGTGCAGTGAGATACCCAAATGCCTAACGTGGCCTCCACTCCCCATGAACACACCCCACTATATGTCAGCTCCATAAGCTTCTCCATCCTCCCAGAATATAATCATATATTCATTATAATCATTATAATCACAATTTCTGTTTGGGTCAAAGAAGACTTTTCACTGTAAAATATAGAATTCCAACCAAAACTGGCTAGAACTTTAAAAGGGGATGTTTTGGCTCTGGTAACTGAGATGCACCGGAGAAGGCAATGGCAAGCCACTCCAGTATTCTTGCCTAGAAAATCCCATGGACAGAGGAGCCTGGTAGGCTGCAGTCCATGGGGTCGCTACGAGTCAGACATGACTGAGCGACTTCACTTTCCCTTTTCACTTTCACACATTGGAGAAGGAAATGGCAACCCACTCCAGTGTTCTTGCCTGGAGAATCCCAGGGACGGGGGAGCCTGATGGGCTGCCCTCTATGGGGTCACACAGAGTCGGACACGACTGAAGTGACAGCAGCAGCAGCAGCAACTGAGATGCACAGGCGTGCTGAAGCCTTGGGATGAAAAGGTGCAGCTGGAGCCAAACACTGAAACAGGATCGATGCCTCCCTGCCAGCCCCGCACCCACACAGGTGCTCAGGACACCACAGCAAGAGGCCCACCTCCTGGTTCAAGCTCACATTCCCCCCCACCCAGCAGCCCCCACCGTAAGAGGGGTCCTCTTTACAGCTCCAGCAGGCTGGGGTCACCATCTCTGAGCCAGTCACTGCCACCACGGGATACAGTGGTCTCACTGGCCAAGCCTGGGCTGCATGTCCACCCCTGGGTCCCCCAGGGAGGGGTGAGCTGAGCAGTCACACCAGTATGAACCAACAGTGGAGAAAGCATTTCCCCAAATGGAACAGTGAGTGCCGCTACCAGGAAAAGAAGGGACTCACACAGAGCAGGCAGACACTGTGACACTGGCCACCATCAAAGCTGATATTCACGAAGCACATCCCTTTGTTGAGTGTTTACTATGTGCCCCGGGTTGGCTTAACAAAACAACTGACAATGAAATAATGTATTGTAAGCATTTTGCCCAGGGTGGGTACACAGTCAAGGCTCAGTAAGTAGTGGGAACAGGTAGCTAGGTAGGTTCTTTTATTATCTCCATTTCACTTGGCTGAAAGACATGAAGTCATTAGTCTCGGGCCTCACAGGTTGGAAGAGCCAAGGACATGCATGTTCAAAGCCCACTGACATCTACCTTCCTCCCCAGTCCACCTGGGAAACTGATAAAGACCCAGCTAAGATGCAGTTAATGGCGTCCTTTGGTGGCATTTAGTGCATCCCTCCACTCTCACACCTAAAGCCCCTTATTGTGACATTTTTCTCCATTTTAAGAAGCACATTTTTTCACATTTCTAAGTTTCTGAGATTAAAGTTCAGCATAATTGTGTATCATTAAATTGGTAGAGTTTCTTTCATTCCCAAAAGCTGTTTTTTAAATTAACACTACATCTCATGATCAGTCTGTCATATAAACAAGAAAATATGCTGTTCCTTTACAGGCCTAGACCACAAGCTCCTTGAGCTAGAGTTTCCTCATTTTGTGTCCTAAACACTGAAGATAAAGTCTTTTGTATGGTTGCTAATTAACCCAAAGTAGTGTTATCCAAGAAGGGCTGTCTTCAACAAACATTCATTCATTCAACGAACATTTATTGAGCACCTACTATGGGAAAGGCCCGGCCCAGGAAGTAGGGCTGTAGTGTCAAATGAGCCTGGTGTGGTCCTGCTCCACGCCTTTGTTGTGTCTTCATAGGGACAGGCAGGAATCTGAGGAGTGAGGGCAGAGCCATGCCCTGAAGCCAGCCACTTAAGTGGTCTGTGTCAGGCCAGAGCAAAGATGAGAAGCCAGGGTGGCCAAAGATGAGGGCAGTTAAAAGTGAGTTTGCAAAGGTCTTAAAACACATGCTGAGGAGTTTAGATTAAAGGTGGGAGGCAAATGGGAGCTCCTGCCGATTTCTGAATGGACAAGTGACAAAACCAATACAGTGCTCGGAGAAAATTAGCCTAGCTGTTGGTTAGAGAAAGCACTGGGAGGGGTGAGGCTGCAGGTGGAAAGGCTGGCGAGGAAGGAGGCTGCAGCAGAAACCATCACGTGAGGCCATAGAACCTGGATGCGGAGGGAGGCTTGGCAGTGTCAGTGGCTCAAGAAGGTGAGATCCCAGAGATAGACGTGCCAGCCCATTCTGAGTGGGGCGACCAAGAGAGGATGCCAAAGCTTGAATGCTCTGGGAGGCCAGGATGCCCCCGTGCCCAGGAGCACAGAAGAGGGCACGATGCGTAGGCAGCCAGGTGTTTACTGTCCTAGGAAAACCCAGTCAAAGAGAGAGGGTGAAGGTCAGGGCTGGAGAAGAAGGAAGAACTTAACCACATCCCTAAGCTTTGCAAGTGCCAGGAATGGCATCCTTGTCCAAAAACCAGAGACAAAAACTTCTCCCTTCTGGACCTGGGAGGACAGCTCCATCTCCTGTTTCTGACTCAAGAGAAAATCAGAATCAACTCATTACTTACAGTTTTGTCTGAAGTTGAGTTGACAATTAGCCTAGGAAAGGGCTAATTGACAAGACCTTGAGTCACTGCAGAGGCAGGATAATCAGTGAAGATTCATTAAGCAGCAAAATAAAAGGCACAGAGCCTAGGGTCAGACCGAGCCCAGGCTCAGCCTCCGAATCTGCATGGAAGTTTATTGTCCCCCTACTGTCACATTCTCAGAAACGCTCATTAAAGTCTTTAGCGCTCATTCGAATGTTTGGTCACGCTCTGCTGCATTTTATGGGGAGGGAGGCTAGGCTACAGCGGTGATTTTTAATTTGGTGAAGGACATAAGCCTTCCAGATGTTAAAGGGGACTAATGAGCAAATGAACATAAAGTACCTATAAAATGCCTGGCACATAGTGAGTGCTCAATAAATGTTGATTCCTGAAGGTGCATTTGACTCTTGGGGTCTGGAAGAGGTACGAGAAACCAAAACTCTGGTACCTACTCTGAAAGAGACTCATGAAGGCTACAAACCATGCCTTAACTGGCAGCAGACCCTCCTTCAACCCTGATTTTTAAAACAAAGACCCAGATCTTCACAACTCTACTTTAGTAATAGTGACTGGATCCTTCTAGTTAAATGCTTAATTCACCCCAACTACTGATTAGAACTGGCAACTTCCAAGGCTATTTCCATTTTCAGCTTTAGGGCATTTATGAGTGCAGGCAGAGAGACCCCCCTTTCTACGCTCTTTCGATGACCCAAGCTAGGCAAGCACAACGGCACATCTTTTGCTTCCTCTGTGTGCTGGGAGACTACAAAGAAGTGACTTATTAGGAGTAGAGACACTGGGCCCTCATGCATTGCTGGTAGAAAGGTAAAAAGGTGCAGCTGTCCTGGGAAACAGTGTGGCATGTGTGGGTGCGTGCTAAGTCACTTCAATCGTGTCCAACTCTTTGTGACCCGGTGGACTGTAGCCAGTCAGGCTCCTCTGTCCATGGGATCCTCCAGGCAAGAATACTGGAGTGGGTTGCCATGCCCTTCTCCAGGGGATCTTCCCGACCCAGGGATCAAATCTGTATCTGTCTCCTGCATTGGCAGGCGGGTTCTTTACCACTAGCACCACCTGGGAAGCCCAAACAGTGTGTCAGAGGTCTTCAAAAGATTATATGTAGAATTACCTCATGATCCAGCAATTCTTGTCCCAGGTATATACTCAAAGTAATTGAAAGTGGGGCTCGAACAGTGATTTGTACACCCATGTTCACAACATGGGGTCGCAAAGGGTCAGACACGACTGAGCCACTGAACTGAACTGAACTGAACTGAAAGATAGAAACTTGGACTGCAAGGAGATCCAACCAGTCCATCCTAAAGGAGATCAGTCCTGGGTGTTCATTGGAAGGACTGATGCTAAAGCTGAAACTCCAATACTTTGGCCACCTCATGCAAAGAGTTGACTCACTGGAAAAGACTCTGATGCTGGGAGGGATTGGGGGCAGGAGGAGAAGGGGACGACAGAGGATGAGATGGCTGGATGGCATCTCAATGCACATGAGTTTGGGTGAACTCCAGGAGTTGGTGATGGACAGGCAGGCCTGGCGTGCTGCAATTCACGGGGTCGCAAAGAGTCGGATACGACTGAGCGACTGAACTGAACTGAACTGAAACATAGAAACTACTCCAAGGTCCATCACTTTGGAGGGAGAGTGGATGATAAAACATGCTATATACATACAATGGGATATGAGTCTTTAAAAAGGAATGAAATTTTGACATATGTTACAACATAGATGAACCCTGAAGCCTTGACACTGAGTAAAATAAAAGTGAAGAAAAAAGGAAAAAAGTGAAAGTCGCTCAGTCGTGTCCAACTCTTTGCGACCCCATGAACTATACAGTCCATGGAATTCTCCAGGCCAGAATACTGGAGTGGGTAGCCTTTCCCTTCTCCAGGAGATCATCTCAACCCAGGTCTCCCGCATTGCAGGCAGATTCTTTACCAGCTGAGCCACAAGGGAAGCAAGCCAGTCACCAAAGGATGCATAGTGCATGATTTCGCTTATATAAGGTATCTAGCTAGAGTAGCCCAGTGCGTAGAAAGGAGAACGTTGGTTGCCAGGGGCTGGGGGAAGGGGGGACTGGAGGAGATTGTTTCATAGATGTGGGGCTTCCGTTTGGGAAGAAACAGTTCTGGAGCTACATGGTGACAATACCTGCCCAACAATGAGAATGTACTTGATGGCACTAAGTGGTGCACTTAAAAATTATTAAGATGCAAATTTTATGTCATGTGTATTTTACCACCAAAAAAAAAACTGTTTTTAAAAATACAGAAAGAAGAGAGACACAATGCTGCCCACTCCCCTGTCCTTCAGCTTTTGAAAGGCAACTTCAGCTTCAGCGTAAAACTTCAGGATCCTCTACACCAACCTCTGCCAAGCTCATCAGTCACCTTAATGTGATTTCTTCCCCCAAGCGGCCGCCCTGCCCCTGCTTGATCACTGCCTGAGCCAGGAGGTTCACTCCGCCTCTAGGCAGCCTCTTCAACTTGCAAAGGGCTCAGCTCTACAGAGAAAGATGTGGATGGCGGTTCCTTTTGTTTTCCCACACTGCTCAACCTTCCTTTAATCAGAGTCCCCAGCCCCCCTCTGCTATTTTCCCAGAGAAAAGAAAGAAGTAGAGACGCCAATCGTTTTATAGGGGATGTGACGAGACCAGGGGGCACCTGTTTTTCTTTACACTATCTTAAAAATGGGGAAGCATGGGGAGCTTATGGTTTCACCAGACTGCAAATGCTGTCAGGAGGCTAGATGCAGGAATTCGCCTCTGGCTTGTGGCTCAGTGGCAGTGTGGATTCCTGTTTGGGGAATGTCCTGGACTGTGCACTTAGATGGCTCTCGGAGAAGACCCACAGAGTGAAGCAGAAAACGCTCCTGAAACACAAGCCTGCCCATGGCAACTGAGAATGACAGCGCCAGGAGTCCAGCCAAGAGAAAAATGAAAACATTTGGCCTCAGAGAGGCTCTGCCAGTCTAAAGCTGCCTTGATGGGACCCCTAAGGAGAAGAACAACAATGGCAGTGCTGTACCGAGGCCAGAGGTAACCATCAGACACCCCTCCTCGTGACCCCAGGGAGAAACACCAGTCTGCTCTCCTGTCCTTCTAGGGTGGAAACCAGCAGCCCTGGCTCCCACCCCCTGCCTGTCAGAATGGACCCACGGACCCTGCACCCTTCCAGACACACAGCCAAGGGTCAGAATAATCAGCCTGCTACCCTGCAACTTGAACTTTGAAGGGTCATAGCACTTCACAGAGCTGGGCCTGGGGACAGGGTAGATGATCCAGCTTTGCTATAAGTAAAAGCCCAGCACCTCCAGGCCTCCACTTTGAACCTCAGAAGCCAGAGATCTGAACGGTCAGGAGACTGAAGCAGAGTGGAAGAGGACCCCCCCCCTGCACCAAGAGCAACAACTCCCACCTCCTGGTTTTATAGGTGAGGCCCCAGGACAGGGGGCTTTGCCGGGTCAGTAATGGGCTGAGCAGAACCGAGCTGGAGGCCCAGCCGGCCGGATTACCCACTCCAGGCTGCATAACTGATCCACAAACATCCCTAACAGCTCTATAAAGCCACTCACATCTGTTAGTTCTTTAAGGATAAAGGCTAGGAATTAACCTTGTTCCCTATTCCCCAAAGTGTCCGACCCAGTGCTGAATGTGTGGTCGCCACTCGGTAAATTCTTTCCAAATGACAGAATCCCTGGGATGGGCCCAGGAAGGACATGAGGCAAGGATTACAGTTCCTAATGTGACATGAATCACATTTACAGAGGAGGAGGGCACAGCTCACACAAGGGCCCCCAGACTCAACCAGGATGTGAGGGGTCTCTGCGTTTCGCATCCCCTGTGATGACATTAGAGCCTACGTACACCACATACAGCTTCATGTCCTCTCACGAGCTCGGGCCCCTCTCTAGAGCCAGGTTAATGTCCCTTGAAACCTCACAGCCTCCCCGCATGGCCAACACCACATCTCAAGTGTTCAGCTTTCTCAAATACTACTTTCTGCCCTTCTCCACTAACTGCATGAAACAAGCAGAATTCCTCATCTCTCCCTAATGCCCCTTCCCCTTCCCATCTTCCCAAGGATTGCTGGGCCCCTACAAACATGAAATCATAGGCAGTCGTGTTTGTGGGTGGCATTAAAGAAGCAGAAGCCTGGCATGCTGCCATCCATGGGGTAGCAAAAAGTCAGACACAACTGAGAGACTGAACTGAACTGACTGAAGTTGGTTTCTACGTAGTTGTCCAGATGGCCGTGTCCTGTTGACTACTCCAACATGGAACCACCTTTCTCAGCAACAAGGGATTTCCCCCAAAGGATCAGCCAGAAAATAGCCAGCCTGATGGCTACACATGACCCCAGCACAGAGGTAAACGTGTGAGTCTAATTCTTCAGGAAGCTGGGTGCAAACAAGGCAGGTTTTCCATTTTTATTTGCACTGCCCTTTCAAAATATACCCCCGCTCTACTGATCTCTTTCCACTCCAAAGGTCCTGAGATGAGGATCTGCTGTCTCTCTTCTCCTGTCTGCCTGACAGTCTGGCATCCCCCTACCCTGCCTTGTCTTTAACACTCCCCTTGGTCCCTAAAAATGGGTGGAACCTTTTCACTCTCAAGATCCACTACTCAAAGGATGAGATCAAGGACCATATATAACAACCACATTCAGCTGATTTCATTTGCTTGCCTTGTTTTGGAGAAAACAAACAAAAAAAAATCTATTTGCTTAGTTTTTAAATTCAGAATAGGGAATGTGAAACTTTATTTTCGGTAAATACAGCCCACCTCAAGGAATCATACAAGATATGACAGCCTCCATTTTGTTTTCTAATTTGACTTCATGTCTCTTTATTTTCTCCATTTCAATTCCCTCAACTATTTATATAATCCTGTGGCATGAACCTGGGTGAGATATCTCAAGTCGTTTCTTTTAAGTCAAGATGTAAAAAACACATAAATAAATGTGATCCATGTCACAAATAAGAAAATACTGGGGTTTTATAATACAGTTAAGTTCCCCACATACAAATGAGTTCCATTCCAAGAACACATTCATAGGTCCAATTTGTTCATAAATGCAGCAAAGTAAGCCTCGGTACCCAACTAACATGATCGGCTATATAGCACTAGACTGTAATAGGTTTACAATACTTTTCACACAAATAATACACTAAAAAAAACAAACACACAAAATAAAGGAAACATTTTGAATCCTACAGTCCAGTGCCTTGAAAAGTACTGTAGTGCAACAGCTGGCATACAGAGGCTAGCACTGAGTGATCAGGCAGGAAGGGAGGGAGGGAGAGGAGATGGGAGATGGGAGGGCTGAAGGGTCATCTGCAATAGGAGGTGGAGGGCAAGCTGCAACGTCACTCACACCTGACGTGGATGGCACAGGCTCTGGTTCCTTGCTGGATCCGATTCTATCTACTTTCTTGAAAAAACAATCTAATGCTGTACATTCACACCTTTGAAAGTTTGCGACTTGAAGGTTTTCATATGTAGGGGACTTACTGTACATGGGTACATACTGGCTGAGAGAAGAAAAGGGGAGAAGAGAGAGGAGGAGAGATGGAAACACCGTGAGTCGGAGCACAAAGAGGGAAGGAAAGGGACAGGAAGGTCGGAATGGTACGAACCAGGTCTTATCAGCCTGTGCCTCCCTGATCGCAACACAGGAATGCACACACATGCACGCGCACGCACGCACGTGTGCACACACACATCCTCCTGTTGGGTACAAGTCTCCCTCTTACCATCTGCTTCTCCAGACCTAACAATAAAAACTGCTTCTAGTTAGTGAAGGCCTGCTCCGTAACAGGTGCTGTGCATATATTATTTACAGTCTTCACAATGGCTCTAGGAAGCAGGAATATTACACTTGAAGAAACTGGGCACAGAGAAATAACGAAGTCTGTACTGGAGGCCACACTGGAGAAATAACTGAAGGCTGTAATAACCATGAGCTATTTTGTCCACCCAGCATCCACACCCTCTTCTTTGGTAACCAAGGTTCCCTTCCCCTTTGGGAAGACCCTCTCCTGGCCAATCAGTGCACCTCTTCCCCAGGACCCCAAGACTGGGGCAGGGCAAATACATGATCCCATCCAGGGCAAGCAGACTCCACCCTGAGAATTCAGTTCAAAAAACATTCAGAAAGAGGAGTTCTTTCTACTAGAAAATGAACGAACATACAAAAAGGGAGAGCTGAGGGTGAGGACACAGGTAAAGAGACTGAGGAAGAGGCAAGTCCTCACAAGTTCCCTGGGCCCTTGTGTGCAGCCGTGGCTGTACTTCCAGCTTTGGAAGCTGGTGGGTCCCCATGGCCACCACCACCTTTTTTATTATATTCAAGCCAGCATGAATTCTGCCACTTAAAACCCAAGAGATCCCGGCTAACATTCCTTGTGTGTGAGCAGCCGATTCAGATCAAGTCCATCCGAACCTCAAGTGCAAGCCCTTCCTCCCTCACCGCACTGCCTCCCTAGAACACAGTGGATCTGAGAGACAGTCACCCTCATCTGGGAAATCCGGGCTCTGACCTCCCGCCAATCCAAAGTCTGCCACGCCCACTCTTCCCCTGGAAAATGCTGTCTCCGAGCAAAATGAGTCATTAAACAAGGGCCTGGCCCAGCCAGACTGTGAGGTTGACATACATAGTCACAGTTCAGTCTGTTATTCGTGTCCAGCCCTTTGCAACCCCATGGACTGCAGCATGCCAGGCTTCTCTGTCCATCACAAACTCCCGGAGCTTGCTCAAACTCTTGTCCATTGAGTCAGTGATGCCATCCAACCATCTCATCCTTTGTTGACACACTGTGGGAAATCTGAGCCATTTGAGAGCACACATAACTATGCTCACCTGACTATAGCAGGAATGATCAGGGTGCTAAAAAGATTATTTAGACAACTTATCTCAAAGAAGGTGGGAGGAGGAGACAACAGAGGAAGGAGACAACAGTGGATGGCACCACTGACTCAATGGACATGAGTCTGAGCAAGCTCTGGGAGACGGCGAAGGACAGGGAAGCCTGGCGTGCTGCAGTCCATGGGGTCGTAAAGAGTTGGACATGACTGAGTGACTGGACGACAAATCTCAAAGAAATTAAAATCAAGACAAGAGTTAGATCAAGCTCAGCATTCAATGTTCCCAATCCTTGGAATAGAGATTTATAAAGAGGGGAGAGGCTTACAGGATTTAGCCTCAATTCTATGGTAGAGTTTAGACAACACAAATCTAAACCTAGAATTTCTGACATGATGAGAGTTTATAAGTCATCTGACCCAACATGACCCAGAACCAGAAGACCTTCCCAGCATCCTGAGCACTGATCATCCAGCCTTTGCTTGAATCATACCCGTGACAGGAGAGTCATTACCTAACAAAGCAGTCTATTCCAAAGCTGAAGTGCTCTGATTAGCAACTTTGTCAGAGATGAAAATAAAAATGATTAATGTCTAAATGTTCCTCTCCTTTACCCTTTTAAAGGAGAATTCTGTCTCTGTCAGCTCAGTTTCTGGGGCCATGGGGAGAAAAAAAATGACAGAAATGGAAATGCAAAACTGGGAAACATGTATGAGAAGTTCACATAAAACAATAAAGGCAGAAGGAAAGAGGAAAAGGAAGAAAAAAGGAATTCATAAAGACAGGGTATTGGGGGAAACTCTTGTTTTAGAATACGAGTGAAGGAGAGGGGTGTTTGGTGGGGCAGGGAACAGAAGATACGGAAAGTATGAGAAATGAGAAAAAGTTTCACACATCTTGCTATACATTAAAAATACATTTACTTCCTTTGACATTATCCCCAAACCCACCAGTAAAGTTTTAAATTAACTTAATTGCTTTTGGTTGTTGGACAGGATTCCTGAGAGTCAAGACAGTATTCCCTGTTCAGAATTCCTGAGCAATTCTGCACAAGGCTAGACCACATGAGGTCCAGGTTGGAGTTGACTTACAAGTACATTAATTTCTAATCTGCTTCCTTGTAAATCCCTCCCAGGTCATAAGGGAAGAGAGGCAGGGATGAAGACATAGAGCCAATTATGGACCTGGCACATAGGATGGAGACTTGATCATAGAAGAGAGAAAAATGAAGTTACTAGGAAGAGATTGTGGTCAGAATGGGAGTGGCTGGAAGAATGAGCAGTTTGATGGTGAATCCCCTGAGCTCAGTAAGTTTCCTAAGGACACCGTCTATCAGGTTGAGTCACGGGTGGAAAGAGGTAAGCCACGGAGATGGAAACCCAAGCAGGTCACAACAGGAGGGGTCTGCCAGGGTCCTGTACTGCAAGCAGCAGAAGCTGCCTCTTCTAAGCAGGAATGAGCATGGGGCAATCGGCTCCCCACTGAAATGAAATCTGATCAGGGGAATGATAGCTTACGGTGAACGGTGTCGGATTCATGATCTCCAAAGAAGATTTAGCTTTGGGACCAGGTACTAGGCTTCATTACTCAAGAGCTTTTGTGTAGCGGAGTTTTATTAAAATGAAAGAGAACAGAGAAAGCTTCTGACACAGACATCAGAGGGGAGACAGAGAGTGTCCCCACAGGCTAGTTTTAGCAAGGGAACTATATACTTTTTGAATTAGTTATTACAATAAATCCGAAGAATGTCTCAAGGTTGCAAAGATCTTAAGAGATTCACTCCCATAATATACATTTTAAGATAACAGGATTAGTCAGAAGGTTTTCAGGAAGGAGAAACTGTCCTCAAGCAGGATACATTGTTGTTATATAATCCATAGTACAGAGTTTAAGCTGAGTTGTTTTGTTGTATAATCATCCGCTCCAGGCTTAAAAAAAAAAAAAAAGTTTTATGTGACTAAGACTAAAGAATATCCTCCCTCTTCCCCCTCCTCCATGAAACTCCCCACATTTTATCTCTTCTGTGGATACTGGGAGGTGTTACTTTTCATTCAAGTGTGATCTCCCTTTCCAGTCCTTCCTGGGAAGCCCCATGTGCCAGGCAAACACCTGTGTCCTGTGGCCTGCTGTATTCCCCTGAGGTTCATTGGAAAGTGATGACCATTGTAATCACACATTGCATCCAGTGTTTCCCATCTCTCCTTGCCTCTTTTTCCTCACCCTCGTTGCCCTAGGCTTGGTCTCTTAAATATAATTTTGGCCCTTTAACCTCCTTTCTAGAAAATTCTAAAGAACTCTACTATTTTACTCTAGACTAAGACAGTCATTGTCTTGACTTCCAGTTTTAATGCTTTTCCTGCCACTATCCAGGGCTTCCCAGATGGTGCTAGTGGTAAAGAACCCGCCTGCCAATGCAGAAGACACAAGAGATGCGGGTTCCATCCCTGGATCAGGAAGATCCCCTGGAGGAGGGCACAGCAACCCACTCCAGTATTCTTGCCTGGAGAATCCATGGACGGAGGAATCTGGCAGGCTGCAGTCCATAGCATCACACAGAGACAGAGACGACGGAAGCGACATAGCACACACCACTATCCAACACCGAAACAAATATTTGTGGGTGCATGTGTTTCTCTCTGACCCTGAAATCCAATTCTTTAGCCAAGCTCATGACTCTCCCCCAGGAGAGCTGATGTAATTCCCTCACGGTCGCATCCTTCTCCTATAGAAGCCACATTAGGAAATCTTAAGTGGGAGTTATGGAGTCTTTCTCTCCTGACTTGTCTGACGTTATGATGCCCTGTCCCCAAACTCCAGGCATGTCTGCAATAAGGTACTCTTAACGTCAAGCCCCGTTCATCGTCTCTCTCCTTTTTCTTTATTCCTCGTCTTTTCCTTCCACTCATCCCAAACCCTTCTGTCCACTCTTTTATTCAAGTAATTCCCCATCACAGGCTCAAAGCTTTCTCTGATGCTATTTTCTTTTCCTAAGTCTGCTAAGCTTCTCTTTCCAGCTTTTCAAACATCTCTTGAAATTCCAACTTTCTAAAATGTATTCCCTAAAAGGCATAGGCAGTGTCTAGCTAACTCTACCACTCAGTTTCAGAGTTAGTAGAGTATAATGCTCCAGAGGGCATACCCTGTACAAACAACACATGCCCGGTAGTCTGGTGCCCCCACAGCTCCGCAGACACACCTATGTTAGAGCACTTGTCACTGAGAACTGTAACTGTTTACTATCTCTTCCCCAAGTAAAACTTGAGCGCCTTGACTACAAGGAGCACAACATGTATTTTTGTATTTCTAATATCTGACACACAGTAACAATTCTTGAAGGTTTGTTGAGTCAATGAATAGATAGAAATATTTATTTATATGGATCAATTGCTATTGCAACAAGTTGCTAAAAAATTCATTGGGCTTGGTTGCTCCTCCGGAGTAGTTTCATGTCAAATACTGCTTGAAAGATGTAAGATACCAGTTAGCAAAGAAAAAAATTATTATAAGCCAATAGAAAAATGGGAAAAGATAGTTAGAGGCAATGCATCAAAATATAAACATAAGTGGCCAATAAGCATGAAAAGATGCTCAATTTCACTAGTAACCACCAAAGTATAAATTAAAATAACAAAAATTGTTGGTGGGGTATGCACTTTTGAAAGGGGAAATGGGCAGTATTTATCAATATTTATTCACTTGGGATGAGATAATTTCAACTCTCAGGACCTATCCTGCTGAAAAGCCAGCAAAATGTACATGCATGCAGGTGATTATTTCAGCACTATCTGGGGTCATGAAAAACACAGAATATTTTAAATGTCTGTTAAATAGAGCAATGATTCATGAATTATTGATATTTACATTATAAAATATTAATTAAGTGTTTTAAAGTATAAGGCAGAGCTATATATTCACAGAAATCCTGCTAAGACTTAAGCCAGAGGGAGAGAGAAGAGACTCACAAAACAATATGGATAGTATGATCTCATTTATGTGAAAAAAGAAATGACCTATATGCCTGTATATGTAAATGCAGAGCAATAGGATATTGGAGAAGACTCTTGAGACTCTTTTGGACTGCAAAGAGATCAAACCAGTTAATCCTAAAGGAAATCAATCCTGAATATTCATTAGAAGGACTGATGCCGAAGCTGAAGCTCCAATACTTTGGCCACCTGACGCAAAGAGCCAACTCATTAGAAAAGACCGTGATGCTGGGAAAGAGTGAGGGCAGGAGGAGAAGGGGGCAACAGAGGATGAGACGGTTGGATGGCATCACTGACTCAATGGAGTGAGTGAGCAAGCTCCGGGGGATGGTGAAAGACGGGGAGGCCTGGCACGCTGAGGTCCGCGGGGTCGCAGTCAGATATGACTGAGTGACTGAAGGACAGCAGCAAATGCTGAGCAGAGTTATTTGGGAGAAAGGGAGGGGACAGGGCCATAGGGAAGATGGCGGAATGGAGATGCTTACTTTTAATTCTACACGCTCCCGTTACAGGAAGGGGGACCCTTTCCAGGGCCTGAGAGCGGGCTCTTGTCTAACACTCCGAAATGAACTGTCCAAGGAAACACACATGCTGACAAAGCAATGGACTTTACCAGGAAAGAGCGCCCAGGAGGCGGACAGAAAGGTAAAGGAACCCCCAGAGGACTGCTCTGCCTCGGGGCCCACGATCTCCCATTTTATGGTGATAGGATAAGTTTCCAGGCTGTCTCTGGCCAATCATTCTGATTCAGAGTCCTTCCTGGTGACCGCACATTGATCAACCAACATGGGACTCCAGCAAAAAGGATTTGGGGAGGACACATGGATTGGCATCTCCTGTCTCCTGTTGACCTTTCCTGAACTCTTCTGTTGGCCATGGCTTGTTAGTTCCATGTTCCTTACCAGGACCTCCTGTCATAAAGTAACTCATCCAAATGGTGACTATGGAGCCTGGCCAGAGTGGGCGGTTTTAATCAGTGGCTCCCCTGACACACCCATGCTGTTTGAGTTGTTCATATCATGCATATGTTCACATACCACTTTCACAAGTTAAAAAGATGACTGGCTAATGTCATGCAGACATCACCCCTGTGTCGGAGCTTAGAACCACTGAACGTGACAGCTGCAAGGAACCTTAGGGTTACCTGCTCCGGGAGTTTATAAACCGGTTTCCTGAGGGTTCCACAGGCACCACCAAATGTGGCAGAAACCACACGTAAGCACATTAACTTGCACTTCAGGGAGCTCATGTTCATGCAGGCCTCACACCAAAGCCTCTCTGTTTAACTAAAAATCTTCCTAGACTGCAAGATACACTATCAAAAAGAATTACCATTTGCAACTACTTATGTATATGAAACAGGACTTTCTCACTGATGTACATCCAAAAAAATATGCAGAACTAAATTTGATACTTAAGCCTGGATGGCAAATGTTACTCATAGCCCTGATTTCAAATGTTTATATTCATTGGAATAGCTCCATTGTTCTCTGTAACTGAGTAAATTCATGCTAACAGAATACTATTTCTTTATGTTCAAGTCCAAATATGATTTTTATTTTTTAGATTTCCAAAAGAAAAACAAGAAGAGTTGAAAGCCTCGGCTCTAATCCAAACTGCTCATGTTTCAGATGAGGAAACTGATCAGAATTAAAGGTCAGTGATGGTCAAGATCCCACTATTCACAGGTCAAGGTCAAGCCACCCCACCAGCCCTGAGCCAGATTCAGGTAATAAGTGTGCAGTCATGACATTCCTATGAGATTCCCAGGTGGTGCAGTGCTAAAGAATTCACCTGCCAAGGCAGGAGATGCAAGAAACACAGGTTTAATCCATGAGTTGGGAAGATCCCCTGGAGGAGGAAATGGCAACTCACTCCAATATTCTTGTCTGGAAAATTCCATGGACAGAGGAACCTGGTGAGCTACAGTCCATGGGGTCACAAACAGTCAGACACGACTTAGCAGGCATGCATGTGCATGCCCTTCCTATACCCCGTGGATGCCAGGTTTTTTTCACTATCTAATTGAATCTCACAGCAAACCAGTGGAGTAGGGGCTATGATTTTTGTCAGTGAGATAAATGAAGCTCCAAAATGTCAAATAAATTTCCCCAAATCACACAGCTAATAGATGAAATGGCATAACCTCCAAAGACAGACATCTTTCCACAACATCAGGGTGGGGTCAGATCACTACAGGAGGTAAGGAGGTGGAATGGCTTGTCTCTAATCCAGATTATAAACTCCTCAATGGTGGGTACTGCCCCTAACATTGTCATTTCCACAAAGCTACTCATAGAACGTAGGGTCCTATGAGATAAGAGGTTCACTAATTAGTTCTTCAGTCCATAAAGATCTTACTCATCATCTGCTTTGTGTTTAACCCACGCTCAGGGCAATGGACATATTTGAAAAGAAGATAGCACCACCCTTAAAAGATGTATTTGAGTGCTGTCTTAGTCAGGGTTCCTGGTTGCATAAAATATAAACTAATTTAGTTTAACTTTTAAATAGAAACAGTTCATTGGAAGGATATCAGATTGGAAGAATTACTACAAAGTCTAGAGAGGACATCTTTGAAAACAGGGAGGAACCAAGGGAAGCCAAACAGGCAGAATAACACCCAAAATCGGACAAAAATCAGGCTACAGACACCACATGCCACCCAAGAATGGCCAAGATACCTTTCAGTGTGGCCCCCCAAGCTGGCCAGGCTCAATGAACAGAAGCTTACTCTCATTGTTGCCAACAAAAGATACCATTTGCTGCTATTGCTGCTGCAGAAGGAATAAATTCTAAAGCTTTAGATTCTGCTTGATTATGACTCTCATCAGACTCAAGGTATAGATTGTAAGCCCAAACATGAGCACCTGATTGGCTCAGTGGAGGTCACAGGCTAAACACAAATTGCCAGGAACCTGAGAGAAGAAATGTCTACCCTGCTCTGGCTTCCACTTTGGGATGTAGGGAATGCCTCCCTTCCGGTATTATTTAGCTATTGCTGTGTAACAAATAATCCCCAAATTCAGCAGCTTAAAACAATAAGCATGTGTGATACAGTTTCTGAGAGTCAGGAATCTGGAAGCAGTTGGGTGGTTCTGCTTCAGAGTCTCTTGTGAAGATGTCAATAAGATGTTAGCCGGGTAACTTGACAGAGGCTGAAGGATGCACTTCCAACGTGGCTTATTCACATTGCCAACTAGTATTGGCAAGAAGCCTCCCATGTAGATTTCCATCAAGCCACCTGAGTGTGCTCATAATAGAGCAGCTGGCTTCCCCCAGAACATGGGATCCAAAGTTAGAGTAAAGCAGAAGCTGCTGTGAGTTTTGTGACCCAGGCTCATAATCACATACCACCATCACTTCTGCTCTATCCTATCCTTCACGTGGACCAACCCTAACCTGATGTTGGAAGGGACCACAGAAGGGCATAAAGACAGGCAACAGGGATCATTAGTGGCTACCCCGGAGCCTGGCAACTACACTTGGGTTTCCCCAAAACTAGGAAAAGTGTTAAGAGACTAGGAAGCCCATAATAGTTACTGGCCATTGCAAGTACAATCTAGGCACAGAGCCTGCCTTCTAGGTTGTTGACACTTTGATAGAAGAAAATATAAATAACATATAAAATAATACTATCTCCATTTGGGCTTCCCTGGTAGCTCAGCTGGTAAAGAATCCGCCTATAATGCAGGAGACCCCAGTTCAATTCCTGGCTTGGGAAGACTCCCTGGAGAAGGAATAGGCTACCCACTCTAGTATTCTTGGGCTTCCCTGGTATGAGTGTCAAATTATACCTTCTCTGGGTGACACTATCCACTACTTTGAATTGGGTTATTAGTAAAATGTTACTAAAGACAATTTCACAGTTCTACTTAAACTTGGCCCCAGAAATAACCACTTGCACATATAAAACTGAGATTCAGTAGGAAAATGGACCTCCCAGATGGCACAGTCGGTACAGAATTAGTCTACAATGCAGGAAACAAGGGTTCGATCCCTGGGTTGGGAAGATCCCCTGGAGAAGGAAATGACAACCCATTCCAGTCTTCTTGCTAGGAAAATTCCATGGGCAGAGGAGCCTGGCAGCTAGTTGCAAAGAATTGCAAAGAGTCGGATACAACTGAACACAAATAAGGGAAATATATGCTTACATTTTGAGTGTGTTCCTAGGTGTGCTTTGTTCCCCTGGCAGTGACCTCCCAATAATGGGGGAGGAATCCATGACCTGCCGAGGGGTTCCAAATCTTCAGAATCAGGCTCATAAGGAGTTCTGCCTTTCATGATGGACTTTTCTGTACCTGGTTGCAAATGAAAGGCAGCAAACATCTTGAAGGGTGGACAGGCCCAAAGCACAGAAGCATAAAGCATGTTCCTCTTCTTTTTTCCACATCATTTCTTTCATGGGCATGAAAACACTCAGCCATCCCCTCCTGGACTCAGTGACTTAGCTTGAATTGTGTCTATTCCATTCCTCCCCTCCAGTCTCAGTTCCCATCACAGTGTGTGCGTTGGGTGTTGTCACTTCCGTGGTGTCTGAGTCTTTGGAACCCCATGGACTGTAGTCCACCAGGCTCCTCTGTCCAAAGGATTCTTCCAGGCAAGAATACTGGAGTGGGTTGCCATGCCCTCCTCCAGGGGATCTTTCCCACCCAGAGATAGAACCCGCGTCACTTTAAGTCTCCTGTATTGGTCAGCGGGTTCTTTACCACCAGCACCACCTGGGAAGCCCTTCCATCCCAGAACTTTCTTTTTAGTCCCTTTATTCAAGATAAGATTGACAATACATTTTCCCAGAAAATTAACTGGTGGGGGTAGGGGGAGGCGGGGATTTCTTATCTGTTCTGTTTTTCTATTCTGATCAGTATCATTTTCACAATTCTGAGCCAAGTGCTTAAGAGGGAATGTGTGTGTGTGTGCGTGTGTGTGTGCATGTGCGTGTGTGTGCGTGTGTGTGTGCATGTGTGTGTGTGCGTGTGTGTGCGTGTGTGTGTGCGCGCGTGTGCGTGTGTGTGCGTGTGCATGTGTGTGCACTCAGTCACTCAGTTGTCTCGGATTCTGTGAATCCACGGACTGCAGCCCTCCAGCCTCCTCTGTCCACAGAATTTTCCAGGCAAGAATACTGGATTGGGTTGCCATTTCCTACTCCAGGGAATCATACCAACCCAGGGATCGAACCCGTATTTCTTGCGTCTCCTGCATTGGCAGGTAAATTCTTTACCATTGAGCCACCTAGGAAGCCCCCAGAGGGAATGTAGTCAGTTTTAAAACTGGGGCATCTGGAGTCCCTAGTGAACTAGAGTCCACAACATTCCTGTCTTACTCTAAGCAAGAAACAAAACATATCTTTAAGTTTCTGAGCAAACTAATGTGCATGTGACAAGAGCTGTAATCAATAAGTAACTTGATAAAGTGGATAAAAATTGACCCAGGAGAGGAGTACAACATTCTATTAAGCAAATTCAGCCCAGACTGCTCTCAATCAGCCATCCAAGCTGCCAAAGTCAGAGACCTCAGTTTCTGTAGGAAAAGCCGGATCAATATTTTAAGCCCAAACTCCTTAACTTTGTACTAACAACACACCAGAAGAAGAAAAAAAAAAAAAAGCAATGCCCTCTAAATTTAAAAACAGAAATAAAGGATGGGGAAGCAGAGGAGGGGCAAGAAATATGTAGGTTGTAAGTTACACACAACTCCCGAGGAATAAATCTGTCTCTCCTGAACTAGACAAATGCTTACATCCACCAGCCAGGCCACAAGCGATCTGTCATGAATACTGAAACAGGAGAAGGAAATATTCAGGTCACAAATTTATCTGATTGAAAGTCAGGAACTAAGTGAAGCCTGCAAAAGTTTGATTTCTTTTTCATTAATATTGGGGGAGGAAAAGAAAATACTCCAAGATGCCAGAGCACAGAGGCAGGGCAGGCATTGCAGCCTGCGATTTTTTTTTCCAAATTGCATGAATACCATCATATAAATATTTTCATTTGTGAAGGAAGTGTGATTCTGTGTAGAACTGTTCTCATGAATAAGTACGCACTATCCAAAGCAGACCTACATTGAAATTCCAGAAGCATCTCTACCTAAGCACCAGCCCCTTCTTACCTAGCTACAATGGCCAATCAAGAAAGCAATTCTGAAAATTACAGGCTGCTGAGAGGGGGCATCAAAGGGTTGAGTTCTGCTGTGCTTTGATTGGATTCTAACTTATGGGGGCCGTCAAACATCTACTCATCTAAGGGCCAAAGAGATGAAAAGCGAGAAACAATGCCAGGATGAGAGCCAAGGTAAATTATGTTCGAGTCATGTCTCCTCCACCCTGGCCCCACTGAAAAAGAAATTATCTAATCAAAATGACCTTCCATCACTCTGTTTGTAACTCAGTTTATTGTGGATTTATGAGCACCTACTAAGCATTGTAGGGTCTATAGGGGAAAATGCCTAAGACAGGTCTGCACCTCAGGTTGCTCCAAACTGTCCACCATGTGGATGAAGGAGAGGCAGTTGGGAGGAGGGGGGAGTCAGTCAGCAAGGAGAGGTGGCCGTTCACACTACAGGTGTTTGTCAGTGTGGCTGAGTGAAAATGACAAAGGTTTACAGTCACAGAAACAAGTGTCCCAAGTCCTCACTTTGAGCAGGGCATGAAACTGACCTGAGCCTCAGTTTCCCCCATCTGTAAAATGGGGAGAGAAATGACTAGCCTGTGCAGTTTCGTGGAAGATTGAATGATGCAATGTAGAAACTGCTGCGAACATGCCTCAGACCAGGTAGGTACTAACTGATATCAGCTACCTCCCCTTCTCTTCATGGTCTTTGGCAGGGGTCCCACGCTGGCAGAGAACAAACACGAACTCTCTCCTCCACACCCTCATGTCAAGGAGGAGGGCACGTGGACACAGCAAGGAGGGTAAACTCCCCTGTCCACTCTGGCCCTATCACCTTACCTGTTCACTGCTGCAGAGCCAGGGAGAAAATGAATCACCTGGGAGTGGGGAGAAATTGGATCCAACACTGGGAAAGATAACTGAGGCATTTCAGAAATTGAATAGAGAATGTGAGCAGACACTTTGCAAAGCAATTCCTCCTCCCTTGCTACTGAACTAGGCAGCCTGCTGATTCTCTGAGGAGGATAGGAGGGTTTCTAGAAGGAGCCCCTCACCCACCCAAAGAACTCAGACTCACCGAACAAAGAACTGGGCTAGATACTTGTCTGCATGCTAAGTCACTTAGTCTGTTTCAGTCGCTTAGTCCTTTTTGAGTCACTTAACGTGCTCCGTCGTGTTCGACTCTTTGGGACCCTATGGACCGTAGCCCACCAGGCTCCTTTGTCCACGGGATTCTCCAGGCAAGAATACTGGAATGGACTGACATGCCCTCTTCCTGGGGACCTTCCCAACCCAGGGATCAAACCTGTGACTCTTACGTCTCCTGCATTGGCATGCATTCTAAGTCGTTTCAGTCATGTCCAACTCTTTGTGACCCTCTGGACTTTGGTCCATCAGGCTCCTCTATTTATGGGGTTCTCCAGGCAAGAATACTGAAGTGGGTTGCCATGCCCTTCTCCAGGGGATCTTCCCAATCCAGGGATCGAACCTACATCTGTTACGTCTACCTGCCTTGGCAGGTGGGTTCTTTACCACTAGTGCCACCTGGCAAGCCCCAGGCTAGACACTTGGGTAGATACACAGGCAGTTAAGACATGCCCCTGGCCTACAAGTAAGGGAGAGGAGACAAAAATGTATGAAAAATTCTGGGTCAATCACAGCATCTGACCCCACCCAGCCCCCACCCTGCACTCTTTGTACCATAGAATTCCTTCCACCTTTAGCCATGGGAGATGAAACTGAGAGTATTTGAACAAATGAGCTGATTTAAAGGTTTGCCAGGCATGAATGATGTAGCCCCAATATAAGAACAGGCTCTCAGCCCATCTGATACTTGCTCAGAAATATTAACTGACCAAGGCTGTTTGCAGTGGAAGCTAACACTGAAGAGTTTTAAGGCAGATAACAGTGCCATGATGCGAGCTGCATGCGAGCTAAAGTTGGGAGGATGTGAAAAGTGTGAGTAAGAAGTCAGGAAAACAATCAGGCAGTGTAGGTTGTATCTGTCAACCTACCTGTCAAGGTCCTGGCAGGAAAAGGATTCTACACTCAAACCGAGTCATTTGAGAAAGACTGGATAAAGAGATTATGTTCAAAGTGGGGGGCAGGGTTCAGGGAAATTAACAAAGGATGATGCAGTACCTGAGAGCTGGTAATAGCGGGACTCTTGCCACGCTCAGGCCTGACATCATCAGAACCAGGAGAGAAGAGTTGAACGGAGAGGCTGTCTCGGGCCAAGGAGGCAGTCAGCCAGCCCCTAGCCTCCTAGAAGGAAAGGAGCTAGAGGAGGGAGCCCTCAGCTTCATCTTCCTCCAGCCCCCAGCTCCCTAGCCCGGCCTCCACTGGGCAAAACAAACCAGAGCCAGTGGGTGATCCATTCAAGCAGGGAGGGAAAGAGTCCTCCTGTAAGGGTGCTTTGCCCCAAAGGAGATCAACACTGAATCTGCGTGGTGTCAAGGCTGGTTCTGACCAGCTGAAGTCATCTACCAACTATGAACTCTGAGTGGAGGCTGGGTCCTTACTGAACCCTTACTGCTGTCTGCTTCCTCGCCAATTAATAATGGGACTAGTTTCAACTGACTGGGCTCTGACCTATTGAGAGGGCTCATTTCCTGATCCTTAATCCACATTACCACCCTGAAGCCTTCTTACTGAGTCTTTTTTTTAAACCTAGCTTTTCTTCCTCTGGGAACAACGCAGAGGATTAACTCACTGGGGTGTTGTTCATTTACCTGACAAGTTTTTTAAAAACTCCATTTCTATGTTTTAATGGTCTTTGTGCCTCCAAGGGCACAGAGCAGGGCTGTTGTCATTTAGTTGTTAAGTTGTGTCCAACTCTTTGCAGCCCCAGGGACTGTAGCCCGGCAGGCTCCTCTGTCCATGGGATTTTCCAGGCAAGAATACTGGAGTGGACTACTTGCCGTTTCCTTCTCCAGGGATCTTCCCAATTCAGGTATCGAACTCAAGTCTCCTGCATTGCAGGTATATCATTGTGTTTTGTTTTGTTTTTTTAATTGCTGAGCCACCAGGGAAGCCCACGAAGCAGGGTAGGGAAGAATGAAAAAGGGATCTAGAGGGGTAAACAAAGCTATTCAGAGTGAATGCTGGGGAGAAAGGTCAATAGAGAAAGCAACTAAGGAGCAGACAAGTGGAGAGAAGAGTCCCTGAAATAAGTGATGGGACAAAGGGCCAAGTTCACAAACCCTTGTGGTCCCCAAAGCAACCTTGGGGACTCTGGGTCCAGCCTCCAATCCCACCCTCCTTGGCTCTGCCTGGATTTCCAGGCAATTGTTCCCTTAGGACCCAGAGATCCATGACCCATAGGCCACCTGGACTGCTCGTCTCGGATTTCCCACTGAGAAGCTGTGCTCCCCACCTGCAGTCTTTCTCCAGCTCTCCCAGGGCCACCTCTAAGCTTGAATGTAGGTCATTCGACAGTAGGAAGGGCCCTCCTCACCGAAATCAGCAAGGAGTCCCCTACCCCTTTACCCTCTGTCTATTCAGTCTCTCCAAAATTTCGACACAGGGCTGGGCAGGCATTTATGAAGTTCTTTATCGAAACGTTGGGACAAATTTCATCAAGGAATGATAACACAGGAGAAGGCCAGGTAAAGTTCCTAGGAACTTAATCCTTCCCCAGCATGATCCCCCAGCCCCAAAATGCAGTATGGGCCGGGGGTCAGGGAGGAGGTTTCTTCTCAGTTCCATCCTGGGAGAAAAATTCAGGAGAGAAGCATTTGTACTTTTTAAAGGCTGTCCCTTGGTTACTGGGATTGATCATTCTAGAAAGGTTGGGATTACATTGTGTTTTCTCCTGCCAGGGAGAGGGATGTGGAATGGAGAGGGTATTGTCAGCCTCCTCTATTTACACTTATAAGAAGACCCTGAATGTACAGGAGACCCAATGGATGCTTGGCCCTTACAACCAAAAACCCAAACCCCAACCCCAGGTCCCAAAGAGGGAGAGATCACCATGGGCCAGAGGGGTCCAACCAAAGATTCGGCTAAATTCACCTATTAAATCAGCACTGCCATGCAGGCAGCAAGCAGAGGTCAGAAACACCATATAGTCGACTTAGGATTGAAGGTAAGGAGGAGTTAATTTAAATAGACACATGCACTATTTAATCTGCAATTGGAAATTCTACAGCCAGAACATGTGGAAAGCAGCTCTGTGAGCAATATTTTACAGAGTTTTCATCAAAGAAACTCTGCTGCCTGCCTCTCTTGGGCTCATCTCCCAGGAGAAAAGAAAGAGCATGTAGGGATGCCCTGTGTGTGTGTGTGTCTGTGTGTTGGTACAGTGTCAGGGAAAGTGAGAACCACTCCAGAAAAGAAAAGACAGCCCCAACAGAAGATGCATCCAAACCCTGCTGGATAATAAAGAAGAGAGATGGGAAGGGGTGGGCTGAGCCATCTGCTCCCTTAAGACGAGAATAACCCTGTTAGCAGCAGCAGCAACACCTACCCAAGGCCAACCCCACCAAACATGGCCAAGGGTGAGTCTCCCATGTGGGCAAAACAGGGAGCCACCTAGAGGTCTAAAGGGGGCCCAGCTGCACCCCTAAGTTCCACCTCTTCCACTGACTTGCCACAGTTCCCCAAATTCCCACCAAGAAATTCACCTCTGTCCACAGAGATGACATTCTCTGCTCCAACACAAGTATGGCTCCTAAGAGTATATAACAGTAGTTCTCCAACCTCAGCGTGAGTCATCTAAAGGGCTTCCAAAATCAGAAGGCGCTGGCCCACTCCCAGGGCAGATCCGGGGTCTAAGCATTTAGATAGCATCACTTACTCAATGGACATGAGTTTGCGCAAACTCCAGGAGATAGTGAAGGACATAGAAGCCTGGCATGCTGTAGGCCACAGGGTCGCAAAGAGTTGGACACAACTTAGAGACTGAACACACACACAAGTTTCCAGGGACCACTTGTTGAGAACAGCAGGTCTGCATGGAGAGCTGCTGCTGGCTTCACTGAGTCTGGCATCTGCCACTTGGCAGGGAGCCTCTTATGAAGGGACAGGATGCATTTGGGAAGAGTTGGGAATTTCAACAGTGGAAGCAGACAAGGTAATCTCAGGCAAAGGGCACTGCCCAGCAGTGGGCAGAGTCTCACTGGAGGACCAGCCAGTGCCAGGGGAATTCTGGGGCCTGGAAGAACTCCATGGGGAATACGGCAGGAAGTGAGGGGGCCTCACTCCCTTCCATCAGAAGGACACACTGCTAGCCCCACCACCACCCCCAGGTGGGAAGGCAGCTGCGGTTGCTGTCTGAAGTCTGGGACACGGCAGGTGGAGCATCCCCAGGCAGGGGGTTCCAGGACCACTGCCTCCTTCCTTTCACGGGGTGTCTTCATGTCCAACTCTGCTGCTTCACACTCGGCCCCGTTTACCCAAACACACTGCGCACGAGGGGCCCGGCATGTGACTTCCAGACATCTGTTTTCCCTTTGCATGTTTCTCATTCTGATTCCTCTCTCCCCTCCTCCCTGTCTTTCTCTATCACAATGCAGTTTCCCAGAAATAGAATTCCGACAAGCTCCAGGAAAATCTGAGGGGTCCACTTGGTTTAAACAACAATTGAAAATCTCCCTGCTTGATTCACCCACTTTGGAACAGAGAGCACGTGTTCTTCGGATGGGAGACAAAGGGCCGCCCCTCCCCCCAGCCACAGTTCTGAAGGCTTGTTTCAGCACTGCAATTAGAAAGGGCTCTTTGGATTTTAAAAATGGATTTCTAAATAATACATATGGGACTTTTTTTTTTTCCAGAGAGAATAGCTTTCAAATGTCCAGTTAACTACTGCTTTGCCTATTAAAAAATTCCTTTTATCTAGCAAAAGGACTCTATGGGTCAGGCCAGGAGCAAGGATAGAGCCTTAAAAGATGAGGAATTCTCGGTTGACCAGTGATGATGTGAATCACTGCTTGATACCTATACAAAGAATGCAGCATTGCTCTAGGTTCAGTTCAGTTCAGTTCAGTCGCTCAGTCATGTCCAACTCTTTGCGACCCCATGAATCACAGCATGCCAGGCCTCCCAGTCCATCACCACCTCCCGGAGTTCACTCTAACTCATGTCCATCGAGTCGGTGATGCCATCCAGTCATCTCATTCTCTGTCGTCCCCTTCTCCTCCTGCCCCCAATCCCTCCCAGCATCAGACTCTTTTCCAATGAGTCAACTCTTTGCATGAGGTGACCAAACTGATGCTAAAATGCACAATGCAAAAATACTACAACATTGCGGCCTCAAAGAACAGCGAAATTCCCTGGAACAGGAGTAGTCAAAATAAACTTGCTTTCGTTGGTGGCTTTTTGGACCCAAGTTGGTTTGGGCAGCTCTTTAAAGAGAACACTACAGCCCAAACTTCCAAGCCCTCTTTCCCAAACCCCCACATTGACTCCCTTGGGAACCAAATGGTCGGCTTGTCTTTACTTGCGTTTGCAAGGAATTTCCCTTGGCAGCCCTTTTCCCCATCCACCCAGTCAGTCTTGCTTATAGTAACGTGAGCTAAACTAACTTGCACACGCACATCAGACAGAGCGGCTATCTTTCTCCATCTTCCCAAAGCTGCAGTCACCATGAGATGTGTTCAAATAACAAAATCACTGTTCTGTGTGTTTCTTGGCATTTACAGTAACACCTTGTCAGGTTTCCCCAAACCCATAAATATGCTGTCACGAAGGTCCCCCTTTACAGCGCAGTGTGAAGGAACTCAACCATCTGCTTTCAGGTTTCGACCGTTTTCACTTATCTTCCACTTTGTTTTATGGGATGGGATTAGGCCTGGATTTCCGCAGGTGCCCGGGTTTCATTCTACTGCCTGTCAGTTTTTCCATCATGGGCCACATGTGTAGGCTGATAACCGGAGCTCAGGCACTCATCCTGCCTAACGAATGGTCCTTGTCAATGAACTTTAACCTCCTTGGTGCTGCCCATTATGAAGCACATCTTTCACTCTCTCAGGGATAAGCTAACAAAGGAAAAAACTCTGCTCTGGAATGATGCAACCAAATGTTACAATTCAGCAAACACACAGGCTCTAGAATCCCTTGCCATGAATAAGGACACCTCGTCTGTGGATGGTTCTTAGGTTCTGAGTGAACAGAGCAGCTTCACAGGCTTTTGGAGGAACCAGGAGATACTGCAATATACAGAAACTCTGTACTGGAAGGAGAATGAGAAGAGTCCAAATCTCTGCCCTGGGTGCTCAGCAGGTGTGCCTGCGGGTAAAGGGAGAGCCCTACAGGCGCTTACAGCAGGGGTTCTCCAAGTGTGGTACCCGGACCAGCAGCATCAGCACCACCTGGATTTCATAAGATCTCTGGTGGCTGGGAGACACATCAAAGTCACAGGAGTACCAGCTTAGCAGTCACAGTGTGGTTCCCTGCGAAGCTGGGAGCCCGTGTGGCTCAATGGGGCAGAGCCTGCACTAGTTTGGAAAGTCCTCGATGACAGTCCTGGTTCTGCATCCACTGGCAATCTGACTCGATCACTTCCTTCCTGGGGACAGTTACAGAAGAAGATTCTTGGTTTTCCAACTTGACTGCCCACTGGAATCACCTGGAGATTGTTTTTACACTACGGATGCCCGGTATCCCCACAACCAGAGATTTAAATTTAATTGGTATGGGATATAGCCTGAACATCCAGATTTTTAAAAGTTCCCCAAGGGGCTGTAATATGCAGCTAAGGATTAAAACCCATACACTTGACCGCCTTTAAGGTCTTACTAGCTCTAAAATGCAAGTATTTGGTCAATTCCCTGGCTCTAGATAAGTATTGGAAGTAAAAACAATTTTTAAACCTAAAGTTATGACACTCCCAAGGACTTCATTTGTTTTATTATATCCCTGATTTAAGGTTTTAAGAATGATAATCATTGAAAGCTCTGATTAATTATGTTCCAGTTAGTGGAACTCTTACACTAACGTATTTCTGTTAGTGGATTTCATATTTCATATGAGGAGTTTCACAGCATGGACTCAATTCCTCATCAGAATTTCCACTCTTAAATTTTATTTAAGCAAGTTGATGACTTGCCTATCTTTTTTTTTGTTTCTTTGAAGTCAAGTTATAAATGTAGAGTGAGTTCTGTCCTCTAAGACCAACGTATATGATCTTTTTCAAAACCACATTCCCTGGAGTTAGAGAGGGAGATATTTAAAAATAAAGAGGGGTTGTTTCCAGTCTGCCTTCTGAACAAATGCACTGCATTTCATCCTTTCCTATGTGGAAGGCTGTTTTATTTGGGAAAAGACACCGTGGTTTTTGGTTTCCATTGACTGACCTATTTAGCTTCCCCACTTTGGATAAGTTTGGCTAGGTGAATCAATTTATATAGTCCCTTCTGAGTTGTCACTCTTAGTGACAAGCAGAAAATTGAAATTTGCAAGCCATTAGCTGCTAAAATGATACATGAGATTTTAAGATTTGATTTTAAAAAAAGAAAGAAAACTGGTCAGATTAGAAGTTCTTTTAAAAAAAAAAAGGCACTCGCTATAAATACAAGATATGTTTTTAATACACTGTACAGGAGTGAATGCATCTCAGCCTTATATGAAACTGTGGCACCAACAAGAATCAGCCACCCGCTCCCAGTTTCTCTCTCAGGCCCTACAGTGTTCGGGAGCTGCTCCCTCCAAACACTGTCTCGTCCTTCTCTGTCTGAAGACTGCCTTTCTCTGATTCCCCACACAAATGACGAAAGATGGTGCTCACCACTTTCAAGCTGATAACACTCACGCTCAAGCAAATGTCCCCCAACTAACAGGAGCCTCTCAGTTACAACTCTGAATACCCAAGAGACAGCACGGGAGGGCCCAGCTTAGGTGGCTGTCCACACATGTTTCAACCTGTGGCCCCTGATGGGAAACATGGCTACGTGTTTGTTAGGTACAAACATGGCTACCATTGCCCACCATGCTGGAGAGCAAGGAGTAAAGCTCAGAGAAAGGGGAACGTAAGGGACTGGGCAGATTCTCCCACAAGGAGTTTCTAACCATTGCTCACTTATTTGAATAATAGAGTTTGAGCAGCCAGGTCTCGGAGACCCACAGTTATTCCTCCAAGTTGGGCTTTTGTCAAGGATATCAGGGACTTCCCCACCTGGCTCCCCCCATGCCTCACTGAGCACCGATGCAGGCAATAGGAGATCCTGTCCTCTACACTGTCTCGAACATGATGCATGACAAAAACTGATAGTTATCCCCAAACTCTATTTTCTTCTCCTTTAAAAGTAAAACTCATAGTTAAGCAGATGGCCAGTTAGAATAAAAGTGACTTTTCTCAGGGTCTCTTATATCCAGGTATGGCAATTGGACTATATTCTGGCCAACAGGGTGTGAGGTTTGAGCAAAAGTGCTAAGTATAACTTATGAGCCAGCCTCATAAAGGAAAGGGGTTCTCCCTCTCTTCTTTCTCCATCCTTCCTTCTTTGGCTCAGAACATGGACATGGACAAGGTGGCCAGACATCTTGGACCGTGAAGATGTGGGAACAGTCTAAGTTTGGCAGAGCAACAACACACAAGGTGCCTGGGTTCCCTGATAATATCAGAGAGCAAAGCCACCATATCAACTTGACCTTCTTTGTAAGAAATGTATGCAGGTCTTTTTAAACCACCGTTATTTTTTAACTTCTGTTTCAGACAGCAGAAACTATGTCCTAACTAATGCTGCTTGTGCAATCATGAAGTTCCAGAAATTTAGCCTTATCATGTAATTTAGAAAGTATCCAGTCCAACACTTCATGGTACATATGATGTATCTGGGACTTCACCTAGGTCTTCTGACTCCTCTCCTCTCACTTCCAGCCTCAGAACTTTCCCATCAAATTGCATTCATTGATCTTCTCCACTAAGCAGGTAACAGAGATTCAGCTATGAATGATCAAATTTGGTTTTTGAAGACTTTTTCCCACCTATAAGATGATGTGTGAGTGAAACAACAGTAATTGCCTCCTTATAAAAGGAACAAAGAATTCTGATTCTGACTCTGATCATTGCTCAGTCAGTAAAGAAACTGCCTGCAATGCAAGAGGCCCAGGTTTGATTCCTGGGTCAGAAAGATCCCCTGGAGAAGGAAATGGCAACCCACTCCAGTATTCTCCCCTGGAGAGTGCCATGAACAGAGGAACCTGGCAGGCTACAGTTCATGGGGTCACAAGAGTCAGACATGACTTAGCAGCTAAACCACCAAGATGATATGTGAGTGAAACAAAAGTAATTGCTTCCTTATAAAAGGAACAAAGAATTCTGGTTCTGAGTCTTTCCACTTTTATTTCTCTACAGCCCACAGGTCAGATCCTCACTGTATCTCCAGGGATAGCACAAGGAGGGTGCTATGGTACGTGTCGGAAGTCACTGTGTCTCCCCGAGCCTTCCATCCCTCCCTGGAAAAAATGAAATTGGACAAATCCATTTGGCTCTGAAATTCTAAAGTTCTGTTAAGGTTGTAGGCTCTCCAGTCTGACCCTGATGAAAGTATGAAACCATTCTTTCCACCACCCTTTTCACTCTCCTCTTTCACTTTCATCAAGAGGCTCTTTAGTTCTTCTTTGATTTTTGCCATAAAGGTGGTTTCTTTTGAAACCATTTCCCACTTACAAGGGACAAAACTCAGCTTTTTAACAGAAAGGTTTCTAGTGCCCTGGACTCCCTGCTACCTACTGCCCAGGCCTCAACAAGGTGTTCCTGGGTGCAGACGAGTGGGATCTGGTGGGCAGAGGGACAAGAGCCAATCAATTACCACCAGCTTTTGTCCTGTTCCCCTGTTCTTTGCCCATTCCCTTCAGTTCATTATGGTGTGGAAGAGACTGGAGACTGCCGGGATTTGCTGTGCCCTGATCGCATCTTGGAACATGAGACCTTTGAAAGTAAAGGTGAAAAGCAAAAAGCAACGAGGACACTGCTTCTGGTCATGCCTTCTGTTTGCCCTTCTTGGTAGACTTTATATGAAGAGAACCTGGTTTCAGTTCAGTTCAGTTCAGTTGCTCAGTCATGTCCAACTCTTTGTGACCCCATGGACTACAGCACGCCAGGCTTCCCTATCCATCACCCACTCCCAGAGCTTGCTCAAACTCATGTCCATCGAGTCAGTGATACCATACAACCATCTTATCCTCTGTTGTTCCCTTCTCCTCCTGCCTTCAATCTTTCCCAGCATCAGGGTCTTTTCCAATGAGTTAGTTCTTCCCATCAGGTGGCCAAAGTTTCAGCTTCAGCATCAGTCCTTCCAAAGAATATTCAGGACTGATTTCCTTTAGGATGGACTGGTTGGATCTCCTTGCAGTCCAAAGGACTCTTAAGAGTCTTCTGCAAAATCACAGTTCAAAATCATCAATTCTTTGGCACTCAGCTTTCTTTATAGTCCAACTCTCACATCATACGTAACTACTGGAAAAACCATAGCTTTGACTAGACGAAACTTTGCTGGCAAAGTAATGTCTCTGCTTTTTAATATACTATCTAGGTTGGTCATAGATTTTCTTCCATAGCTTTCTTCATAGCAAGTATCTTCTAATTTCATGGCTGCAGTCACCATCTGCAGTGATTTTGGAGCCCAAAAAAATAAAGTCTCTCACTGTTTCCATTGTTTCTCCATCTATTTGCCATGAAGTGATGGGACCAGATGCCATGATCTCAGTTTTCTGAATGTTGCATTTTAAGCCAGCTTTTTCACTCTCCTCTTTCACTTTCATCAAGAGACTCTTTAGTTCTTTGATTTCTGCCATAAGGGTGGTGTCATCTGCATATCTGAGGTTATTGATATTTCTCCTGGAATTCTTGAGTCCAGCTTGGGCTTCATCCAGCCCAGCATTTCACATGATGTACTCTTCATATAAGTTAAATAAGTAGGGTGGCAATATACAGTCTTGATGTCCTCCTTTCCCAATTTGGAACCAGTCTGTTGTTCTATGTCCGGTTCTAACTGTTGCTTCTTGACCTGCATACAGATTTCTCAGGAGACAGATCAGGTGGTCTGGTATTCCCATCTCTTTCAGAATTTTCCACAGTTTGTTGTGATCCACACAGTCAAAAGATTTGGCATAGTCAATAAAGCAGAAGTAGATGTTTTTCTGGAACCCTCTTGCTTTTTCAATGCTCCAAAGGACGTTGGCAAGTTGATCTCTGTTCCTCTGCCTTTTCTAAATCCAGCTTAAACATATGGAGTTTCACAGTTCACATACTGTTGAAGCCTGGCTTGGAGAATTTTGAGCATTACTTTGCTAGCATGTGAGATGAGTGCAATTATGTGGTAGTTTGAACATTCTTTGGCAATGCCTTTCTTTGAGATTAGAATGAAAACTGACCTTTTCCAGTCCTGTGGCCACTGCTGAGTTTTCCAAATTTGCTGGCATATTGAGTTCAGCACTTTCACAGCATCATCTTTTAGTATTTGAAAAGTATCATCTCCTCTAGCCTTGTTTAAAGTGATGCTTCCTAAGGCCCACTTGACTTCACATTCCAGGATGTCTGGCTCTTGGTGGGTGATCACACCATCATGGTTATCTGCATCATGAAGATCTTTTTTGTATAGTTATTCTGTGTATTGTTGCCACCTCTTCTTAATATCTTCTACTTCTGTTAGGTCCTTACCATTTCTGGTGTGATCAATGCAAAGAAATAGAGGAAAACAATAGAATGGGAAAGACTAGAGATCTCTTAAAGAAAGTTAGAGATACCAAGAGAACATTTCATGCAAAGATGGGCACAATAAAGGACAGAATTGGTGTGGACCTAACAGAAGCAGAAGATATTAAGAAGTGGCAAGAATACACAGAATGAGGATAAGGGGGGAGGGAGGTGGGAGGGAGGCTCAGGAAGGGGAACTTGTGTGCACCCGGGGCGGATTCATGTCAATGTATGGCAAAACCAACCAATACAATATTGTGAAATAATTAGCCTCCAATAAAAAAATAATAATAATAAAATAAATAAATAAAACTTAAGTAAAAATTAAAAAAATAAAATAAAATTTTATGCAAATGGAATAAAAAAAAAAAGAATACACAGAAGAACCTGGTTTGGGGACTCCCATTTCACCCATTTTGTGGGGGAAGAAAAGAAATATATAGAATTTCTAAACACAATCTCTACCCCCACCTTAGACTACTATGTGCTTTGGGGAGGAAAAAACTAAAATCATGGGGAGGTGAAATAGAAAAAAAACGGAAAGGACCCAAAAATTTCTTTACCTCTTCTTACCAACAGGAGTAAAGAAGAAAGGGCGGAGAAGGAAAATCAACTCAGAACTCAACAGTATACATCTAAGCATCTACTCTCTGCCTATAAAACAACTCGGAATTAGGCCTTTCGATGTTTAACTCTTGGCTACTTCTTCGTTGCTCATACTTTAACCCCTCGCTGTGCTCACTCACTACAAGTGAGCATACTTTAACTCCTCATGTCACTCACTACAAAGCAAGATGCAGCCTCCACGACCCACTTGCAGGATGTCACGAGTGATTGGTCACTCAGTCGTATCTGACTCTTTCCAATTCCATGAACTGTAGCCCCCCAGGCTCCTCTGTGCATGGGATTTCCCAGGTAAGAATACTGGGTGAGTTGCCATGCCCTTCTCCAGGGGATCTTCCCGAGCCAGGGATTGAACCCACGTCTCCTGTGTCCTACATTGGCAGGTGGATTCTTTACCACTATGCCACATGGAAAGCCCTGAAGGGGACAAGGGGTTATGCTAAAGCAACAGCAGGCTAGACCAGGTGGCCACACCTCACCAGGGAGAGTTGATGATGCCTTTAAAGGGGGCTCCTAAACCCTCAAGCAGAATTAAGGAGATCAGAGGAACCGCTCAGTGAAAACAACATCCCACACTCACCCATCCTCCAGAGCTGCCCAGGGTCTCAGTGATCCCCTGTGCACTTCTGGTCTCAGAATTCATCTCCCAGGCCCTAGGGAAGTATGATGATTTGTCTGCTGGACACCAAGGAGGAACCTGAGAGCCAGGACACTCCGCAAAGTCCAAGCTCAAGGCTCTCCTTGTAATCACAGGTGCCTGGTTCTGCCAAAGGAAATACAGAGGGGCCTTTCCAAGACAAACATCTCCAAGTTAAGGATGAGGGTCTCCTAGGCAGACTGACTTATTCTATCTCTTTTGAAAACAGCCCCTAAAAATGAGAAGCGACTGGCTGTGCTCCAAGGGGCTAAGGCTAGAAGGGAAGTGCCTCCTGACACACACTGGAGCACTTCATACACTCTGTCTCATTGCACCCCAACAACCACTTGAGAGTGGTGGTGGTGTTCAGTCACTGTCACGTCCACCTCTGCGACCCATGGACTGCAGCCCACCCGGCTCCTCTGTCCATGGAATTCTCCAGGCAAGAATGCCAGAGTGGGTTACCATTCCTTCTCCAAGAGATCTTCCCAGACCAGGGATCAAAATTGCATCTCCTGCATTGGGAGGTGGATTCTTTACCACTGAGCCACCAGGGAATCCCCACTTGAGAGCAACACATGCCCGTTATCCCCATTTTACAGATATAGAGAGACTGAATGACTTGACCAAGGTCCTATGATCAGCCAGGGCTGAAACCAGGACTCAGACCCACATCTGAGCTCCTCACTAAATCACTAAGACCTGACAGAGCACAGGAGGTCACCAGTGACCCAACTACTTGGGCTCAAGCTTGAGTATATTAGCTGATCTCTGCTTCCTGAAGGAAGGCCTCTGGGAATGTCTCCTAAGAGGCTCTGGACCACTGGGACAACCTCCTTTCCACTCAGGAGTTGCTTTTCTTCCAATACTTCTGCTACACTGTGGTTCGCATTGGGGAAATCCATTATCAGGCTAATGAATTATTTTTCTAGGTTCCTCTTTTCAAATATGTCCCATTTTAAGGAATACCAGTTGATTATTTCTATCACTGGGCTTCTCTACACATTTCTGAAAAACTTTAATATGTCACAGTCTTTTTCTCTTGTCACATAGAATCTCTCTAAAATGATCCATGGCTCATAGACACTCAGTCTTTCCCTTAAAAATATAAATGCAAGAGCTCTTTTGCAAAAGGCAGCTCAAGTTCCAAAAATAGTCTCATTTCAGTTCAGTTCAGTTCAGTCGCTCAGTTGTGTCCGACTCTCCGCGACCCCATGAATCACAGCACGCCAGGCCTCCCTGTCCATCACCAACTCCCGGAGTTCACTCAAACTCATGTCCACAGAGTCGGTGATGCCATCCAGCCATCTCATTCTCTGTCGTCCCCTTCTCCTCCCGCCCCCAACCCTTCCCAGCATCAGAGTCTTTTCCAGTGAGTCAACTCGTCGCATGAGGTGGCCAAAGTATTGCAGTTTCAGCTTTAGCATCAGTCCTTCCAATGAACACCCAGGATCGATTTCCCTTAGAATGGACTGGTTGGATCTCCTTGCGGTACAAGGGACTCTCAAGAGTCTTCTCCAACACCACAGTTCAAAAGCATCAATTCTTCGGCGATCAGCTTTCTTCACAGTCCAACTCTCACATCCATACATGACCACGGGAAAAACCATAGCCTTGACTAGATGGACCTTGGTTGGCAAAGTAATGTCTCTGCTTTTTAATATATTATCAAGGTTGATCATAACTTTCCTTCCAAGGAGTAAGCGTCTTTTAATTTCATGGCTGCAATCGGCATCCGCAGTGATTTTGGAGCCCCCCAAAAATAAAGTCTGACACTGTTTCCACTGTTTTTCCATCTATTTCCCATGAAGTGATGGGACCAGATGCCACGATCTTTGTTTTCTGAATGTTGAGCTTCAAGCCAACCTTTTCACTCTCTTTTACTTTCATCAAGAGGCTTTTGAGAAGGTTTTAATGTTCACACATTGGCCCAAGACTTTGGTTTAATGACTCAGCCCAACCCTCCATTTGCACCAATAAACTGGGGTCTCTGGAAACTGGTGCAATACCCACCGTCACAACTTCTACTCCAACCCCTCGCCCCTGTTACACCCGTTAATACCAACTGCAAATAACTGTGCACTACCATCTTGCCATGTAAGAAACTTTCCTCAAGAAAAAAAGATTACTCTTTACCCACTTGAGATAGTGACTTCAAATTTCAAAGCTAATAGGTTAAAGAAGGCTAAGGAGGCTAAAACAGTCACTAGACAATGCTAATAAATCTGAATCGAATTACTAACTAGGAATAGACCTAGCAAAACAGAACTTTCTTCAGTCAAACTGAAACCTATGTGTGAGTTACAAGTTGAATGCATGGCCTTCAGCCTTTCAACTGCAAGGTGTAACAATTTCGGGAAAGTGTCCATTGAGGACAACCAGCTCCCAGGATGTCTTTTGCTGCAGCCAAATCCTAAGATCTCCATCAGGGTAACATTTGAAACTGCGTGGATAATGTATTAAAATAGCCTCCACTTTCATAAATCCCACCTTACTAGTATTTGCAAACACTGAATTCTAAAAACCACACCATAAATAAAAATTTTACAAGCTGCCACCTCTTCCTTAAACTCAGCCGTAGACCATAAAAAAATTATGAAGTTACATCTCTCCAAAATGTGCACAGTCCCCAGGGCCAAGGGAGCCTTTTCAGATGAAAGAGGAAGGTGTGTGTTCCCTGGGGGCCCAGACAGCCTTTCCCAGCAGCCCAGGGGCACCTCCACATCTTGTAACTCCTGCCACCTCGCCCTTAAAATGAAATTTAGAAGCTGACAAATACCAACAGGTATTCAGACTCAAAGAAATCCAAGGTGTAATAACCATCATCGCAAGCTCCTGGTGCTCAGCCATGATCTTGGAGACATCAATCCTTTTCCAGCTGTCCTCCAGTCAGCAGTGACTCAGTGGCTCTGGGGAGGGGATGGGGGTACCTGCTGTGATTAGCTCAGTAAAGATGCTGCAAACTGGATGCCATTTATTCTCTCTTTAAACACTGATTCATGAAGGTTACACTTGATATCAAGGTCTACACAATACTCCATATAGTAAATGGACTTCTGAGTAGCATGAAGTTCCAAACGGTCTATTGGCATCAGCCCTTGGAAAACATGTGGTAAGAACAGAGCAGGTGGGGAGCAGCCCAATTTCTCTTTGCCTCCCTTTGTGGGGCTGCTTCCTCCCTTGGGCTTCCCTGATAGCTCAGTTGGTAAAGAATACACCTGCAATGCAGGAGACCCTGGCTTGATTCCTGGGTCAGGAAGATCTGCTGGAGAAGGGATAGGCTACCCACTCCAGTATTCCTGGGCTTCCCTTGTGGCTCACCTGGTAAAGAATCTGTCTGTAATGTGGGAGACCTGGGTTTGACCCCTGGGTTGGGAAGATCTGCTGGAGAAAGGAAAGGCTACCCGCTCCAGTATTCTGGCCTGGAGAATTCCATGGACTGTATAGTCCATGGGGTTGCAAACAGTTGGACACAACTGAGTGACTTTCACTTTCACTTCCTCCCTCTCCCTTCCTCTCTTCAATGACTCAAACTCTCTGTGTGGGTCACCTTCAAACCTGCCTTAAAGAGAATACTTAATGTAGGGACTTCCCGGGTGGTCCAGTGCGTAGGACTCCACACTCCCAAGGCAAGGGGCCCGAGTTCTATCCCTAACCAAGGAACTAGACCCCGTATGTTGCAAGTAAAGATCCCAGGTGCCACAACTAAGACCCAGTGTAGTTAAATAAATAAATACAGTTTAAAAAACGAGAAAGAGAGAATGCCTGAAGTCAGTAACTTACACCTCAGTATAAAGTGCCTGACGGTTGGCCATAATAATGGCTTCCATTCTGTGAGGCCTTACTCGGAGTCAGCCCCACCCACTCTGGGAGTGCTCCACACAGGGGCCCATTTCACCCCCACCACAATCTGTAAAGGGTGCGTGCAGCTTAGTTAGTAGAGGCTGCCGAGAGCCCTGGGCTTCCTTCATAGAAGTTCTGTTCAGTCACCACCAGGGACTCCCCACTTCGCTCACAGTCCAAGCCCAAACCCTCACTCAGGGCCCTGGAGGCCCCAGGCCCCTGGCCCCATGGCTGACCCCCAACCTCATCTCTGGAGCACCCGAGCACGTGACTGCTTTAGGGCCACTGCACCCCTGTCCCCTCCGCACACCGTTTCCCAGATACCAATAGGGCCACTTTCTCGTGTCCTCTAAGGCTTTACACACACATCACCTTCTGGACAAGACTTTCCCCGATCAGCCTTTTGAAAATTGCAACCCTCCCACCACCCCACCCCATGCCCCAGTGCCCACACACACACATTCCTCATCTCCCTCCCCTACTTTACTTTTTCTCTGTAGCAATTATCATCATCTAAAACATATGATTTAGTTATTTCTTTTGTTTATCTTCTCTGCTCTACTCCCAGCTGTAAGCTCCCAAAGCCAGAGTATTTTGTCCACTCTCTTCACTGGAATTAACCACAGAAATTAGAAAGTTGGCATTCAGTAAACACTTATTGAATGGATCTCACAAGAAGAACCTGTTAAACTACATTCCCTTCATGACTCTGTAGCATGACTCTTAGGGTATTTCTGATGGGGTAGAACGTGGATAGATTTTAGTGAAGCAGTAAGACCAGATTAGATGGCCAATTCCTTCTCTTCTACCAAATCTTATCACCCCATTTCTCCTTACATGAATTAAAAACAGTCCACGTGAAAGAGGTTGTGGAGTGCTGAGAAAGTGCTGCGGCAAATTCTTGTTCTCTCAGAATTTGACAAGTCAAGGCCTGAATCCTCAAAACAAGAAAATATGAAAATCTGATACTTTCACACAGGAAAAACTGCCACTTGAGTGGTGTGTCAATCACATTCAGGTTATAGACTCCAACCCCCTCCTTGCTTGAGTTCATTCTAGAAATTAGCACACCATTCCCAAAGATCCCGTACACATCTATTTGGCAAGGAGCTAAGAATTCAGATCAGATGGCAATCTTGGAATCCAGCTGTTACTTCTCCAGCTCACAAAAATCTCCACCAGCCTCCCAGAGTGCTAAATTACTACCTCAGTCCTCTTCGCTTAACCTCAAACTGGGTCACCCTCTAATCAAGAAAAATTAATGACTAGCCACATATTTTTCTTTTCCTCTTAATTAGAGTAATTCCACCCCGGCTGTAACTCTCTGACTGAAACTATGCTAATGACAAAGTTTTGATTCAGAGAAAAGCGACAAGCGATCAAAAGTAACTAGCCCACACGATTCCTGGTTAACTGCCAGTCAAGTCATCAGGCCAGTGGCTAATGTACCGTGAAGCTAATGAGACTTCAGCTTCAAGGTTCCTCTGTTGCCCGTGTTCCTCATGGCTCTTTCCAAGGCCCCGAGCAGTCAGTTCACGTGATCATATGCTTTTGTAAATTTTTCTGAAGACATGTGAACCACAACTGGTTAAGATTCATCTCTCTTTCCATTCTAACTCTTCCTCTACCCTACTTGCCCTCAGACTGGGTAGCACTGGAGTGGCTGCTGGCGTTTGTGGACTCTGAATAAGAGGCAGTTTGAAATGCATTTACTTTGGATTCAGAGGGTTGTGTGTATGTAGTCTGCAGTCATTACCATGTAAAGTAAGTTAGTGTTGGCTGTGCTGGTGTAGAAAGGGTTTTCATGAATATTCTTCCTACTACCCACAGGGCCCTCTCCTCAGTGCTACAGAGGGGAGGCACTAGAGGTCACTCTGCATTAGGGTCCACCTCCACCCAAGTACTTGGACCTCTCAGAGTCTCAACATCTCATCTTTAAAATGAGGGTAGGAATGTTAGCTATCTTGAAGACCGGCATGACTTATCAAAATAGATTATTACTATTATTCACACTAACATTACTTACTCTGTATCCAGGCATGGTGTTACTTGCTTAACATACTTTATCTCAATCTCAGGTTTTGAAAAACTCGATGCTTTATCGAAGATCACATAGTCAATAAATTGAGGAGACAAGAGATGAATATGACCAGGCTTTTAATCACTGTGCTACATGTGGACTCAACCCAGATGCTCCATATTCTCATGAATGGCTAACATTTATATGCAGCTGGGCCAAGCCAAGGCCAGGCACTCACTGGAGACTGATGGCACTCAAGGTCAGGGGGTGTGAGTTGAGGGGTAGGACAGATAGAAGGTCTAGGTTGTGATCCAAGGATCAGGAAAGGCATCAAAGGAAAGCTGTAAGTGAAACACTAGCAAAAACAACTACCATGTGTCAAGCATCGTGCTAGGTGGCTTACCTATCTTTAATGGGATCCTTTTACCTCTATTAAATCAGCAAAAGAGGTTTGAAAGTAAAATAATAATATTCAATGCTGGCAATATTTTGCCAAGCAGCTACACTCATGTATTCATGTCAGGTATGTAAATTACTACACTCTTGGAAAGCAATTTGACAATATATATCGAGATCCATGAAGATATTCATAGCCTTTGACACATTAATCCCACTGTTGACGATGTATCCTCAAGAAATCTTTAAAAAGGAGCAAAAGATCTATTTACACAAAGATATTCACGACAATGTTATTTGTGATACTGAAATTCTGGAAGCCTCTGAAATGACCAAAGAGGGAAACTGACAGGTAAATGATGGCACATCACCTTGATGGAATAACATATGCTCATTAACATGATTCAGGGGATCTAGGGGGAAACATGGACAAACACATCATCTGTGAAAAAGAACTCAGTGGCCAGTTATATTATTTTTGCATCTATCGATTTGTATGGATAACAGCAGGAAAAAAAAACTGTCTTTGGGTGAGGTATTGTGGGAGATCTCACTCTCCTTATACCTTGGAGTGTTCTCATGGTGGTGATAAATGAGAGAACAGAACAAAGGCCAGCATGATGAAAACAGCAGTCAGAGGGATAAAGGGCAGAGCAGATCAACTATGGACAAGCTCAGCCAACAGCCCAGCCTTGGTCTCCCAACCAGACTGGGACTCTGGCCTCTTCACTCTCACAATCAACAGCACTCTGAACAGAGCAGCACTGAACTGCTCTGAGTCTCAGTTGCCTTTATTACACTACCGATTTTGGCCAACCTTATGGGGATATTGGGCTTCCCTGATGCTCAGTGGTAAAAGACTCTGTCTGCAATGCTGGAGACGCAGGAAGCGCAGGTTTGACTCCTGGGTTGAGAAGATCCCCTGGAGAAGGAAATGGCAACTAACGTCAGTATTCTTGCCTGGAAAATCCCATGGACAGAGGAGCCTAGTGGGCTACAGTCCATGCGGTCGCAAAGAGTCGGACACTACCTAAGCAACTGAGCACACATGGAAGGACCATTCATATAATGCCGTTTCATTTCATTTAAGAACATTTCCCTGGCATCAATCCAAAGACATTTTGCAGACTCGATAGTACCGTCCTTTCATTCCAGATTCTGGGATAGAAGAGGTTTAATGAAACAGCTGGCACCTAAAAGTCTCTCGTATTCAGTGGTCTAACACTTCACATACTGTTGCAAACCACAAGCCCAAGTGAAGTCACTTCTTCTGGTGGGTATCTTCCCTGCTCCTGTTTTCCCCTGGTATGCTGACCACCCACCCTCTTTGGGGCCAAGAGAATGATGAAGTCCTCAGTTCTCCCTTCTGAGTTGCCATCAAAAGGAGAAAATACGTTCTGCCAGGTACCCCTGACTTGCACCACAGTGGGTGCAGGAGCCACCTGGAGCCAGCTCTGAAGCCACCAGGAACACCCCCCATTCTGAGCTGACCACCCCCTCCAACTCAGAACCTCAACTCTTCTCAGTCTTGCCCCCTCCAGGGTCCCCAAAGATAGGGATGGAGTGAAACCTTTGAGCATAATGACCTTCCTTGGCTGCTGCCTAGCACACTCCAGTCATCTTTAAGGACCAACTCAAACAGCCCCCTAAATGATCAAACAGTGTTTCTCAACCTTGGCACTCTTGACATTTGGGACTAGATCACTCTTTTTTGGAGCAGGCTGTCCTGGGCTTTGCAGGGTGCTTAGCAACATCCCTGGCTTCTACCTACTAGATGCCAGTAGCCCCTCCTCCCCCAAGTATGACAATCAAAAATGTCTCCAGACACTGCCACATGTCTTCTAAAGGACAAATTACTCCACTGCCTCCTCCAGCCTACTGCAGAAGGATTTCCTCTTCCATCTGTATATTTCTATTACATATATATGCCTATATATAATATATTTTATTGTTGTTCAGTTGCTGTCATGTCTGACGCACATATAATATATATCATATATTATATAATATACAATATTATATATATATAAAAACCTAGACAGTGTGTTCAAGGTTGTATATTGTCACCCTGCTTATTTAACTTATATGCAGAGTACATCATGAGGAACGCTGGGCTGGAAGAAGCACGAACTGGAATCAAGTTTGCTGGGAGAAATATCAATAACCTCAGATATGCAGATGACACCACCCTTATGGCAGAAAGTGAAGAGGAACTCAAAAGCCTCTTGATGAAAGTGAAAGAGGAGAGTGAAAAGGTTGGCTTGAAGCTCAACATTCAGAAAACAAAGATCATGGCATCTGGTCCCATCACTTCATGGGAAATAGATGGAAAAACAGTGGAAACAGTGTCAGACTTTATTTTTGGGGGGCTCCAAAATCACTGCAGATGCTGATTGCAGCCATGAAATTAAAAGACGCTTACTCCTTGGAAGGAAAGTTATGATCAACCTAGATAGTATATTAAAAAGCAGAGACATTGCTTTGCCAACCAAGGTCTGTCTAGTCAAGGCTATGGTTTTTCCCGTGGTCATGTATGGATGTGAGAGTTGGACTGTGAAGAAAGCTGATCGCGGAAGAATTGATGCTTTTGAACTGTGGTGCTGGAGAAGACTCTTGAGAGTCCCTTGGACTGCAAGGAGATCCAACCAGTCCATTCTAAAGGAGATCAATCCTGGGTGTTCATTGGAAGGACTGATGCTAAAGCTGAAACTCCAATACTTTGGCCACCTCATGCGACGAGCTGACTCACGGAAAAGACAGTGATGCTGGGAGGGATTGGGGGCAGGAGGAGACGGGGACAACAGAGAATGAGATGGCTGGATGGCATCACCGACTCAATGGACATGAGTTTGAGTGAACTCCGGGAGTTGGTGATGGACAGGGAGGCCTGGCGTGCTGTGATTCATGGGGTCGCAAAGAGTCGGACACGACTGAGTGACTGAACTGAACTGAACTGAGACAGCGTGTTTAAAAGAAAAGACATCATTTTTCTGACAAAGATCCATTTAGTCAAGGCCATGGTCTCTCCAGTAGTCATGTACAGATGTGAGAGCTGGACCATAAGCAAGGCAGACTGCTAAAGAATTGATGCTTTCAAACTGTGGTGCTGAAAAAGACTCTTGAGAGCCCCTCGAAAAGCGATAAGATCAAACAAGTTAATCTTAAGGGAAATCAACCCTGAATACCCTTTGGAAGGAGTGATGCTGAAGCTCAAGCTCCAATACTTTAGCTACCAGATGCAAACAGCTGACTCATTGGAAAAGATTCCAATTGTGGGAAAGATTGAGGGCAGGAGGAGAAGAGGGCAACAGAGGATGAGATGGTTGGATGGCATCACTGAATCAGTGAACATGAATTTTGGCAAACTTTGGGAGATGGTGAGGAACAGGGAAGCCTGGCATGCTGCAGTCCATGGGGCCTCGAAGAGTCCAACATGACTTGGTAACTAAACAAGAACAACCTATATTCCTGTATTTTATATTTTTATGTGTATGCGTGTGTGTGTGTGTGTGTGTATATATACACAATATCTCCCTTTGTCTTTGTCATTCCATTTTGTGATTAACTCTCTGTGTGTCTCTCTCCTCAAGCAGATCTCAGTTACCCCAAGTCTGAGGCTGTGTCCTAAATGGCATTATATTCTCAATGCCTAGCATAGAGCATGACACACAGCAGGTGCCCATCGAGTCCTAGGGAGCTCAGTGATGGCTTAGTGAATCCCAGGACCTTACAAAGACAAAAAGTAATGACTCCAGCCTAGGGTTATAACACTTTATTCTCTCCTAAGTTTGAGAAGGAAGGAGAACTGTACAATATATGCATTTATTAGGGAGGGGTGGAGAAAACTAGACTTTATGCTTTTTGCTGACAGAAATGTTCAAGAAAGTCTGAAGTTGTGTTGGGGATTACTTTCAATAAGTTTCTAGTTTGAGATCTTACTAAACCATACTCAGGGGGACTAAACTGCATAATTCCATGAGAAAAAAACAAGAAGGAATATTCCCAAATCTTCAGGGCTTTGGGAATTGATTTATAGCTGGCGAAACTATCTGAGATTACTTACAATAAGATGTCCTGTGATTCCCCACAGGATACCCTGGGACGTGAGGGATTCGGAAGAGCCAAGGTTTAGAAGCCACTATAATTAGGGACATGAGGCACTGGAGCTCAGAGTCAGATTCCAAAAAGATAGATGCTGAGTTGTCTCAAACGTTCTTGAGAGGAAAAGAAAACAGCACGAGAAACGTGGATTTACTTTCTGTTGAATAAGCAATACCCTTCCCTCCAGCAAAATCTATGTAAATAACCTTGATGTAGAACACCTCTGAAAGAAATTGATCTTCTAACAGATAAATGGAGCCTTTGAGGAATTTTCTTAAGATTTGTAAAGGAGCTTGGAGAATCTGTAGAAAGGCTCTCTACCCCACCCCACCCCCGCTGGATTAGTGAGTGCGCAAGCGTGCATGCATGAACAGGCCCATGGACCACACCCCTTCCTCTGTGGTTCATTGCGTTGCCCCGCCTTTATGGCGAGGACTCTGGGAAGAGGAGTGGATGGAGCCTGGGGGCCCAGAGCCAGCGTTTCACACTTGGAGGACTACACCCCACTGCATCATCCTCTGGGGTGGCTGAATAGCCCAGGCCCAGCCCCCTGCCTCTCTGACCTGGCAAAACCATGTCCTGCCCAGACCCCTCAGCCCCACAGCTCCTTGGCTCCTTTCTCCAATAGAGTTGGAAACTGCCCTCAAGTGAAGAGTGGCAGTAAGAGGGGATGTGGTCTGGGTTACGTCCAGGAACTCCCAGGAGACCACCTTAAGTTCAAACTGCCTGTAATGGTAAGACCACATGTGGTCCCCCAGGACCCTCAGCCCCCAGTTAAATGCCTTCTCTCTGTCCACTGAGTCTGGAAATTCCCCATGAGAGCTAAGACTCAGTCAGTATACTACGGAGGATGTAATATTACAATCACCCTCAACATTCTCTGTAAAGTACAAACCACTCCTCACTGAGGTCATCTGCCCCTTTCCCTCACCCCTTGACTTCCCCTTCTCAACCATGGTACCCTTTTATCCTTCATGTTGGAGGTTAAACGCCATCCCTTAGAAAAGCCTTCCCTGTCTACTCTATACTAAGTACTTCCTGTGAATGTGATGGTGGCTCCCATTGCACCTCCTCCATGATCCCCTCTGTAATGGAGTCAGGTCTCTGGTGTGAGTGTGTATCACCCCCATTCAACTCTAAGCTCCCTGAAGAAAGAGATCATGTCCATCTTGCTCACCTAACATATGCCCATGCCCAACAGAGTCCCTCAGGGTATAATAGGCTCTTCATGAATATTGTTAAATTCATTCATTCATGAACCAGTATTCTTCTCTAGGGAAGGTGTCTACCACTGGGTAGAAGAAGCTAGGACAGTGTGGTTTGTTAAGGTCAGTCACACCAGGCTCAGTCCTTCTGGTTTCCTGCCCCAGCAGGTAAATGAGCATGCCCACAGACCAACTGTGTCTTGTATATCACTTGTAATATACCCTGTGGCTAATGCAGAAATATATAGCACTCTTAGCGTGGTATAACCTTGTACCCAAAGCTGTAATATATCCAAGAACCTGGTTTGCTAAAGGCAGTGTTGCAACCAAATAATAAGGCTAGGGAAATTTTTTTAAGTTCTACACAATATGGGTGGAAGCCCAGGAATGTGGGAAAGCCCAGTTTTAAGACGTCTGCCAACTTGTAAGGTTGCTTCTTGGACAGGCTGGTAACCAACATCAACATCTCTCATGTTGGAGCCCAACCTGATATCAGCTCGTATCATTTGCTGAGACCTCTTGTCCTCTAAGTGCAAGGCTGTAAAGTATAATTCTCACCAGACACGTCTAACTGTCCATGCTTAAAGCCAGACCTCAGTTAAACTAACCTGGAGGGAAGGGGAAAAGGGAAGAAAATATGAAAGATTAAAGAAAAACAGCACCAATAGATTCTTGAAAAGGTTAGAAGACAAACTTGACTGAATCTGCCTGTTGCCTCTGATAGGGCCTGTATCCCCTGCTGCCCTGTGAGCTAAGGAACAAAAATAACTGGAATTCTCCATCTCAACCCCATTTCACTGTACTGCTCCACTTTCCTGTGTCTTGCTTTTGTCCCCCACTTGGATTAATAAGCAGGAAGACTGGTCTGAAACATGCGTAGAACCATGGTGTAACCTGGAAATTGAAGAACAGAGCTCAATAAATCACTGAGACAACACCTAAGTCATGACTCATGTACCTAACGAAGTCCAAATACTCGAGCTTCAGTGGCCCTTCCCCACCTCAGAGGATGTGTTAAATCAGCCAAACAGAAACAGGCTGTCTAATTTAGCAGGCGGTTAGAACACAGCAAGGACCATGCCTCCAATGTGAGAACTACCCCAAGTAAATCTTGAAACACATTAAGTTTGGGCCTACTGAATATTAAAGCTCAACAGGCTTCATTAATTTCCTGAAGGGTACTTGTTTATACAAACTGCACATAAATTCTGTTTGGGTGATAATCTCTTTGAATCCCTAAATCCCACTTTCGGTTTTCAGTCTGGGACAGACAAAGGAAGAAAACGAAATTGCTCAACTTTGATCCCCAGACATCTTGGCAACTTGGGGGTAACTGAAAGTTGCAGATGGGATTCTCATTTGTCTTCCTTCAAATCTCCAAGTTCCATGGAAGTTTTCTGGATGATCAGCAAATAGCTACAAACTCTGAGGAGCACAACTCAGTGGGGTCTTAGCCAAGAAGTTTCATAAACAGTAACATCAGACTCTTTTAAAGAATTAAGACTTTTTTATTTTTCTTTCTTTTCTTCTCCTACTTCTTTTCCTTAACGTGGCACTTGTATGCAACATTCCTCAGATAGATCTAATCAACTGCAAATAATTAAAAGGTATTTTAAAACCTTATCAATAAAGCTGTTTGCTTTACAATACAAGCAAGCAACAGTGGCCTCTAAATTTAACCCATTAGCATCTGATCCTTTCCAGTTTCAAATGTTATGAAATGTCACAAAAATTATAAACATGAAAATACCTAGGCGAAAGCACCAGGAAACCAGTGAAGCAACTCTATGGAGTTTTGTTGAAAATTTGTATTCTCTATACCCAGACCTCAACACAAAACCCTTTTGGCAAAGTAAAGTAACGTTTTATTATTACCCAACAGTTTGACCCTAAATTCCACATGTGGAGTGCACTATTTTCCTAAACTAATTAGACCTAAGTAAAATCCAGTCCAAGCAGAATGAGAGTGGTTCTCTCTGTCCCTCTACAAAATCTCCAACCAAGGCTCAGATTTTAAATTTTTTACTTGAAATTTAATTTTTATTATGTGAGTTTCAGGTTTACAGCATTAGGGTTTGACATCTGTATACACTGAAGATTGATCACCAGCACAAGTTTCATTACCAGCCATCACCATGCAGTCAACTCCCTTCACCCATTTCACCTACCCTACGATTCCCTCCCCTCTCATCACCACTAACCTGTCCTAGGAGTTTGTTTTTGTTTTATTTTGTTTATTCTTTGTTTCAAGGGGGTTTTGATTGTTGGGTTTTGTTGGGTTTTTTTTATTTTACGAATGAGTGAAATCATGTGATATTTGTCTTTCTCCATCCAAATTTTTCACTTAGTGTAATACCCTCCAGGTCCATTCATATTGTCACAAAATGCAGGACTTCATTCTTTTTACGACTGAGTAGTATTCATTGTATATTTGTACCACATCTTCTTTATCCATTCATGTCAATGAACACTTAGGTTGTTTTCATATCTTGGCTATTGTAAATAATGCCGCAGTGGAACTAGAGCTGTCTTTATCTTTTCAAATTAGTGTTTTCGTTTTCTTTGGATAAATAACCAGAATTGGAATAGTTGCATTATTTGTTAGTTCTATGGGCTTCCCTGGTGACTTGGTGATAAAGAATCTGCCTGCCAACACAGAAGCAGGTTTGTTCCCTGGGTCAGGAAGATCCCCTGGACAAGGAAATGTCAACCCTTTCCAGTATTCCTTTCTGAGAAATCCCATGACAGAGGAGCCTGGCAAGCTACAGTCATGGGGTTGCAAGAGAGTCAGATACAACTTAGGGACTAAACAACAACAACATGGTGGTTCTATTTCTAACTTTTTGAGGAATCTCCATGAGCTGTGGCAGCACCAGTTTACATTCTAACAACGTACAAAAGTTTCCTTTTCTCCAATCCTCTCCAACATTTGTTATTCCTTATCTTTTCGATAGCCATTCTAACAGATGCAGGATGATACCTCATTATGGTTTTGACTTGCATTTCCTTGATGTTAAGCATCTTTTCATGTGTTCTTTGGTCATTTGTGTGTCTTCTTTGGGAAAATGTCTATTCAGATCCTCTGCCTATTTCGTAATCAGGTTGTTTGGTTTTTTGTTGTTGAGTTGTATGAATCTTTACATATTTTCAATATTAACCCCTTACCAGCTTTATGATTTGCGAATATCTTCTCCCATTCTGTAGGTTGCTTTTCTGTTTTTATGAGGGTTGCCTTTGTTGTGCAGAAGCTTGTTCATTTGAAGTAGTCCCACTGATTTATTTTTCATTTTATTCCCCTCGCTTTTTGAGGAAGATCCACAAAAGCATCACTAAGACTAATGTCCATGAAGTTGTTGCCTATGTTATTGTCCTCTTCACTCTGGAGCCCCATAGAACCTCAGCAGCCGCAGAGGAGAGAAGCACCAGGTGCCTTAAGCAGAATGCTACTCAAAATACTTGACAACAGCATGGCATAGGTACCAACCAACTGGAATGGATGGCAGCTGTAAACAATCAGTATCCCTGGGTTCTCCAATTCTTGGTCATAAAGAAGATAACCCTCCACAGCTGTAGGCTATTAGGGCTTCAAGCCATTTTAAACTTCTTTGTCACTTGCCCAGTGCCAGGTTAAAATACTCCCAGATTTGTCATTTACTATTTGGGTGCTCTCAGACAAGTTATTTAATCTTCTGAGCCTTTGTTTGTTCTTTTGTAAAATAGAATAATAATAGTATTCTTAATAGGGTTGTTATAAGGATCAAATGCATGTAAACATTAGTAGGGGTAAGCTAAAGGGATACAAAAGTTCAGTTCAGTTCAGTTCAGTTCAGTCGCTCAGTCGTGTCCGACTCTCCGCGACCCCATGAATCACAGCACGCCAGGCCTCCCTGTCCATCACCAACTCTCGGAGTTCACTCAAACTCATGTCCACAGAGTCCGTGATGCCATCCAGCCATCTCATTCTCCGCCGTCCCCTTCTCCTCCCACCCCCAACCTTTCCCAGCATCAGAGTCTTTTCCAGTGAGTCAACTCGTCGCATGAGGTGGCCAAAGTATTGCAGTTTCAGCTTTAGCATCAGTCCCTCCAATGAACATCCAGGATTGATCTCCTCCAGAATGGACTGGTTGGATCTCCTTGCAGTATAAGGGACTCTCAAGAGTCTTCTCCAACACCACAGTTCAAAAGCATCGATTCTTCGGCGGTCAGCCTTCTTCACAGTCCAACTCTCACATCCATACATGACCACGGGAAAAACCATTGCCTTGACTAGACGGACCTTGGTTGGCAAAGTAATGTCTCTGCTTTTTAATATACTATCAAGGTTGGTCATAACTTTCCTTCCAAGGAGTAAGCGTCTTTTAATTTCATGGCTGCAATCAGCATCTGTAGTGATTTTGGAGCCCAAAAAAATAAAGTCTGACACTGTTTCCACTGTTTTTCCATCTATTTCCCATGAAGTGATGGGACCAGATGCCATGATCTTTGTTTTCTGAATGTTGAGCTTCAAGCCAACCTTTTCACTCTCCTCTTTCACTTTCATCAAGAGGCTTTTGAGTTCCTCTTCACTTTCTGCCATAAGGGTGGTGTCATCTGCATATCTGAGGTTATTGATATTTCTCCCGGCAATCTTGATTCCAGCTTGTGCTTCTTCCAGCCCAGCGTTCCTCATGATGTACTCTGCATATAAGTTAAATAAGCAAGGTGACAATATACAACCTTGACGTACACCTTTTCCTATTTGGAACCAGTCTGTTGTTCCATGTCCAGTTCTAACAGTTGCTTCCTGACCTGCATACAGGTTTCTCAAGAGGCAGGTCAGGTGGTCTGGGATTCCCATCTCTTTCAGAATGTTCCACAGTTTATTGTGATCCACACAGTCAAAGGCTTTGGCATAGTCAATAAAGCAGAAATAGATGTTTTTCTGAAACTCTCTTGCTTTCTCCATGATCCAGCGGATGTTGGCAATTTGATCTCTGGTGCCTCTGCCTTTTCTAAAACCTGCTTGAACATCTGGGAGTTCACGGTTTATATACTGCTGAAGCCTCGTGAGGGGCTACCCCACGCCTGAGGCCAGGGCCGGCGGCTGAGAGGAGCTACCCCACGTCCAACAGGCGGTGGCTGCGCGGGCGCAGGAGGGCCGAGAGGAGCTACTCCGCGTTCAAGGTCAGGAGGGGCGGCCTCGAGGAGATACCCCTCACCCAAGGTAAGGTACAGCGGCTGCACTTTGCTGGAGCGGCTGTGAAGAGATTTTCCACTACCCAGGTAAGAGAAACCCAAATAAGACAGTAGGTATTGCTAGGGGGCACCAGAGGGCGGACAGACTGATATCATAATCACAGGAAACTAGCCAATCTGATCACATGGACCACAGCCGAATGTGGTCCTCTGGAGAAGGGAATGGCAAACCACTTCAGTATACTTGCCTTGAGAACCCCATGAACAGATACAAAAGTAGGCCTTGATATTTTCAATGCCTCAGACACAATATATTTCTTGTTCACATGACAGACCCAGGAATGTGAACCTGGTTGACATTTATCTAAATCTACATGGTGATGCAAGGACCCAGGCTCACTCCATCTTGTGGCGCTAGGGCCATGTTATCATCTGCATCCTGCAGCAAAGGGAGAGGCTAATGAAGATGCATACCCATTCTTTAAAGCTCAGCCTGGAAGGAGCATGCATCACTTTCCTGTCCCCCTTCATCCTACCACCACCCCCCACCCCCCGCCCCAAGTGCCCCAGAGGGACATGATCATACTTCACTGCAAGAAAGGCTGGGAAATGTAATTTAGCCACATGCCTGTTACAGCCATCTTACTGTAGGGGAAGCAGGGGCTGAATTTTGATAACCAGTTTGCATTCTCTCCCCCAGAACTCAGTAAACGCAAGCTGTTGTTGTCATTGTTCTTTGTGTTTGGTAAGCCAGTAGGTATTTACTGTTTGCTTGAATGAGTCAGTAAAAAGGAAGAAAAAGAAAAAAAGAAAAAGAATGCTGCAGGGTAGAAATGAGAGGAGACATGAGTTGAAAGAGGATTGTGTAAAGGATTGGTACACAAAATGCAAGTTGGAAAGGGAGTGGCTCTTGTCCACTGCATCAGGAGGTGCTACAGGCAGACTCTTCCTGGAACTTTCTTCCAGGAACTTGAAACATGCACATGGCCAGGTCCTCCAGCACCCAGGCAGTCTGAGAGTTTATGAGCATCAGACTCACCGAGTGGCAGAAAAACCCTCTCTTGCCTTAAACTCCACATTGTTTTAAGTATTCATTCTGAACTGATCTGCATCCTCAGTTCTGAGTGGGTTAAGGGCCAGAGGAAAAAGTCTGCCACTCTAACTATAACTGAGGAGTGTGCTAAATTCTCCTGGATGATAATTAGCATCTTGCTTCTTTACTCTGCCCTTACAGTATTTTCAAATCAATTGCTCAGCATTAGTGATTCTGCTGGGATTGATTTAATAGTCTAATATGAAGTCTCAGCCCTTCTGTACAGGTTAATTACATGTGATCTTATACATTCTAATTTAAAATACTGCCTTTGCAATTATCATCAGCACTAAAACAGAGCACTAGTAATGAAGCTGGGCTCGAATTTTTTTTCCAGAAGTAATGAATTGAAAAACCGAAATTACTTTTAATTTCTCTGGCACTTACCATTTCAACCTCTCTTCTCTTCTGCGGGAAATATAAATCAGGGTCTCTTCCTTATTTTAGATTGTTGTGAAAACAGGCAAGACTGCCTCAAAGAAAGCAAGAACTTTTGAGTTTAAAACAGCTAAGGCTTCACTGGGTTTTGACCAACTGGAAGGCCACTTTCCTTCCAGTAACCCCCAAGTTAGGTATGTATGTGTAAATGCATGTATTTGACAGACACATACATGGCGTTTACTATGTGGCAGGTATTCTTCTAGAACTTTATAAAAATTAACAACCCTATAAGGTACTGTGTCCATTATTTATTTGCTTAAAACAACAAACATTTGTTATCCCACAGTTTCTGTGGGTCAGGATTTGTGGAGAAGCTTAGCTGGGTGGTCTGGCTCAGGATCTCTCATGAGGATCAAACTCTTGGCCAGCGTTGCCATCACCTGGGGCTGGAGGATCCACTTCCAGGTTCATTCATGTGGTTGTTTGCAGGCCTCTTTCTCCCTTCATGAGCCTTTCAACAAACAGCCTGAGTGTCCCTGTCTCGTGACATCTGGCTTCCCCTAGCCTAAGAGAAGGAGAGGCACAGAGAGGGAGACAGTACAGACAGAGAAGAAATACAGGGAACAGTATCTTTGAAGCCACAGTGTATTTTATAACTAATATCGGAGCAATATACCATCATTTCTGCTGTACTCAGTCACACAGATGACTCTGGCACAGTGGAGAAGGGGCCTACACAACAGTGTGAATACCTGTAGGTGGGGATCACTGAAAGCCTGATGGGTGAGTATTATTATTCCTGAGTTACAGATGTTGAGGCAAGGACAGATGAAGTCACTTGCCCAAGGTCACTGTTAATAAATGGAAGAGCTAAGATTGGAATCTAGCTGGACATTCTGTATCTAGAATGCAAGCTCTGAACAACTACTCACACACAAAATGTGTGAACCATTTAACATATGCTTATAGACCAGCCAGTAGTGTCTGTTCTAAATTCATTGGTGAGGCATCTTCCCTGGTGAACCAGTGGCTAAAACTCTGTGCTCCCAATGCAGGGGGCCTGGGTTTGACCCCTGGTTAGGGAACAAGATCCCACACGCCACAACTACAAGTTTGAATGCTTCAACTAAAAACAAACAAAAAAAGATCCCGCATGCCCCGACTAAAGATCTTGTGGGCCACAACTGAGACCTGGTGCAGCTAAATAAATATAAATAAATATTTTTCATTTAAAAAAGTCATAGGTGATAGAGAACCTTGGCTGAGAATGAAAGATCTGACCTACTCAGTATCACCAAAAAATGCTCCTTTGTGTCCCTTGGCCTCCGTTGTGGGAGGGAAATATTCCCATTTCCTGGGAATTCCTTATTCTCTTGGAAAATCAAGAAAACAGCCTGCACTTCTACTAGATTCTTTCTAGGTGGTGTACCTCACATTGCACCACTGATACACTTTTTCCTGCCTCAAACTCTGAGACTGAATTCCTCTAATCACTGTCTGCTCTATGTAAGGACACTACTTGTGTTAACATCTGTTGTTAAGCACACTCTTCCTTGTCAACTCAAAAAAAGAAAAAAATGCACAATGTGAGAGTTGTGAATTAAGTTTTATTTGGGACAAAAGGAGGACTATAGCCTGGGAGACAGCATTTCAGATAGCTCTGAGAAACTGCTCAGGGACTTCCCTGATGGTCCAGTGGTGAAGAATCTGCATGACAATGCAGGAGACGCAGATTGGATCCCCGCTTGCAGAACTAAGACCCCACATGCCACAGAGCAACTAAGCCTGCGCACCAAAGCTAGAGAGTCTGAGAGTTCATGCACCGTGATGACAGATCTCGCATGACGCAATGAAGATCCCACAGGCCACAAGTAAAACCCAACACTGCCAAACAAAGAAGTATTTTTTTAAGAAGAAAGAAACTGCTCCAAAGAGGTAGGAAGAAGGTCAATATTATATATGATTTCAGTGAAGGGGGTTACGGGCAGTCAAGCACATGTTTTGGCAGCGACTTGCTGCCAGTCATGAGCAGCAAATGTCACTGTTAATGTTTCTAGTGCTTTTCTGAATATGATGGCTTCCCTGGTGGCTCAGATGGTAAAACAATCTGCCTGAAATACAGGAGACCAGGGATCAACCCCTGTGTTGGGAATATCCCCTGGAGAAGGAAATGGAAACCCATTCCAGTATTCTTGCCCAGAGAATTCAATGGACAGAGGAGCCTGGTGGGCTACAGTCCATGGGATTGCAAAGAGTTTAACATGACTGAGCAACTAACACGCACACACAGATATGAGGAAATGCAAGAATAGCTCTAATAAAATCTCCTAAAAATATCTATCTAAAGGCCTGTTCTGCTACTTTTTCCCAGAGCACTAAGGGCCTCCTTCCTAAGCTCTATCCAGAACTCCTTTCAGGAGGTTTTGAAGGTTGGCAGCTGCAGAGGCTCCTTATTTAATACTTGTAGAGGTAGATGGCAAGTGCCAGTTCGTAACTGGCATCCTTCACATCCAACGGCCACACTACCCCATCCTTCCAGGGATCCCTGTCACCAGCCCTAGTTGCTCTACACAGCTGAGCAACTGAACACTGCTGACGTTTCAGAGCAGATGGGATTGCAGACCTGGGTCCAGCAAGGATTATACATCAGGGGGTTTCCCATTGGAACAAAAAAGGGATTTAGCTAGCCAGTATTCTAGGTACTTCACATATATTAGTTCATGCAACTCTCCTATATCCTATAAATATAATAATAATTATTGTAACTCAAAGCTAAAAGAAGTTGCCAGGCTCTGTACCAAGTGCTTTATATACATTAATTTGTTTTATCCTCACAGAAACCTGAGAGGTCAATTTGATTATTGTTCCCATATTATAAATCAAGAATCTGAAGTTTAGAAAGGTTAAATGACTGGCCCAAAGTCAGACAGAACTGGAATTCAAATTTAAATATGTCTCACTCCAAGGGCCATCTTCTTTCCATCCAGGGACAGGGGCCCAGTCCTCCATTTTTGCACAGAGCAGCTGGATGCTACTCCCACCTAACCTGGGGCCTGTTCTTTCACATCCAAATGGTCCATCAGAGGACTTTTCTAAACAAAGACAATTTTTTCCTCTAGAAGAGACTCTGGGGCCAGGTGTGAAGATGCTTTTTTTTATACTTTTCTCCACTATCAAACAAAACAATATATCAGGAGGTTAGCAAGCCTTCTTAAAGGACCAGATAATAAATATTTCCAGCTTTGCTTCTCAGCCATATGGCCTCTATCACAACTTCTCAACTCTCCCATTGTAGCAAAGGCAGCCATAAAAATACATCAATTAATGAGCATGGCTGTGTTCCAATAAAACTTTATTTATGGACACAGAAGTTTGAATTTCATATGATTTTCTCAAGTTATGAAATACTCTTTTACCTTCTTTCAACCATTTAAAAACGCAAAATCCATTCTTAGCCCACAGGCCCTACAAAAACAGATGGCCACGGTTTGCTGACCCCTGCAATATGCCACAGAGGAAGTCAGAAATTCTCACAAGGAGTTGAGGGACTTGCATTTTATCAAATCTACAAAAAGCCCCTTCTTAGGAAACACACTGTCAAGAGGGATTGTTTTGAACATAAATGTGCAGGGATAAATTCAGGCAGATGAAGTAATTCCTCACTTTTCACGCTTTTCCTAAAAGACTGGCTGGGAAAAATCTATGAGGCTATGAGGGTGTGAGGTGAACGCACCAAATCGTGCCTTTACGACAGAGGTGTGGATTTCCACCTTCCATCTCCTGTTGGATCAGAGCTGGGCTGAGCCCTACTCATCTGTGTCCCCACATTATCCATTAGGGCCTCCCCTTGAATCCAAAACACACCCAGGGGCCGTATTGTCCAAACCAGAGAGAGAAGCGCAAGGCCTGGTAAGAATTTATTTTTCATTTGGTGGGCTCTTTTATCTGAAAAGTTTAACAAAGATGTAGAAATCAAATCACATTTAGTTAAATATTCAATAAAAATCTTATTTTGAAAGAATAAAAGTATAGGAAATTGACTCTATACTGGAATATCCTAGACATAGAACCCCCATGAATATGCAGGTTTTCCAAAAATGTTAAATTAACAAAGAAAGAAAGAAAGGAGTGATGGAGGGAGGGAGGGAAGGACAGAAGGAAAAGACGGAATAGAGACTATTTCCGATTAAGCTCTTTCCTAATGTATTCAATAATTTATTTAACAGAGAACTTTAGCTAATACAGTAAAAGTCCATGATTCACTCCATGTCACTTTTGAGTAATGTGTATTTTCCAGAAATACCACCTTCACTTTCTGCTCAAGTACCTTTTATAATAATAAGGAAAATTATTTATATTTATGTATAAGTCTAGGAAAGCACGTTTTAGAATTTTAAGAAAATCAAGATGATGTTCAGTATTTTCATTCAGTGTGTTCAACTGCCCATGGAACACAGGATAAGATAATCAGGCTTTGCACAACACACAGTACAAGTGTCCATGACAATAGGGCCAACCCCACTAGACACTGGGTTTTGGAGGGCAGGGACTGTCTGATTCATTTTTGTACCTGGGGGACCTGACACTAGAAGGCAGTTGATAAATGTTTGTTGAACAAGTGAAAAGTAAATGAGGGCAATGTTTCACCTTAAAAGAATTAGAACCTGTTTTCTAGCAACGCAATAGCACTTCAACAAGGCAAGTGTTCCAGGGAGATAAGAGCCACCCAGGAGAATTGAGCAGCAAAACACCACAGTGAGTGTAGCAAGTGGCAGGGAGCCGAGCCAGAGGGGTATTCCTGTGTACAGAGCAAATGCTCCCCATAAGAGATGGCTTGGTAATAATCCAGCTAAATTCACCTCTTTGCCTAATGTGAGAAAAGAAAACCTTAAACTGCCTCAGGCTTAAACAGGGCTGAGTTAGCATCAGTGTTTTCCATTAGAAGGAGAAAAGCAAAGGAGTCAAAACATCACTGTCATATCAAACTTGGAGTTTCTGCAGGTTCTGTCTCACAGACTTCTCTGGTGGTCCAGGGGGTTAAGGATCTACCTTCCAATGCAGGGGACAGGGGTTAGGTCAGGGAACTAAGATCCCACAGGCCGTAGGGCAAATAAGCGTGCCCGCCACAACTACTGAGCCTGTTGTGACACAACGGAGACCTGACAAAGTCCCCCCAATTTGTTTTTAGAAAAAAGATTCTGTTTTAATTTTGCAAATCAAAGCAGGCCACCAACATTAAAAATGAGAATTCTCACTCTGAGTATGTGTCTAGGTTGTTCCTCCAGCTAACACTCAACTCATCTCAGCCAGAATGAGCTGATGATGCTTTCCTGACCTCCTGACCTTGCCTGAGTCTCAATCGGTGGGCAACAAATAAACACTGATCAGAAATGGAAGAGCCATTAGGTTCTCTGTGGTAGAAACCAGTGATTTTCCAATCAGGGCACTCTCAGGGTTAAGTTTCATGTTAGGGAAGAGACATACACTCTGTGCAGTTATTGTTTGAGCATTAGATGAATCCTCACCTCCCTCAAGTCTGCCAACTCACCTTGGCAAATGGAGGATGCTGTATATGAGGCCAAGGCGCTGGTGCTCTGGTCTCCCCTGGGACCTGGCTTTGGGATAGGAGGCTCAAACAGCGCCATTACTTTTTGCAAGTGCAAGTTTCATCTGGGGCTTCCCTGGTGGCTCAGATGGTAAAGAATCCACATGCAATGCAGGAGATCCAAGTTCAATCTCTGGATCAGGAAAATCCCCTGGAGAAGGAAATGGACAACACACTCCAGTATTCTTGCCTGGAGAATTCCATGGACAGGTGAGCCAGTTGGGCTACAGTGTGCATGCCACTTTCTGGCTCTATGATCTGAGACAAATTATTTCCTTTATCTCATGCTACCTACCCCATGAGGTAAGTTAAGAGACATGGCTGAGCCTGTTTGGCTTATCTCCAAATCCATTTCTTCTTCTTCCTGTGTACACAGCTAGACTACAGTTCCAAGCATTCATTGCATTAGGTGTGTCCATGTGACTGAGTTCTAACCAGTGGGAAGTGGGTGAAACTGATACATGTCATTTTCAGATGTACTCTGTAAAACCTTTTTTCATTGTGTTCCTCCATGCTCCTCCACTTCTACTGTCTTCTTGCAGACAAGCATAGTGGCCATGGAAGCCACAAGTTGAAGATGACAGAGCCCCACGATAGGAAATCTCTAGGCTGCTGATGACCCCTTGCATAACAACCACCTACAAATCATAAGATTAGATTAGATCTGATAGACAGAGTGCCTGAAGAACTATGGACAGAGGCTCGTGACATTGTATAGGAGGCAGGGATCAAGACCATCCCCAAGAAAAAGAAATGCAAAAAGGCAAAATGGTTGGCTGAGGAGGCCTTACAAATAGCTGAGAGAAGAAGAGAAGCTAAAGGCAAAGGAGAAAAGGAAAGACATATCCATTTGAATGCAGAGTTCCAAAGAATAGCAAGAAGAAACAAGAAAGCCTTCCTCAGTGATCAATTCAAAGAAATAGAGGTAAACAATAAAATGGGAAAGACTAGAGATCTCTTCAAGAAAGTTAGAGATACCAAGGGAACATTTCATGCAAAGATGGGCTCAATAAAGGACAGAAATGTAAGGACCTAACAGAAGCAGAAGATATTAAGAAGAGGTGGCAACAATACACAGAAGAACAATACAAAAAATATCTTCATGATGCAGATAACCATGATGGTGTGATCACTCACCTAGAGCCAGACATCCTAGAGTGAGAAGTCAAGTGGGCCTTAGGAAGCATCACCACAAACAAGGCTAGTGGAGGTGATAGAATTCCGGTTGAGCTATTTCAAGTCCTAAAAGATCATGCTGTGAAAGTATTGAACTCAATATACCAGCAAATTTGGAAAACTCACCAGTGGCCACAGGACTGGAAACGGTCAGTTTTCATTCCAATTCCAAAGAAAGGCAATGCCAAAGAATACTCAAAGTACCACACAATTCCACTCATCTCACACACTAGCAAAGAAATGCTCAAAATTCTCCAAGCCAGGCTTCAACAGTATGTGAACTATGAACTTCCATATATTCAAGCTGGATTTAGAAAAGGCAGAGGAACCAGAAATCAAATTGCCAACATCCGTTGGATCATCGAAGAAGCAAGAGAGTTCCAGAAAAACATCTACTGTTTTATTGACTATGCCAAAGCCTTTGACTGTGTGGATCACAACAAACTGTGGAAAATCTTAAAGAGATGGGAATACCAGACTACCTGACCTGTCTCCTGAGAAATCTGTATGCAGGTCAAGAAGCAACAGTTAAAATTGGACATGGAACACCAGACTGGTTCCAAATTGAGAAAGAAGTACATCAAGCCTGTATATTGTCACCCTGCTTGTTAAACTTATATGCAGAGTACATCATGCGAAATGCAGGGCTGGATGAAGCACAAGCTGGAATCAGGATTGCCAGGAGAAATAGCAATAACCTCAGATATGCAGATGACACCACCCTTATGGCAGAAAGGGAAGAAGAACTAAAGAGTCTCTTGGTGAAATTGAAAGAGGAGAGTGTAAAAGTTGGCTTAAAACTCAACATTCAGAAAACTGAGTTCATGGCATCTGGTCCCATCACTTCACAGCAAATAGATGGGGAAACAATGGAAACAGTGACAGACTTTATTTTGGGGGGCTTCAAATCACTGCAGATGGTGACTACAGCCATGAAATTAAAAGACATTTGCTCCTTGGAAGAAAAGCTATGGCCAATACAGAAAGCATATTAAAAAGCAGAGATGTTACTTTGCCAACAAAGGTCCATCTATAGTCAAAGCTATGGTTTTTCCAGTGGTCATGTATGGATGTGAGAGTTTGACTATAAAGAAAGCTGAGCACCAAAGAACCGATGCTTTTGAACTGTGGTGTTGGAGAAGATTCTTGAGAGTCCCTTGGACTGCAAGGAGATCCAACCAGTCTATCCTAAAGGAAATCAGTCCTGAATATTCATTGGAAAGACTGATACTGAAGCTGAAAATCCAATGCTTTGGCCACCTGATGCAAAGAACTAACTCATTGGAGAAGACCCTGATGCTGGGAAAGATTAAAGGCAGGAGGAGAAGGGGATGACAGAGATGATATGGTTGGATGGCATCACTGACTCAATAACCATGAGTTTGAGTGAGCTCCGGGAGTTGGTGATGGACAGGGAAGCCTGGCTTCCTGCAGTCCATGGTGTCACAAAGAGTCAGATATGACTGAGCAACTGAACTGAACTGACCAATCATAAACACAACCTCAAACATTGGATGGCTGACTAGGGCTTCTGTGACAACAGGTCAGAAACTTGGTGGCTGAAACAATGGAAATGTATTGTCTCATAGTTCTGGAAGCTAGAGATCCAAGATGAGGGTATCAGCAGAGCTGGCTTCTTCTGAGGCCTCTCTCCTTGGCTTACAGACAGCCAGCTTCTCTCTGAGTCTTTACATGGCCCTTTCCTCTGGGCTTATCTGTGTCCTAATCTCCTCTTCTTATGAGGACACCAGTCATATTGTATTAGCACACATCCCAATGACCTCATGTTACTTAATAACCTCTTTAAAGACCTTCTCTACAAATATAGTCCCATTCCAAGGTACTAGGAGTTAGGTCTTCCACATATGGATTTTAAAGAAATATAGTTCAGTCCATAACATATGGCCAAGCCAGCATCAATGGGACAGGGCTGTAGATTTCACTCAGCATAGCAAAGGTAGGAAGAGAAGCAAGAACTGTGAGTGAAATAATATAATCTGCATCTGGAGACAATGGCGACACCGCGTGATAAGAGCCAAGATGAAACTATAATACAACAGGGGAAAATCCAATGGTATCTGGCATGGGAACCCCTCCAGAACCTGACCCCTGATGATCTGTCTTTCCTCATCTCAGCTTTACTGGAGAATAGCATTCAACCCCTGTACAAAGGGGCAGTGACAGGAGCCATGTGATGCAGTAAAAACAGATATGCCTGGATTCCTAAGACCTGTTACTTTCTACGTGATACCCTGGTTTCTCATCCAGTGAGAGCCAAAAACCATCTGTGTGATCCTGGGGAAATCCTTTTCTCTCTTAGGATCTATAACCTGATTTCTAAGATGAGGAACCAGATTCTAAAATCCCTAGGATTCTTTGACCCCATTTCTTTTCTTTGCTATGTGTATTCCACAGAACACTCGTCTTAAGAAATGCTATGTAAATAAATGTTTCCATGAGCAAATACACTTGGAAAATGCTGCATACAATATCTCTTCCTTAGAATACCAAAAGTTATGAGACATTCTGCAATTTTATTTTTTTTTTATCCCACCCTCACCCTCTCCCATTTAAAATTCTGCAATTTTAAAAAAGTTTTGCTTCAACTGTTTCCCAGATGTATTTGGCCTAAGAGTTTCTCTTTCTGCTTCCAATATACTAACTCCCTTAATACATACAGACTTGGAGAGTTAGATATTTTTTAACAAACTTGTCCTGTTTCTGGGTTTCCCGGGTGGTTCTAGTGGTAAATAACCCATTTGCCAGTGCAGGAGATGTAAGAGACTTGGGTTCGATCCCTGGGCCAGGAAGATTACCTAGAGGAAGGCATGGCAACCCACTCTAGCATTCTTGCCTGGAGAATCCCCAAAGACAGAGGAGCCTGGCAGGCTACAGTCCATGGGGTCGCAATGAGTTGGACATGACTAAAGTGACTTAACACGCACATACGTTCTGTTCTCTTCTCCGCACCCAAAGAACATGGTGCTCTGTGACTGTTTCCATCTAAACCCAAAAGTCCCACAGACCTTGTGCAGGCCCCCATATGCTACAACTCAATCTTCACCATTCTCTGAAAACCCCACCATCAGGGGAGCAGAGGATCGGGCATCACAGGTCCCCAGTGGTACACAGGGACTCCCAATGCATGTAGTCCCAGTGTTACTCAAAGGAGTTTTGCATCTGTAGCTGCTGCTGCTGCTGCTAAGTCGCTTCAGTCGTGTCCGACTCTGTGCAACCCCATAGATGGCACACCATCCCTGGGATTCTCCAGGCAAGAACACTGGAGTGGGTTGCCATTTCCTTCTCCAATGTGAAAGTGAAAAGTGAAAGTGAAGTCGCTCAGTCGTGTCCGACTAGTAGTGACCCCATGGACTGCAGCCCACCAGGCTCCTCTGTCCATGCGATTTTCTAGGCAAGAGTACTGGAGTGGCTTGCCATTGCCATGTTTTCAAAAATATCTTCAGGAATGGCATTTGAACACTTCTTTTTTTTTTTTCCTGAATACGTGTGTGCTCAGTCATGTCTGACTCTGCAACCCCATGGACTGTAGCCCGCCAGGCACTATTGTCCATGGAATTTTCCAGGCAAGAATACTGGAGTAGGTTGACATTGTCTTACTCCAGGGGATCTTCCCAACCCAGGAGTTGAACCAGTCTCCTGTGTCTCCTGCACTGCAGGCAGATTCTTTACCACTGCGCTAGAATGACATATCCTTGCCCTTTGTAGGAGAGATTTGAGTTTTGGAAACAATAAATGTCTTTTGGAGCCAAGTGAATGACTTGGGCGGTGAAGTTGAGAAATAAGATTCCAAATCAAAAATGGAGAATACAATTCACCTCATACTTCAGTCGGCTCCGTTCTCATCTGGCTCCCAGGTCTCTGGAACAAGAATAGTCATTTCCAGTGAGATCTCCCGTGCATTCCAGAATCTCCCCACACCATATGCTGAGGGGCCTGTGTGGCTCCCTTTAATGGCAAACAATTATGTCCACTTGTTTGTTTTGTTCCTTTACATGGCCCCTTGTCTGAGTAGAGATGCATAATCCAGGGTTTCTCGCACTGGGAGTTCTCACTCACGTTTCCGTTGCCAGCTATTGTTCTGAATTCAGAAGACTATCCCCAAACTGCACGTTCACATCT